>NC_057343.1:124304687-124926875 GCF_016509475.1 Prionailurus bengalensis | reverse complement strand
ACTCATTTTATATTCAGGCAAAAATCCGTTCATCAGGCATGCCTTCCTGGAAGAAAAAAACTTCCTATAAAACTCTGAAGAAGTTATGGGCATGGACGAGTTAGAGAGGGACACGTATATGCACACTGTTCTCAAGGTAATGCTGCCTCACTGCTACGGTCAGACTCGACTATAAATCTTTCTGTCATGTAAGATTTAAATTTCAAAGCTGGACAAAAGGAATTTTGTTGACCTCTCTAGCATGCAGGTATTATTGTGGGCCCTACTTCCTGCTGACAGCCAAAATGTGATTTTCTCAAGCAAAGACCCTTATTGTCATATCTCCATTACTCCCAAGCTGGCCACAGTCAAACCGATCTTCAGTCCAGAGTCACATGTGAGGGAGAGATTATCCTGCACTTTTTCTACTCCCAGGACAGAAACAGGAATGCCTTGTAATCACAGATCTCTAACCTCAATGGAGGAAGGTTCAAGACTGGTACCTACCTGCAAAATTTTTTACTGAATTTGAAGCAAAATTTGAACAGGATTCTCTCTTCTCCAACAGAATCATGGAAAGCAAACCAGTCCCATTTCCAAGCAACAAGGCTCTGTGCAAATAATTCTGCAGGTGAGAGTCTCTCCTGATGCCATAATCCAAGTGTCAGGATTTCAAGATATCAGGAAGCCTCCCTAGGGCCTCCCACAGCACAAAGAGTTAGAAATAAACTGAGTAGGAAAGACAGGAGTTGGTGACAGGCCTGGGGCTAAAAGGAGGCCATCGTGACATGTAAGTAAAAGAGGCATTCAGTGCACGTACGTGATCCTGGGCTTGAACAGGTGTCTCCCTTGTCACTGCCCTGCTTGATAGCTCTGGGTTTTCTGTCATCACATGAGACTGGGAGCATTTCAGGCTCCCCAACTGGTAAAGTGGAATTACTGTGAGGAGATTATTCTAGCATTTGACCAAGGAATGGACAAGAGAGGGTAAAGCTTGGGATGGGAAACTCTTATGGAAAATTTCATTGATGTTGATGAAGACTGACAGGGGCTTAGTCCTGGAGAACAACAAGAAGGCAAAGACAGCTCATGAAACATCCCAGAAGCCACATTGCCTAGCAGAAAAGAGGGAAAGGAAGTACATCTGGGTAAATGAGCCAAGGAGGTGAAGGACAGGTTGCAGTCCTTTTTAAATTTTTTTTTCAACGTTTTTATTTATTTTTGGGACAGAGAGAGACAGAGCATGAACGGGGGAGGGGCAGAGAGAGAGGGAGACACAGAATCGGAAACAGGCTCCAGGCTCCGAGTCATCAGCCCAGAGCCTGACGCGGGGCTCGAACTCACGGACCGCGAGATCGTGACCTGGCTGAAGTCGGACGCTTAACCGACTGCGCCACCCAGGCGTCCCCAGGTTGCAGTCCTTTTAACGCTATGGATGATGTGTCTAAAGAGAAACATACTGAAGATAATGAGGGAAGCCTAAGGCTCTAGATCCCTGGCTTATGACACCAAGCCCTGTCTCCCCTCTTTAGTACCGGCAGGCTTCTGTCTTGGGGAGTCAATTTTTTTTTATTTCAGGGGTTTTATGTCTATGCCATAGCTCTGGCTGTTCCCACTAGTTGGGGAGGATAAAGCCAACAGGCAGGAAGGGTTTCCTGGGTGTGACTAGATAGGGAACCTCACAAAGGTGAGATGACACCTCACTTTCACCCAAAGGTGTCTACAGGCAACCACTAATGGCAAAGAGCTAATAAAGAGCTCATTTCCTTTTTTAAGACAATTGTATTCAATACCCCTGCCCAATCACTATCTGCCTTTATCCCTCCTTCCTATGTTCCAGTGTTAACTGCATAACCTTCAAGAACACTGCTCTGAGACCGCAGGCCTCATCTGAAGTTGTTTGTGGAAAGCATCAAGGAAGATGGTAGTGATAGGAGACTGGAAAATGTGGGACGCCTGCCTAGCTGCTCCCCAGGCTTTCAGTAACAGCCAGGTTCACACCACACCCAAATTTAGCCATCCCCAGTTACACAGATAGACCCACACAGAAATAAACAAATGATGCAAGATCCATTAGAATCAGCATGGGCTTCAGAGGCACACTAACTTTGTACCACTTCTACAACCCTCATTTACCTTATCTATAATAACAATAAGCATACACCAACCAATTGGACAACATATAAGACATGGATAAATTCCTAGAAACATAAAACCTACCAAGACCAAATCACGAAGAGAAAATCTTAACAGACTGATTCGTAGTAAGAAGATTGAGTCCGTAATCAAAAACCTCCCAAAACACTCAAGTCCAGGACAAGATGGCTTCCCTAATAAATCTTATAAATCATTCAAAGAATACCAATCCTTCTCAGAAGAGGAGGGAGCACTTCCAAACTTATTTCACTAGGCCGGTATTACCCTGAAACCAAAACCACATGACAACATTACAAGAAAATTACAGGCCAATATCCCTGATGAACATAGATACAAAAATCCCCCACAAGTCTGTAGCTATGCCAACTTGAATGAGCCCAATCTTGTCTGATCTCAGAAGCTAAACAGGGTCTGGCCTGGGTAGTTCTTGAATGGGAGAGATGGTGAATTAGCATATTAAGTTGAATTTAAATAAAAATTTTAAAAATATCTTCAATAAAATATTACCAAATTGAATTTAATAATACATTTAAAAATCATACACCATGATTGAGTGGGATTGAGTGGGCATCCAGAGATGCCAGAAGGATCAATATTTTGACAAAAGTCAACATCTACTTAAAAGAAACTCTCAACAAATGGGAATAGAGGGAACATACCTCAAAATAATTAAGGCCATATATGACAAGTCCCCAGCTAATATCATCCTCAACAGTGAAAATGTGAAAGTTTTTTTTTCTTCAGGAGTAAGACAAGGATGTCCACTCTTGCCATTTTTATTCAAAAGGTACTGGAAGTCCTAGCCAGAACAATTAGGCAAGAAAAAGAAATCAAAGGCATTCAAATAAAAAAGTAAGAAGTAAAACCATCACTATTTGAGATGACATAAATCTATATAAAGAAAACCCTAAAGACTATCAAAAAACTCTTAAACAAATTGAGCAAAGCTACAGTATACAAAAATCAATCTAAAAAATCTGTTGCACTAATAACAAACTAGAAGAAATTAAGAAAATAATTCCATTTACAATTGCTATAAATAAATTTAACCAAAGAGCTGTAAGACCTGTGCTATGAAAACTGTAACACACTGATGAAAGATACAGAAGACACAAATAAATGGAAAGATATTCTACGTGCATGGATTGGAAGAATATTGTTAAAGTGTCCATATTAAGAAGGGTACAAGATGCCAGTGTAACAAGACCTTGACCTCCTCCAACAGACTTGCCAAATATACACATATATAAAGCAACTTCTCCCTAAGAACTCAGGGCTGAATGAACAGCTTCTGTATAACAAAGGACAGAGAGACTACACAGAGAGCAATAGGAGACATGGGGACACAATAATGACAGTACCCCCAGCCCCAATGCCACAAAGTGCAGTAGGGAGAGATATCACTGAGGGGCTCACACACAGATTCATCTGACCTGGGGCACAACAAACAAACAAATAAACAAACAAACAAACATGTGTTTAAAGGGCAAGTACAGTATAAGTGAAGGAAACCAGTTTACAACCCTGGATCATCCTCTAAATAGTGTGAGAGCTGCTGCAACTTTCTTCAGAGTTGGAGGTGCTGGTGAGCATACTGTTTACATTTCCCCTCCACCTTGACAATGCAGATGGAAGTAAGGTCCAAGCACTCTAGCTAGCTTTCTGCCTCAGTGAGCTCCAGTCGCTTAGCCCATACCAGCCCCAGCCATCTCCTCAAGGCAACACCCTCACCCATGCCACCAAGCTGTAGCCATCCCACTAAGGCTGCCCTGGTGCAGGTACACAGTGGGAAATCTTCAGCCTACACCCACTAGAACTCCATCCATCCTTCCAGGTGTCTCACAGAAAGGGCCTTGGCCAGTGCCTGCCGTGTCCCCAGCCATCCTTCTCGGGTGGGCCTGGCATGGAGCACCCTAGGATCTGCCAGGTCACACCCATTTCAGCTCCAGCCATCCCAACATAACAGCCCCTATGAGGAATGCCTCAGCCCATGCTTGGTTACAGCTCTTGTCATCCTAGCAGGGTGGTCCCAGCATGGAGAGACCCAGGACCCTGGCCCACATTTCCCTAGATCCAGACAATCAACCAAAGCTGCCAGGCATATGCAGTCTACACAAGGGAATTCCTACACAAGCCCAATCCTTCAAGACAAAGAGGCAGATGTTTCACCTATTTCATAGGAACAAAGTCAAACAAAATGAAGAGACAGAGAAATAAGCTACAAACAAAGGAACAAAAAACTTCAGAAAAAGAACTCAATGAAATGGAGATAAACAATCTACCTGACAAAGAGTTGAAAGTATGGTCATAAAGATACTTGCTCAACTTGAGAGAAGAGTGGATGATCTCAGTGAGAACTTCAAAAAAGGGATAGAAAATATAAAAAAGAACCATCCAGTGTTAAAGAATATAATAAGTGAAATGAAGAATGCACTAAAAGGAATCAACAGATTATAAAATGCAGAACAGATGAGTAACCTGAAAAATAGGGAATAGTAGAAAGCACCTAAGCTAAATGGTAAAAAAAAAAAAAAAAAAAAAAGAATTTTAAAAAATGATGACAGAGTAAAGGAACTCTGGGACAGTATCAAGCAAGTAAACATTCACATTATAGGGGTCCCAGAGGGAGAAGAAAAAGACAAAGGGGCAGAAAACTTATTTGAAAAAAAATTATAGCTGAAAACTTCCCTAATCTAGGGAAGGAAACAGACATTCAGATACAAGAAGGACAGTGAGCCCCAAACAAGATGAACCGAAGAAGAGTGACACCAAGACACATTATCATTAAAATGGTACAAATTAAAGAAAGAAAATCTTAAAATCAAGAGAAAAGCAACTGGTCATGTACAAGGGAAGCCCCAGAAGGCTGTCTGCTGATTTTTCAGCAGAAATTTTTCAGTCCAGAACAGAGTAGCATGATATATTCAAAATGCAAAAGGCAAAAACCAACAACCAAGAATAGTCTAACTGGCAAGAGGGTCATTCAAAATTGAAGGACAGATAGTTTCCCAGACAAACAAAAGTTAAAGGAGTTCATTCATCACCACTAGACAAGCCTTCTAAGAACTATAAATGGACTACTTTAACCAAAAAGAAACAACCCTAATTAGAATTAAGAAAATTATGAAAGGAAAAAACTTCACTGGGAAATACAAATATATGATAAAGGTAGAAGACTGATTACTAATAAAGCTAGTATGAAGGTTAAAATATAAAAATAGTAAAATCAATTTTTCAAAAAAAAATCAGGAGATTCAACAAAAGTATGTAATGTGATATTCTACACAAATAGTGTGGAGAGAGAGGAGTAAAAATGTATTGCTTTCATAATGTGTTCAAATTTAAGTGACCATCAACTTAATATAGACATCTTATACACTTAGGACGTAATATATGAACATGGTTAACTACAAAACAAACCTGTAAACCGATACACAAAATAAAAAGAAAGCCAAGAATAACACTGCAGATAGTTATCAATCACAAATTAAGAGAGAAAAGAGGGACATTGAACAGAACTACAAAAACAACCAGAAAACAATTAATGAAATGGCATTAAGTGCATAACAATTAATGATTACTTTAAACGTAAATGGTGTAAATACTCCAGTCACAGTCAAAAGACATAGATTAATAGAATGGATTTTTTAAAAAAAGCCCACCGATATGCTGCCTACAAGAAACTCACTTTAGACCTAAAGACAAATAAAGACTAAAAGTGAAGGAAAGGAAAAAGATATTTTATTCAAATTGAAAAAAAAAATGCTGGGGTATCAAGACTTATATCAGACAAATGGACTTTAAAACAAAGACTGTAAAAATAGACAATAAAGGGCATTGTATAATGATAAGGGGATCAATCCAACAAGAGGATATAATACTTTTAAGTGTCTATAAACCCAACAGAGGAGCACTTAAATACAGAGAAGGAGAAGTAGACATAAAGGGAGAAAGTGACAGTAGTACAGAAGTGGATTTTTACTCACTAACATTCAGATAGAAAAATCAATAAGAAAACAGTGGCTTTGAATGACAAGTTATACTAGATGGATCTAACACATATACAGAACAATGCATCCAAAAACAGCATAGTACACATTCTGATCAAAAGCATATGGAACATTTTCCAGGATAAATCATATGTTAGGCCATATAACAAGACTCAATAAATTTAAGCAGACTGAAATGATATCAAGCATTTTTTTTTCCAACCACAATGGTATGAACCAACTAGAAATAATTACAAGAAAAACAAAGAAAAAAACACAAGTATATGGAAGCTAAATAATATGCTACTAAATAACCAATGGCCAATGAAAAATTTAAAAAGGAAATAAAAAAATATCTGGAGACAAATAGATAGGGAACTATCTTCCTTCCCAAAGGAGGGAACCAGGGTCACAGAGAAGGGCAAGAGCTAGAGGAGCACACATAGGAACACACAAGGAGAATGTGTCCCCAAAGCCGTTGGCTTGGAAAAACAGAGGGGCTGAATTTCTTGAGTTATAACCATCAGGGCTTAAAGCCTAGAGTTTTAAAGGTCAGCTAGCTTGGCTAGAATAAACCTAGAAGGGCCTTGTGCTCCTCCTGGAGAGAAGGCAGGCAAACAATCCTGGGGCAGACAGCCTGGAATCAGCGATCTGAAGAATACCTGGTACAGAATGGGGAGATTATTAGCTCTTCTCTGAGCATGTCTCTGAGGACCAGAGTTCACAGAGACACCTCTCCAGGAGCAAAGGAGTTGGCCAGCACCATTTCTTTCTTCTGCCCCTCAATACAAACACAGAGTCACCTGCATGCACCAGACCGTGTGCTCTGCTGGGACTGCCCTTCTCAGTCATGCTTGCCTCAGTCACAATACAGCAGCCCCGCCCCCAGAAGACCAGCAAAAACCCCTGTTCACACCACATTTCCCAGAGATTTCAAAACAAAGATTGCAGTAAGAGACAAAGCAGGATACTATATAATTATAAAGTGACAGTCCAACAAGAAGATATAACAACTGTAAATATTAAGTACCCAACATGGAAGCAGCCAAATACATTAAAGTAGGTAACAAACATAAAGGAAATAATCCATAATAATAAAATAATAGTAAGGGACTTTTAACACTCCACTTATATCAATGGATAGATCATCTAAACAGAAAATCAACAGAAACAATGGCTTTGAATAATACATTAGACCAGATGGATTTAAAGATATATTCAGAACATTCCATCCTGAAACAGTGGAATACATACTCTTTGCAAGTACACATGGAACATTATCCAGAACAGATCTCATATTAGGCCACAAAACAGGCCTCAACACATTAAAAAAGATTGAAGTCATAGTAGGCATCTTTTCTGACCACAACACTATGAAACTACAAGTCAAGAACAAGAAAAAAATCTAGCAAGACCACAAATACATGGAAGTTAAAGAACATGCTACTAAACAATGAATGGGTCAACCAGGAAATAAAAGAAGAAATAAAAAAGTACATGGAAACAAATGAAAATACAATGGCTCAAAACCTTTGAACAAAATACAGCAAAAGCAAATCAAGAGGCAAGGTTATAGTAACACTGGCCTAGCACAAGAAGAAAAATCTCAAATAAACAACCTAATTTTACACCTAAAGGAGCTAGAAAAAAGAACTAAACAAAACCTAAAGCCAGCAATAGGAAGGAAATAATAAAGATTCAAGCAGAAATAAATACTATAGAAAATTAAAAAAAAAATAACAGACCAATGAAACCAGGAGCTGGTTCTTTGTAAAATAAATAAAACCACAAATAAAAGAGGAGAGATCACAACCAACACCACAGAAATACAAAATTGTCATAGAATATTATTAAAAACTATATGCCAACAAATTGGACAGCCTAGAAGAAATAGACAAATTCCTAGAAACCTATAACCTACCAAACTGAAACAAGCATAAATAAAAAATTTTTAACAGACTGATAACAAGCAAAGAAATTAAGCCAGTAAAAAAAAAAACAAAAAACAAACAAAAAAAAACTCCCAACAAACAAAAGCCCAGGACCAAATGGCTTCATGGGAGAATTCTATCAAACATTTAAATAAGAGTTAATACCTATTCTTCTTAAACTATTATAAAAAATAGAAAAGGAAGAAAACCCTCCAAATTCATTCTATGAAGCTAGCCTTACCTTGATAACAAAACCAGACAGAGACACCACAAAAAAAAAGAAAAAACCATAGGCCAGTATCTCTGATGAATATAGATGTAAAAATCCTCAACAAAATATTAGCAAACTGAATCCAACTATACATTAAAAAAAATCATTCACCACAATCAAGTGCCTTTTATTCCTGGGTTACAAGTGTGGTTCGGTACTCACAAATGAACATGACACATCACATCAGTAAGACAAAGGATAAAAACCATATGATCATTTCAATAGATGCAGAAAAACCATTTAACAAAGTGTAACCCATTCATGATAAAAACCCTCAACAAAGTAGGTTTAGAGGGAATATACACAATACAATGAAGTCCATATATGAAAACATCATATTCAATGGAGAAAAACTGAGAGTATTTCCCCTAAGGTTAGGAATAAGGCAGCAATGTCCATTCTCACCACTATTATTTAACACACTATTAGAAGTCCTACCAATGGCAACCAGAAAAGATGAAGGAATAAAGACATCAAAATCAGTGTGGAAGAAGTAAAACTTTTACTATTTTCAGATGACATGATACTACATATAGAAAACCCGAAAGACTCCACCAAAAAAATGCAAAAACTGATGAATGAATTCAATAAAGTCATAAGATATAAAATCAATGTATAGACATCTGTTGCATTTCTATACACCAATAATGGAGCAGCAGAAAGAAATTAAGAAAGTAACCTCATTTACAACTGCACCAAAGATAGTAAGATACCTAGGAATAAACCTAAACAAAGAGGTGAAATACCTGTACTTTGAAAACTATAAAACACTAATGAAAGAAACTGAAGATGACACAAAGAAATGGAAAGACATTCCATGCTCATGGACTGGAAGCACAAATACTATTTAATGTCTGTACTACCCAAAGTAATCTACAAACTTAATGCAATCCATATCAAAAGACCAACATTTTTCTAGAACTAAAACAAACAATCCTACAATTTGTATGGAGCCACAAAAGACCCCAAATAGCCAAAGCAACCTTGAAAAAGAAAAGCAAAGCTGGAGGCATCACAATTCCAGACTTCAAGTTATATTACAAAGCTGTTATAATCAAAACAGTATGTTAATGGCACAAAAACAGACACACAGATCAACAGAACAGGAGAGAAAATCCAGAAATATACTCAAAATTATATGGCCACTTATTGTTTGACAAAGAAGGAATGAATATCCAATGGGCAAAATACAGCTCTTCAACAAATGGTGTTGGGAAAACTGGACAGCAACATGCAAAAGAATGAATCTGGACCACTTTCTTACACCATACACAAAAATAAATTCAAAATGGATTAAATGCCTAAATGTGAGACATTGTAAAAATCCTAGAAAAGAGCACAGGGAATAATCTCTCTGACACAAGCCATATCAGCTTTTTACTAGATAGGTCCCCTAAGGCAAGGGAAACGAAAGCAAAAATAAACTATTGGAACTCCATCAAGACAAAAAGCTTCTGCACAGTGAAGTAAACAATCAACAAAACTAAAAGGCAACCTATGCAACAGGAGAAGATATTTGCAAATGACATACCCCATAAAGGGTTAGTATCCAAAATATATCAAGAACTGATACAACTTAACACCCAAAAAATAAATAATCCAATTTAAAAATGGGCAGAAGACATGGAGAGACATTGATCCAAAGAAGACATCCAGATGGCCAATAGACACATGGAAAGATACCGTCATGACTTATCATCAGAGAAATGCAAATCAAAACTACAATGATCTGTCACCTCACACCTGTCAGTGTCTACAAAAAAAAACACAAGAAACAGCAAATATTGGTGAATATATGTAGAAAAAGAAACCCTCTTGCAAAGCTGAAGGGAATACAAATTGATGCAGCTACTGTGGAAAACAGGGCGGTTTCTCAACAAGTTAAAAGTAGAACTACCCAATGATCCAGCCATCATACTACTTGGTATTTATCCAAAGAATACAAAAACACAAATTCAAAGGTGTACATGTTCCTGCATGTTTATAGCAATATTACTTACAATAGCCAAGAAATGGAAGCAACCCAAATATCCATCCATTGAGGAATAAAGAAGATGTGGTATAGGGGCTTCTGGGTGGCTCAGTCGGTTGGGCGGCCAACTTCGGCTCAAGTCATGATCTCATGGTTCGTGGGTTCAAGCCCCACATCAGGCTCTACGCTGACAGCTCAGAGCCTGGAGCCTGCTTCAGAATCTGTGACTCCCCCTCTCTCTCTGTCCCCTTCCCAGCTCATGCTCTGTCTCTGGCTCTCAAAAAAATAAATGTTAATTTTTTTTTTAAAAAGATGTGGTATGTGTGTATATATTTATATTTATATTTATATTCATATTTATAAATATACATGCACATATATTTATATATTCATACATTTATATACACACATACATACAACAAAATATTATTCAGTCATACAAAGAATGAAATCTTGCCATTAGTAACAACATGTCTGGAGCTGAAGTATAATGCTAAACAAAATATGTCAATCAGAGAAAAATACTGTATGATTTCATTCATAAGTGGAATTTAAGAAAGAAAACAAATGAGCAAAAGGAAAAAAGGAGTAAAGCAAACCAAGAAACAAACAGGCTCTTCAGTACAGAGAACAAATTGATGGTTAGCAGAGGGGAAGTGGGTGGAGGGTTGGGTAAAATAGGTGATGGGGATTAAGGAGTGAGTGCACTTGTTGTGACAAGCACCAGTGATATATGGAATTGTTGAATCACTACATTGTACACCTGAAACGAGTATAATACTGTATGTTAACTAACTGGAAAAAAGATAAAAACTTAAAAAAAATCAATTCCAAAAAATATATGTTGGTAAAAAATCTGCAAATTAGATTAGAATAGATGAATTTTCTCAAGTCACAAGAATCCCTAAAGATACAGGCTGACTGCTGAGAAGTTAAATCATAAAGTTACAATAGTCAAATAATTTCAAAAACAAAACATAAAAACCCTTACAAAATTTTTATGTAAAGATACTATAATTAATGTGAAATGTGGAAATTTCAATATATTTGACAGTATGTAGGCTCTCTAGGGTCTATGAAAGCTCTCAGGGGGTCCAGCTTTTAGCACATATATCATCCCAATCAACATTCTCCAACTCCTGAACCACAGTTCTGGCAGTTGACCAGCCAGAAATCTCCCTATTCTTCATTGTATTATAGGGGAGGGGACATTATACCAATTTCATTTGAGGGGGCTGGTCAGAGCCTCCAAGTGAGAACAAGGTTGTACACAGAAGGCTTTGCCAAAGGCTTGGCAAGGCTCTGGTCCTTTGGGAGGAGCAAATGCTTCTGTGATACGAGTGCCCTTCAGAGAGGATGTGGGGCCCAGGTCATCCTAGGAGATGGAACAGAGCAAACACTGAGGTCTGTGGTCCCACACCCAGGTGGCTTAATGGCAAAAATAGGTCAAAATGGACACTGGCTACAGGGGTGAAGCCAGAAGACAGCTCATTTCACTGCTGTTGTAATAATTTTAAAAAAGGAATCAATGTGTCAAGGGGCAATTTTCTATGACATGACCAGGTATACTGAAGGGGGCAGCTGGGGTCACAAGGAGCATTATGGAAATGGGCCGGGGAGTCGGAGACACTGGAGCCTTACTGGAGGGTGATGAACGTCAGGAGCAAGCCTGCCAAGGAATGGGGAGGAATGGCCACTCATATACCGCCAGCTTATGTTCCAGTTAGAGGATGGGCTCCCTGAGGGTATTGTCAAAGAGCACAAGCTGGATGAGAGTCTGGGGGCAGGTGGACCCATCAAAATGAAGATAAACACCAGCACAAGTACATAACTTTAAAAGAAGGAACAGGCCCAGAGCTGCAGTATAGGATCACACTATTCTGGTTTACCTGAGACTCTGCGGTTTTATCACAGCAGGGCCCATGTCCTGGAAAATGCCTCAGTCCCACACAATTGGGCACTCTAACACAACTGTGGCTCCACACAGCCCCTCAGGAGCTGGGGACACAGCAGATGGCAGGAGGGAGAACCAGGTAGCCACATAACCCTAGAAAAGAGAGCTTTGCTGCCTAGGTTCTGGAGTCTCGATGGTGAGAATAAACCAGAGAATGCCTGCTTTGTTACTGGGCCTTTGTCCTAATCCCACAAGAATGTGACCTGGGGAAATGAGGCTTCCAGTCTTCAAATGTCCTAGAGGTTTCAGCATTGGTCATTTCCTCCCTACTGCTACAAGGGATATGGCCCACTCTACCCTGAAACCACAGGCAGATCCATGGGGACAGCCAGCAGGCAGCCAGAGGGAGAGGATGATCAAGGAGAATACTTTGTTTTCTTTTAACATGGAAGTGACCTGAGCATGTTTAGAAGATGATGGGAAGGAATCTCTCAGGAGGGAGAAGTTGAAAGAACAAGAGAGCCAGTGGGGAGGGATGTATAATATAAGAGCAGGGCCACCTCTGCCTCAGAGACCTTCCCCAAGTCTGACCTGAAGAGAAGAGAGATGGGCGGGTTGTGCATCCTCCATGAAGGTGGGGGGGGGGGGGCACCTCATCTGCTGAGAGTACTCTGAAGGAGTTTGAGGAGCTGGGAGTTTGAAACTGCTGCCATGAGAGGCACCTGGGTGGCTCAGTGAGTTAAGCGAATGACTCTTGGTTTCGGCTCAGGTCATATCTCACGGTTCGTGAGGTCCAACCCCACATCTGGCTCTGCACTGACAGCATGGAACCTGCTTAGGATTCTCCCTCCCTACTTGCCTCCCTGGTCTCTCTCTCTCTGTCCCTCCCTTACTCATGCTGTCTCTGTCTCTTTCAAAAATAAATAAACTTCAAAACAAAAAATTCTGCCATGAGAGATCGAAGAGAACTCAGGTGTGAGGCCCAGCTGCATCCCTAGCGGAAGCTATGTTGGCAAAAATAACTCCCTAAGTCTGATTCCTGGTCACCTGTAGCTGTTCTGTATGTCCCATAACCAAGAGACTCCCTCAATCTCTAACAAAGTTGGATATTTGCATTTTGAAGTCTCATTTTAAATACCTGAGTGGGTACAACTTTAGAAGAGAAGTATAGCTTTACATGAAAATGGTATTACAGCTTTATTACCTGAAAGACAGAAATACCAATGCATTTATGGTAAAGCGTTTTAAAGGCTATTCTCACTATAGTAACCCTGCTTTCATACTCTGCTTAGGAGGCCAGAACTGCCATGCACATGCATTATATACTGTATGGCTTTATGAACAATATGTGGAAGAGACAGCATGCACAGTATACAGAGAGATGGTTCTCTTGGTACACAAGTCCAGTCTTCTGCATTATTATAATCATTCAGAGTTTTCTGCGCGTCTGTTCTGCTTTGCACATTTTGACTTCCATTTCAAAGTCCAGGCCTCGGGTTATTTTACCCCACATATGTAGTGAAGTTGGACAGAAAAGGGAATCCCGCTCCTAAAAATGAAATCAGCAGTAGGTGCGCCTAGACTGCCTTGACTAACCATCTGAGGCTTGCTGACTGCTGGCTTCGTGCTTTTGAGGACTTCCTCCCTTGGCGTTTCTCCCACACCTTTCTCAGCAGCCAGATGCAGGCATCTCCAGGTTTTCGCCAACATGGACTGGGGATGTTTCTGCTTTTGAGCCAATGCTCTCTCTGCTGACTCCAGTGTCCAGTAAAAGCTGCAGAGGGACAAAAACTGCTAATGACATTGTCATAATCAGTCCAGGCACCCTCCCTCCAAGAGTGCAAGACACCAATAATGCCACATACTGTGATTACAAATAGGCCTTGTCACTAATTCAGGAAAAACATCTATGTGGTGTTTCTTTTAAAATGTCCTACAAAACCCACATATTTTCAATAGTCAGCCAAAGGACGAAGTCAATCAATTTTGTAAAGCCCTGCTAAGTGCCTCTCATGTCTAGCAGCTCCGCTGGTCTCTCAATGCCCCAGTGGCTTGGATGTAGAACACTATATAATGTCAACAGGTAGACATGCAGACTATAAATATACATGGGACAAGCTTACCTTCACAATGACTTAAGCAACACAAATAACTATGAAGTGTCAGTAACCATATCCATTAAATTGACAAAACCAAGCTTATAGCAATAAACAGTTGATTATCAATAGCAAGGACAAAGGATGCCCCAGATACCCCTGGATATATTGAAAATATCAGTGCAGCCTTTAAGGGGGTCACAGATGTGCAATATATGACAATAACCATAAAACTGTGACCCAGAAATTCCACCTTTAGAAAGAGTCCCCAAGGAGTTAGGACAAAGGTAGGAAAAGAAAATGTACAAAGAACAGAATTTAGTGAAGTTGGTCTCTATACAAAGAAGACATTTAAAACAATCCTAACAAGAAAGGGTCCTTGGCAAACCATAATATTCAGGCACACCATGGAGTTCTGAGTGTCCATTCAAAATACTACCACAATGAACCATGTTCATGCATGAAATTTTAAACATGAAATAGTACATGAAACTAAAGGAAAATACAATAGAATCAATGTATGACATTCAATTAGATGAACACGTATATAACTATATGCAGATCGTATCAGGAAGGAATTAAGAATGACACAAATAATTGGTATTAAGAGATTATTGTTGTTGTTGATGTTGGCATAATAGAGTCCAAAACAAAATTTAAATTTACAAAAAAAAAAAAAAATCCTGGCCCACATCTGAATTGTTGGCTTGTGAAGTTCATGCCTGCTACTCAAGTACTGACTTCTCAAATTCTCCTGTAAAAACGGATATCAGCCTTTCTGGCTGGCAAATGCTACATTCAAGGCACCTTGGCTGCTCACTCATTGCCTGGCCTTCCCAGATCTCACCAGGTTCTCAGAGACCTCCCCTAATAGCCAGATGAGTCAAAGTCACATATTAGGAAATCATCTGCCATCACTGCGGTTAAGGTGCCAGCCCAGGGCCAGCCATTAGTCCCCAATTCTCAGCAACTGAATCCTGACATTAGCACTTGGGCTAAAGGCTCCCCTGACGTGTCATAAGCTCTGTGCATGGCCAAGGTGAAGGAAAAGGAGTCCTGGGTCTGGGCAGCAAAGTTACAGTAGCATGTTTCCACACCCTGCTCAGGTCCTTCAGGAAAGAGGCCTTTGAAGGAAGCTTTGTAAGCATTCCTAGGCTGTGAACTAGCATAAGGGGCCAGAGATCCTGTACAAAAGCAGTGCAGTATTTGGTGCCTTTCTACTCCCAGGTTTGAGTGCAAGATAAAGGGCCAGCAAAGGCCTCTGGGAGCTTTTCAGAGCTGGGCAATGACCTGAAGATTGGGGCAGACCTGCTGGCCCAGGCTGGAGTCCACTCCCTAGTGCCCTGCTGAGATCAATTAACTAGAGGCCAATGTGCTGTGAACTAGGGGCAAGAGTCCTGGGTGGACGTGTTGCTGCAGACACTTGAGATTTTATGAGGTTAATGAGAAGCACACCATCAGGAAGGCCACTCTACCTCCCCTGCCCCTATACTGAGGGAGAAACAAAATCTCACAAGTGAGATCTCAGGGCTTCCTTGGAGGTAGAACCCAGAACCCAAGGGAAATCAATGTAAAGGGAGAGATTCCCACCTCCTACCAGACCACTGTCCTCTGGCAATGGGGAAAGTCTGCTGGATCTCTGAGGAGAAGCTCGAGCAAAAGTTGTGGCAAAGACCTAATTCCTAGGGAAGGCAAGATATATCCACCTTAGGGGCTCCAATGTCCCTTAAAATCATTATGTCAGGGACCTCAGTGAGAGCTTGTTACCTGAACAAAAGAAAATAAACACTTTTCCTCTGCAAAATGCTCAGACATACCACTATCCCTTCTTCTCAGGCAAGTTACACATCTGTGCCAACCAAGTTCAACAAGCCACTCAGGGATGTGTGACAATTTCTCTAACACTAAGCAAGGATGAGGAGACAGCCAAGGAAGCTCTTCTGGCTAAGTCCTAATACATTCTGTCTATAAGAGTTGCCCACACTATGACCCAGAGAGATTCAAGTCACAGTAACAATTAGACTTCCCTTTTGGTTTGCTCTGGAAGTTTTTCAGATGTGAGAAATTCTCTGGTTGTCACTGAATTTTTCAAGTATGGATTAGGTTCTCCTTCTTCACAGATACGGTCTGGCCCTAAATTCGGAACAGAAGAAAGAAGCTGCTCTGTGGTTTCTAAGCAGATCCCCTCTGGTATTCTAGAACACAGTTGTTGGGATTTTCTCTGTGGAATCTCAGTTGAAATGGGAGGACAGTAAGGCTGATATGGAGAAGTCACATATTCATTTTTTTCCTCTCTCAAAATGTTTTCCTGACCCTTTCCAAGTTCCTCTGTGGAAACGTCTTCCAGAAAATTCTCAAAGTTCACCACCAACTTGTCAATAAGGTCTCTGGGGGAAGAATATGGTTTTAGAACTCTGTCTTCTTCCGTATTCACAGGGTCATCAGATTCCTTCAAATTTATCTTATCCTGAAAAAGAGAAAAGGATACCCCCAATGATCATTTTGGAGCTACACATGAGGTAGTCAATAGGCTTGGGACAACCAATGTCTCACCTCTTGACCAGCCCCCACATTCCTTCCAGAGACCAGAAGTGATGGCCAATCACCTCCATATGCCCTTCCATAAGAGCATGGCAACACTGGCCCATTTCCTGAGAATGGCACGAGGTATTCCATTTTTTTCTTATAGAGAGCTCAAGACTATTTGCCACACAATCTTAAGTTCACAAAACTACAGTTCAGATGGGAACATCAAAATTAGAACTCTTACAGATGCAAAAACTACAATCATGAAGACAAATGACTTGCCCAACATCATCAGAAAAATCAAAGGTGGCCTCCTAGGCAGAGGCAGTGTCTTTAACATCTTTGTATACAAAGAGTCTAGCTCAATGCCTGGCATTCAGTGAGTAATATATGCCTGCCATGGAGGCCAGCCCTATGTTACTCAAAAAGCATTTTCGAGGCACCTGGATGGCTTAGTTGGTTAAGCGTCCAACTCTTGATCTCAGCTCAGGCAATGATCCCAGCATTGTGGGATCGAGCCCCTTACTGGAGCCTGCTTGGGATTCCTCCTCTCCCTCCCTCTGCCCCTTCCTCTATCTCTCTCTCTCTCAAAATAAATAACTTTTTTTAAATAAACGAACACTTTAGACATCTGACAATACTGCCTATAAATCTGTTTACTCTCTTCATAACTTTTAATAAGTAACAAATAAGGTAATACACAGCTGATACAGGAGAGAAGAAAACAGAAATAACACAAATAACAAAAATTTAAATAAGTAAATAAAAATGTCCATGTTTAAAAAAGATTTCTGAGTTGAAACAAGTGCTAATACTAAAAATTCCAGCATCAAGCAATACTAGAAACAGTCTTTAATACAAATTTAAAGGTGATATTTGACAGGGCTTGTTTTTACTTAACTAAGAAATTCCACCTTAAAACTTTGAAAAGAGTTTTCGATTTAAAAACTTATGAAACTTGGGGCACCTGGGTGACTCGGTCAGTTAAGTATCCCACCTCAGCTCAGGTCATGATCTCATAGTTCATGTAAACCCTGTAAAATCTCAGCCCAGGACTCCTCCTAACCTCCATCACTCTTCGTTGTCTTTTACAACCAGCCTCCTCAATGATTGCTTAACAAAGACAGGACTGTTTACCTTGAAATCATCTCCACGCCATGTGGCTATGCTGCTTTCAGCAGGGTTGGGGACATCGGGCCAACAGAGGTGCTTTAATCTGCTAATAATATTTTAAAACAGGAAGTGAGTTAAAGAAGTATATTCCTCACACTGCATGGCTATGCCAAAAGGATGGAGCTTTGCTATAGGGAGTTGTGTGGCTCCCTAATAAATAAGGTCAAGCTTCTGACCTCCTGACAGAAACTGGGAAAACAAAGTAACCTGGGGAGTGAAACTTCAAGTCATCAATGGGATGTGATGGAAAGACACCTTTCTTACCCTCCCCTGCCCCTCATCTCCACCCCGGGTCTTGATGCTGAAAATCACACCATCACAGAACCATGTCTTTGAGATATATTCTCCAGGAAAGGTAACACTCAAAGCCTTATAAGATACCCATACTTTAGTGCAGTGATTCTCAAAGCAGGGTACCATCCAGCAGCAGCAGCAGCAGCAGCAGCAGCAGCAGCAGCAGCATTACCTGGGAGCTTGTTATATATGCAACACGTACAAGAATTTGGCTGCTGACCTGGTTTCTACCTATGGTTGGAAAATGAGGTTGACATTCACTTAACTATAACTAAGCATAGCTGCTTGGCAGAGAAGTCCCCAAATTGCACAATTCTGGAGAGAGTGGTCTACGAGGGAGGGAGCTCTTGGCCAGCCTGACAGTATGAGGCTGTCTGTGGAGAGAAAGCCTATGACCCTGAGGATGAGTTTCCTTTCCCATAGTGGCCAGGACAGGTAGGACAAATGCCCCTGTAGGCAGCCATCCAACACTGCACCATGAGCAAGGAACAAGTCTGTGCTGGGCACACTACTGGCTAGCAATCTAATTCTATGGGTACGCTCCCTGGTCTGCTTGGGAGAGAAGCTAGTGGCCTTCAGTCCTCTTGCTGCTGCAAGATGCTGAGAGAAAGGACCTTCTCCCTAATTTTAGTCTTAATTTAGATGCCAAATTTAGATGCCAAATACAGAAGATAAAGCCTGTGGGGCAGCTGGCAATCCCTTGGCCTAAGCCTGGTGTATGGGGCTGTGGGGGTGAGAGTCCTCTTGTTTGGTCAGAATTCTGATGAGCTATAGGGTGTAACATATAATAAACTCCATAAATATATGCCAAATTAATAAATGAAATAACACCCCCTTAATGACAGAGAACCCTCTTCCACCCATGATGCCTTCCACCCCTTTCTGTTGCCTATAACGCCCATGCTGTTGCCTATAAACTCACTTGGGCTTTTTGAGACCATATGCCACTGACAAGATGATGAGAATAAGAAGGCCACCTCCAACCAGAGAAGTTATAAGGAAAATCTCAAGGATACCTTTGGGAATAGGAGAACAAATGTCAGTTAAAGTCCTCACTTTCTTAACAAATACCAAAGATTAACTTTTTATTCTAGTAGCTTAAGCAACACATTACTTATGAGTTTTTTTTCAATTCAATTGAATTTGAATTTATTCATTAAAAAAAACCCTGGTATTTATGGCTCCTCATCCAGTTCTCTTCTGCCTGAATAATAGTGACAGATATTATGTTCACAAGGTTCAGTCTCCAAACTTTTTAATTCAGTACATATTTATGAGCACTTACCATTTGCCAAACACTGTTCTGGGTAATAAAATAAACAGCAATAAGCAAGAAATACAAGACCTCTACTCTCATGGAGCCTACGTTCTGGTAGGAGGATTCAGACAATAAAAAAAAGATTATTTCAGATATAATAGGATATTAGATTGTATCCAAGGTAAGGTTGAAGAAAAGTTAGTAACTTTAGATAGGGTGGCAAAGGAAGACTTCTCTGAGAGGTGAAATTTGAGCTAAAGTTAATAATGAGAAGAAACTGGCCATGCAACAATATGGAGAAAGCATTTCTGGCAAAAGGAACAGTAGATGCAAAAGCCGCAAAGCAGAAGTTAACACAGACAGAAGCAGAAAGTTGTAGGAGATGAGGTCAGTAAACAACAGATTGTGAAGGATCCTGAAAGCTATGGGTAGGAGTTTGAATTTTACTTAAAATACAACAGAAGCCACAGGTGGGTTTCAAGCAGGAGTCTAGGGTTTTAAACTCTGGCTGGTGTGTGGAGACTAGACTGTACAGGAACAGAGACAGAAGGAAGGAGATTTGTAATGTGTAGACAAGTGTAAGAAACATCGACACTCCAAGGCAGGCTCTTGCCTTAAATTTGACCCATGGAGAAAATTCTAGCAGATAATGCAATTTGTGCCCAGTGTTGTGAAAATAAAACAGCATTTTTAAAAGACTCTAAAGAACAATATCAAAAACCTCCAAAAAGGCAGTGTTAGTCCATAAAAATAAGAACGTGTTGTGTAAAAAACACAATCCCATATTCGTATTTTCCAGAGGCATAAATATTCTTTTAACAATGTAATGAGCAAGAGGTTTTCAAGAGTACTTAAACCAGACTATTTTTCACTTTTACTGTAAAAATTGGCAATGTCCTTTCACTTTTAATGTAAATAATTCTTAAAACAATTCGAATATATCAAATCAAATCTCTTTCCCTCAAAGACTTGAGAAAATTAAAATATTTCTGTTTCTCCCATTCCCCTTTCTTCTTGATCTCTCTTCTCATTTCATCTTCTTTTCCTCTTGAATATTTCCCATAACCATCATACAACACTATATAGCATTTTATATTTTGTTATTTATTACATTTTTCTTGCTATTTTTCTAATCTAAAAACTAATAAGCAGAACATGTCATGTATGTTTTTACTCAAAAATCTTCACAAAGGATAGAGGTTAAGTTACTTCCTGTGGGCCAGTGGTGCTTGTTCAACCAAGGTTTTCCCTCTAAGGTCCCATTGTGCAGTAACCTGTGACACAGAGAAAGTGGTGACTATGAACTTGGGGACAGCCTTGAAGCAGGAGCTTGTTTGGACTGAGAGTAAAGTTGGCATTAACTTGATCTCTTCACCTCAAGATAATAGGGGGCTATCCATTAGGAAGGAGCAAAATGACCATTCTTTTTCAATTCAGCTCTCAATGTGCCTGCTCTCCCTATTCTCTCCTCACACACACACCTTCCAGGAAGGCCAGTGAGCCACAGGATAGATGGTTCTATGTACCACCCTTTCATTTGGCTTCCCCCTGCCTTTGGAAAACATCATCACTAACTGGCCTAAGGGAAATGCCAAGGGGAATTATCCAAGGCTTGAAGGAAATACTCACTAATTGACAATGTCTTAAAGTTTATCGTGGTGCCGTTGATCCCCCCAGCACTGGTGCTGGCCATGACTTGAAGACTATAAGAGGTCTTTCGTGTTAGGGACTCCAGATCGTACTGCAGGATGTTGGAGTTAACTGTCTTGGCTAAAGGAAAAAGATGGAAGTCAAATGCCAGAGCCAAGGCCAAGTAAAAAAAATGCCAGATCCAAGGCCAAGCACTGGAACCTGTACCTCTAAGCCAGCCCATCTCATACCCCAATCCCTCTATCCATGTTGTGCTTAAAATTAGCCTATAAAGATAGATCAAGGACCTAAACATAAGAGCTAATATTATAAAACTCTTAGAAGACAAACACAGGGTAAATGGTGGCCTTGAATTTGCCCTTGGTTTCTTAGACATGATACCAAACACATAAACAACAAAAGAAAATAGATTAATCTGGACTTCACCAAAATAAAAGCTTTTGTGCATCAAAAGACATTATCAAGAGAGTGAAAAGACAACCCAAAGAATGGGAATATATGCAAATCACAGATTTTATAAGGAACTTCTATTGAGAATATATATTTAAAAACTCTTAGGACTCAACAACTGAAAGGCAAACAACCCAATTTAAAAATGGTCTGGGGCGCCTGGGTGGCTCAGTCGGTTAAGCATCTGACTTCAGCTCAGGTTGTGATCTCACGGTCTGTGGGTTTGAGCTTCACGTCGGGCTCTGTGCTGACAGCTCAGAGCCTGAAGCCTGTTTCAGATTCTGTGTCTCCCTCTCTCTGACCCTCCCCTGTTCATGCTCTGTCTCTCCCTGTCTCAAAAATAAATAAAGGTAAATAAATAAATAAATAAATAAATAAATAAATAAATAATAAAAATGGTCAAAAAAAATTGAAGACTTTCTCAAAGAAGATCCTCAAATGACCAATTAGCACATCCAAAGATGCTCAGCATCAGTAGGTATTAGGGAAATGCAAATCAAAATCACACCGAGAAACCATTTCATGCCCACAAGGATAGCCATAATAATCTTTTTTAACATAAAATAAGTGTTGGTAAGAATGTGGAAAAATTGGAATTATCAGACTTTGCTGGTGGGCACGTAAAATGGGGCAGCCTCTATGGAAAACAGTTCAGTGGTTTCTCAAAATGTTAAGCCCAAATTACCATATGACCCAGAAATTCCACTCCTAGGTATATGCCCCAAAGAATTAAAAGCAGAGAACTCAAACAGGTATTTGCACACAGATATTCATAGTAGCATTAATTACAGTGGCCAAAAGGTGGAAACAACCCAAATGCCCATCAACTGATGAATGGATAAATAAAATGTGGGATATCCACATAATAGAATATTCTTTAGCTAAAAAAAGGAATGAGATACTAATACAAGCTACAGGATGGATCAACTTTGAAAACAATATGCTAAGTAAAAGAAGCCAGGTAAAAGAAGCCTCATACTCTATGATCCCATTTGTATGAAATAGCCAGAATAGGTAAATAAAAAAGACAGAAAACAATTTTGTGGTTTCCAGAGACTGTGGAAAGAAGACAATGCCAAGACACTGATTAATGGCTACCAGGTTTCTTTTTGGCATGGAAACAGGTAGAGATGATGGTCACACATCATTATCAGCATACTCAATGCCACTAAACTGTGCATTTCCAAATGGTTTAAGTGGTGAGTTTTATGTTATATATATTTTGCCATAATAAAAAAATTTGCCTAATTTTAGGAATCCATGCCCATCCCTAGGAAATCAGGAGATAGTCTGGATTCAAGGAAAAAAGTATGACTTGGCAGTGGGCAGTAGGAGTCAGGATAAAGGGTCCTGCACCGAGCTAAGTGTCACTACTCTACTCTTTGATCCAAGCACACAAGTCCATTCCAGGCTAATGATGGTGAAGCTCCCAGGAGGCCCACTTGTTCACAGCCTAACGAGGACATATTATATCAACTCCTGTGGTTCCTACAAGACTGTCACTTCACTCTCATTTGACTCCAAAAAACTCAAGAGATAGGTACTCTTGGCCTCATTATCAGAGATTCTCAAAGAAGCTAAGTGACTCATGCAAGATTATAGGGCACCAACCCCTAAGGCAGGTCTATCCATAGCATGTTTGGGTTTTAGGGAGTTTCCAACTTGGCTATAAGCACACTTACAGAATTCTTTTCCATCTTCAGCTTGGTAAAATATGGTGTAGTTGGTGATGAAACCATTTCTTTGACTCTTGGGAATCTCTTTCCATGTGATTGTGACTGTCTTCACACCAATGTTGTCCGCCTGGGTCACAGGACCTGCTGACGGAACTTTACAGGACAGGGATAAAAACAATAAACACTGAATCACAGTGGAGTAGATCCTTTCCCCACAAAGGCTCTGGCTAGTACTGAAAGCGAAATCGGTGCTGGAGGTGGGAGGTAGGAGCAAAGTAGGTAAATGATGAATCATCTTGTTTGGGAACACTGTTTTCTAGAATTATCCATCTCGAACAGAAGAAAAGCAGGGTCAGAGGCCTGCAAAAAAAGTACTTTCTTATGGCTCTCACTCTCATTTTGCATTCAGTTTCTACTCATATCTGTAACAGCTATCATCAAATATAGGTGAAGGATATGCCCCCATGGGCAACCTTTGAGTGACAGGATGTGTTTTCTAACATGGAGGAGGTTAACTTCCAAAAGATAAAGTCTGAGAAGCTCACCAGTAAAACCCTTGATTACAATTACACAATTAAAAGTAATTTTTTAGCATCTCCAACTTATGATTAACTCTGCAAAGTCCCTAACCCGGTCTTAGCTAAATGTTATTCTGCCTACAGGGCTATTTGCACAAAGTTTCTTTGTGAATTTGCACAAATTATTTCAACTCTCTGGGCCTTGATTTTCCATTTATTAAATGAGGGGCCTGGACTTGATGATCTCTAACTTCTAGTCCAGCTTTGAAATTCAGTGGATCTACAACTTGACCACATTGTGTCAAGCATATATAGCTTACCAGAAGCTGAATGAAGGTGCAGCACAGCTAAACACTAAGGCAACTGTGAATGAGCTACAGACATCCACAGCCTTGGCTGGATGTTGGATAGCACCCCCACTCAGTGTTTCCTTGCCCCACAGGGCCTTTTCATACATACTGCCTTCTCTGACATAAGCCTGGATGGAAAATGGCTTGCCCACTCGATCTTGCAACACTGGATACACAGAGATGTTATAGCACCAGAAAGGTTTTAATTCATCTGTAAATAAGAAAGAAAGACAGAAAACAAGCCTTACTTCAGGGCATGGCAAAGGAGAAGAACCACTAAACCAACTTACCACTACAACTTACTAAAGATGCTCTATTTCTGTACAGTTTCCACATCTGGAAAATAAGGAGGTTAGGTTGGATGGTCTCTAATGTCTATGCTAGTTCTAAAATAGAACTTTTAAAATTAATTCTAAGAACCAAGTCTGCACCAGTGTGATAAAATGAGAGAGACATCCAGGAAGGGAAAAGAAATCCATCCCTCCTCCATCATGGATTTTGATACCTGATTTTGTAGCAATGCAGAAAAAAACTGAATCCTTCTGTTAACAGCACATCATCTGGTGAACTCAGATACCATTAATTCTAGCTCCTCTGTCTTCCTGCATCCCTGCATGAGTATAAATCCTTATATGAGTGCTATTAAGTATTAATAAATGGCTGGACTGACAGGATTAGGAGGGTAAAGCCTCACTTATCTGTGATCGGTGTTTGTTGGGATGGGATATAAACTCTAATGTTATCCCCATGATCGAGACATCAGGAAGGGCTCTCTGATGGTGGTGTTAACATGGTGTTTTCCACCTGGAAACAGGCCAGATACCTAGTGTGATACCCATGACTTCCCAACACAGCCTCACTGGGAAATGGCAAGAATGTCACTTCACTAAGCTTGCACTAGCTTTGTCAAATGCTATTACCCACACCTACAGCTTTGACGTCAAAGTTAAAGATTTTAAAACTGATGGAAATGAAACTGAATCCCACAAAGAGGGAACTTATACGGTTCATAATTGCTACCTTGCTTAATTGTCCAGTTTGTAGCCTGAGACACAGATTCCCAGGAAAAAGTGGAGGGCTCTGAGTCCAAATCTGGAAACCACTCAACCATCCATGTGTCTACCTCTGGAGCAGAGCTTCGCCACTCCACCACCAGCTGGTCCTGAGTGAGGCACGCCTGCATGGCCTCAATGCATTGAAATGCTAAGAGAGGAGAAAAAGAAGAAAGAAAGCTGCCCAACTCATTCTCCAAATGCACCAACCACACTGGCATCCATTCACTACCCAAATTGTAAAGAAGATCAAAGTTCAGGATCTCCACTGCAGCCTCCCTTAATGGTGCTGTTTCCACCCTTTTTATTGTATCTCTTTTCTTTACCCCCAACTTTGATGTAAGTACCTTCTTAATTTTTTCTTATCTCTGACAAAATTTACCTGTTTCCAAGAAAGGATCTCACTAGAGAGTTGCTGACTCAAAAGACTCACCTTCCACAGGTGCCTCTGCAAATAAAAGGAAAGCAAGCCTGAGACAAAGAATGAATCTCTAAAGACAGAATTTCAGGCACCAGGAATCCTATGGCTGGGAGCTAGGGACCCTAATATCATACCAGGGAGGTGGCTTCAAATTTCATCTGTCTAGGCTAGCCCCACACAACCTGCCTATGGATTCCTCTCCATAGGGCAGTAAGAATTGTATCTGTACCAGAAAGATGCAGACACACTCATTCAAAGCCCCTAGGTACGGACCGATATGCCAATGACAACATTTTCTGCAAGCCCAACAAAAAACTCATGTCTGGATAAGGGCAAGGAGGATTCCTTTAATAGAAAAGTTGAACATGAGACTTCAAATACAATAGCTAGGATTTCATTAGAATCAGAGAGCTATCTTACTGAAAATTTTCTAAATAAGCAAAGAGAGGAGAACTACTAGAGGTACAGTATGGCAGAGAAGGGGTGGGGCTCAGAAGATCACAGGATGTGGCTCTCCCCTCTCCTCCACTTCTTATCACCCACAACACACCTGAAGCTTCAAAACTGGAACAGAAAATATGCTTAAATGAACACCAAAGACAACCTTGGATAAAGGCAGAAAAGGAGGCAGTGTCCCTCAAAAAAATAAATAAAGAAAAGAGCCTTCTGAAGCTAGAAGCCTAGGCCAAATGTAGGAATTTGATGTGGCATCTGGGGTATTGAATCCTGCTATTTCTAGGCAACAAGCCCCATGAGGCTGTGTTCATATTTAGGAACCTCTGTTCTTGAAGGCCAAAGTTCATGAATCCTTTTCCCAAACTGGGCCTTTATGAGACACTCCAGCTGCTAGTCCCATAAGCAAGGCCAGGTAATTTGTCACCCTGAAAGGGTCAGGAAGGGCAGATGAGGCATGAAGAAAATGTGAAGCTGGAGTGAGGACAGGGGCCTGAGCATTAAGCCCTCGTGACCCCTAGAGCTCCTGTCACTCCCACCTCCTACCCCCTCACCCCCGCTCATAGCCTGTACGCATCCTCAGTTACCATTGAAGTCAGGCCAAAAGGCATTCCTAGAGCATCTGGAACCCTCCCCAGCCTCTTGTAGCAGATAATGTTCATGCTCTCTGATCTTCTCAATTCCTTCTTACTGTTTTTGTGTATTTTTCTTGGTTGGAAGAACTTTGTAATATAACTCATACTCCAGAGTCCCCTTGCAAGGTCATGCTGGAACCGCCCTCCCCAAGATGTTTATTACAGATTTTACCTGTTATGGCTTGAACTGTGTCCCCCAAAAAAGATATCCTCAGAATGCAACCGCAGAATGCAAGTACCGCAGAATGCAACCTTATCAAGAAATCAGGTTGTTGCAGATGTTAATAGTTAAGATGGTAGGTCCTTAACCCAGTATGACTGGTGTCCTCATAAGAAAAGTGGAATTTGGACACACAAAGAGACAGAGGAAGCTGGCCCTGTGAAGACCAGGCAGAGAGTGAAGTTATGCTGTCACAAGCCAAGGAATGCCTAGAGCTTACCAAAAGCAGGAAGAAGGAAGGAAGGAACTCCCCTAGATGGTTCTGAAAAAGCATAGCCCCATCAACACCTTGGTTTCAGATTTCTAGCCCCCAGAACAATGGGATAATAAATTTCTGTTGTTTGAAGCCACTCAGTCTGGTACATTTCTATAGCAGCCCTGGGAAGAACACACTGCACCTTTGGCCTGGCCTTCCCTTCCCTGACGTTGCTTCCTTCACTGCCTTTTCTGGTCTCCCTGGAGGCAGTTTCTCAGTAATTACTTGCACACAAATCTTAACCTGAAGACAGGAGTGAGTGTTGATTCCTAAGCCCACACCTTTCTTTACCAACACTGGCTATCAGAGGAACAGGAGTCAGGTCGAAAGAGCCAAATATGCTGCAGGGAAGAAGAGAACAGCCCAGGCTCTGGGCCACAAGAGTGTGGAAAAGGTTCAATTAAGCCATAAGTCAACCTTCAAAGGGCCTGGGTAGTGTCAAAGGGTGCTGAAAGAGAAGTTTCCTAATCATCACTCTGCTGTATGTATACTAATTGCTGAATCCTTCCATTATTCACCAAGAACTTTTGAGCACTTTCTCCAAATACACCATACCCCCAGGAGCAGGAGAAAATCCACATTCTTCTGGGGAGAGGGGGAAGGGGCTTTGACCACTAATACCTTTAAGTTCTTGTTGTTTGCATGAAAGCAGTCACTGTGGGCCATCACATATAGTCCTCAGGTGCTATGGTGCCTCACCTTAGCCAGCTGTCCTAGCCTATCCTCAGCTCTTCCCCAAGAGTTCAACCTCCTTCTGACTCCCCACCACAAAATGGCTGTGCTCTTCTGGGCCCTGCCTCAGATCACTCCAGAGCCACCTGCTGGCTAAGGTCTTTTAAAACCCAGAGGATGATCAGACCAGATGGAACCTGAAGGTGTATCTATTCCAAACCCTTATCTTAAACATGGTAAAATGGAGTCCCACAGAGGTAAATAACCAGTTCAGTGTCAAACAGCATCAAATCCAAGGTTCTGAATAAAGCATATTATATAAATTTGGATCGTGGAGACCTGTGTTTGAATTCCACCTGAGAAACCATGGGCAGATTCCTAAGCTCTCCCGAATCTCAGCTTCATCGTCTATGAAATGATTCCACAGCATCTACCTCATGGGTCATTTCAAGGCTAACATTAAACTGACCTATGTCATCTTATCACAATGCCTAACATACACTAACAGTATATGATAATTATACTTAAAGATTGTTATAGTTATTACAATTAAAAGTATTCTCTACTTGACTCCATTTTATTAAATAAAATTCTGTAAAGCATTACTTTCTTATATGTCTAAAACAGGGGTCTTTATACTTTCTCTGTAAGAAGCCCAATAGTAAATATTTTAGGTTTTATAGTACACATGGTCTTTGTCACAACTATTCCACTCTATCACTGTTTCTTTTTTTTTTTTAATTTTTTTTTTTAACATTTATTTATTTTTTGAGACAGAGAGAGACAGAGCATGAACGGAGGAGGGTCAGAGAGAGAGGAAAACACAGAATCCGAAACAGGCTCCAGGCTCTGAGCTGTCAGCACAGAGCCCGATGCGGGGCTTGAACTCACCAACCGCGAGATCATGACCTGAGCTGAAGCTGGACACTTAACCGACTGAGCCACCCAGGCGCCCTGTATCACTGTTTCACAAAAGGTTATACAAGGAAATGTAAACAAATAGGTGTGGCTGTGCTCCCATAAAACTTATTTACAAAAACAGGTGCCAGGCCAAGTTTGGTCCACAAGCTGTAGCTTGCCTACATCTGGTCTAGGATCATTATAACTAACGATCACACCAATGCTTCTGACACAAATCAAGTACCTTCAGAATTGGGAAAAATAAACAACAAACCCTATGGGAATTTAGCTAAAATATATTTCATAGTATTTGTGAAGTTGATAATCCATGTCTAATAAAAATTTAATGAGAAATTGTATTAACAATGACAATAGTAGTAATTAGCATTAAATAAAGCATTTTATTTATTTATTTTAAAATGTTTATTTTGGGGCACCTGGGTGGCTCAGTCGGTTATGCGTCCAACTTCGGCTCAGGTCACGGTCTCACGGCTCTTGAGTTCGAGCCCCACGTCGGGCTCTGTGCTGACAGCTCAGAGCCTTGAGCCTGCTTTGGGTTCTGGGTCTCCCTCTCTCTCTGCTCTTGCCCTGCTCACACTCTGTCTCTCAAAAAGTGAATAAACATTAAAAAATATTTAAAAAAATAAAAATAAATAAAATGTTTATTTATTTTTTAGGGAGAGAGAGCAGAGGACAGGCAGAGGAGAGAGAGAGAGAGAGAAAGAGAGAGAGAGAGAGAGAGAATATCCCAAGAAGGTTCCTCGCTGTCAGCTTGAACCGTGAGATCATGACCTGAGCCAAAACCAAGAGTTGCATGCTTAACTGACTGAGTCACCCAGGTGCCCCTAGGCAAAGCATTTTATTTTATTTTAAATATTTATCTTTTTTATGAATATAATTTATTGTCAAATTGGCTTACATACAACACCCAGTGCTCATCCCAACAAGTGCCCTCCTCAATGCCCATCACCCATTTTCTCTCTTCTCCACACCCCCATCCACTCTTAGTTTGTTCTCTGTATTTAATAGTCTCTTGTGGTTTGCCTTCCTCCTTCTCTGTTTGTACCTATTTTTTTTTCCCCTTCCTTTCCCCCATGGTCTTCTGTTCAGTTTCTCAAGATCCACATATGAGTGAAAACATATATCTGTCCTTCTCTGACTGAATTTGCAGCAGCGTAGATGGAACTGGAAGGTATAATGTTTATCTTTGAGACACAGAGAGACACACAGACAGAGTGAGAGTGGGGGAAGGGCAGAGATAGAGGGAGACACAGAATCAGAAGCAGGCTCCAGGCTCTGAGCTGTTAGCACAGAGCCCAACGTGGGGCTCAAACTCACAAACTGTGAGATCATGACCTGAGCCAAAGTCAGACACTTAACTGACTGAGCCACCCAGGCACCCCTAGGCAAAGCATTTTAAATATACAATCTCATTTCATCATCACAACAGCTCTATGAAGTAGGTGTTACAATAAAATAACTCCATTTTACAAGCAGCTAAGGTTTAGAGTTTAGATAACTTGCCCAAGGTTTGCAGGGCCTAGATATTGTAGTGAAAAAGTAAAGATATAACTAAAGGGCTGTTGGACTCCCAAGCCTAGGTTTGTATCCCCTATTCTTTACTGCCTTCCACTCCAGGGCAACACCAAGAAATTGGGATTACTATGCAGCAGTGCCTCTATTAACAAAGAATGTTTATTCAATGACACATGCATTTGTCAGAAACCTCATCACTAGGGGTATTAGATAGGTAGTAGATAGATAGTATCTTGGAAACTAGGATTCCAGGAACTAAGAATGGTGGGGAATGATATTAAATACTAAAATAATGTCAAGTGTAGCTCAAATGTCATGTGTACAACTGACCCTTGAACAACATGGGGGATCAGGGGCACCAACCCCCTGAGAAGTTGAAAATCTATGTATAACTTTTGACTCTCTCAAAACTTAACTACTAATAGTCTACTGTTGACTGGAAGCCTTACTGATAACATAGTTGATTAACACATATTCTGTATGTTACATGTATTACATATTGTATTTTTACAGTAAAGCATGCTAGAGAAAAGAAAATGTTATTTAGAGAGTGATAAGGGAAAATACATTTATAGCAGTGTACTGTAAAAAATCTGCATGTAAGTGGACCCACCCAGCTCAAACTCATGTTGTTCAAGGGTCAACTGTATATAGGAGTTCTAACATGAAGCAAGGCAAGAAATGGGTTAAGTTTAAGGAGAAGAGAAAGAAAGGGATATAGGCAAACAATTCTAGAGCCAGTAGTACAATGCCGGAGCCAGTCTAGGTCTAAGTAAAGAGAAGTGGAAAAGTGGAAAAGTGCATTATCTGACTATGATGTGTTTCAACAAATAGTTACTGAGCACCTTTTGTTTGCAAAATACTCTATGCCTGTTCTAGCTGTTGCAGATGAGGGAAGTGGTGTGAGGAAGAGGAAAAGTGGGAAAAGAAAACAAAATTCTCTGCACTCATGGAACTTGTATCCAATTGAGGGAAAGATAGGCAACAAAATAAATGAGAAAATCTATAGACTGAGAAACATATTTATAGAGAAAAATAAAGTAGGGGAGAGGAAACCCCTTGCCTGCAATTCCTTGCATAAGAATCAAATAAGATATTTTATTCCAAAATGGAATATAAAATATGAGTTTGCCTAGGAGCAAAACTACTTAATCAAGAGTGTAATGAGTGGCTCCTGGATGCCTCAGTCAGTTAACTGTTCAACCCTTGATTTCAGCTCAGGTCATGATCTCACAAGTTCTTAACATTGGGCTCCGTGCTGACAGCATGGAACTTGCTTGGGATTCTCTCTCTCCTTCTCTCTCTCTGCCCCTTCCCCCCTCCACACCCCCCAGTGCACATACACTCTCTCTCTTGCTCTCTGCGAAAAATAAATAAACATTAAAAAAAGAGGAAAAGGAAGAACACGGAAGAATGAGCAAATGAAGGCTGAGACATAGTCAACACTGTGAGGAGAAAATCCCAAATACAGAACTTCTAGGTGTGTGACTTTGTCTCATATGACTTTATGAAGTCTCTGATTTTCAACACAGGCTTTGTTCCAGGCTCATTAATTACCACAAGAGTTTGCTATCCTCACCATAACCTAAAAAGTTCCCACTTCATTTTCATTTTGACTTGAGAGAAACACAACCCTTGAGAGCAGAGGGATTACTTCCTGGCCAACTAGATGGGGCCAGACATCTAAGTAGAAGTTTACACTGTACTTACACTTTTCATCAATAGCTGGAATCCTCAGGGTGGCCACCGGAGATTCCCCAAGAGAATTATAAGAAACCACACAAACCCAATAGGTCTTGCCTCCCAGATACAGTTCAAGCTTCTCGTTAGTGGTGTTCAATGTCTTTGTGAGGTTAGTACTGTTTTCTGGAAAGTACCATATGTTGTAGCCAAGTGCCTTCTCCAGGACTGGGGCTCCACTTGCCTTCTGAACCCAAAGGAAACAAAATTTATTGCCAAAAACAAGAAAAGACAGGACAGGCAGTGAGACTGTGATAAATGGTGAGGATGAGGGGTGAAGGGTAATGTTAATTATTAAGTGCTAAACTACAATTTAGGCAATTACCTTTCTGGGATTAATAACACACCCTGTGCTGTGATATTAACCCTTCAAGGGCCAAAAGAGATTTGCTAAGTGGCCCCTTGGTATCAACCCTTAACATAAGTCTAATTCCATGAGGCTGAACTAGGAGAATGCCAAGCCAATGTAAGGAAGTCACCCCCATATTCTTTGGATGCTTATCTTTCTTTCTATCTCGCAGGCACAGGACAGTATAAATTAAAAACCTGAGGCATTCCCTCCAAGAACCCCAATTCTGTTCTGGCCCTGGGTAATCTCTTGTCTGGAAGCTTCCAAGGGTTGGAAAGTATTTATATTGCTGCATAAAAAGCAGCATGCCTCCTCCTTTGAGGAGGGAGCTAGTTTCCCTAGACCAGGCAGGCACATCAGGTATCCTAGCGAAGAGGCCTGAAACATTTAGGTCCTAAATCTGTAGTGAGAAGCCTAAGGTGACCCCAGGGGCTCTAAGCCAAACTCTTATTTGCAGCCTTGAACTTGAACCTACTAACCATATGTTTTGCCTAGGAATCAGCACGCTGAGTATTCCCCAGGAATTATAGGGCTTTTCAGTTGTTCACTTTATGTTACTGATAACACACCTAGATAGAGTAGAAAGACTGAATGTAAGGTCAGACAGGACTTCAGAAGTCACTTTGTCCCACTGACATTTCAGTTCAGGAACTGACATAGAGGCTTCCATGACATAAAAGGTCAGAAACTCCCTGATGACTTGGAGTCTTTTACCTCTTGGGATAATTCATTCTCTTTTTTAAGTAACAGCTTTATTGAGATATAATTCACATAACACAAAATTCACTATTTTAAGGTATGCAATTAAGGAATTTTGGGTTTTTTTTTTTTTTAGTATATTTGCAGAGTTGTGCAATCTTCACCGCCGTTCAGTTTTAACCAATCTTTGCTAACCAACTTTAATTCTTAGAAAACTCTCCTGCTGAGGCAAAAGAAAGACCAGTCTCCAGGTGAGGAGGAGAAGGAGAAAGGCATTCAAGTCCATTTCATCTATTTCACATGTTGGCCTACTTGGCCCAACACATGTGGCTGCCCACATGTGGAAATGGGCCACTGTTTGCTTTCCCTCCCCCAAAATCATGTTGACAGAGTGATTTGCTTCCACACTTAATCACTGAGAAAGATACCACGACATCTAGGATTGATTCTTAAAGATTTCCCAGTGATACTGGTTGTGCCCTCCCTGGCCTGTTGCCTCTACAACCCGAGGGTGCCCATGGCCCTGGGGTGTGAAGGGAGCAAGGAAAGGTAAAGGATGCTCCAGTCTTGACATAACTGGGATCAGAATATCATTTGGTAAAGCAGGTGGTTTCTCCATTTTCAGAAGTATTTTAAACTTGCCTGGACTTGAGCCAGCATGAAATAATATGATGACTTATGCCCTGAGAACTCTGGACACTAATAAAGAGTTCTGATATTTCACTGCTCTATTCTCTTTTTTCTCCCTACTAACTCCCCAGTCTTTTCTCTCCTGGTTCCTGGCTGCATTTTTCTTTCTTATTTGCCCTTTTCCTTTCCTGTTTGTTCCCTTTTCCCTTCCTTTTCTGTCCTTTTTCCTACCTGCTCTCTTCTTTATTTCTCCTCTTCTCTGCATGCTGCCACCACCTTCTCCTTTTGTCCTCAATCCCAGGCCTCCATCCTAGGAAAGACCATTTGCCCCTGCTCTGTCCTTGCACCCCAGTGTACCCTACTTGCCCTATGTGCAATATGTGTTTTCAATCACCTCAGGACACATTAGTGAGCTGATCCCAAATCAGTGTTCTTCTCCAATGTGGGAGTGGGTGCTAGGCAATTTTACACTGCCTTCTAATGCAGCTAGCCAGGGGTAAGTGGGGTCCCCAGAAGGTCAAGGTGCCCTCTGCACTTGCACTTTGTACCTGTCTTATATGTTAATGTTTCAGTCCAAGGAAGAGAGGATGCAGGGTCTGCAATTCACATTTAGGCCATCTGTAAGATAACCTAGAAGGCTTTGTGAGCTGGGAAACCATTGTGAGATGTGAGGCATTATAAAGCCCCTAGGAAAGGAAATTCAGGAGGTAAAGGTTGAAGAATTACTCTTCTTGGAGGCATAAGAGACCAAGGGTTTGAGACAGAAAAAACAACATAAGGAAATCACCTTCCACATCAACTGCACTAGCCTTCTTCCATCTACTGTGGCGGGTCTCAGGACTCTCCACAGATCCAAGCCATGTGGAGCTGTAAGGAAACAAGAGTGAGGTGCTCAACACAAGATGGAAGGAAGCTGCAACTGGAAATGGTGAGATTGGCTGGGCTGTCTGTTAAAAATGCAGTTAGGAAGCATTTGCTGGAGGGAGCCAGTAAGGGGAAGGTGGTCGGTGGAGCAGCATTGCAACAACCAATGCTGTCTTCATTTTGTGGCCAAAGGATTGGCATCAACTAAAAGTAAAAATTTAAACTGCTCTTGGATCTGATGACTTAATGTAAGGCAAAAGAAAAGTACAATAGACCCTATTATAATATTATTTGTCATTGAAATCCGGATTGAAATGTAACATCTCATGTCCTATCATATATAACGTCTACATATCTTACAGCTGGGAATGACACAGATAACTGACAAGGAGATAGATACATAGGGGCACCTGGATGACTCAGTCGGTTGTGACTCTCAGTTTTGGCTCAGGTCACGATCTCATGGTTTCTTGAGAGTCCCGCATCAGGCTCTGCACTGGCAATGTGGAGTCGGCTTGGGATTCTCTCTCTCCCTCTCGCCCTCTCTCTCTTCCCTTCCCCCACTGTCTCTGTCTCTCCAAAAATCAATACACTTTAAAAACAGTTTTTTAAAGGAGATACATAGAGATATATTATATTATATACACTATTATATATACTATATGGGAGTGGGGATGAGAGAGACAGAGCACAAAAGGTCTTCTCCCAAAAAGGATGAAACTGTATACTTAAAATGTTATAAAATCTAAGAAAGAATTAAAGAATAAAGGGACAGAGAAATCATCTTCACTAGTTCACTTGAGCTTTAAACTGAATGATCTTCACGGCAGAAGAAGGAAAAAAAGATCATATTGAATTGTATATTTCTCATAGCCTATTAAAAAGCAAACATATGAAGGGGTAACTATTTCTGATTATGGGTACTGAATTAATAAATGGAATTTATCATATGGATCCTCTTAAAAAGATATAGGGTAACCTAAAGGCCAACGTCTGCAATCGGAGTTGAGCAAAAGTACAGAAATATGGCATGTGTACCTTATATTTATCATCTATAAAATGCAAGGGCATAATGTTAAACCTGATTTATATATTTCTGTGGTGAATAACATAATCCAAGACAACACAGTTTAAGTGTATTAACTTTGGATGATCTAACCATACAGGGATAATTTCAAAATGCTGAATGTCTGATTTAAGAATGATCTACACACTTTAGCCATGAGAAGAGAGCAGAGAAATGTAAGGAACTGTACCAAAGCCTCTAATCTGGAGAAGGAATGTCTCTACTTGAACATGCAGTTGATGAACTCTGAATTTTTTCTTGAGGAATAACATAGCTGAAGATACTGTAAGCAGGTCTGCAGAGAATGGGGTCAACCACTCAGGCTAAGATCTAAACTATTTTAGCGCTGACAGACTGTTTTCAGGTATCTGAAATCACACTTCAAGCGATTGGGTGTCTTAAAGTGAAATTACTGAACTCCAACTGAAGACAACTCTGTAATGTAGAAAAATGATCCAAAGGGCAATTAAATCTTGTCACCAATGGAGAATCATATTTCTACAACTACTCCTGTCTACAAGCCAATGAGATGTCAGCAAAGGCAGAGTTCAAGTTCAGAGTCAGTTAACCAAATGAGCCAACCAACAGCCCCATAAACTGATTATTAAATAACCAATCATTCCAGACACTTGGTTAGAAATATGAGTGAAATTCTCCTTAGATTTATCCCATTTAGTTTAGATTGAGTTGTAGTACAAAGTGATAGTAAATGAATTTAATTAGGCATTTTCTCCTTTCACTGAGGCCACTATTTCCTGCAGATAAAGTTCAAAGAGGAACAGTCTTACTAATATAGATTTCCCACAGATGCAGCTTTTAGTAAAACCACTACCTAAGTAGCATGTATATCTTCTGCAATTAACAGCCAAGTTTCCATTCACCATGAGCTAGTAATGGACTTGCAGTATAATCAAAGTTAGAAAAGTGATAATTCTGGGGGTACCTGGGTGGCTCAGTTGATTAAGTGTCCAACTCTTGGTTTCAGCTCAGGTCATGATCTCAAGGCTCATGAGTTTGAGCTCCACAATATGGCCCATGCTGAGAGCACAGGGCCTGCTTGGGATTCTGTCTGTCTCCCTCTCTCTCTGGCCTTCCCCTGCTTGTGGTTCCTCTCTCTCAAAATAAATAAATAAATTTTTTAAAAAGTAGTAATTCTGTATTCACAAAAGAGCAAAATTAAATTTTTCCAAATCCATAAAAATATCTACATATTCAAAGACATCAATTCTTTGGACCCATTAGCAACAATTTGATGCTATGTTGTTTCCATTACAATCTGATAATACCTACAACCACCACCACATTCTTACTGGTGCCTTGCTGAAGACCAACAATAAGAATGTTTAACTTTTGGGTCACCTGGGTGATTCAGTCAGTTAAACTCCTGACTCTTGATTTTGGCTCAGATGATGATCTCAAAAGATCTAGCCCAAGTTGGGCTTTGTGTTGACAGTGTAGAATCCCCTATTTGGGATTCTCTCTCTCCCTCTCCCTGCTCTTCCCCCTCTCCAATCAAAATAAATAAACTTTTAAAGAAACAGAAGAGTTAACTTTTAGCAAGTGTCACTATACTAAGCATTTTACCTGAATTATCTCATTTAATCTCTAAAGCCCTATAATTAGGTACAGCAGTATTATTATCTCCATTTCTGAAATACAGAGAAGCGAAGCTTCTAACTGGGCATTGTTACAAACTTTTAGGAAATAAAGCCAGGATCAAAATATAACTACATCTGTGGCATGTAGTAGAAATTAGGATTTGCTGGGGGCTGGGTTGTGCATTTCATCAATTTTCTCTGGGATCCTTTAAAAATGAAGAAAAAAAAAGTAAAAGTTCTATAGTGATGACTGTGATTTATAAGTGTTGGTTAGATTCAATTAGCCAAAGGCAGAGAGCACCAGCATCTAGTGTTCTGCTAATTAATAATAGCCAAACTAGCCGAAATAATACATCAGCTGAAATGGTAAACCTTGTTTCTGGCAGCAAAACAAGTGGATAAAATGGACATTAGAGAGTTGGCTGGGCTGTCATGAGTTAAATTAAGACACGAGCCATAATGGTACCAGGAGGTCACTGGAGAGAAGACTACCAGCTACAAAGAGGAGAAGGGCAGTGCAAAACATGATTACACCTGAAGTGGAACTTAATCCCCCAAACCACCTGCCAAAAGGTATAGCAAAGGCAGAGGATGCTTTGCTCAAAGACAGTGCATGCATTGCATTTGAATTTTTTAAAAGGGAGGGCCCAGTTAAGACAACAACTGAGTAGTCCCAGTGATTATAAGCAATGGGCCATTTTTTGCTGTGCAATTTACATGCTGTTTCATATTTGTAAACTGTTATATTTGTATTCATTTGACACTCTGAGGTGATGTTGTAGAGTGTAAATGTGTTGCCAAATATTGTATGTAATTTTAACCAAAAGTTACACTAGATCCACAATGTGACTTGTTTCAGTCATGTCTGCATTCTTATTTATGTAGGATTTATTGAGCCCTTACCATTTGTAAGGCGCTATTCTAAGTACTTAAAGACATATGACTTGGGATTTTCTATGACTTTTTCTTTACTGCTAGAGCCTGGCATAGAAGACTAGATGCCTGAATAGCATAGAAGAATGGAATCTTAGGGTGACAAGAGCTTTCAGAAGTCATCTAGTACAATTTACTATGTACTGCATGAACCCCTGTATTGTAACCACATCCACCAAGGGGTAGTTCAGACTAAGCATGAACATCTCCAGGCGGGGCTACAAAATTCAGAACATGGGATTATTTCCAGACATCTGACCATATCTGTGAATGTGCTAAACATCTATTAATACCAACTTGGTCTCGTAGGAAACTCAACCAAGATCCACAGGAATAAGCTGTTGTCATATGAACCAGGGAACATAGAAATTGACTGCAGATGTTACCTGATACCAGTGTGGTCTTGGCTGTAAAGGAGAAGAAGGGCCTGAAATCATGGCTGGGTGTGTGGTTTTGGGAAATGTATGGGCTAGAACCCCATGTGTCTTACAAACAAATGAGAGTAAAGCCTCAGAAAGTTTTAGAAGGATCAGAATTTTGCATTTAATCTCCTTATTTCAAAAGATGTGTGACCATCACCAAATATTCATCTAGTCATTCATTCATTCATTCATCCATTCATTCATCATTCACTGTGTTAGACTGAAAAATGGGCCCCAAAGACTTAAGTCCTAAACCCTACAGTTTGTAAATGTTACCTTATATGGCCAAAGGGCATTTCAGATGTGATTAAGTTGGCATCTTGAGTTGGGAAGATTATTCTGAATTATCCGAGTTGGCCCTAAATGTTTTCATGAAGGTCATTAGAAGAAAGAGGCAGAGACTTAATACAAAAAGGGAGAAAAGTAATGTGATGATGGAAGCAGACATTAGATTGATGTTCAATATATGGGGGAAGGGGTCATCAGCCAAGGAACACAGGTAACCATGAGAAGTTGGAAACGGTAAGAAAACATAATACCCTCAGAGTCTCCAAAAGGAAACAACCCTGCCCACACCTTGACTCCTGGACCTCTGACTTCCAGAACTATAATAGAAAAAACTGGGTTAAACCAGACAGACACCCAGTAAAAAAAGAGAACTACAGGCCAATATCCCTGATTAATATGGATGCAAAAATTCTCAGTAAGATACTAGCAAATCGAATTCAACAGCATATAAAAAGAATTATTCACCATGATCAAGTGGGATTCATTCCTGGACTGCAGGACTGGTTCAACATTCGCAAATCAATCAATGTGATACATCACATTAATAAAAGAAAAGATAAGAACCATATGCTCCTGTCAATCGATGCAGAAAAAGCATTTGACAAAATTCAGTATCCTTTCTTAATAAAAGCCCTCGAGAAAGTCGGGGTAGAAGGAACATACTTAAACATCATAAAATCCATTTATGAAAAGCCCACAGCTAACATCATCCTCAACGGGGAAAAACTGAGAGCTTTTTCCCTGAGATCAGGAACACAAAAGGGATGTCCACTCTCACTGCTGTTGTTTAACATAGTGTTGGAAGTGCTAGCATCAGCAATTAGACAACAAAAAGAAATCAAGGCATCAAAATTGGCAAAGATGAAGTCAAGCTTTCACTTTTTGCAGATGACATGATACATGGTCATGATACATGGTCATGACATGATACATGACATGATACATGATACATGGAAAATCCGACAGACTCCACCAAAAGTCTGCTAGAACTGATACATGAATTCTGCAAAGTTGCAGGATACAAAATCACTGTACAGAAATCAGTTGCATTCTTATACACTAATAATGAAGCAATAGAAAGACAAATAAAGAAACTGATCCCATTCACAATTGCACCAAGAAGCATAAAATACCTAGGAATAAATCTTACCAAAGATGTACAAGATCTGTATGCTGAAAACTATAGAAAGCTTATGAAGGAAATTGAAGAAGATATAAAGAAATGGAAAAACATTCCGTGCTCATGGGTTGGAAGAATAAATATTGTTAAAACTTCAATACTACCCAAAGCTATCTACACATTCAATGCAATCCCAATCAAAATTGCAGCAGCATTCTTCCTGAAGCTAGAACAAGCAATCCTAAAACTCATATGGAACCACAAAAGGCCCCAAATAGCCAAAGTCATTTTGAAGAAGAAGACCAAAGCAGGAGGTATCACAATCCCAGACTTTAGCCTCTACTACAAAGCTGTCATCATCAAGACAGCATGGTATTGGCACAAAAACAGACACATAGACCAATGGAATACAGTAGAGACCCCAGAATTGGACCCACAAAAGTATGGCCAACTAATCTTTGACAAAGCAGGAAAGAATATCCAATGGAAAAAAGACAGTCTCTTTAACAAATGGTGCTGGGAGAACTGGACAGCAACATGCAGAAGAATGAAACCAGACCACTTTCTTACACCACTCACAGAAATAAATTCAAAATGAATAAAGGACTTGAATGTGAGACAGGAAACCATCAAAACCCTAGAGGAGAAAGCAGGAAAAAACCTCTCTGACCTCAGCCGTAGCAATCTCTTACTTGACACATCCCCAAAGGCAAGGGAATTAAAAGCAAAAGTGAATTACTGGGACCTCATGAAGATAAAGAGCTTCTGCACAGAAAAGGAAACAACCAACAAAACTAAAAGGCAACCAACGGAATGGGAAAAGATATTTGCAAATGACATATCGGACAAAGGGCTAGTATCCAAAATCTATAAAGAGCTCACCAAACTCCACACCTGAAAAACAAATAATCCAGTGAAGAAATGGGCAGAAAACATGAATAGACACTTCTCTAAAGAAGACATCCGGATGGCCAACAGGCACATGAAAAAATGCTCAACGTCACTCCTCATCAGGGAAATAAAAATCAAAACCACACTCAGATATCACCTCACGCCAGTCAGAGTGGCCAAAATGAACAAATCAGGAGACTATAGATGCTGGAGAGGATGTGGAGAAACGGGAACCCTCTTGCACTGTTGGTGGGAATGCAAATTGGTGCAGCTGCTCTGGAAAACAGGGTGGAGGTTCCTCAGAAAATTAAAAATAGACCTACCCTATGACCCAGCAGTAGCACTACTAGGAATTTATCCAAGGGATACAGGAGCACTGATGCATAGGGCCACTTGTACCCCAATGTTCATAGCAGCACTCTCAACAATAGCCAAATTATGGAAAGAGCCTAAATGTCCATCAACTGATGAATGGATAAAGAAATTGTGGTTTATATACACAATGGAGTACTACAGGGCAATGAGAAAGAATGAAATATGGCCCTTTGTAGCAATGTGGATGCAACTGGAGAGTGTGATGCTAAGTGAAATAAGCCATACAGAGAAAGACAGATACCATATGATTTCACTCTTATGTGGATCCTGAGAAACTTAGCAGAAACCCATGGGGGAGGGGAAGGAAAAAAAAGAAAAAAGAGGTTAGAGTGGGAGAGAGAGCCAAAGCATAAGAGACTCTTAAAAACTGAGAAAAAACTGAGGGTTGATGGGGGGTGGAGGGAGGGATGGGCATTGAAGAGGGCATCTTTGGGATGAGCACTGGGTGTTGTATGGAAACTAATTTGACCATAAATTTCATATAATAAAAAAAAAAAAAGAAAAAAGAAAATTTAAAAAAAAAAAGAAAAAACTGTGTTGTAAGTCACTAAATTTGTGATAATTTGTCACAGTGGCCAAAGGAAACTGATACATTCATCAGACATTTATTGACTATCTACTACAGAACAGGCACTGGGCAAGATTCTTGATTTATAAAGAATGGTAACACATGCTGAGTAACCTTAAATGATTTACTAATATTTCTGAAACTTGGCTCCTTCACTTCCAAATGGGGGTGATTCCACATATCTTATAGGGCTCTTGGAAGAGTTAACAAAAATAGTAGATAACTTGGCATTTATTGAATGTTTACTATGAGCTAAATAGATTATTTCATTTTTAAAGTAACACTAAAATGTAGGTACTGCTTTTAACTCAAATTTATAAATGATATTCCATTATGGAAAAGGGGAATAAATATTGAGGAAACTGTTCCCCTTTGCAGTCAGTCCCCTGCCTCTATTCCTCCCCATTGACAACCATTCATCTGCTATTTGTCACTACTTTTGCCTCTTCTAGAATTTCCAATAAATTGAAAATCATATTTAGTCTTTGTGTCCAGTTTCTTTTACTTAACATAATGCTTCTGAGATATTCATGTTGTGGCATGTATCATTAGTTTGTTCCTTTTTTATTGTTTAATTGTATTGCCTTGTATGGTTATACCATAGTTTGTTTATTCTTTGACTAGTTGATGGACCTTTCTGTTATTTTTTTTATTATTTTAAATAAAGCTGCTATGAACATGTGTATACAAAAAAAATATTGAGAAAACTGAGGCTTAGACATTAGTTATCTAGCCCCAAATCACTCCACAGCCAGGCTGGAATCTAAGCCAAGCCTATAGATTTAAAGTACTGTTCTGAATGACCATCCTGACTCATGGTAAGCACTCATTCACTGTATAGTCCCTTTCTCTTTCTCTCTCACTGTCATTAAGAATCTGACATTTTTTTCCCTCAGTAATTAAACCTTTTTTAATTTTTTAGTGGTGGCTGCAGGGTTTACAATATATATCTTTAATGTATCAAAAGATACCTTTAAATAGTATTATGCTGCTTCATGTATAGTATAAGAACTTAATAAGAGTAGTAAAGATGTGATCTTTTGCCTTTGGGGCAAAAAGATGCTAACTCAGACCATCTGAGGAGGGCTGGTTTATCCTGTGGGCTCAGGTAAGTGCCTTATAGAGAGGGAACATACAGATTCTCCATGCTCTAGGACTGTGAGATTCCATGATTTCCAAGTACAACACTGGACAAAAACCACTAAGGCTAGGCCCAGGCCACCTTATACCAGAGCAGGCAGAAAAGGAATTGCAAGGGACCAGCTTGCCTTCTTCCTCAGTTGTTCCCATTTTTTCTTGGCTCCAACCACTCCAGAACATGGACTCCTTAGTGGCACATCGCAGAGCTATAACATACTCTGTAAAGGCCTGCAGTCCTGTGAGGTTGTAGGTTTCATCTCTATCAGTATCTTCTTTGGTGAAGTTGACTTCCATCTAAAAGACAAAGATGACTCTGAGCTGGATGGGAGATCACCTGTTATCTTTCCATTTTTCTTCTTCACGCCCCAACTCTCTCTTACATTTTTGGAACTTGAAGCATTATATCTCAGGTTGCAAAAAATATCATTTTTGTAGATAAACCTCACACATGCCTGGGGATCACTTGCACCTAAACAGATGTGAGTCACCCCATGAACCACCACCCTCCCCATTTCCTGTCTCTAAGCTTGTAAGGCAGAGATTCATGCCCACACACCCACCCCCCACCCCATCCTGGCTGATGTGAGTGTGCAAAGTCTTGTTCTGGAAAATACAAGGTGGAGTCATGGGACTGAGGGCAACCTGGGCCTCAGTGTAAATACTTCAGGTGACTCCAATACCTAGATATAAGGCCTCATAGAACAGTAACTAACAAAGACCTCAGTGGCATTAAGTTCAATCTCATGTCATGGACAAGAGCCCAAAAGTTAAGTGACTGTGGACTATTTCAGTGTTTGTTATAGGCATAACTGGGATCAGAATACAGCATTCCTAACTCCTACATACTTCCCCTTTACCCAAATCTTCCATTGCAAACTATTGGTCTTTAGGTAACCAGTAGGGCTGCTAAGGATCTCAGCAGCCTGGATGCATAAATTCATTTTGACATTCTGTGGGGAAGTGGAGGGGGAGAGGTAAATAAATCACTTCTCCTTTCTAGACTTCAGTTTCCTCATTAGTAAAATGAGCACACTGCTTTATATAATCTCTCAAGTCCCTTTTGGACCCAACTCTCCAAGAGACACTAAAAATTCAGCTATTTATTTTTGAGCATGGTCACTGTTGCTGCAAGATGAACTTTTAGCTGTTGGTTTATATGAACTTACATTGAGTTGATTAATAAACTGCACTAATAGGCATGTCTATTTTGTGAATATGCACACTAGTCCCATAAAACCCTGTGAGAGAAGAAAGTATATATAACAGCTGTGAAAATAACTACATAACTACAGGTCTTGGGCCTAAAGGAAATTGAACAAAATGAGAATGTATGTATGTAGCAAAAACCTGAGCATCTCAGCCACAGATGGAAACTTCTAAACTCTGAATCTAGGAAGATGGTGTTGGGAAAAGGATGTAGGAACCAGAGGCAAGGGCACTTTCACTGTTGAATCCAAAGTTCCCTGAACGCCCACCTCTAACAGCCCCTGGAGATGTTGTAATGGCAGAATAGGGTCACTGGGACAATCCCACATCTCAGAGAAAGTAGCCTTCCTCAACTTAGCTTAGTTATGGGGCTCATTTGGGGCAATATTAAGACCTTTATAAGACAGACAACCACATGGTATCTTCCATACACAAATCAAAATAAAACTATATTAATCCACAAAGAAGTCTAATAAAGTTTTGTTGTCCTTTTAAGCTCTTTTAAATATGTAATATTCTTTTATAACAATCTTTCAAAATTTTCTTCCTGCTTTGCGAGTACCCTCAAGCACATGCTTGGTCTACAAGCTGGGGCTCTTCACATTCATGTTCAGTAAGCTTTGCCTAATGTAACTAGCCAAGCATGTTCTTTACAGCCCTTTCCCATAGGTGGGAAAAAAGCTGCTCAGCCTTTCAAACTACGTATCTGCCTGAAAGGCTTCTTTCAGTTTGGCTTTTTGTCCAGGCAAGTACCTGTGGCCCTCATACAGTCCAGGACCAACTGATCCTCCATATATAGACTCAACTAAGATTTCCCCAGCTCAACACAAAGGACTCCTAACAAAACACTAATTAACTTCATCGGGTTTATTTCTAACAACCTATACTTTGTGCCAAATCCTAGTTCGCCCAAAGTGTTTATGTTTTAAGAGATGAGTCAGAAGTGTTGGTGCAAAGCCTAAACCAAACTTTTAAAACCTTCTTGAGATTCTTTGGCAGAATTCTCACATAGCTCTATTTTTAAAGGCAGAAACTCCTTAGACTAGGCAACAGGAAGATGGTCTGGAGGTTGCTAAAATATGGTCAAATGAATGGCAACTTGGAGTCAGAAAACTTGGGCTCAGGTTTGCAACTTACAAACCCTGGGATCTTAGACAGGTGATTTAAGCTCTGTACATCATGATTTCCTAATCTGTAAAAAAAATAATAGTGATACCTCATTTATATATATATATGCAAAGATTAAATAGTCTGGAGTGTAAGAAAGCACTTTGCAACACACACAGCATTATACAAACGTAAGTCCTGCTATATGGACATATTGGGATTTTTTTACAGTCTAATGCAGGGACATAGGACTTTAAATGACTGTGTTGAGTGTTAAGTGTGGTGACGGAGAAGGAGCACCTAGTTCAGGTGCTCAGAAGGAAATATGTCAGAACTGAGTTCTGAGACATGAACAGGTTTAACGAAGTTTGGCGAGGGAGTAGAGGTACAAAAGCAAAGATACAGAATAGTGAAACAACATGACACAAGGGAAAGTAGCAATCCAGAACTAGTTAGTAGAGAACCAAGGGCAGGATGAAAAATGAGGTTGGAGGGGTTGATAGGGTTCAAGTGTTGGGGGATTAAGGATTTGGACCTTTTTCCATAGAAAAATTGGGTTGATATAATTGAGTTTAAAAATTATTGTGTTTGAATGCTCAAAGGAGGGAGATACTGACTGCACATTCCACTTTCCTTCTCACTTCCTTCAGCAGAGCAGGAAAAATGACCTCTTAGCTCAAGGACTGGAAGGAATAATGCAAACATGAGGGCAGATGCAGGTGAGTTTCTCAAAGAAGTGGGTACAGGATCCTGAAATCTGGGGTAATTTACACGTGCTTCCCTCACTTAGTGTTCTACATGGCTTGCTCATTTTCCAGAGGAACAGAAATCCTGGTTTATTTTTCTTATTGAATCCTATCTCAGTGGACAGAGGACTCTGGGCTCAGACAAACAGGGTAAATCAAGGATTGCTAGACAGTACCAATTCCTAGCAATTCCTCAGGTTTACTTAGACCATAACTGGTGATGTGAAGGAAGATGGACTTATGTTGTACCAGGAACTTCCTTGCTTAGGTATTCTGTTCTGGGTTCCAGAAACTACAAATTAATTACTCTTGTGGTACATGTAGGCAGGTACTAGGACAATGGCTTAGAAAAGAAGCTGAGAGGAAGAGTGGACATCATTATTTCTCTTATCTTAAACATGTAATAAGTGAAACTTTACCAATTTTCCTTTCTGAAAGAGCTCTAGACTAGGAGAGAATGCAGTAAAGTATCTATGAATTTCAGCAAAGGCTAGTAATAGTGTCATGGTCAAGACAGTAAGAGTAGGCTGAATGATTATGACAGTAATTATGCATATTCACAGAAACATAAGTAAATGACCACACTCAGAGAAAAAAAGGTTGATATCTCTGAATAGTCTCTAATGGTTTACCACAGGGCTCTGACATAGTTACTATTTTTATTAATTATTTGATAAAGGTATACAAGTTAAGAGTTATAAAATCTGAGGATATTGAAAAGTCAGAAAGTTAAAAGTTAACTGTAAGTTTTGGTGGTAAAATAAAGATTCTAAATGGGCTGAAATGCTGATAATGCCTCCACTTATCTTAAAAACCAATAAACTTTAAGACAGTGGACATGTGTTTTACTAGAAAATCTTGTGTGTGGGAAAAAAATATTAAAGGTTTAACTGATTTAATTGGCTAGGATCTGATTAAGAGTCAACAATATGTAGTGTTTACAGGGGCACCTGGCTGGCTCAGTCGGTTAAGCTTCCGACTTTGGCTCAGGTCATGATCTCACAGTTCATGCATTCAGGTCCCACATCAGGCTCTGTGCTGTCAGGTCAGGGCTTAGAGCCTGCTTTGGATTCTGTGTCTCCCTCTCTCTCTGTCCCTCCCTCACCCTCTCTCTCTTTCTCTCTCTCTCAAAAATAAACATTAAAAATATAGGGGCGCCTGGGTGGAGCAGTCGGTTAAACGTCCGACTTCAGCCAGGTCACGATCTCGCGGTCCGTGGGTTTGGGCCCCGCGTCAGGCTCTGGGCTGATGGCTCAGAGCCTGGAGCCTGTTTCCCATTCTGTGTCTCCCTCTCTCTCTGCCCTTCCCCTGTTCATGCTCTGTCTCTCTCTGTCCCAAAAATAAAATAAACGTTGAAAAAAAAATTAAAAAAAAAATATATAGTAGTTACCAAAAAAAGGTTGATATAATTTCAGGTTGCATTGATGGAAACAGAAGAATATCCTCTGAACTTTGAAGTAAGAAAGGATTGTTGAAAATTGTTTAAAATGTTAAAAAGTAAGAAGTTATGCTCCTCCAAAGTCACCATTAAGACAGTGAAATGGCAAACCACATAGTGATAAATGTCTGTAACACACATAGCAGATTTAAAAAACTCATAAATAAAATGTATAAGAAACTCCTACAAGTCAATTTAAAACTCAGACCACCCATTAGAAAAAATGTGCAAAAGGCTTAAATCAACATTTCACAAAGAACTCCAAATAGCCAAAAAACACATAAAAAGGTATACAACCTCATTAAAAGTCAGGTAAATGCAAATTAAATTAATTAATGCAATTAATGCAATAAATTAATGCAATTAAAAGTCAGGTAAATGCAAATTAATTAGTACACAATGGAATACTATAAAACAATTAAAATGTATAAATTCCAGCATTACATAACATAGATGAATCTTAAGAGTACAATACTGAAGGAAGTCAAATATTTTTTTAAAAATACAAAATGTAAGGATTTCTATTACATAATGTGTCAAACTGTGTTGTTCAGAGATGCAGGTTTACTTTTTTTTTTTTCAACGTTTATTTATTTTTGGGACAGAGAGAGACAGAGCATGAACGGGGGAGGGGCAGAGAGAGAGGGAGACACAGAATCGGTCCAGGCTCTGAGCCATCAGCCCAGAGCCTGAGGCGGGGCCATCAGCCCAGAGCCTGACGCGGGGCTCGAACTCACGGACCGCGAGATCGTGACCTGGCTGAAGTTGGACGATTAACAGACTGCGCCACCCAGGCACCCCAGAGATGCAGGTTTAAACGGTAAACCCATAATAAAAACCAAAGAAGTATGTACCGTGAAAATCAAGATAACAGCTCTAAGGCAGTGTGGGGGTTGTCATCGGAAAGGATAAGCAGGAGACCTTGGCATGCTTTTTTTGACCTCACTGGTTTTAACATGAGTGCTAACTTAATAATAATTTATTAAATACAACAGCTATGATTTGTTCATTTTTCGAAATACAAGTTATATATCACAATTTCATAAAGAGTTGGAAAAATAAAAAAGGAAATGGACAAGCCACAGAATCTCAGCCATTGACATAGCTATACACAAACCAGAGTGGAATGCAAAAGTAAACTTCTCACTCTTTAATATGTCCCTGTGCTTTGAATGCAAGATGCCTATAGTGAAATACTTGTCCAATCCAAAAGGCCCTAATGAGAAACTAGGAAGAAAAGTACTCATTATTATCTGTCTTCTATTTTTAAGATAGAAAATTGAAAAAAAAAATGATTCCCAGTTAAAAAAAAAGTTATCAATAATTCTTTTCTTTGGGCCCTCTAATAGAAACATTGTAATAGGATACTTACCCAGTAGGAACTATTTACTGTTTTGAATCGAAGTATGTATTTTAAAGTAGATGAAACAGGAGCCAACACAGGCCGTATCCATTTTATTTGAACCATTCGTTTGACACCCAAAACTGGTTTCACACTGAAAATCTCAGGTGGTTCAATTTTCGCTGAAAATAAAAATCCTAAATTTCTCATATTTGCAAAAAGATCAGAAGATGTTAATAGCATCCACCTAAAACTGGAAAAAGGCAAAGTAGAGGGGTACCTGGGTGATTCAGTCGGTTAAGCGTCCGACTTTGGCTCAGGTCATTATCTTGTGGTTCGCAGGTTTGAGAACCTGCATCAGACTGTGCTGACAGCTCAGAGCCTGAAGCCTCCTTCAGATTCTGTGTGTCTCCCCTCCCCCCCCCCCCCTGTGCTCTTCCCTAACTCGCACTCTTTCTCTCTCTCAAAAATAAATAATAAAAAATAAAAATAAATTTAAAAAAAAAGAAAAGTAGAAATGAAATGGTAGGGCTTATTTTGTAATCTGCTATATGCAGATGGCATTAGGAAGGCAGTGCAAAAGGAATGCTGCCATCCCCACTTCTCCCACCATTTCACCCCCACCAAAAAAAGGGATGGCCTCTGAGGAGAGGATAGATTCCTACGATTTTTCCGCAAATATACATTTTACTAAATGGGTCAGATCTTACGCCAAGGAGAAAGGAGGTAAAACAACCAGAAAATGGGCTGTTTACCTTATCTACTCTACACTCCCCTCAACCCAGAAGTGGCCAGTAGAAAGCATCTTTCATTTTCCTTGAATACTACAAACATTCTCATCCTAATTCTCTCTCTCTGAAGATATGCAATTTTTTTCTGGTTTTAAAATTAGTATATGCTCATTCTAAAAAAAATCTTTTTAATATAGAAAAATACAAAGAAAAAGTTTAAATCATCCATAATGCCATCAACCTCAGAGATAGCCATCATAACTTTCTGGTGTATTTCCAGGCTTTTTTCTATGTAAGTATTTGTATATTTTTAAGCAAATTTTCTATTATGCTAAATAAAACTTTCATCTTTTTAAATCACACTGTGCAATCAGCGTATACCCACTTGCATTAAAAATTCTTCTAAACAATGACTTCAATAAGGTTGTAGGGTATAAAATTAATATACAGAAATCTGTTGCATTTCTACACACGAGTAATGAAGGAGGAAATACACTTGCATCAATAAGAATAAAATGCCTAGGAATAAATGTAAACAAGGACATGAAAGACCTGTACTCTGAAAACTATAAGACATTAATAAAAGAAATTGAGGCAACACAAACAAATGAAAAGATATATACCATGCTCATGGATTGGAAGAATTAAAAATTGAAAAAAAAATTTTTATGTTTATTTATTTTTGACAGGGAGAGAGAGAGACAGAGCATGAGTGGGAGAGGGGCAGAGGCAGAGGGAGACAAAGAATCTGAAACAGGCTCCAGGCTCTAGGCTCTGAGCTGTCAGCACAGAGCCTGACACGGGGCTTGAACTCACAGACCATGAGATTATGACCTGAGCTGAAGTCGGATGCTCAACCCAGCCCCCCAGGCGCCCCAAGAACTAAAAATTTGTAAATGTCTACCCCACCCAAAGCAATTTACAGATTCCAGAATTAAAAAGATAATAATACTAAAATGTGTATGGAACCACAAAAGACCCCAAATAATGAAAGTAATCTTAAGAAACAAAAATAAAGCTGAAGGTATCACAATCCAAGATTTCAAGCTGTGCTGACCTAAAAATAGACACAAAGATCAGTGGAACAGGACTGAGAGTCCAGAAATAAGCATAAACTTATATCATCAATTAATATAAGACAAAGGAGGCAAGAATATACAGTGGGGATAAAAGAGTCTCTTCAATAAATGGTGTTGAGAAAACTTGACAGTTTTATGTAAAAGAATGAAAATGAACCACTTTCTCAAACCATGTACAAAAATAAGCTCAAAATGGATTAAAAACTTAAATGTGAGGCCTGAAACCATAAAACTCCTAAAGAAAATATAGTCAGCAATCTCTTTGACATCAGCCTTAGAAACATTTTTTTGGATAGGTCTCCTCAGGCAAGTAAAACAAAAGCAAAAATACACTATTGGGACCTCATCAAAATAAAAAGCTTTTGCACAGTGAAGGAAATCATCAGCAAAATGAAAAGGAAATTTACTGAATGGGAGAAGGTATCTGCAAATGATGTATACAATAAGGGATTAAAATCCAAAATATATAAAGAACTCATACAATTCAACACCAAGAAAATCACAGTCTGAATTTTAAAATGGACAGAGGACCTGAATAGACATTTTCCAAAGACAAATAGATAGCTAAGAGGTACATGTAGAGATGCTCAACATCACTAATAATCAGAGAAAACCACAATGAGATATTACCTCATACCAATCACAATGGCTAGTAACAAAAAGACAACAAACAGTAAGCACGGGTAAAGATGTGGAGAATAAGGAACTCTTATGCATACTCATAACCCTTGATATATTCATGACACATATGTACTATATCCTTAAGCTTTGAGTCTACTTTTGTGTCTGTATCTCTTTCAAGAAAAAAAAGGGGGTATCTTTTAATAAAAGAGTATATAAGAATAAAAAATAATACTTACTTATAGCATCTAAGCTCCAATGTGTTATATCAGATTTAATTATACCATCTGCATTTTGAGCTTCCACTTGAATGGTGTAATTATCTGGGTTTGTTATTGTTGGAGGAAGAAAGGAGCAAAAAGTATGATTTCCTCTTGTAGAATTATCACTTGGACAAATATCACTTTTATATCCATAAGAGCTTTGAAGGCAAAAGCAATTCAACATGAGTTTAGTACAGCAGTTTGGAAACAAAGCCATACTTAATATATTAAGCATGTATTTGTTAGTTTTACTTTGGGTTTCTCTTGAAGACTATATCGTTCAGAACAGAGTGCTCCTCTCCAAATACCTTCCTCATCACTTCCAAGGAGAGTTCCAAGTTACCCGCTTCTTGTCTGAGATGTTATGAGACATGGAGACTTGCTTGAAACTCTTCACATCCATCAAAAACTATACTTGTATTTCCTATTGGTAAGAAATACTGAATAGGCCCTTGAAAACCCCAAATTCTAGTCTTGGGAAGTTATTCTAAAAAGAAAATTAAAATCAAAGAGGATTTATTAAATAAAGTATGGTGGGTACATAAGTAGAATTTTAAATAGTTTTTAATATATCTATAGTTATTGATATGGAAAGATGGCCATACTCTATTGGTGGTAAAAAAAATATGCATATTATATGCAGAATAATCAAATTTATATAAACTTACATATTTATATAACTGTTCTTACAGATGTCTGGAAAGGTGCTCAGCAAAATGTAAAGCTGTTACCTTTGGTGATGAAATTTTAAGTGATTTTTTTTTTTTTACATTCTTTACATTTTTCAAATTGAATTTTCTACCATTGGCATACACTATTTTCAGAAAACCCATGAAAATTATTTTCCTGATAGAAAGATATCTATCTATCCCAGATAGATAACTTAAATCCTATCAAACTATAACTTAATGAAGACAAGTACAAAGACTGATAGGTATCAGATGGGTAGGTATAGATATAGTCCCACAGCTCTAGGGATTATGTAGGAGTTGAAGTCGGCAGAAAACAGAAAAACCCCCACCTTACACGGTCCCAGTGTTGGCTGGGGCTGGGAGCAAAGGAGCTTAGATGTATAGAATCGTGGAAGTTTTTCTATAGTTGTACAGTGCAAAAAAAATGGCCTCCAGAATAATGTTGAGTCATGGTTACATCACAAACTCTGGAAAAAGATCAGGTTTGAATTCTGTGCCTTGGGCAAGTTTCCTAGCCTCTCCTTGCCTGAGTTTTCCCATCTAAAATGAGAATAGTAATATACCTATAGTATAGCACTGTTATGAGGATGAAATGAGCTAATATGCATTAAGTGCTTTTAAAAGTTCAGCCACTTATTCTAAAGATGAGATGTTACTATCATTGTTATTAGTACTATCACTGTAGTTGAATATTTTGCATTTATTCATGCTGTAACCTTGGAGACATATCCTTTTCTTCCCTTTCCTGCATCTTTAGAGCTCCTTCACATCTCAGTTCAAAAGTCACTACCTCCATAAAGGCATCCCAACTCCTTATTCTTCCCCAGGGAAAAATCTATTCCTATCATTCCTGAGCATCAGTAAGGTTTTTTTCTTCATACCACTGACCCACCATCATCTGCTCTCAGAGTTGATCACCCACAAGAAACCTTCCCATTCTACCCGGAAAAAAGATTTTTGGTGATAAACTTACAAAGGTACAAGCTAGTATGGGAGTCCTGGAGAGCCCAGAAGACCTGAGACCATGGACAGAGACTGTACACAGGCCTAAGGACACCCAGGCATTTACTCTTTCTACATGACCAGCTCATGAACATAATGACAATCCATAGGGAGTGATAGAAGGGGGTGGGAGGAGTGACTCCTTATAACAAAAAAATAGGAGTACACTTATTGAGGTTTCCAGATTTTCATTATACTGATACTTTCTATTCAACACTGAACCTAGAACTACAGTCTAGGAGAATATAAGTCATTTGTACCATGAATTATTGGGTCTTTATCATTCTTATTTTCAGAAGCAGGGCTCAGCAAACTAGGCCTACAGGCCCAATACAGCCCGCCACCTATTCTTGATTGGCCCAAAGGCTAAGAACAGGTTTGACATTGTTAAATGGTTGGGGAAACTATACAAAAAGAAAAATACTTTGTGGCATGTGAAAAGTATATCAAATTCAAATTTCAGGATCCATAAATAAGGTTTATATGGACAACAGTGAGGTCCATTGGTTTACATATTGTCTATGGCAACTTTCCTGCTACAGAAATAGTGTTAAATAGTTTGACAGAGATCCACCTCCCTCTAAGCCTAAAATATCTACTATCTGTCCCTTTATAGAAAAAGTTTGCTGACCTCTGTGTTAAATCATCTCTCTGATATACTCATTGATATATGAGTACTGCAAGGAATAGTGCTTGCTTTTTTCAATTTCTTCTACTGTAAAGCATAAAGTGGATTTCCCCTACAACACTAGTTACCAATTTCCAAGGAGTGGGGAAAAAAGAGTATAAATGAGATCTTGTATTTAAAAACAAAACAAAACAAAAACTTGGAAGTATAGACTCTTTTTGGAATGGAAAAGATAATCTTTCAATATTTCCCAATGTGGGCATCCTTATTCTTAGGGGAACATGAAGTCCACAAAGGGTTTCATGAACTATTTTCAAAATTTCAAAACAGAACCCCTGCATAAACTTGCTAAAACAGCTAGCTTTTGGCTAGAATAATAATAAAAATTTTATAATTTTTATTCTAATAGGATTAGGATAAAAAGGGATGCTTGAGGTAGTAAGAAATTGGGGAAGCACTGTCCTGGTGGAATACTGTTTAACAGAGGTCACATAGCAAATTAGTGTAAATCTCCCTCTTAGTTCTGGGTTTACGACCCTACTTATTAACATTGCATCCATGAAAAAGGAACAGTTTTAGGACACATTCTGGAAAGAGGAAGAACATAGCTGAATATAGTAAATAAGCAGATTTTTCCACTCTGCTTATAACTGGTGACTGCTCTGAGACAATCCAGTGCCTCTGAGAAGAGGCCATCATGTGGCTATAGCTCCCCTCCCTCCATAGTTGCAGCTCCTGTCAGTATGGCTGCAAGCAGCCAAGGTGTCATCCCAGCCATCAGAGGCTATGGGAGTCACCCAGAAGCTATAATGAGGAGAACATTTCACTTCAGAAGTGACTTGAATCATGAGAGAACCAGGAGCCTCTGCCTCCTACCCTTACTCCCACTGATAGCACACAAGCTCCGGTACTTACTAAGTTCTCTTTACTTTGTACCATGTATAACTGGCTTCTTTCTCTGGACTCCAGGTGCAAGTAAAATTCTCTTCATAGTAGAAGACACAGGAAATGTTCTCAGGTTTAGCTGGCAAAACTAAATAAATAAACACATATATGCATACATACATACACACAATCATTTCATGAAACTAGGTGGATCAAAAACTGGACTGTTTTGGTTAGTTGATACATAATATAGATTCTCCTAATCAAGGCAAAGGAAAGAATCTAACTCCATCTCTTCAATTACTCCTTTATCTTAAAGAACTAGATTTATACTTTTCAAAAAGCACTTTTTACATTCTTACTCAAAAGCAACTTTTGAGAAGCAAAAATTGTATTAAGACACCAGGCAAATATAAAGTGTTAGTGAAGTGCTAAGTAAAGCATCAAATGATGGAATCAGTCTGGGTAACTGGGAAATGGAAGATATGTGGAGAAGAGAAAAACACCAAATGTTCAACTATGCCACACTTCAACTTTATGTAACAATAGTTTTTCATCAGAAGATTACATTAATAGAGAAAATTTCTGAAATATTTTACATGTATTTCCATAGTTCATAAATTCTGCTCCCTGTAGTTTCTCACCCAGTAACACCTATCCTTCCATAGAGAAAGAAGATACCATCTAGAATACAGATCTAGACCCTGAAAAGGTCCAGAGACAGAATCCATGGGTACATGAACTTAAATGGGAAAAAGTTTTTATCTTGATTTTTCACTAACCTTTTGTTGAAATTAATAATTTTCTTCCCCCACGAATGTGGTCAACAACCTACTTGTGAATTTGTCGCCATTAAAAGTCAGGGTATTTTCATTTATATTTCAGTTGTTGCAAATATCTTGAAATATCAAATACTATTGTTACTATTACTACACTAAAGTAATTATTAGGCCTTCCCATTTAATGTATTGATAAAGAAGGACAGGGGCACCTGGGTGGCTCAGTCAGTTAAATGTCCAACTTCAGGTCAGGTTATGATCTCATAGTTTCTGAGTTCAAGCCCCACTTCAGACTCTGTGCTGACAGCTCAGATCTCTAAGCCTGCTTCAGATTCTGTTTCCCTCTCTCTGCCTCTCCCCCACTCATGCTCTGTCTCTCTCTGAAAAATAAACATTAAAAAAATTTAAGAAACACACATATTACTGTCACAAATTTGTTTCCTTAATACTTTGATAACATCATTTCAGTATATTTGAGTTTCTTTGTAATCACATGTATATTATTTATATACTTACAAATATTATTTTGAGAAGTGGTCCAGAGGTTTCACCAGAAGACCAAGGGGTTAATCATACACACTCATGCATGCACATATACACACCCATAATTAAGAACTAAAGGCAATTTTCAACTAAGGGCAATGTTCAGTTCTGAGATTCAAACTAACTTCCTTTTGAGACTTTGGCAAAACCATAGTCATAAGAAGCAGGCATTTTTGAGAAAGGAAGACAACTTAGGTTACCTTTGTGTATCAAAGTAAAGCTACAGTGCATCTAGAAAGGAAGTCTCTACCAGACAAGAAATGGGAAAAAGCCCATCACTTCTGGCAAGTAAAATATTGAAGGGGAATATGTGGGGAGATAATGGAAGTAAGGTAGAGCAAAGAGCTCAGATGTCAGTGTTCTTGGTGGAACAGTACAAACACACAGATGGGTCTGTAAAACAGGTCAATGGGGCTGGTGACATATTTCATCAGACACAGCCTGGTGCAGGTCACAAGGCTTTAGTCTAAAAGAAGCCTCACGTTCCACTCAGCATCAACTCCAGCATAATGCAGAACACTACACTGGCAGAGTGTGGGCTGAGGGTAGCTCTTTAGATAAGCTCCATACAGGCAAGTACAGCAGGCAGGAATCCAGAAATCCCTGGTGCCTCAGGTGGAGGGTGGGTATAGATGTGTGACACTGGTCCAGGCCTGGGATTCAGTGGAAGTTCTGTGCACAGGGGACTTCAGGACCACAGGAAAGCAAATAGAACATGAACTTCAGGAATAGGTGCGAGTATGATGTCCCAAAGTGCAGGCAAAGCCAGCTATCTTGCAGCAAAATAGCAGACGATGCATGAGACCAAACCAGAAAGTCCAGAGAAAACCAGAAGGCAACACAAAGGTTTGCTTACATGGATGCACAAGCCCTTGCCCACGGTTCTGCATTCATATAAACCCTGCTCATATGCCTAGATACTATCTTATAGAGGAGCAGGAGAAAGGTAGGAACTCTGAAACATGGGCATTTACCCCAGAGAGTGGATTAGCTAAAGGATTGTAAACCAGAAGGAACAGCCAATGTTAACAAATAAGAGTGCTACCCAGCCCCACCCCTTCCTCAACCCTGCCTGGCTTTCCAGGGAAGAAGGAACTTTTTAGAACTGATCAGATTGATCATAGACTATAAGGATATTATATTTTCTCTGTACACCTAACTAATACTGTATTTACTGTATTAGTATTACCTAACTAATTCTGTATCTCTGTCAAAGGTATTACCTTCTAACAAAAAGGCAGTGGTAAAGGGTTCCAGAATGCAGGACATTCACTGTTCTGTTTAGGTTTAGGATTTTTGAATTTGTGTGTATATTCATATATTTTTTCTATGAAATGAGCATTGCCCACATGGTAAAGTAGCCCCTAGGAATGATAAACAAGAATGAGGGAGAGCTAAGTGCCGACACATTGTGTCAATGCTTCCAGCTCTTTCTTGAGAAGCTGCCTTCCTCTGAATCCTGCACGTGAATCTAATCCCTGAAGCACCCATTAGTCAGCAGTGACATCAAAGATTTTCTCTCTCGTGCTGCTGGGAAGATGGCAGCATAGGAGTACCCTAAGCTCACCTCTTTCCATGGATAAAACTAGATAAAACACCTAGAAAAAGACCCAAAGATTTATAGAACAAACCCCACAACCAAAGGTAGAGAAGAGACCACATTGAAGAAGGTGGACATGCGATTGAGACCTACAGGGACTGTGGCCATCAGACAGGAGCAAGCTGGAAGCATGGTGAAAGGCAAGAAAAAGACAATCAAGTCAGGGACCCAAAATTGGAAGATGAACCCCCATATCATTTGGCTTTGAAAACAAGAGGAGCCTAATTTCATGAATTTTTGCAAATAGTGGGACTTAAAGCCTAGAATTCTTAAAATAAGGTGTTCAGCTCTGGAAGAGCTCTGCTGGCATTAGGAAGCTGAGTCCCCACCCTTGAAGATGCAATTTGACTAGCAGCCTGAGCAGATACAGTGTAGAACCAAAAGTTTGAAAAACACTGGGTGGCAAAGAGGAGGGAGAATGATTTACTCATTATAGAGCATGTTCTGAAGAGATAGGGATCTCAGAAAGACTCCTCCAGGAACAAAGGAGCTGGAAGACACCATTTCCCATCCCCACCCCCCAGCATAAACACATAGGCACATGTGGGAACCAGCTTTGCCCACACTTGCTACCTAACGTGCTACTGCCAACACCCCCCGGCCCCATCCTTCACTGGATCTGGCATTTCCAGTCACGCTTGCCTCAGTCTCAGCACCGCAGAGCCTCTCTCCCAGATGATCAGTGCAAATCTCACCAACATTGCAACTCTTGACCTGTGCCTTTTTAGAGCCTTGGTCTTGGTAGCAGCAGACTCTGCAGAAGTCTGAGGTGCACTTTGTTAAAAGTGCAAGACCCACCCATGCACCATTTGTCCATTTAGTTAGGCTAGCCAGTACTAACAGCAGAAGCTCCAGGTCTCAATTAGCAAGTAAACCAGCATTTACCTTGAATAAATGCAGGCCACACCTGCCAGGGACCAAGTACTTCCCACAGTAGGCAAAAAGAGCCACTACAGACAACTAAACTAAAGGCAAAAGATACAAGAACACAGCAAAGCACATACAACACACACAAGAGAAACTATCTGAAGTGACAGGCCCTGGGAAGCAGGGGACACTGCACTACAGGATACTTAAGGACTTCTTCTTTTTAAGTCCACTACCTTCAAGAGCAGAAGACATAGTTGACTTACCTAACACAGAGAAACATATACAGAGAATTACAAAAAAAATCAGGAGACAGAGAAATATATCCCAAGCACAGGAATAGGACCAAATCACAGCAAGAGACCTAAGCAAAACAGACATGAGTAATAAGCCTGACAGAGAATTTAAATTTAAAGTAAGGATCATAAAGATATTCAATGGACTGGGGAAAAGAGTAGAGGACATCAGTGAGACACTTGACAAAGAAATAAAAAAGAATCAGAGATGAAGGACACAATAAGTAAATTAAAAATACACTTGATGGGATAAAGAGCAGGCTAAATGAAACAGAGGAACAAATTAATGACCTGGAATACAAAGTAATGGAAAGTAACCAAGCTGAGCAAACGAGAGGAAAAAAAATCATACATATTGAGAATAGTCTTAGGGAACTCAGTGACTACATTATATCTGATAACACAGACATTATGGCGATCCCAGAGAAAGAAGAGAGAAAAAAGGGGGCAAAAGCTTACTTGAAGAAATAATAGCTGAAAATATTCCTAACCTGGGGAAGGAAATATATATCCAGATACAGGAGTCAGAGACCCCCAAAAAATCAACCCAAGGAGGTCTACACAAAGACACATTCTAATTAAAATGGTAAAAATTAGTGATGAAGAAAAAAATCTTAAAAGCAGCAAGAGAAAAGAAGACAGTTACATACAAGGGAAACCCTATCAGGATATCAGCAGATTTTTCATCAGAAACTTTGCAGACCAGAAGGGCATGGCATTATATATTCAAAGTGCTGAAAGGGAAAAATTTGCAGCCAACAATACTCTAGCCAGCAAGACTATCATTCAGAATATAAGGAGAGATAAAGAGTTTCAGTTTCAGACACAAAAACCAAGGCATTCATGACTACTAAACCAGCCCTGCAAGAAATATTAAGGGGGACTCTGTGAGTAGAAAGGAAAGACCATAAATGAGAGTGTGAAAAACAAGTACATCTGTAAAAACCACTGAAAGGTTTTTTTCACAAAGGATTCACAAAATAGAAGGATGTAAAATATGATACCATATACCTAAAACATGGGGGAAAGGAGTAAAAAATGGGTTCAAACTTAAGCAACCATCAACTTAATACAGACTGCTATATGCATTAGATGTTATGTACAAATCTATGATAACTACAAATTTAAAAAACAGTAATATATATGCCCAGAATAAAGAGGAAAGTATACAAGTATATCACCAAGAAAACCAGCAAACCACGAAAAAGAGCAAGAGATAAAACAATCAGAGAAAAACCATAGAAACAACCACAAAACAAGTAACAAAATAGCAATAAATAACATACAGATCAATAATTACTTTGAATGTAAATAGACTAAATGCTCCAATCAAAAGACACAGAGTGACAGAATGGATTAATAAAAACAAGATCCATCTATATGCTGCCTACTAGAGACTAATTTCAGACCTGAAGATATCTACAGACTGCAAGTGAGGGAATAGAGAAACATTTATCATGCAGATGGGTGTCAAAAGAAAGGTGGGGTAGCAATACTTATATCAGACAATATAGACTTTATTTTTTTTAATGTTTACTTATTTTTGAGACAGAGAGAAACAGAGCATGAACGGGGGAGGGGCAGAGAGAGAGGGAGACACAGAATCTGAAGCAGTCTCCAGGCTCCAAGCTGTCAGCACAGAGCCTGATGTGGGGCTCGAAATCACAGACCATGAGATCATGACCTGAGCTGGAGTCAGAAGCTCAGTCTACTGAGCCACCCAGGCACCCCCAGACAAAATAGACTTTAAAACAAACACTGTAACAAAGGACAAAGATGGACACTATATAATTACAAAGGGGACAATCTAATAAGAATATATAGCAGTCTTAAGTATTTATGCACTCAATATGGTAGCAACCAAATACATAAAACTGTTAACAACAAACATAAAGAAAATAATCCATAGCAATACAGTAATAGTAAGGGACTTTAAAGTCCCATGTACATCAATAAAGACATCATCTACACAGAAAATCAACAAGGGAACATCAGCTTTGAATGACACATTGGACCAGCTGAATCTGACAGATATATTCAGAATGCCCATCCTAAAACATCAGTATACACATTCTTTTCAAATTCACATGGAACATTCTCCAGACTAGATCCCATATTAGGTCACAAGGCAAGTCACGACAAATTCAAAACGATCAAAGTCATAGCATGTATCTTTTCTGACCGCAACACTATAAAACTAGAAATCAACCACAGGAAAAAATCTGGAAAGACCACAAATGCATAGAGGTTAGATAACATGCTACTAAACAATGAATGCATCAAACAAGAAATCAAAGAAGAAATAAAATTTAGATGGAAACAAATGAAAATGAAAACAGAATAGTCTAAATCTTTGGGATTCAGCAAAATGGGTTCTAAGAGGAAAATTTATAGCAATATAGGCCTATATCAAGAAGCAAGAAAAGTCTCAAGTAAACAACCTAACCTTACATGTAAAGGAGTTAGAAAAAAACAACAAACAAAACTTAAAACCAGCAGAAGGAAGGAAAGAATAAAGATTAGAGCAGAAATAAATGTTACAGAAACTACAAAAAATAATAGAACAGATCAATGAGCAGGAGTTGGTTCTTTGAAAAACAACAATAAAATTGATAAGCCTCTAGGTCATCAAAAAAAAAAAAACTCATGAGAGAGAGAACTCAAATAAACAAAATCAAAAATGAAAGAGGAGAAATAACAACCAACACTACAGAAATACAAACAACTGTAAGAGAATGTTACAAAAAATTATATGCCAAGAAACTGGACAACCTAGAAGAAATGGATAAATTATTAGAAACATATAACCTACCAAAACTGAAACAGGGAGAAATAGAAACTTTGAACAGATCCATTACTAGAAAGGAACTTGAATCAGTAATCAAAACACTCCCAACAGAGGCACCTGAGGTGGCTCAGTGGAGTTAAGCATCCCACTCGATTTCAGCTCAGGTCATGAGGTCATGATTTCATGGTTCATACAATGGTGACTTGCATCAAGGTCAGGAAGCCTGCTTGAGATTCATATTCATGCTCTCTCTCTCTCTTCCCCACCCCTTCCTGCCCCCAACTCATGCTCTCTTTCTCTAAAATAATAAATAAAATAAAATAAAGTAAAATAAAGTAGTTAACACCCATTCTTCTCAAACTATTCCAAAAAACAGAAGAGGAAGGAAACTTCCAAATTCATTCTATGAAGCCAGCATTACCCAGATACCAAAACCAGTTCAAGACTGCACCAAAAAAAGAGAAGTATAGGCCAATACCTCTGATGAACACAGATGCAAAAAACCTCAACAAAGTACCAGTAAACTGAATCCAATGATAAATTTTTAAAAAGTCATTCATCATGATACAGTGAGATTCCTGGATCGCAAAGGTGGTTCAACATTTGTAAATCAATCAATGTGATACATCAGATCATTAAGAGAAAGGATAAAAACCATATGATTATTTCAGTAGATGCAAAAAAGCATTTGACAAAATACAACACCCATTAATGATAGAAATCTTCAACAGAGTAGATCTAGAGGGAACATAGTTCAACTTAATAAGAGCCATATATGAAAAACCCACAGCTAACATCATACTCAAGGGGAAGAAATGAGAGCTTTTCCCTAACATCAGGAACAAGATAAGAATGTCCACTCTAACCACTTCTATTCATCACAGTGCCGAAAGTCCTAGCCACAGCAATCAGACAACAAAAAGAAATAAAAGGCATCCATATTGGTAAGGAAGAAGTAAAACTTTCACATTTGCAGATGACATCACACAGAAAACCCTCAAGACTCCACCAAAAAACTACTAGAATTGATAGTAAACACTTAGGATACAAAATCAACATATAAAATTTGTTACATTTCTATATACTAAATAATGAACCAAAAGATTAACAGAGTAAGAAAGCAACCCTATTAACCAGTGCTCAAAAAAATAATAAAGTACCTAATAATAAACTTAACGAAAGGGGTGAAAGACCTGAACTCTGAAAGCTATAAAACAATGATGAAAGAAATTGAAGATGACACAAAGCAGAAAGATATTCAATACTTGTGGATCAAAGAACAAATATTGTTAAAATGTCTATAGCACCCAAAGCAATCTACACATTTAATGCAATCCCTATCAAAATACCAACAAATTCTTTCACAGAACTAGAACAAATAATCCTAGAATTTATATGGAACCACAAAAACAAACAAACAAACAAACAGCCAAAGCAATCTTGAAAAAGAAAAGAAAAGCAGGAGGCATCACAATATCAGACTACAAGTTACATTACAAAGTTGCAGTAATCAAAACAGTATGGTACTGACACAAAAAAAAGACATATAGATTAACAAAACAGAAAAGAAAACCCAGAAATAAACCCACAATTATATGGTCAATTATTCCTTGATGAAGCAGAAATGAATATCCAGTAGAAAAAAGACAGCCTCTTCAATAAATGGTGCTGGGAACACTGGACAGCAACATGCAAAAGAATGAAAGTGGACCACCTTCTTACACCATACACACACACAAAAATTCAAAGTGGTTAGGGGCACCTGGGTGGCTCAGTCAGTTAAGCATCCAACCTTGATTTTGGCTCAGGTTCATCTCACAATTCATAAGTTCGAACCCTGAGTCAGGCTCTGCACTGATAATGTGGAGCCTGCTTGGGATTCTCTCTCCTTTTCTTTCTGGTCCTCTCCTGCTTGTGCTTTCCCTCTTTCAAAATAAATAAATAAACTTTAAAAAATGGATTAAAGACCGGGGCGCCTGGGTGGCACAATCATTTAAGCATCTGACTCTTGATCTCAGCTCAGGTCATGATCACACAGTTTGTGAATTTGAGCCCCACATCAGGCTCTGTACTGAAGGTGTGGAGCCTGCTTGGAATTCTGTCTCTCCTTCTATCTGCATCTCCCCAACTTGTGCTCGCTCACTCACGCTCTCTCTCTCTCTAAAAACAAGTAAATAAACTTTTAAAAAATGGATTAAAGACCTAAATGTGACACTTGAAATCATAAAAATCCTAGAAGAGAGCACAGGCAGTAATTTCTTTGACATCAGCTGTAGCAACATTTTTCTAGATATATCTCCTGAAGGGAAATAAAAGCAAAAATAACTATGGGAACTGCATCAAAATAAAAAGCTTCTTTCCAGTGAAGAAAACAATCAACAAAACTCAAGACAACCCACTGAATGGGAGAAGATATTTGCAAAAGACATTTCTGATAAAGGGTTAGTACCCAAAATATATAAAGAACTTATAAAACTCAACAAACAAAACCCAAATAATTAAACTAAAAAATGGTCAGAAGACATGAACAGATATTTCTCCAAAGAAGACATCTAAATGGCTAGCCAACACACAAAATGTTCCTCAACTTCACTCATCATCACACACATCAGAATGGCTAAAAATCAACAGCACAAGAAACAACAGGCGCTGGGGAGGATGTAGAGAAAATGGAACCTTCTTACACCATTGGTGGGAATGCAAACTGGTGCAGCCAGTGTGGAAAACAGTATGGAGGTTCTTCAAAAAGTTAAAAACCGAACTATACTACAATCCAGTAATCATACTACTTGGTATTTACCCAAAAAATATAACAACACTAATTCAAAAGGACACATACATCCCTATGTTTATAGCAGCATTATTTACAATAGCCAAGATGTGAAAGCAGCCCAAATGTCCATCGATAGATGAATGAATAAAGAAGATGAATTTTATATATATATAAATATATACATAAATATTCCACTATATATATAGATATATATGTATATATAGATATATACAGATACAGATATAATGGGATAGATAATGGAATAATATTCAGCCATAAAAAACAATGAAATCTTACCATTTGCAACAATATGGATGGAGCTAGAGAGTATAATGTTAAGCAAAATAAATCAATCAGAGAAAGACAAATACAATATGATCTCATTCATATGTGGAATTTGAAGAACAAAACAAACAAGCAAAGGGAAAAGAGAGAGAGAGAGAGATACAAAGAAATAGACCCTTAGAGAACAAACTGATGATTACCAGAAGGGAGGTGAGGTGGGGAATGGGTGAAATAGGTGAAGAGGATTAAGGAGTTCATTTGTTTTGATGAATACAGGTGATGTATGGAATTGTTGAATCACTATATTGTACACCTGAAACTAATTTAACACTGTATGCTAATTACATTGGAATTAACATAAAACTTAATTTAGAAAAGATTTTCCATCTTTACTATTTTCATGCTGAAAACCATGACAAAGATGGTGATCTCCAAGTCCAAGGGCTTAAAAAGACCAGCATAACTAGACCTGAACCAACTGCTTCATGGTAAATGGAAATTAGAAGCTAGACCAGTAACACATTCTTCTAAGAGCCCACGCAGCTTGAAAACCTCCATGGAGAATTTCTTGGGTGAGCAATCAGAATACAAACAGATTCACAACTGTCAGTGGAAACAAGCAAAAGCCTACGAGGCAGCGAACCAAAGGTCATCCCATAATATCCCGAGAGGAACAACTTTCACACTGACCAATTCGCTCTGCCTCCGTGACTCAGAGATGATGGCAGGATACACATGTGTGCATTTGTGTATACATGTGGGTCGGTCTTCAATTCTTTGGACAAGTTTGCTTGAAATATTCATTAAATATTAGCTTGCCCTTCACCACCCATTACACTCACTTTTAGCAGGATTTCAAAGTTGAGCCTTTGCTGGAGAACAAGGAAACAAGAAGTTTTTCTCTGTATCCCCGGGATATTCTTTGGTCTTGTGCTAGTCCCATTTTGGCTTCTTATAGTCCTATTTTATTTCCTTCTCAATCTTACTTTGCCTTGCACTGGCTGAATCCAAAGCCAGCCACAAAATCTCATGTAGGAATAAGTCCTTATGATTCAAAACCAACCATGTCAAAACTCAATATCTTTACTTTCCTGGTCATCTTTGAATACCTCTCCTTCATTCCTTCAGAAGCTTTAATTAATATATATAAAAGGCATGGGTCAAAAGGGGAGTCAAACAGCTTGTTCCCATCACCAGAACCATTTGGTTCCCCAGGTATCAGGAAAGTAGAAAGTGGTTTTAAAAATGATTTTCCATTCCATGTGAGCTTTTTAAAGGAGCTACATTTGTCTTGTCCTTACTGCTTGAAATATGGCAAGAAAGCAATATTCTTATATAAATATTGGTATATGAGAAGAAAAAATCCTGTTCCTCCTACCCTCCTATGTTCTGCAGCTGGGTTCTTATAAAATGAGACTAACAAAAGACAGATTAAAAGAGAAAACAGTTGGGGCTCCTGGGTGGCTTGGTCGGTTAAGCGTCCGACTTCGGCTCAGGTCATGGTCTCACAGTCCGTGAGTTGGAGCCCAGCGTCGGGCTCTGGGCTGACTGCTCAGAGCCTGGAGCCTGTTTCAGATTCTGTGTCTCCCTCTCTCTCTGCCCCTCCCCTGTTCATTCTCTGTCTCTCTCTGTCTCAAAAATAAATAAAAACGTTGAAAAAAAATTAAAAAAAGAGAGAAAACAGTTTATTAACATATGCAGTGCACATGATGCAAGATAAACCTCAGTGAAGAATAACTCAAAAAGGTGGTTAAATCTTGGGCTCACATAGTATCTTAAAAATACAGTAAATTTGTGAAGAGACCAAACAAAGGAAAAGGAATTTAGGTTTTCAAGGGTAGCAAACTGCAGGAAGATAAATACATGTGGGAAACTAATGGAGTAGGCTTCATTACTGCATTTGTTGATTCTCGTCTACCTCCACATCAAAAAAATCCCAATGGCATATTTTGGAATGGAGTATTCTGATCCCATACTCTAGTATTAGAGAAGAGATTTGTGATGAATAAAATATAAGTTCAGTAGTATCTTCAGTGTTCATCAATATCTCCCCTTCTTGGACTTATGGTAAGATTTTATTTTCTTGCTCCCTTGAAATTAGCCATGGCCACATGACTTGCTGTGGCCAATGACATGAGAGGAGCATTTAAGTTTTGGTGTACAATTGTCCTTTCTCTCCTTCCTCTGTTCCTGCACACACTGAAAATCCACATTGATATGACAGTGTCTTAGGATGGTAGAGCCTTCATCACCCTGGGATCCTACTTACCACTGATGGACATACACAGTTTGCTGTTTTGAATACTAAGATTTGAGGCTTGTTTATTTTTGCAGCATAAACAAGTTTCCCTGACTAATGTAAAAAAATGGTCTGCTGTGAAAATCCAGGATTCTAAGACTTGGGGGTAGAATTCATTTTATCAGTAGTTTTCTCTCCTCTTTTCATATATCCTCATAACATTCTATCTATGTATTTTAGGTCATTTGAGATTTGTTTTATCACAAATAGGAGGCTGGAAAGAACTGGAAGAAGAAGGAACCAAATAAACAAACAATATTAGGCTTCACTTTTACTTGCTTGCTTTACTTACATTTCCAGCCTCAGTTATCTGGTGTGACCCTGCACATGTCAACTGCTTTTACTTTATGTAATAGAACCACCATGATTCACAGAGCCTAGACATCTATCATCCTCCCGTTTCCACATGTTGGCAAACAGGATGCTGATTTTAGGTCTTATTCATGATCTCTAATTAGGATATCAACTCTTCATCTGAAGGCTGCCACAACCTGTGATAGAATAACAAGGGCACTTCACCTCCCTTGTACTTATTACAAAACCCAGGAGTACTGGCAAGTACTCAAGAGTGTTAAGACCTTGAGAAACCAGGAAAGACTAACAAACTGTCACAGACCAGAAGAAACTAGGGAGTTATGACAATGCAATGCAATATGGTACCCTAAATTCAATCCTGGAACAGAGAGAAAACATTAATAAAAAAACTAGTGAAATCTAAATAAAGTCTGGAATTTAGTCAGTACTAATGTGTCAGTATCGGTTTCTGAGTTTTGGCAAATGTACTATGGGGATAGCTGGATGAGGGTTATGTAAGAGCTCTCTGCACTATCTTCACAAGCTTCCTATAAATCTAAATTATTCAAAAACAGAATTTTTATTTTTTAAAAATGGACATCTGAAAGCTAGATTTACCATTGGTATATATCTATCCTTGCCCCACATCTTCAAAAACAATCCACAACTATATTCCTATTTCTCAAAATAACTATTTTCCCTATGTGTATAAAAAGGGAAATATTAATTAACTTCCTCTAAGGGGAATATTCTTGCTTATCAGAGAACTGTCCACATGCAAAAAGAACATTTTTAAAAATTAAAATGTTCCCGATCTCCCTTCTTTCCTATATGCTTATATCACTTAGGTGCTGTTGCAAAGTTAGGTTTTTTTTTAAATTTTTTTTAAGGTTTTATTTATTTTTGAGACAGGGAGAGACAGAGCATGAACAGGGGAGGGTCAGAGAGATGGAGACACAGAATCTGAAACAGGCTCCAGGCTCTGAGCTGTCAGCCCAGAGCCCGACGCGGGGCTCGAACTCAGGGACCGCGAGATCATGACCTGAGCCAAAGTCAGCCGCTTAACTGACTGAGCCACCCAGGTGCCCCCAAAGTTAGTGTTTTGAAAAGTGTCTTGTAATAGAAGAAAGGCAGGGCTGATCAGAGATCAAAGGAAGGATAGTCTAGAAGGGAAGTCTGGTGGAAACTGGAGCCAGTTACATAAGACATGGTACAAGTAAAAGGTAATAAGAGAAGAAGCCACAGATAGGAGACAGAAAAAGGTACGTTGAGGGGAAGGGTGAGTTGATAGGAGCCATGATGCACATAATCTGAAATGTAAATTGGGTAACTGGGACCAATTTTTGGTTTCTGAATGGGCCAAAAGAGGTTAGATGACACAGAGAGATAAAGGCCTACGTGTCCATATTGTCTATAAAACTCCTAAGTACCACGGGAATACCCTAGGGGGCAACAAGGCAGCCATGGCAAAAGAAAGGCCTGGAAGACATTATCTGCCTCTTGGTCACCTCCAATTACTACGTGTGACGGTATTTATTGTATATGCCTAAATTCATATGTTGAAGCCTAACCCCCAATACCTCAGAAAGTGACTGTATTTGTAGACAGGGCCTTAAGGAGCTATTAGTTAACAGGAGGCCATTAGGGTAGGCCTTAATCCAATCCAACTGGTGTACTTATAAGAAAAGGAAATTAGGACAAACAAGAGGGATGACCATATGAAGAGGCACCAAGAAGAATGCCATTTATGCCCCAAGGAGAGAGGTGTCAGGACATCAACCCTACGGGCACCTTGATCTTGGACTTTTAGCCTACAAAACTATAAGAAAAAAAAAATTTGTCATTTAAGCCACCCAGTTTGTAGCTATGACAGCCCTAGCAAAGCGGTACATGACATGATGCCTTCTCTATGTTCCCAGTACCCAATCCCCACTTTTCCTCTCTGGTCTTAATTTTTTTAACATAAGATGCAATCAAACTAACGGATATTACATCTGCAAGGTAGTTTATGAATATCAGGCACATAGTCTTGAGATGGGCCCTTGTAAAAATGCGGTATTTCATCATTTCCCTTTATATCCTTGGAAATTACTGAAAATACTGTGAAAATATATTTTTTTATTTTTGTGTGTGTTTATATGCAACCACTGCTCCTCACACAAAAACTATTGATACAAGAATTTACTACCACTCTAAAACAGTGGATGTTGGCCTTTTGGGAGGTCTTATCTCCCTTTGAAAATGTGATAGGCCATCTTGCCAAATTTGCACACACATATGTGTACATCAACATCTACACACCCACCCACACAAATTCAGGGAGGTCACGAATCCCTTGTTCACCCACATGCGCTCATGGTCCAGGAGGCCCTTTGCACTCAAATTAACAGTTCTTATCCAAAGAAGCTAAAAATAACTACACAATCCATAAAAGGGCACAGGTCAACCTACCTGCCAGGCTGAATTTGCAGAGTAGGAGGAGTGTCCACAGTGCGTGGGCCCACATCATCCCCAAGTCAATGCAGGCAGGCTGAGGAGAGAACTGAAAACGTCATCAGTCAAAAGTTAGTTTCCTATCTCTTAAACAACTCCATTTCCAATGACAGATTCTGGGGGGTTTCAGGCAGAATCTTTTTTTCATCTTACTATATTTTTGGCCATCATCATATAGATCCTTTCATAGTTACTGCATCAACCCCAGTCAACATTTAATTTGTCCATAATTCATTCTACTATGTAATGTGAAAAGTACACCAGCTACGAAAAATATACTCCAGAAGTAAGTACTCTCGGTTGTATAGATCTGAGACCATCATCTGGTGTCTGCCTCACGCCCTAAACACAGCAGCCAAATAGAACTCACAATTTCCCCAAATTGTCATGGTATTTTACATCCCCACGCTTTGTTCATGTGGTTCCTTCTGCCTACAATGTCCTTTTAGCCTCATTTTTGGCAAACTAATCCCACCTTCCAGACTCATCTCAAGGCTAACCTTCCCTGAACACCTCCCTGAAGCCTCAGATGGAGTTGGCTAGCCATTTCCTCCCTGGATACCAACTCTTCTCCATGCCACTTATACCTTAGCATGTGTCACACAGATTGGTGTTTAACAGTTTACCTGTTGGCTTCTCTACATAGTGCTTTTGAATAGTGAAGCTTCTCTTATTTCTCTTTGAAGCCTAACTACCTAAGTACCTACTTAAGGTAGGCATGGTAGGCATACAATACTGGTAATGGAAGTGATTAGGACAAAAAGGCTGCTTCCTTCTTATCTCATCCCACGTGAGATGATGGAATAATCAAGCAAATGTAAAAGCAAGAACTCTTTTCAGGAAGAGATAAAGGATGCCACATTTTCATTTGACAGATTATAAGAAAAAAAAGGAGTTCTCAACAAATCATTTGAGAAAAGTTCACAAGCATCATTTCTGGAGAAAACCACAAGGAATAAGATTTTCTCTTACGCGAATCAATTGAAATATCTTACTAATTGAAAATGCCTATGGCAATAAAGCAGAAAGAATTTGGGTCTATAATAATAAAAATACCATCAGGAAACAATGTTTGCTGGTTCCACAATAGCAAATAGTAAACACATGTTACTCAACAGCAGTAGCTATTCTCTCAGGAAATAAATGTTTTGATTTAATGAGCACAAAACAAAGAGAAATTTTACAATTTTTAAATAAAGAATAAATGTGTTCTTTAAAATTAAATGTAATACTAATGGCATTTTTAGTGCCTAATTATTCAGAACATTGTCTTAATTTTCTCCATTTCTTAGCTAGAAGTCACACCTTTGTATTAGATCTAAAAGCATTCTGGAAATGGAGGGAGGTCCAACCATGAAAACTGTATTAAAGCTCAAATTCTCAGTAATTGAGTAAATGAATAATTATAGATATTAAAGCTAAAATTGTTATTCTAACATGGGGTTTTATGTTTTTAAAATCTCATCAATGTTAACTGTTGAATATTTTAAAAACAATGGGAATGTTTTTAATGGGAATGAGAACACCCATCTATTATTTGTGAATTTAAAAAGACCCTTTCTGAAAAAAATCAACAGTACTAAATCATGCTCAGAGACAAAGATAGAAAAACTACAGTAGTTGAAGAGAGGAGCATTCTAGAAGTTGACACTGCCTGCGTTCTAGCTCTGACTCTCCCTTGAATCAGCTGGTGGCCTCTGGCATTGTGTTGTTCATTCAGCAATGTCCCAGACACACATCAGATGCTTGGAATAAAAGATCATCCTGCCCCCAATTTCACTCTAGTTCAGTGGCTTTTTTTAATGTTTATTTATTTCTGAGAGAGACAGAGACAAAGAACATGAGTGGAGGGGCAGAGAGATAGACAAAGACACAGAAGCCGAAGCAGGTTCCAGGATTTGAGCTGTCAGCACAGAGCTGGATGTGGGGCTCGAACTTGTGAAATGCAAAATCAAGATCTGAGCCGAAGTTGGATGCTTAACCGACTGAGCCACCCAGGTGTCCCTAGTTCAGTGATTTTTTTTTTTTTAACAAGGAAAGGGAGTCAGAGGGTGGAGAGGATGCCACAGTCCAGAGTGAGCTACTATTACTACTGATGGCTCCAAATCATATCCCTCCAAATGGGTCTGAGAAGAAAAAAAGAATTGAGAACCATAGATTTACTTGCAGAGACAGAATCATGGATAGTAATAGCAAATACCACATGGTAAGTGCTGTAATTCTAATAGTGCAACGAGAGCAGAGCATCTAAAGAGAGAAATGAGCCAATGACTCATTTGACTCTAATGACTGCAGAAAGCCAACAATTGGTGCAATATGATGAGTGCCCCTCATTCTACCATTTGCCTATCCTCCAGTGCCTTTTCCACATTCTCTCCAATACCAGAGGACCACCACAAAGAGATTACTTGTGGGTAGTAGATATGAACAAATGTGAGGTGCCTCCCAGGGACTTAGAAATAAGTTCAGTTGGGAGTTCAAGTAGCAAAATCTGTGTACAAAGCCATCGTAGTTATCTGTGAGAGTAAACCAGTGGGTAAATATGCAGTTGAAGAGCTTGAGTACACTCTAAACTCCAGCCAAGAAAAATCTGGGTGTAACCTCAGGTGGACCTGGAAAACCATCATTGTCATTTAGTTGCAGGAAACTACTTGACTAATTATATCTTAAATGGAAGGAGACTTTGAGAACAAAAAGGAGAGCTCACCTCAGACCTTAAAACATTGACGGTTAAAAAAGGTAGAAGTTGGTAGAGTACTATCTCCTGGAGGAAATGATGAAACTTCCTGGTACTGCAGGGGTATACTCCAAAAAAGGCAACTGCTAGACCTAACCACAATCTCGATGAAAGAAAACTCAAAACTACAAATCTCCACCATTGCTGTGATTCTGTGAATGCTTCTCTGATGAATGATTTAGAGGAGGAGACCCTGAACAAGGGATGTGAGTCATTACAAAGACTATCCTCTCCTTCTTTGGGCACACAGTACAGGTGTCACCTGTCTAAACTCTTCTTATCATAGGAGTCATATCCTTAGTGCCTCTTTTGACCAATTAGGATTCCTGGTTTAAAATCTGGGATGTAGCACCTGGGTGGCTCAGTTAAGCGTCCAGCTTTGGCTCAGGTCATGATCTCATGGTTCATGGGTTCGAGCCCTGCACTGGGCTCTGTGCTGACAGCTCAGAACCTGGAGCCTGCTTCAGATTCTGTGTCTCCCTCTCTCTCTCTGCCCTTCCCCCACTCGTGCTCTCTCTCAAAATTAAACATTTAAAAAAGATTTTTTTAATGTTAAAATCTGGGAAAACCCTGAAGGAATTTCATGGCTATTCTTCCTTTGTTAGTGAAACAACTTTTACACAAGATGACATTATTGGTGCATCCTGCACCAATGATGGCACTGCAAAGATATGAAGACCACATAATGTTCAAATACCTTTAAATCTCTAGGCAGTACTACAGGGACAGATATCACTGTCAACAGTGTGATACTGCTTCCTAAAAACCCAGAGCACTTTGTGGTGTCCAACAGATCAAACACAGTGGTCCTCATGAACATGCAGGTAACAAAAGCTTTAGTTCCAATAACAGAGAAGGTAGTGACTTTGTTAGCTGTGCTATCTCCCCATGGCAAATGGATCTACTATGTAGGGGAGGACTTTGTGCTCTGCTGTTTTAGCACATTCCCTGGCAAATTGGAGAGAACTTTGACAGTTCAGGAGGAGGGTGTGATTGGTATCACATATCACCTTCATCAGAACCGGTAGGCGGTAAAGATAGATTCCTAAGGCTCTGGAAACTTTTCTTTTAAAACTTACTTGAAAGCATGTGCTTACATGAAGACATGCATAAATTATTTTTTTTAGGCTACCTTTTCTAAGCTATTGTCTGAATTTAGGCACAAGAATAATTTCATGAAAATCTGTATTAAAAAAAAAACCCCACATCAGTCTCTTGAAGTCTTAAATGAGGTAAATTAGCCTTCCTAAATCTAAGCAATTCCAGGTGTACCAACACTCTGGGCCACAGAAAATTCGGAAAGATTATGCCTTGCTCTGGAGGAAAGCAAATCATTTCCTGTACTCCCTGGTCATCAGCCCTAACTTCTAAAATGCAGCAGCTTTGAACAACTGTCTTCAATAAAAGGTCACTTCCTAGAAATATACATCTCATTATGGGACCTCAGATGAATACAGCATTTAATGGAGACCCAGAATTCTCAAAAAACACTATGAATATTCCATGTTGGACTAAAGGACTCTGAGAATATATAGTGATGCCACTTAAGTAACCTGTGGTGTCTTATCCTTAAAGGTATAAACACAGTAATAGCTACTTTTAGAAGGACTGGAAACAAACCCAAGGAATTATTACTGGCTATGCACACTGACTGGGGACAAGAAGCAAAAAACAAAGGAGGAGATACTTCCTCTGCCAGTTTCTGCTAAAAATGCTAACATGTTAAATTATCTCTGCCTTACTGCATCTTATCTCATATGACCAAAGCAAAAGAAATAGTGTGTGGGGAGTTTACTGTCTAGCATTCCATTATACACACACACACACACACACACACACAAAGGTGTCCTTTGGCAACTCAAAAGTTCCCACTCAAGGGTGCATCCTAGATGCAAACTTTCATCTGAATACACTTGTACAAAAATGTATGTGTTTTCCCAGCGCTGGTCCTACTTTCATTCATTTATTCATACATTCACTTAATGTATGTTGATATCCATTCTGTGTCAGAAACCATGCATAGCATGGAATTGGGTTTTTAAAGGATGGGAAAAGAAGGAATAAATTCTAGGGACAGCACTCTGGCTGCAGGTTTAATTAAGAACCCGTGAACTCTACTGATGGGAGAGAGGAAGCAAGCAGCAAGCTGCCCAGCCTCATTCAGTCCCACCAAATTCCTTAACTATGTATAATAATGGTTGTTAACTAGACTTATTGTGGTGATCATTTCACAATATATACAAATATACATCATTATTTTGTACACCTAAAGCTAATGTTATGTGCCATTGTATCTAAATGTAAAAAGAAAAAGCTGTCAAAATACCACATTCAGTTTCAAAATCTATAAATCCACTCAAGGTGCCTTCATACAAAGAACATTTTGAGATGCTAGCAGCAAGATTGGCAAAAACATAATTGTGATGTGATAGTGAGAGTCTCTAATGTGCTAATTATATTACACAAATTATATCTTGGTCTACTAAAAATCCCTATGGAGAAGATATTATTATCTCCGCTTTATAGATATGGAAGTTGTGGCTCAGTGATATTATGTAACCAGTCCAAAAATCATTTAGTTTATAAGTGGCATCACTGAGATTCAAACCCATGACTGTCTTATTCCAAAGCTTAGACTCTTTCTACCAAAAACAGTAGCTATTAGTGATTTACTCTCCCTCAACCCTGCTGCCACAAAACACCAATACACAAAAGAATCTTCCTTTGAACCTTTCTTCCTAGGTTTAATTTTCTCTAGCCTAGAGTTTCAGAAAGATAAATCCATTATATTCACATACTTTCACCAGCCCCTGACCTCTGGCCCCCATGATTTCCACCCCTGCTGCAGCATTTTAAAACATTAACTGCCAAAAGGGGCACCTGGATGATTCAGTCAGTTAAGTGTCCCACTCTTGGTTTCAGCTCAGGTCATGATCTCACAGTTTGTCAGCTCGAGCCCCACATAGGGCTCTGCAGTGAAAGCATAGAGCCTGCTTGGGATCTCTCTCTCCCTCTCTGCCCTTCCCCAGCTTGCTTTCTCTCTCTCAAAAAATAAACAAACATTAAAACATTAGCTGCCAAAAGATGAGATTCCCTGTAATTACCAAAGAGCAGTCTAACTAAGGAGTAATTTATGTGCTGGGTTCTGACCCATAATTTCACTGAAGAAAGCAGAAAAAGATCCTCACATAATAGAAAAAGAGGCCCAGTTTGCAAGGATTGGAGTTATTAGACTCTGAATGTGGCACTCACCTCTCTGTGGTATCCAGAAGATGTCCTGCCGGTTCAAGGATCCCCATCAAAAGTGTTCTGTCCCCTACAGACCATGTTAGGACAGGGAGTGAAATTTGGAATTTATCTACATAGAGATGTTTGACTATTTCCTCTCTGGTTGTCTGGGAGCTTTCTCTTTGCTTTTAAGCAAAGACCAAGCCAGTGTGGCACTTAACCCATTTATGCTGGGAAGTGAAGTACATTATTGTAACTGGAAAAAAATGTGCTTCTGTGAGAGTACTCAACTTTACAGGAAAAATACCATCTGAAAGTGTCATAAACAATTAAAAGGAATGACTAAATTTTAAATTTTCTCTTCAGGAAGTGATTAAAAATGTGGTAATGGGTGATATGCTGAGAATATCTTTAGCTAGAAAAGAGAAATAGAAATATGCATCATGTGATCATCTTTAAATGAAAGAGATGAAGGGAAGAAAATAATAGTAGCTAACTCAGAAAAGAGGTTTATAATTTTAATTTATATCTAAAAGAAAACATGTTAAACTGAGAGTCAGGAGCCCAAACTAAACCACTTATTTACCTAAGCTGCTTATTTAGCAGGTTATTATGATAGTTATATGTGGAGATCTTACCACTTGTCAGGCACAGTACTAAGAACTTTATTTATCTCCTTTGATCTTCACAACAATCTTAAAATTATCGATAGTATGTTTATTTCCATTTTACAGGTGAGGAAACTGAGGCCAAAACAATTGAGAAACTTGTCCAAACTTAGTGGTGGGGCAAAGAATTGAGCTAAGGTAGCCTGACCCTCAGTTTCCTACAAATCAAAAGTTTAAATTAGATTATTTCTGGGATTCATGTGAGCACTATAATTTTACCTTATTTTGCAACTGACAAAACTGTAAAGGAAGTAAACAGATTAAGGAAGAGATTATGATGCAAAGGGAAAGAAAACTTATTTTTAAAACAAAGTATGCCTTCCAGCCTGTTTTATTTTAAACCCATTCCCCATCATCTTCAGGTAATGTTTCCCTAAGTCAAAGAATTTATCAGAAATAAGGAGACAAAGAGGTAGTCCCTTACCTACATAAGATATTAAAAACTCCATTTATTGTTTACCATCACTAAACTTATGCATAAAAATAGCATTTCTTTGGGGCACCTGGGGGGCTCTGTTGGTTGAGGGTCTGACTTCAGCTCAGGTCATGATCTCACAGCTTGTGGGTTCGAGCCCCACGTCAGGCTTTGCACTGACAGCTCAGAGCCTGGAGCCTGCTTCAGATTCCATGTCTTCCTCTCTCTCTGCCCCTCACCCCTGCTTGTGTTCTCTCTAAAAAATAAACATTAAAAAAAGAGCACTTCTTTAATTTGTTCAACAAGTACTTAGTAAACGCCCAGTATATGTGTAACACCTGACTGAAAGTGCTGGGTATGACATAAAATCCTGGGTAAGAATTTGTTGATTAATTCATCTGTATTCTCTCAGCAAACTCCACAAAAATTATGGGAAAGGTATAGAAACACGGGAGCAGAGAAATAAACGGGAGCAGAGAAAATAACACATGAAATAAAGGATGGCATCAAGTTTGGGGAAAATGAGAAGTGAATCAAGTGGTAACTGAATTGGTAAAAATAAGAAAAGCTGGAACCTAAAAATGCCTCAGAGAGGTGCCAAGATGAAGAATTGGGTGGTGGAATCACACAATGGCTCAGGAATTTGAGACACCAGGTGGATACAATCTATCTCCATTATTCATGGATTCCATGTTTGCAAATCCACCCTCTAAAATTTAATTTGTACCCCCGAAATCAATACTCTAGATGTTTTCACAGTGATTTGCAAACATGTGTATTGGCAAAAACAGAGTCACCTGATGTTCACGTTCCCAGCTGTGGTGAAACAAGATGACACTTTAATCTCATACTATATACAAATATCCTTTTCATCATCTATTTAGAGCCATGTTTTCTGCATTTTTGTTGGTGGTTTTGCTGTTTAAAATGGCCCTCGAGAACAGGTCTAAGGTGCTGGCTAGTGTTCCCAAGTGGAAGAAGTGATGTGCCTTACAGAGAAAATATGTATATTAGCTAAGTTTCATTTAGGCATGGATTACACAACTATATATATTAAATAAGGTGTCTTTAAGCCAAAACACACATAAAACAAGGTTATATATTGATCAACTAATGACATAATTGTAACCAGAGGCTTGCAGGAACTCAATCTTGTTATTTGCCTAGAGAGAATGGTGTCTTATTCAATAATTTAGTGTTCTCAGCAACTTTATAGGTCATCAACACCACAGGGGTGCCTGGGTGGCTCAGTTGGTTAAGCATCTGACTCCTTGATTTTGGCTAAGGTCATGATCTCACGGTTCATGAGTTCGAGCCCCACATTGGGCTCTGCACTGATAGCATGGAGCCTATTTGGGATTCTCTCTCTCTCTGCTCCTCCGCCATTGGCTTTTTCTCTCAAAATAACAAATATTAAACATTAAAAGAGAGAGAGAGAACAGAATTACCACAAATAACATCTGTGCAACAGAGAAGATTAATGTGAACTGGTGGAGGAGAGCAACTTGAATCATGATCTCATGATTCGTGAGTTCGAGTCCTGCATCGGGCTCTGTGCTGACAGCTCAGAGCCTGGAACCTGCTTTGGATTATGTCTCCCTCTCTCTGCCCCTCCCCCTGCTTGCACGTGCATGCTTTCTCTCTCAAAAATAAACATTTAAAACAATTTTTTTTAAGTTCACAATTTAAGCGGGGAAAAGAGACATGTAAACAGAATGCTGTAAACTAATATGGCAAGGGCTGCCAAAGAGGCGTGTACAAAGTGCTACAAAAAAATGACAAAAGGGAGTCATTAATTCCACCACCAAAATAAGAGAAAGGAACTTTTTAGTGGAACACTAAGATGTACGAAATTATGTTCTGTGTAGAGAAGTGTAATAGCCAGACATTTGGTGGCACCTGGGACAGATTCGTAGAAGCCATTCTAGTATCCCTTCAGTATACTTCCTGAAGTAGGATGAATGATGGACCTCCAGAAGACAGATCTAACCAGAACCTGAAAATATAATCTTATTTGGAGTAAGGGTCTTGACAGATGTAATTAAGGTACAGATATCTAGATGTGATCATCATAGATTAGTGCAGGTCCTAAAGCCAGCGACTAGTGTCCTTGTAAGAGAAAGAAAACACAGAGACACAAGGGAAAGCTATGCGACTAGGAAACCAGAGATCAGAGCAACGTGTGTCCAAGTAAAGGAAGCCAAGAACAGCTACAGTCACCAGAAGCAAGGAGAGATGCGTGGTACAGATTCTCCCCTAGACCCTCCAGAAGTAACCAACCCCATGGATAACTTGATTTTGGACTTTGGACTTTCAGAAGTGAGAAAACAAATGCCTGTTTTTAGCCACCCAGTTTGTGGTACCTTGTTACATAGTCCAAGAAAACCAAATTGCATGTGATTCACAGGCAAGGCTAACCCATCAAATTCTTTCATCTAGTAATGTGGGAGTGAATCAGCTAGACTGTGGTGGACAATGAGGCTCAGGTCGTGAGTGCTGTCAGGTTCTAGACATGCAAGAAAATGAAGAAGACAGTGAAGAAAAGCAAAGAGATAAGCAAAGGGGAGAGTCCAGGTGAGGAAAGTTCAATACCCAACTTCCTAGTTGTTTGCGTGGAACACATGAAACTCTGGTGCATTCTCTGCCTGTGGATATCCATGACATTATCTGCTATGTCACTCCAATATTCTGTTAAGTACATTGAATCCGTTTTTGTTCCTTGCAACCAAATGATCCTCAATTTAACAATGATTCCTGGCAGTAACTTGGTTTTAAAAATATATAAGGAGGTTGAAATAAAATGGTAATTGCTAAACACATGAGTAATTTCAAAGAGTAAGCTGTTAAGAAAAGAAAAGGTTAACAGGTGTGAAATTTTACCAATAAAAAGGGTCACTGAACAGAAAGCAGTTAAGCTTTCTTTTGTAACTACCAAACTGATGGTTTCAGGCTCCAGACTAAATATTCACATCAGGGGAGAGGATGGAAAAATTGAGAGTATCAAATGGTCCAGAGACCGAAACAAGCACAGTTCTACTAACCACCACTTACAACCCTCCACAGGGTAGGTCTTGTGGTCCCTCTACCTTGGATTAGGTCTCTTCATCTTATATGCCAATTGCATAATTCCTTGAGTCTCTGAACATCTATTAGTATCTACTACGTGCCAAGGACTGTGGTAGGTCCAATGTGGTAGCCACTAGCTACCGGTGGCTATTGAGGTGTAATTCCAAACTGAGATGTGCTGGAAGTGTACTATACACACAAGATTTTGAAGACCTAATACAAAAAGAAAGTAGAATTCTTTATTACTAATTTTTCTACTGATTTTATGTTGAAATAACATTTTAAGTACACTAGGTTAAATGTATAATTTTACATTTTTTACTTTTTAAAATGAAGCTTGCATGACATTTGTTGGAGAACAGCTGCTCTAGTTTTAATCAAACTTACCCTGACCTCTCTTCTCCCCTATTCCTCTTCTGAAAATCTTCAGCTATAGTTTTATACTCACAAAGTTTTGTAAATTTGACATTATTTTAATTAGGTCATCCATGCTTTTCCTATACCTTGATTCTTAAACTTAAATGTTAATAAATAGCATTTATAATACGATTAATCTGTGATCACAGCAGAATCAAGTAGTGTTTTGCACATATAGAAAAAGAAATGCAATCCCATGTCCCTCAAATTGTCACACTAGATTGAGTATACTTCAAAAAAAAAGGGGGGGGGGAGGAGAAGTCAACTGGATTATCTTTTCCTAAACTCTAATCCTCAAAATCATGCCCCATTTATTCCTCCTAATTGGACAATGACTTTCTAGTAGACCTTTTTGTTTTTCCTCAAGTTTTTGTTTTCTATTCTTTTGTTGATATGAGAAGCCTATACCTTCCACCTAATACATAATCATCCCAACTCTTAATCACATGTTTTGTTAAAATAAATCCATTTTCTTCTTGAAGAGTATTCTTGGAGCCAGCTACAATGAGGTTTTGGCAGCAGGAAGTGGATGCAACAGGAGGGGTGCACAGTGAGGAAGCAGCATGTCCTCTGAAAGAAGCTTAAGTCTGATAAGAACACTGTAAAAAAGGACACATTGGTGGAATGGAAGGTAGAGTGTATGTATTTATTTGTCCTCTCAGAATTAAGAATGGGCTTGAATTAGGGCGCTTGGGTCGCTCAGTTGGTTAAGCATCTGACTTCAGCTCAGGTCGTGATTTCATGGTTCATGAGTTTGAGCCCCCCCATCAGGCTCTCTGCTTATCAGTACAGAGTTCACTTCAGATCTTCTGTTTCCCTCTCTACCCCTCCCCAACTGGTGCATGCTCCCTCTCTAGCTCTCTCTCTCAAATAAATAAGAATGGGCTTGAATGAATGTATATGTAGATTGGAGTCCTTTCCACCTAATAACCTCAGTTTCCCCCACTAAAATAGGAGAAATGGCCATCTGCTAAGAAAAGGATCTAAGGACAGTAGTGACATTTACCTAATGAGAAAAGCACACTAGGGACCAAATCCTGCTTAGGACAAGGTAACTGAGTGACACCATGCATCCTACACAGCTAAAAATGAAACATTCTTATTCTCAGAGGCTGACTGGTGAAAAATATCCTCATGTTTCTGTGGCACTCATATGAAGACTTAATTCTTTATTATTTCAGGACAAAACAACTATAGGGGAAAATCAAGGAATATCCTCTAGGCACAGGTCAGAGGGATGTTTCTGTTTCCATTACTGTTAACTAAACTCTTGATTCCATCTTCCTGTTTTAATAATTATAGCAGGAGATAATTACACAGCTATCTGTAAATTAACTGTATTAAAACTGCAAGAATCTCTGGCAGCCTTTCTCATCTAGGCTTCTCATCTAAACTACAAACAAGAACTTAAATGACAATTCCATTTCACAAAGAATGAAACATAATTAGTACCAATCCAGATGCTGAGTGGTCCATTTATGAATCTTGAAAAGAAAAACAAAGCTGGAGGCATCACAATTCCAGATATGAAGTTATATTACAAAACTGCAGAAATCAAAATATTTTGGTACTGGCACAAAAATAGGCACATAGATCAATGGAATGGAACAGACAGCTCAGAAATAAACCCATGTTTATATGGCCAATTAATCTTTGACAAAGGAGGCAAGAATATTCAATGGGAAAAAGACAACCTCTTCAACAGATGGTGCTGGGAAAACTGGACAGCTATATGCAAAAGAATGAAACTGGACCACATTCTTACACCTTACACAAAAATAAATTCAAAAATGGATTAAGGACATAAATATGAGACCTGAAACTATACAAATCCTAGAAAATAACCCAAGTAGTAATTTCTTGGACATGAGTTGTAGCAAGTTTTTTCTACATGTGTCTCCTAAGGCAAGGAAAACAAAAGCAAAAAATCAACTACTGGGACTTCATCAAAATAAAAAGCCTGGGCACACTGAAGGCAACAATCAACAAAACTCAAAGACAACCCACTGAATGGGAGAAGGTATTCATAAATGACATCTCTAATAAAGGGTTAGTATTCAAAATATATAAAGAACTTATCAAAGTTAACATCCAAAAAACAAATAATCCAATTAAAGAGTGGGCAGAAGACATGAACAGATATTTCTTCAAAGACATATAGAAGGCCAATGGACACATGAAAATATGCTCATTATCACTCATCATCAGGAAATACAAATCAAAACTACGTAAGATATCATCTCACACCTGTCAAAATGGCTAAAATCAAAAACACAAGAAACAAGTGTTGGACAGTATGTAGAGAAATAGGAACCCTCACATACTCTTGGTGGGAGTGAACTGGTACAGCCACTATGGAAAACAGTAGGAAGTTTCCTCAAAAAGTTAAAAAAAGGAACTATCCTATGATCCAGTAATCGCACTGGGTATTTACACAAAAAATACAAAAAAGCTAATTCACAGGGATACATGCACCCCTATATTTATTGCCACATTATTTATAATAGCTAAACTATGGAAGCGGCCCAAGTATCCATTGATAGATGATTGGATAAAGAAGATGTAGTGTGTTTACACACACACACACACACACACACACACACACACACACGAAAAGGACGAAATCTTGCCATGTGCAACAACATAGCTAGAGCTAGAGAGTATAATGCTAAGAGTATTAAGCCAGTCAGAGAAAGACAAATATCATATGATCTCACTCAAATGTGGAATTTAACAAACAAACAAGCAAAGGGAGGGAGAGGGGAAGGGAGAAACAAATCCAGAAACAGACTCCTAACTATAGAGAAAAAACAGATGGTTATCCAGAGGGGAGGTGGGTGGGGTGAAGGAGATTAAGAGTATACTCTCCTGATGAGCACTGAGTAATGTATAGAATTGTTGAATCACTATACTGTACACCTGAAACTGTACATTAACTATGTTGTACACATAACACTGTATGTTAACTACAGTAGAATTAAAACAAAAAAAACTTAAAATTGAAAAATAAAGTGGGTTTTTGAAGTCTATTTTCTGAAATATAATAGAATCATATAACTTTCCAAGGAAACTCTTACAAATGGATCCATTATGTTATCATGCCAAGAGCTAATGGAGTATTGTGCTTTCTGGGAAACTCTACAAGCCTTTCAAGAATTTACCTCACTAATTATTCTTCAAGAATGTTTAAGACCCATGAATGGAAAACATTATTTGCATTTTCATATAACCACAAATACCAAATGGTTTTTCCACATCATTACATCTAAACCATTATAAATAAAAAGGATATACACAGATAATAGTCAAGCTTCTCTCATTGTGTTAATACTAGCTGAGAACTAGTCAATGTGCCCTAGAACTTGACTTTTCAAAGTAGAGTCTATGGCTCGGCTTCAGAAGTATTAACTAGGAGCTTTTGTTTAGAATTTTCTTTTTTTTTAAATACCAGTATAATTATGACAAAGTGTTATATTTATTTCAGGTGAAATAACAATTCAGCAATTCTATACATTATTAAGTGCTCATCATAAATGTACTCTTAATCCCCTTCACCGTTCAATTTTTCTTTTATAGCTTCTTTTTTACAATCTTGATTTATAAGTTTTGAGATTTTTTTCATTCTACATTTAAATCTTTTACATTTAAATACCTAATCTATATGGAATTTACTTTTAATTCATCAAGGATTTCTTATTCTACTGAATCAAAGTATTATTCCTATCACAAATTAGATTAATTTCTGGATTTTTCTGTCAATTCTAGGGATCTATGTTCTGGTAGACAGAGGATATGTGAAGGGAAAGGGAAGAAAGAATAAATTTATTACAAAAAAAAACCCGTCATAAAGTGGAAATGAGGGGGGTGCCTGGGTGATTCAGTTGGTTAAGCATCCAACTTTGGCTCAGGTTATGATCTCACAGTTCATGAGTTAGAACCCCACATTGGGCTCTGCACTCTCAATGCAAAGCCTGCTTTGGACGCTCTGTCTGCTTCTCTCTGTCCCTCCCTTGCTCACATTTTCTCACAAAAATAAACATTAAAAAAAATAAAGTGGAAATGAGAGCTGATTTACAATATGCACACACACATTTATTTGAAGGGTCCAGAGGAGCAGATAAAAAATAAAGGTCTAGGTACTAAAGAAGCATAGGATCCAAATGAGTTCTGGGAAAGATAGAGCTGAAATCTGAGACCACAGGATTCAAACTCCAATTTAATAAAGAATTTTGAAAGAAGGGAAAAACAGTTGACACAGGTAGCATTTTGTACTATGGATAAACTAAAAAACTGAAAGATATTTATGCAAATAACAGGTATCTTGAAGACACTAAGAACATAAGCATTAACCAAGTTGGGATAAAGGTTCCTTTCCCAGCAGATGGATGTACACTCCTCCTCTAATTACAGTGTGCATGTTGCTGCTGTTGCTTTTGTTCCAGTAAGAAGCACTCTAGGAGATTCTACATTAACTAAGAGTAGGGACTTTTGTGTTCTGTTTTTGTAATACAACCTTTACCTTTGAGATTACTTAAATTTGTGTTTGTGGGAAATACCATTGCTGATTTATTGTTATAGAAAATTGAACTTAGACTTCTGCTTACAATATAGAAAACTCCAAGAAAATTTAACTTCCACCTTAACAACAACAAACACAGCCAGCTAATACACAAAGATTTTTCTTGAGCCCATCAAAGAGCTGAGATCCTAAGGCAACCAATAAAAGGAATTCTAAAGATGGGCAAGTTCCTGCAGAGAGAGACAGATCATACCAACTGTTTCACCTTAAACAAGAAAAGGAGAAAGAAGTGACCATCATACAAATAGATAACAGGTCACCAAGACTTATAATGAATCATTAATGCCAAGTGTGGACTAGCATTTCTTTTTCAAGTAGTTGGGAGAACCCAGTCACAAACAAGCTCTTTACCAGACTCCTCCATTGACTTTCACAAGAAATACTGGGATGAGCCAAGAGACTGCACTCACCCACCCCCACCGGACCTCCTCAGTGAAGCAAATGGCAAGATGAAATCAACTGATTACAACAGTATCAAAGCACAAAGAACCCCCTCACCACTAGGGCACAGACAAAACTCCACTTCTTCTATAAGGAGATAAAAGCAAGCCTCACTGCCTCTGGAAGATGACAGGAAAATCTTCTAACTTCAGGACACAGGAGAAGATCCATTAGCCACTGGGAAACAGGTAAAAACAAAACCTCTCTACTCATTGGGCAGGGGCAGGAAAGAAGCTCAGGCTCAGTATCTGGCACTTCTATCCCAAAATCTGCTACCACTGGAATACAGAGTAAACCCTCTCTTGCCCTAGACCAACTAAAGATCTCAGGCACAGGCTAGCTGCCAAGGGGAGGAAAGGTAGAAATGCTGAGAAAGTCTCACCCCCAAGGCTTAGGAGTACAAGTCTTCCATAGGACAACTTCTGTTATGCCAGGACAGCCATAAGTATAGCATCAGGTAATCATCACCCACGGTCTTGTGATGGGGGAGAGAGACCCCTGCTGTGGTAGACCTGGGTCTGGTAGACCCCAGACCTCACTCTAAGCAAAAGGTAATAGCAACCCACTGTTAAATTAAAAAAAAAAAATTGCAGCCTAGGATACACTGAAGCTCAAACCAAGCTCAAAATCTGGCTAGGCTGCATCAAGTCCCCACACTGATGGCCTGCCAGAAGAAGTACACCTATTTCCAGGTATAAAAATTATTTACCTGATTCTTTACCCATGATTGGAATTTGAGTAAAATTTGTCAAGATATAGTTGGCAGAACCAAACTAAGACATGACTCAGATAGTGGAACCAACAAACAGAAACCCTAAGATAATAACCATATTGAACAGCTTGGTGAAAAATCTTTAAATGGTATCTAAGAAGTTTTTCTCTTTATATGTTGTGCAACAGGATAGTTTTGAGATATTAATATTCCACTATTTTTCCTTTCTTTCCCATTATGAGCAAGAAACAGGATCATTGTTGTTTTTGACTCAGGAAGGTGAACAAACTGGAAATGTCTACGTGAAGTACATGACTCGTTCAGTGGTTAGGGAAAGCCCAGATTAATGGAAAAGGTAACTCAGGGAAGGGAGACGAAGTGCCTAGAAGGGAAACAGAGAGTAACAGTAAAAAAGCTCTGACTCAACTTCAGACTGGGGACAGATTAAGGATTTGGAGGTTCCATGAGCTTGATCTGAAGGGCCTGCCCACAGCTTTGGTGGTTGGTGTTCATGGCCTAAAATCCCAGCCAACTCCATGTGTTGGGGTTAGAGTGATCCCCATAATGACTGAGATGAATTCCCTACTATTTCAATCAGATAGAAGATTCCAAATGAACTTTTAATTTGTGATATTATATTTAAGCATATAGAACAGGATTCACATCCAGACTCTTGTTTTTAAATTTATATCATTTATGTAATAATTTATATTCTGTGGTTACAAAGCTTCTGGACACAAGGTCTCCCAGTGATCTTTCCTTTTGTTATTCACACTCTGTATAATGCTGTCTTGAATGTAGATTGGAACTAGTAATGTACATTTAGTTTATTTATTTATTTATTTATTTATTTATTTAGAGAGAGAGAGAGAGAGAGAGAGAGAGAGTGCATGCACACATGGGTTGGGGGGGCAGACAGACAGGGAGAGAGAGAATCCCAAGCAGGCTCCACTCAGCACAGAGCCTGACATGGGGCTTGATCCCACAACAACAAGATCATGATCTGAGCCCGTATCAGGTGTCAGACCCTCAAGCGAGCAACCCAGATGCCCCAGTAACTCACTTCTAATTAAAAGAATACAGCAAAAGTTAAGGGATGTCACTTAAGGTTTTTAAATTTTAACTTCAGGGGCACCAGGGTGGCTAGGTCGGTTGGGCATCCGACTCCGGCTCAGGTCAGGATCTCACAATTCCTGAGTTTAGGTCCCGCATCAGGCTGTGTGCTGACAGCTGGGTGCCTGGAGCCTGCTTTGGATTCTGTGTCCCTCTCTCTCTCTCTCTGCTACTCCCCTGTTTGCTTGCTCCTCTCTCTCTAAAAATTGAATAAACATTTAAAATAACATTAAAAATATTGAAATATTTAAAAACATGGAGGCAGCCATAGCACGGATTTAAGAGGTAGAGGAGAGAATAGGTGAATTAGAAGATAAAAGTATAGAAAAAGGGGAAGCTGAGAAAGAGAGAAATAAATCCAGGAGCATCAGGAGAGAATTAGAGAACTAAGTAATGCAATCAAAGAGAACAATATCTGTATCATAGGAATTCCAGAAGAAGAAGACACAGAGAAAGGTGCTGAAGGTGTACTTGAACAAATCATAGCTAAAATTTCCCTGATCTGGGGAAGGAAAAAGGCATTGAAATCTAAGAGGCACAGAGAACTCCCTTCATACGAAACTTGAATCCATCTTCTGCACGACATATAGTGAAACTGGCAAAATACAAGGATAAAGAGAAAATTCTGAAAGCAGCTAGAGATAAACAGGCTCTAACTTACAAAGGTAGACACATAAAAATAGTAGCAGACCTATCTACTGAAACTTGGCAGGTCAGGAAGGAATGGCAGGAAATCTTCAACGTGATGAACAGAAAAAATATGCAGCTGAGAATCCTTTACCCAGCAAGTCTGTCATTCAGAATAGAAGGAGAGATAAAGGCTTTCCCAAACAAACAAAAACTAAAGGAATTAATCACCACTAAACCAGCCCTACAAGAGATCCTAAGGGGGATTCTGTGAATGAAATGTTGCAAGGACTACAAAGTACCAGAGACACCACTACAAGAATGAAACCTACAGACACCACCATGATTCTAAACCCGTATATTTCAATAATAACACTGAATGTAAATGGACTAAATGCTGCAACCAAAAGACATAGGGTATTAGAACTGATTGGAAAAAAAAAAAAAACCAAGACCCATCTATTTGCTATCTACAAGAGACTCATTTTAGACCTGAGGAAACCTTCAGATTGAAAGTGAGGGGATGGAGAACTATCTATCATGCTACTGGATGTAAAAAAAAATCTGGAGTAACCATACTTAGACAAACTAGACTTTAAATTAAGGCTGTAACAAGAGATGAAGAAGGGCATTATATAATAATTACAGGATCTATATCAGGAAGAGCTAACAATTATAAATGTCTATGCACCAAATACGAGAGCCCCCAAGTATATAAAACATTTAATCACAAACATAAGCAACCTTATTGATAAGAATGTGGTAAATGCAGAGGACTCTAATACCCCACTTACAACAATGGATAGATCATCTAGACACAGGATCAATAAATAAACAAGGGCCCTGAATGATACACTGGATCAGATGGACTTGACAGATACATTTAGAACTCTGTATCCCAAAGCAACAGAATATACTTTCTTCTCGAGTGCACATGGAACATTCTCCAAGATAGATCACATACTGGGTCACAAAACAGCCTTTCATAGGTACAAAAGAATTGAGATCATACCATGCACACTTTCAGATCACAATGCTATGAAGCTTGAAATCAACCACAGAAAAAAGTCTGGAAAACCTCCAAAAGCATGGAGGTTAAAGAACACCCTACTAAAGAATGAATGGGTCAACCAGGCAATTAGAGAAGAAATTAAAAAACATATGGAAACAAATTAAAATGAAAGTACAATAATCCAAATGCTTTGGGATGCAGCGAAGGCAATCTGAGAGGAAAATACATTGCAATCCAGGCCTATCTCAAGAAACAAGAAAAATCCCAAATACAAAATCTAACAGAACACCTAAAGGAAATAGAAGCAGAACAGCAAAGACACTCCAAACCCAGCAGAGGAAGAGAAATAATAAAGATCAGGGCAGAAAATAAACCATATAGAATCTAAAAAAACTGTAGAGCAGATCAACGAAACCAAGAGTTGGTTTTCTGAAAAAATAAACAAAATTGATAAACCTCTAGCCAGGCTTCTCAAAAAGAAAAGGGAGAGGACCCAAATAGATAAAACCATGAATGAAAATGGAATTATTACAACCAATCCCTCAGAGATACAATCAATTACCAGGGACTACTATGAAAAAGTATATGCGAACAAACTGGACAACCTGGAAGAAATGGACAAATTCCTAAGCACACACACACTTCCAAAACTCAAACAGGAATAAATTGAAAACTTGCACAGACCCATAACCAGCAAAGAAATTGAATCAGTTATCAAAAAATCTCCCAACAAATAAGAGTCCAGGACCAGATGGCTTCCCTGGGGAATTCTACCAGACATTCAAAGCAGAGATAATACCTATCCTTCTCAAGATATTCCAAAAAATAGAAAGGGAAGGAAAACTTCTAGACTCATTCTATGAAGCCAGCATTACTTTGATTCCCAAACCACACAGAGACCCAGCAAAAAAAGAAAACAATAGGCCAATATCCCTGATGAATATGGATGCAAAAATTCTCAACAAGATACTAACACATCGCATTCAAGAGCATATAAAAAGAATTATTCAGCATGTTCAAGTGGGATTCATTCCTGGACTGCAGGGCTTTTTGTACTTGCAAATCAATCAATGTGATACATCACATTAATAAATGAAAAGATAAGAACCATATGATCCTGTCCATCGATGCAGAAAAATCATTTGACAAAACCCAGCATCCTTTCTTAATAAAAACCCTCGAGAAAGTCAGAATAAAAGGAATATACTCAAACATCATAAAAAGCCATTTATGAAAAGCCCACAGCTAATATCATCCTCAATGGGGAAAAACTGAGAGCTTTCCCCCTGAGATCAGGAACACGACAGGGATGCCCACTCTCACCACTGTTGTTTAACATAGTGTTGGAAGTGCTAGTATCAACAATCAGAAAACAAAAGGAAAACAAGGGCATCAAAATTGGCAAAGATGGAGTCAAGCGTTCACTTTTTGCAGATGACATGATATTATACATGGAAAACCCAAAAGACTCCACCAAAAGTCTTTTAGAACTGATACATGAATTCAGGAAAGTTGCAGGATACAAAATCAATGTACAGAAATCAGTTGCATTCTTATACACTAACAATGAAGCAACACAAAGACAAATAAAGAAACTGATCACATTCACAATTGCCTCAAGAATCATGAAATACCTAGAATAAACCTAACCAAAGATTTAAAAGATGTGTATGCTGAAAACTATAGAAAGATTATGAAGGAAATTGAAGAAGATACAAAGAAGGGAAAAACATTCCATGCTCATGGAATGGAAGAATAAATATTGTTAAAATGTCAATACTACCCAAAGCTATCTACACATTCAATGCAATCCCAATCAAAATTGCAGCAGCATTCTTCTCGAAGCTAGAACAAGCAATCCTAAAATTTGTATGGAACGACAAAAGACCCCAAATAGCCAAAGTAACATTGAACAAGAAAACCAAAGCCAGAAGCATCACAATCCCAGACTTTAGCCTCTACTACAAAGCTGTAATCATCAAGACAGCATGGTATTGGCACAGAAACAGACACATAAACCAATGGAATAGAATACATACCCCAGAACTGGCTACAAATATATGGCCAACTAATCTTTGAAAAAGCAGGAAAGAATATCCAATGGAAAAAAGACAGTCTCTTTAACAAATGGTGCTGGGAGAACTGGACAGCAACATGCAGAAGAATGAACCTGGACCACTTTCTTACACCATTCACAAAAATAAATTCAAAATGGAAAAGGACCTGAATGTGAGACAGGAAACCATCAAAACCCTAGAGGAGAAAGCAGGAAAAAACCTCTCTGACCTCAGCTGTAGCAATTTCTTACTTGACACATCTCCAAAGGCAAGGGATTAAAAGCAAAAATGAACTACTGGGACCTCACGAAGATAAAGAGCTTCTGCACTGCAAAGGAAACAATCAACAAAACCAAAAGGCAACCAAGGGAATGGTTTTTGCAAATGACATATCGGACAAAGGGCTAGTATCCAAAATCTATAAAGAACTCACCAAACTCCACACCCAAAAAACAAATAACCCAGTGAAGAAATGGGCAGAAAACATGAATAGACACTTCTCTAAAGAAGACATCCGGATGGCCAACAGGCACATGAAAAGATGCTCAACGTCGCTCCTCATCAGGGAAATACAAATCAAAACCACACTGAGTCATGCCAGTCAGAGTGGCTAAAATGAAAAATCAGGAGACTATAGATGCTGACGAGGATGTGGAGAAACAGGAACCCTCTTGCACTGTTGGTGGGAATGCAAACTGGTGCAGCCACTCTGGACAACAGTGTGGAGGTTCCTTAAAACATTAAAAATAGAACTACCCTATGACCCAGCAATAGCACTGCTAGGAATTTACCCAAGGGATACAGGAATGCTGATGCATAGGGGCACTTGTACCCCAATGTTTATAGCAACACTTTCAACAATAGCCAAATTATGGAAAGAGCCTAAATGTTCATCAACTGATGAAAGGATACAGAAATTGTGGTTTATATACACAATGGAATACTACTTGGCAATGAGAAATAATGAAATATGGCCTTTTGTAGCAACATGGATGGAACTGGAGAGTGTTATGCTAAGTGAAATAAGCCATACAGAGAAAGACAGATACCATATGTTTTCACTCTTATGTGGATCCTGAGAAACTTAAGAACATGGAGGAGGGGAAGGAAAAAGGAAAAAAGAGAGAAGGAGGGAGCCAAACCATAAGAGACTTAAAAACTGAGAATAGATGAGGCAAGATGGCGGCGTAGGAGGACGCTGGGCTCACCGCGCGTCCTGCTGATCACTTAGATTCCACCTACACCTGCCTAAATAACCCACAAAACCGCCAGAGGATTAGCAGAAGGGAGTCGCCGGAGCCAAGCGCAGACGAGAGGCCCACAGAAGAGGGTAGGAAGGGCGGCGAGGCGGTGCGCGCTCCACGGATTGACAGGAGGGAGCCGGGGCAGAGGGGTGGCTCGCCTGCCAAGCAGAGCCCCTGAGTCTGGCTTGCAAAAGAGGAGGGGCCTGACGGACTGTGTTCCGACAGCAAGCACGATTTAGCGTCTGGGAGGTCATAAGTTAACAGCTCTGCTCAGAAAGCGGGAAGGCTGGAGGACAAAGGGAGGGAGAGCTGCTGAGCCCCAGGAGGACAGAGCTCAGTTTGGTGGGGAACAAAGGCGCTCACCAGCGCCATCTCCCCCGCCCATCCCCCGGCCAAAATACCAAAGAGAACCAGTTCCTGCCAGGGAACTTGCTCGCTCCGCGCAAACACCCAACTCTGTGCTTCTGCGGAGCCAAACCTCCGGCAGCGGATCTGACTCCCTCCCGCTGCCACAGGGCCCCTCCTGAAGTGGATCACCTAAGGAGAAGCGAGCTAAGCCTGCCCCTCCTGCCCTTGTGCACCTTGCCTACCCACCCCAGCTAATACACCAGATCCCCAGCATCACAATCCTGGCAGTGTGCAAGTAGCCCAGATGGGCCATGCCACCCCACAGTGAATCCTGCCCCTAGGAGAGGGGAAGAGAAGGCACACACCAGTCTGACTGTGGCCCCAGCGGTGGGCTGGGGGCAGACATCAGGTCTGACTGCGGCCCCGCCCACCAACTCCAGGTATACACCACAGCACAGGGGAAGTGCCCTGCAGGTCCTCACCATGCCAGGGACTATCCAAAATGACCAAACGGAAGAATTCCCCTCAGAAGAATCTCCAGGAAATAACAACAGCTAATGAGCTGATCAAAAAGGATTTAAATAATATAACAGAAAGTGAATGTAGAATAATAGTCATAAAATTAATCGCTGGGCTTGAAAACAGTATAGAGGACAGCAGAGAATCTCTTGCTACAGAGATCAAGGGACTAAGGAACAGTCACGAGGAGCTGAAAAATGCTTTAAACGAAATGCAAAACAAAATGGAAACCACCACGGCTCGGATTGAAGAGGCAGAGGAGAGAATAGGTGAACTAGAAGATAAAGTTATGGAAAAAGAGGAAGCTGAGAAAAAGAGAGATAAAAAAAATCCAGGAGTATGAGGGGAAAATTAGAGAACTAAGTGATACACTAAAAAGAAATAATATACGCATAATTGGTATCCCAGAGGAGGAAGAGAGAGGGAAAGGTGCTGAAGGGATACTTGAAGAAATTATAGCTGAGAACTTCCCTGAACTGGGGAAGGAAAAAGGCATTGAAATCCAAGAGGCACAGAGAACTCCCTTGAGACGTAACTTGAATCGATCTTCTGCACGACACATCATAGTGAAACTGGCAAAATACAAGGATAAAGAGAAAATTCTGAAAGCAGCAAGGGGTAAACGTGCCCTCACATATAAAGGGAGACCTATAAGACTCGTGACTGATCTCTCTTTTGAAACTTGGCAGGCCAGAAAGAATTGGCACGAGATTTTCAGTGTGCTAGACAGAAAAAATATGCAGCCGAGAATCCTTTATCCAGCAAGTCTGACATTTAGAATAGAAGGAGAGATAAAGGTTTCCCAAACAAACAAAAACTGAAGGAATTTGTCACCACTAAACCAGCCCTACAAGAGATCCTAAGGGGGATCCTGTGAGACAAAGTACAAGAGACATCACTACAAGCATAAAACATAAAGACATCACAATGACTCTAAACCCGTATCTTTCTATAATAACACTGAATGTAAATGGATTAAATGCGCCAACCAAAAGACATAGGGTATCAGAATGGATAAAAAAACAAGACCCATCTATTTGCTGTCTACAAGAGACTCATTTTAGACCTGAGGACACCTTTAGATTGAGAGTGAGGGGATGGAGAACTATTTATCATGCTACTGGAAGCCAAAAGAAAGCTGGAGTAGCCATACTTATATCAGACAAACTAGACTTTAAATTAAAGGCTGTAACAAGAGATGAAGAAGGGCATTATATAATAGTTATAGGGTCTATCCATCAGGAAGAGCTAACAATTATAAATGTCTATGTGTCGAATACCGGAGCCCCCAAATATATAAAACAACTACTCATAAACATAAGCAACCTTATTGAGACGAATGTGGTAATTGCAGGGGACTTTAACACCCTACTTACGGAAACAGATCATCTAGACACATGGTCAATAAAGAAACAAGGGCCCTGAATGACACATTGGATCAGATGGACTTGACAGATACATTTAGAACTCTGCATCCCAAAGCAACAGAATATACTTTCTTCTCAAGTGCACATGGAACATTCTCCAAGATAGATCATATACTGGGTCACAAAACAGCCCTTCATAAGTTTACCACAATTGAAATTATACCATGAATACTTTCAGACCACAATACTATGAAGCTTGAAATCAACCACAGGAAAAAGTCTGGAAAACCTCCAAAACCATGGAGGTTAAAGAACACCCTACTAACGAATGAGTGGGTCAACCTGGCAATTAGAGAAGAAATTAAAAAATATATGGAAACAAACAAAAATGAAAATACAACAATCCAAACGCTTTGGGACGCAGCAAAGGCAGTCCTGAGAGGAAAATACATTGCAATCCAGGCCTATCTCAAGAAACAAGAAAAATCCCAAATACAAAATCTAACAGCACACCTAAAGGAACTAGAAGCAGAACAGCAAAGGCAGCCTAAACCCAGCAGAAGAAGAGAAATAATAAAGATCAGAGCAGAAATAAACAATATAGAATCTAAAAAAACTGTAGAGCAGATCAACGAAACCAAGAGTTGGTTTTTTGAAAAAATAAACACAATTGACAAACCTCTAGCCAGGCTTCTCAAAAAGAAAAGGGAGATGACCCAAATAGATAAAATCATGAATGAAAATGGAATTATTACAACCAATCCCTCAGATAGACAATTACCAGGGAATACTATGAAAAATTATATGCCAACAAACTGGACAACCTGGAAGAAATGGACAAATTCCTGAACACCCACACTCTTCCAAAACTCAATCAGGAGGAAATAGAAAGCTTGAACAGACCCATAACCAGCGAAGAAATTGAATCGGTTATCAAAAATCTCCCAACAAATAAGAGTCCAGGACCAGATGGCTTCCCAGGGGAGTTCTACCAGACGTTTAAAGCAGAGATAATACCTATCCTTCTCAAGCTATTCCAAGAAATAGAAAGGGAAGGAAAACTGCCAGACTCATTCTATGAAGCCAGTATTACTTTGATTCCTAAACCAGACAGAGACCCAGTAAAAAAAGAGAACTACCGGCCAATATCCCTGATGAATATGGATGCAAAAATTCTCAATAAGATACTAGCAAATCAAATTCAACAGCATATAAAAGAATTATTCACCATGATCAAGAGGGATTCATTCCCGGGATGCAGGGCTGGTTCAACATTCGCAAATCAATCAACGTGATACATCACATTAACAAAAAAAAAGAGAAGAACCATATGATCCTGTCAATCGATGCAGAAAAGGCCTTTGACAAAATCCAGCACCCTTTCTTAATAAAAACCCTTGAGAAAGTCGGGATAGAAGGAACATACTTAAATATCATAAAAGCCATTTATGAAAAGCCCACAGCTAACATCATCCTCAATGGGGAAAAACTGAGAGCTTTTTCCCTGAGATCAGGAACACGACAGGGATGCCCACTCTCACCACTGTTGTTTAACATAGTGCTGGAAGTTCTAGCATCAGCAATCAGACAACAAAAGGAAATCAAAGGCATCAAAATTGGCAAAGATGAAGTCAAGCTTTCGCTTTTTGCAGATGATATATTATACATGGAAAATCCGATAGACTCCACCAAAAGTCTGCTAGAATTGATACATGAATTCAGCAAAGTTGCAGGATACAAAATCAATGTACAGAAATCAGTTGCATTCTTATACACTAACAATGAAGCAACAGAAAGACAAATAAAGAAACTGATCCCATTCACAATTGCACCAAGAAGCATAAAATACCTAGGAATAAATCTAACCAAAGATGTAAAGGATCTGTATGCTGAAAACTATAGAAAGATTATGAAGGAAATTGAAGAAGATATAAAGAAATGGAAATACACTCCCTGCTCATGGATTGGAAAAATAAATATTGTCAAAATGTCAATACTACCCAAAGCTATCTACACATTCAATGTAATCCCAGTCAAAATTGCACCAGCATTCTTCTCGAAACTAGAACACGCAATCCTAAAACTCATATGGAACCACAAAAGACCCCGAATAGCCAAAGGAATTTTGAAGAAGAAGACCAAAGCAGGAGGCATCACAATCCCAGACTTTAGCCTCTACTACAAAGCTGTCATCATCAAGACAGCATGGTATTGGCACCAAAACAGACACATAGACCAATGGAATAGAATAGAAACCCCAGAACTAGACCCACAAACGTATGGCCAACTCATCTTTGACAAAGCAGGAAAGAACATCCAATGGAAAAAAGACAGCCTCTTTCACAAATGGTGCTGGGAGAACTGGACAGCAACATGCAGAAGGTTGAAACTAGACCACTTTCTCACACCATTCACAAAAATAAACTCAAAATGGATAAAGGACCTGAATGTGAGACAGGAAACCATCAAAACCTTAGAGGAGAAAGCAGGAAGAGACCTCTCTGACCTCAGCCATAGCAATCTCTTACTTGACACATCCCCAAAGGCAAGGGAGTTAAAAGCAAAAGTGAATTACTGGGACCTTATGAAGATAAAAAGCTTCTGCACAGCAAAGGAAACAACCAACAAAACTAAAAGGCAACCAACGGAATGGGAAAAGATATTTGCAAATGACATATCGGACAAAGGGCTAGTATCCAAAATCTATAAAGAGCTCACCAAACTCCACACCCGAAAAACAAATAACCCAGTGAAGAAATGGGCAGAAAACATGAATAGACACTTCTCTAAAGAAGACATCCGGATGGCCAACAGGCACATGAAAAGATGTTTAGCATCGCTCCTTATCAGGGAAATACAAACCAAAACCACACTCAGATATCACCTCACGCCAGTCAGAGTGGCCAAAATGAACAAATCAGGAGACTATAGATGCTGGAGAGGATGTGGAGAAACGGGAACCCTCTTGCACTGTTGGTGGGAATGCAAATTGGTGCAGCTGCTCTGGAAAGCAGTGTGGAGGTTCCTCAGAAAATTAAAAATAGACCTACCCTATGACCCAGCAATAGCACTGCCAGGAATTTATCCAAGGGATACAGGAGTACTGATGCATAGGGGCACTTGTACCCCAATGTTTATAGCAGCACTCTCAACAATAGCCAAATTATGGAAAGAGCCTAAATGTCCATCAACTGATGAATGGATAAATGAATTGTGGTTTATATACACAATGGAATACTACGTGGCAATGAGAAAAAATGAAATATGGCCTTTTGTAGCAACGTGGATGGAACTAGAGAGTGTGGTGCTAAGTGAAATAAGCCATACAGAGAAAGACAGATACCATATGGTTTCACTCTTATGTGGGTCCTGAGAAACTTCACAGGAACCCATGGGGGAGGGGGAGAAAAAAAGAAAAAAAAAAAAAGAGGTTAGAGTGGGAGAGAGCGAAAGCATAAGAGACTGTTAAAAACTGAGAACTGAGGGTTGATGGGGGGTGGGAGGGAGGAGAGGGTGGGTGATGGGTATTGAGGAGGGCACCTTTTGGGATGAGCACTGGGTGTTGTATGGAAACCAAATTGACAATAAATTTCATAAAAAAAAAAAAACTGAGAATAAACTGAGGGTTGATGGGGGGAGGGAGGGAGGGGAAAGTGGGTAATGGGCATTGAGGACGGCTCCTGTTGGGATGAGCACTGGGTGTCGTATGGAAACCAATTTGACAATAAATTTCATATTAAAAAATAAGATAAAGGGGCGCCTGGGTGGCGCAGTCGTTAAGCGCCCGACTTCAGCCAGGTCACGAACTCGCGGTCCGTGAGTTCGAGCCCCGCGCCGGGCTCTGGGCTGATGGCTCAGAGCCTGGAGCCTGTTTCCGATTCTGTGTCTCCCTCTCTCTCTGCCCCTCCCCCGTTCATGCTCTGTCTCTCTCTGTCCCTAAAAAAAAATAAAAATAATAAAAAAATAAATTAAAAAAAAATTAAAAAAAAAATAAGATAAAATATATTTGATAAATAAATAAATAAACTTTAACTTCTGTCTTTCTCATACTCTTTTGCCCTCTCACTTGCCCTGACAAAGCTAGCAGCCATGTTGTGAACTGTGCTACAGAGAGCCATACATGGCAAGGAACTCACAGGACAGCCTTTGATCAATAGGCTGTAAGAAACTGAGGTCTTCAGTCCAACAACCTGATATGAACTAAATCTTGTGAAAAATTTGAGTGAGCTTTGTAGCACATCTTTGCCCAATCCAGCCCTGAGATGACTACATCCCAGGTAACACCTTGACAGCAGCTTTGTTAAAGACCCAGAAACAGAGGACTTAGCTAAGCTACATGCAGAAACCTAACCAACAGAAACGGTGAAATAATATGGTTTTATGTCACTTAGTTTGGAGGTAATTTATTATGCAGTGATAATTCGAACAGATTTCAAGAGAGAAAACAGTAAAGTTATTAATATACATCTATCTATATGTGATATTTCTTTATAAAGTAAGTATAACCAGTGGTTCTTAAGCAAGGGTGTTTATCAGAATAACCCAGGGCTAAGGTGAGTGCTAGAAGGGAGAAATATATGGGAAAAGTAAAGTGGGGTAACAAAAATGAAGGAAGACAAAGTCCATTTTGTTCCAGTGGGATTCCAATGACTCTGGTTCAGGACATGGCAGGTGAGGCTGTTGAGGCCATTGTCCCAGGATTTGATCTCCCTGTTACAGAAGGGTCCTGGCTCACCATGTTCTTCATGTGGTCCCTCAGGATTCTTTGGTTTCCTGCTTCTATGTACCATTTGGATTTGGTTTCCAAATTGCACTGAAGACAAACTATAGTCAAGAGGAACACCACTGTGGTATCATCAGAATCATCCCCAGACCTTATCCTGGAACAGGCTTAGCAGTCCTATTTTAGGAAATGGATCCAGATGATCCTACAAAAGCCCATGAAAACATTCCGTGCTTTAATTCATTTATTCTGCCCTGGCAAAGCTTATGAAACAGCAATCCTGACAAAGAGTACAGCGAAATGTCCTTTTCACATGTATAGTCTCTTCACATCTCCCTCAGGATCATGAAATAGCCAAATGGGTTAAGTTTCATTTTCAGTCATGTCTCATTTTCCAAAACTACAAAGCAAGATTTCAAGTCATATCCAGAAAGGGTTGGCAGAGTTAGAGGCTTAAAAAATCCCTAGAAAAGATAAACATGAGAGAGTAAAAAATAAATAAATAAAAATTAAAAAAATCAAACAAAGGACAGAGATTTGACAAGTGTTTTTATACTATGTTGATCTTAACAGGATAGGGGCCTTTGGTCAGAAAAATATAACAGAATACTTAGTCCTGTCAGGGGGCTGAGAAATAACTTATTTAGTAATGGGAAGCTCTCATAATAAAATATGGGGTAATAACCACTAAAGATTAATTAGACATTAGCCTCTTTGAGAATGTTCCATTATGGGGCGCCTGGGTGGCGCAGTCGGTTAAGCCTCCGACTTCAGCCAGGTCACGATCTCACGGTCCGTGAGTTCGAGCCCCGCGTCAGGCTCTGGGCTGATGGCTCAGAGCCTGGAGTCTGTTTCTGATTCTGTGTCTCCCTCTCTCTCTGCCCCTCCCCCGTTCATGCTCTGTCTCTCTCTGTCCCAAAAATAAATAAACGTTGAAAAAAAAAAAAATTAAAAAAAAAAAAAAGACTTATTAAAAAAAAAAAAAAAAAAGAATGTTCCATTATATTCCCTTCCTATTCTATACCCTATACCTCAGTCTAACTGATCAGAACATATTAAAAAGGTCTAAAATGGAGACATAAGGTGCCCAATTCAAGACCTATAAAGGTAGTTTATGAGGATAAAATGATGTAAACGGATACTACATCTCATCAAACAATCCCATTTACAATTGCACCAAAAAGAATGAAATACCTAGGAACAAACTTAATCAAGGAGGTGAAAGACCTGTACTTTGAAAATTAAAAAACACTGATGAAAGAAACTCAAGAAGACACAAACTAATGGAGAAATACTCCATGCTCATAGACTGGAAGGCTTACAACCACTAAACCGTCTATACTACCCAGAGCAATCTACGGATTCAATGCCCTGTCAAAACACCAATAGCTCTTTTCATGGAACTAAAACAAATAATACTGAAATTTGTGTGGAATAACGAAAGATCCTGAAAAACCCAAGCAATCTTGAGAAAGAAGGACAAAACTGAAGGTATCACAATCGCATATTTCAAGATATACTACAAGCTGTAATAATCAAAACAGGATTGTACTGGCACAAAAACAGAGACATAGGTCAATGGAATGGGACAGAGAGCCCAGAAATAAACCCACACTTACATGATCAATTCATCTATAACACAGCAGGCAAGAATACACAATGGGGAAAAGATACTTTTGATTTTATTCAAAGGTGTCAATGGAAGGTTTCACACAATTAGATCACAACTATTACCTGGCTGGCATCAACTGTAAAATGCATCCTGATACTAAAAAGTAAGAACATGTACATCCTGCAATAGATGAAAATAGTTTAAAATCTTTAGAAGTGATTTTCCATTTGAGGAGTACAGCTTCTAGCCAAAAAAACCTGTATGACATTTCAGGACCAGCCACAGGCAATTACACAGGATTTACCTGGCAGGCCTCACAGGAGAAAGCTGTCCTCCCCACATCCAGTTTGGGGTACAACCAGTACACTGTAATCTCTGAAAGCTGTTGCAATAAAGGACTCTGGCCCAGGTGACTCCATTTGCAGGTCTCCCTATATGGGAAAACTGTAAGGCAAACTCCTTCATTCTGACTGAATACTTTTTCACTCCTAGCCCTTCTTCCTCCTTCCTCCAACAGTCCATAAATCTGCAGAAGGCTTTTGTTTGTGGCTCACTCAACACCACCCAATATCCATGCTGATGCATCTGATCCTCACTCTGTAGGCCATTCCATAGGGAGAAGTGGAGCTGGGAAGTCTTTTCTCTGGTTTAGACTCCTATTTATTTAACTGCAATAAGTGACTAAAAGCTTGACTGTCACTTTCATTTTGGCTGGTTTAATTCACTACTCCAATACCTGGCAGCTCAGCTGAGTTTCTGCCATCAGTCAAGTACAGCAGAATGCAGTCAGGCAATCTCAACACAAAGCATGGCCATAGTCAGAGGTTCTTAAGAAGCTCATCAGCCACGATTTCAGGATTGTTCTCTTTTTCTGTGTATTCAAGTAAATATTGAGCAACTGCCGCTTATGAGAACACTGACTTGGCTGTGCTAGACATGACAAAACTTATCCAATGGAAACAATTCACAGCACTGTAGATATGTATTAAGATGATAAAAATATTTTATTTTCATGAGAAAGGACTTGAAGGAAAGAAGGAAGCAACTCAACTATGGTAATCAAGGAAGGCTTTGTGAAAGGAAACCATCTTCAGAACACTGAACTAGTACAATTTGGGTAATTAGTGGACAAAACATATGCCTAATAGAGTATAATATTCCCACTATCAAAGAATATAAAAAGTCCTTTTCTAACACTGAGGAACATTTTCCAGGTTAGGGTTTTGTGGGATTTGGGTTTTGTTTTTGTGGTTTTTTGTTTTGTTTTGTTTTGTTTTTTGGTAAATTAGAAGTGCATGCCTCTATAACAACAACCTATTTTCCTCTGCAGAGTAACATGGAATGGGATGTAGGATTATTTTCCATACTTTCAACCTTAATTGTTTCGACTACATTTTCCTTTGGTTTATATTCCCCAAATCCTAACTAGTGGGTTATAGAAAGGGCACTTGAGTATTTTCCCTCATAACTGTTTACCTGTGACAAGTAATAGGCCATTTGGCCAGTTAATAGCCATTGGGCTGGAGAGAGGCATCCTCCAAAAAGTGTAACCATTCTGGTCTAAATAGTTGCACTCTGAAAGCTAATTTAAGGAGCAATTAAGTTTTGAAAAAGAAGCCTGGCTTCGCTCCAGCTGTTCAATTCATTTATTTATTATGCCTCACTTTCTAACTCCACTAACATTAAAATAGGTTGATAATATCTTCAAACCACAAATATTTAAGTACTCTTCAATGCCAGGGAGAAGTTCATGCTTTCCTAGAGCTTTCAGTTCAAACTGAGTCTATACTCTAGAGCTAAACTGTTGACCAAGAAGCCAGTAGCCACATGTGGCTATTGAGTACTTAAAACATGGCTAGTACAACTGAAAAACTGAATTCTTAATCTAATTAAAATTAAAATCTGAGAATTGTCTCACCTACTGGAAACTTTTCTAAGTATGTTTGGAACAACTTGGGTATCTATAGTACATATGTGAATCCTAATACATTAAGTCTATTTTACAAAGACTAAATAATTTCCAATGAAAACCACATCTAAAATGAGTTGTGGGGGTATCTGGGTGGCTCAGTTGGTTAAGCATCCAACTTCGGCTCAGGTCATGATCTAACGGCTCATGAGTTTGAGCCCCGCATCAGGCTCTGTGTTGACACCTCAGAGCCAGGACCCCGCTTCGGATTCTGGATCTCCCTCTCTCTCTGCCCTTCTCCCACTTGCACTCTATCTCACTCTCTCAAAAATAAATAAACATTAAAAAAAAATTTAATGAGATATGAGGTAATTATAATATGGTGTAGTGGATTTCAAAGATTTAGTACAAAGAAAATTTATAATATCTAATTCTTATAAAGATTAAATGTTGAAATGATATTTGGGATATACTGATTACATATATGGCTCACGTTATATTTCTAAAGTACAGGACTGCTGTAGAGCAATACTTTGCCCATAAAAGCTTAAACATGGAACAACTTAAGAAACTCTACTGCATACACGCATTTTCTTTCTGTTCCCTTCTTTCTTCCCTTGTTTTCTTCTCCCTACTCCTTCTAACAATGATGTGCACTGGACTCTTAAGAGCTAGAAAGACTGCTGACCCAGGGCTTAGGTGATTCAAGGCAATCTATGTCTTACTGGTTTAGAACTCAATAAAAGAAGAACAGGGCAATGACTCAGCAACTCCAACATATTAGGAACATCTTAGAAACTTAAGGGAAAGTGTCAAAGAGCTTTCCATTTCCGCAAGGACAGTATCAGGAGTCATTTTCTATTAAGTCTCAAAAAAATGGTTTAAGGGGTTTTTAAAGTTTTAAAATCACAAAGTCCTGAAATATTACTAAAAGACAAAGTAATTACCTTATTCTAAATTACATTTATTTTATAAATATGACATATTAAATAAATAAAATGGAAAAGAGCTTTCAACAAAGTATTTTAACCATCACATAATGGATTCATTAAGTTATCATTATCTGTACTTCTAATGGTCATTCTCCAACTCCTACAGCACTGTGAGGGTACACAAAAAGAATGAGAAATGCCTTATTTATAAGTTTACATAGATTCATTGGCATTTGAAGGCTATCAAGAAGTGAGTTTTTGTCCTGACTCAGTTTAATACAGAAATCAGTTGACTATTCCTGAGAACATATCATTTCATCAGTATTGGCAGAGACTGCTGGCTGATTCCCAGCTTCCTGGGCACACAGAAGAAGACTACTTTTCCGAGCTCCCTTACAGTTACATTCAATTAAGTTCTCAACAGTAGAATGTGAAAAGAGATGTATATGCCATTTCCTTGCCTGACCCATCAAAATCTTCCATATGTCCTTGTCCTCCTTCCTCTGCCTCCACTCTCTTCCGTTCTCTAGCTTGATGAAGAGAAGCATAAAGACCTTGTAAGCCATGTATCAAAGATTGCAGATCTACATGATGGAAGAATCCTGGAATTCTAAGTAAATAGTTGAGAGGCAACCTACCTACTGGGAATACGCTCCTTAGACAGTCAAGGTGGGCAAAAAAAAGTAAATCTATCCTAAGTCACTGAAGTTTTAGGGGTTAGCAATAGGTAGGGTCACCCTAATAGATATAGTCAGTGACCCAAAGGACTGTTATTTAGCCTAAGGACAAAACACTTCCACATATCTTGCTGTCACTATTGAGCAAGATAGCACCCCATCTCTCTTAATTCCATTTTTTCTCCACTCTCTTATACCACTCATGGTATATGGTTTGCAAAACCTGACTAGGTAGAAATGTAAACAAGTGTAGAGACACAAATATACCCAAGAGGCATATGAAAAGGCACTCAACATCACTAAACACCAGGTAAATATGAATTAAAACCACATTAATAGCTAGAAATAGTAATACTGGCAATACTAAGTGATAGTGAGGATGTTGAGCAAATGAAAAAGTCTTAAAATGCTGGTGGCCACATTAAATAGTACAACCACTTTAGAAAACTCTTTGGCTGTTTCTAATAAAGTTAAACACATACCTACTTTATGACCCAGCAATTCCACCCCTAGGAGAATTGAGTGCTTATGTACCAAAAGACTTGCACAATATTCATAGGCACTTTATTCATAAAAAATCGTGAACAACTGAAATGCCCATCAACAAGAAACTGGAAAAACAATTTGTAATGTATTCATATGACAGAATAAAAAAATGAACAAACTAGTGATACACAAACCAACATGGATAAATTTCCCAGGTTTTACGTTGGACAAAAAGCCAGACACAAAACAGGGCAAGCTCTATGATTCCATTTATATCAAATTCAAGAACAGGCAAATCTATGGTAACAAAAATCAGAATACTTATAACCTCTGGGCAGCAATTCAACTGGAAAGGGGCAAGAAGGTCATAGAAGTCATAGATATCTTGATTTGGGTGATGTTTAGAAATATATGCAGTAAAAATTGAAGCCATATACTTAAGATTTGTGTCTCTGATTATATGTAAATTTTGTTTCAAGTTCAAAAATTAAAAAAGTTAACTTGTTTCAGAGCACACAATTATTAGTAAGTTGTTGAGCTGGGTTTGAACTTAGGTCAGTTTGAGTCTTTTCACTACAGTAGGGTTCATTTTCCTACCAAATTATATACACAGATGAGAAAACTACAAGGTCTCTTTAGAACTTTGTTTAAATAGGCAATCAGCATCACTCTATGTATTTTATATCTAATACCCACACTATGATAAACTGTACTTGTTTTGGTACTACATTCTATATCAAATGGTGGTATTAACTTTGTGACACTATATCAACAATACTTCTGTTTTCAGAATTGAAAAAAAATTACTGGAACCAAACTTTCTACAAACACAGATGACTGGTAACCCAGTAATATAATTCAGAAAAACAACAAACATTTTAAGATGAAACTGTCAGAACCTGCATTACATTTACCTGGCAAGAACACATTGGCTCATTACCACGTGTGAATTATCATGAATAAATCTTCAGTGGTGGAACATCTAAAGGACGATGAAAAAATGAAAAGATGAAGTATAAAGATGCCAGAACAGTCAATTAACAAGCATCACTCATGCCCATGTAATATTTATAAAGAGATTCAACCACTATAGCTGCAGATGTGATCTGACTTGTTTCTCAACTATACATTTAACACTGATAAAGCAGCTAGTGCAATACTAGAATAAGACTTGAACATCAAAATACAACTATACCAACATTTAGCTATGATACTCTGCATTCTTACACAGTCTTCAGACTGCCTCTGTTAAAAAAAACACTTGTAATACATGCATTGTGTGACTTCTTCATTGATTAGAGATGAACATGGAAAAAAACCCAGTTATTGTCTTATTTTTATATATAAGCAAACCAAGGCCTAAAGCAGATCACTGATAGCACTAGGCACCACATGTCAACAAATAAAGCCAATGTTAAGGTTACTCCAACTAGTTATTTATTTTGAAGCATCATGCCTACCTTGCTATATAAAAGCTTCTCCTCCAACACATGTAAGCTGTTAAATAAAGTGTTTGGATTTCTGTTGAAAATGTTTTAATCCCCTACATTGTAACCCCCCTTCCAAAACGAAGACAAAAATCAAATTAAAATGGACATATCCAAGACTTTGGGATAATTAATAAGCTCATATATTCAGGAGAAGAAAAGGTGGTTTTTGTCCCTGGAATAGTGAAAAAGAATCCCACAAACACATTAGACTCCAGCTGCAGAACACACTAAGTGATGGAGACAAAAAATCCTTTTACGAATTCTCACACTCAAAATCCCCCACAGAAAAGTAAATTCCAATACCCCACTTTGATGATTTGAAAATTATTCCCTAAATTACAGCAAAACAATCAATCATTTAAAGGATTAAGGAATTTACCTGAATCTCCAGCCCCCAAACTTGAGGCCACATCATTTGCTCACTTCTATTTCAGCGTCTGTACTGTCCTCTCTTGACATGAATTCCTCATGGCACTACCGTATATTCTCTAGAGTAGGAGTCTTAAATCTGCTGTTCTGAACCCTTTGGGTGGGGGGTATAAGTGGACTTGAGAGAGGCTGGTAAGAGCCCTGAGATTTAATGTACAATTGGGCTCTGTAGATGTGATCCAGAAAGTTTAGGAATGCTAAAGGGAAAGTCCAAGGACAGCCTACAGTGCCATCCCACCTCCAGTGCACCCGTCGCCCATGCAGGCACCCTTCCGCTGCGGTTCAGCCCCCTGGGTCCCTTCAGGCCAGCCTCCTACTCCACCCGAAGGCTCCCTTTGCCCCACGCCCTCGCTAGCTGTCATTTCTGGGCCTCGGAATGAGCTCTGCCAGGTCCTGGAGAGCGGAAGAACCACAGGTTGGGGCCGCACCTGGGAGCCGCCTCCAGAAGCCCGGACGCAGGCGGAAACTGCTTCGCAGCACCAGCAGCTTCACAGTAGCCACCGCCGCCTGCGTGCCCAGGCTCGGCTCTCTCCTGGTTGGATGCTGAGAGCTCCTTTCCTCAGGATCTCAGGGCACAATGCTGGGCTAATATTTACAAAAGATGTATTAGGCACGCAGTTAGGCAAGGGGTGCGAAAGGGCAGGGAGCGGCGCGGGGCGTGGGGAGGGAGCAGGAGGGGATCATGCCGATAGAAAGCAAGAGCAACGTCTGCCCACCACAGATAGCAGCCGCATGCTGGCGAGCTACTGAAAAAGGGCTCTCAGAACTTAAAGACTAGATAGGTACCCTATCTTCAACACATTTAAAAATCTGTGAAGAGCACACAAACCAGCCAAAATGAAATGCTGCCTTCTCCCAAATTAATCGGATAAATAAAGCCGTTAACTATGCAAACTGGGTAAGTGTAAAGTTATGGGCAGGGTTGGAAGAGTAAACGTCCCACCAAGGCATCTGCTCTATATAGAAAAGTTATCAATGCTGAAAAACGTAAATCAGAAAAGCCATAGCTACTCCACTTCAAGAACAGAGGGACAGATGAAGTAGGTAAGTTTACCCTAACTGTAATCAGGACCACTCTTCACCTTTATTTGCTACTGCATCACCATTATTCCCAAACTTTCACATTATGCTTCATATTCCGCATTTTGAGCTTCCTACTTTGGTTTAGGCCAGAGCCTTTGGCTCATTAAAAATGCACAAGCCTCTAGGAAAGAAAATCTAAGCTTTATTGTTCACATCCCAACCTATGCCTTCTCTAGAGAACAGGCTGTGATTGTAGAATTAAAGAGACACAAGGACTCCTGGGTGGCTCAGTCGGTTGGGCACCAAATTCAGCTCAGGTCATGATCTCACGGCTTCTAAGTTAGAGCCCTGCATTGTGCCCTGTTCTGACAGCTCAGAGCCTGGAGCCTGCTTCGGATTTGTGACTCTGCCCCTCCCCCATTCATCCATTCATTCGTTCTCTCTCTCAAGAATAAAACATGTAAAAAAAATTTAGAGAGACAGAAGAGCACTTAACCTGTAGGCCCTGCTGGGAAAGGTAGACATTGCTGTATCTGAGTAAAGCTAGCATTCAATAAACATACAACTTACAAACTGATCAAGGCTTAAGATTTCTGATGCCAAGCAGCAGAACAACTGGTGAATGTAAAAAAAAAAAAAAAAAAAAAAAAAAAAAAAAGGAAAAAAAAAAGATTTTCAGGTTAAATTCCTAAGTGAAGCAGAAAATTCACTATTAAGCAACATTTCAAAAAACAGAAGAGGGGTGCCTGGCTGGCTCAGTTGGAAGAGCACTGTAACTCTTGATCTCAGGGTTGTGGGTTTGAACCCATTCTGGGTGTACAGATTAAATAAATAAAAACTTGGGGCGCCTGGGTGGTTCAGTCGGTAAGCGTCCGACTTCAGCTCAGGTCATGATCTCACGGTTCGTGAGTTCAAGCCCCGCGTCGGGCTCTGTGCTGACGGCTCAGAGCCTGGAGCCTGTTTCAGATTCTGTGCCTCCCTCTCTCTCTCTGAACCTCCCCTGTTCATGTTCTGTCTCTGTCTCAAAAATAAATAAATGTTAAAAAAAAATTAAAAAAATAAATAAAAACTTAAAAAATAAGAAAAACAGAGGAAAGTAAGATTGCCCTTGGAAATAAGAAATTGCTTTTAAAAATCAGAGGGTTAAAAAATAGTAAAAATTCTACCAGAACATAACAATCCAAAAGACAAAAAACATGAGAGATAGGATATAGACAGAAGAAAGAAAACTTAGGAAAAATTATGAGACAATGTACAAAACACTTTCAGGTCCAGAAAAGAATGATCTGCTAAACACACCAACTACTAGCCAGAATTAAAAAGCCCACTCAAAAAATTTAGAAATATCAGTATCTTTTGGAGGCAATACAGTAACCCAGAAAGGTAATGATATGGTGAAAACAACATGTTTCTTCGCCCAGAAAGAAAAAAAAGACAAACAGAAGGGTAAAATTGCTCAAAGGTAAAACTGCTCAAAGAGACTACGATTCAAGTTTAAAGCAAATTAGTATGTGGAATGGTTTTGATCAATTTTCATTTGACCCTGAGATTTAGAATTCTTCCTGGAAACACAACAGAGATCATAAAATTGAAAAAATAAATTTAAAAAAAGGAAATCAAACTGTGTTAATTGGTCCATTCAGCAAACAATATTTTCCTCTGCTTTTCTTATTTTTTAAGTTTTTATTTATGTAAACCCTGCCTGTTGATTTCCAATTTTAGAACCAACCTATAAATATAAAAGAGAAACTTTATGGTTATTAGAATAGAGTGGAAATGTTAACTCTGGAAATGTTAATGTACAGTTTGAAGTTGATACACTGTAAAAGCCCTAACAGAGAGAAGAGAAAGGGTGATTTTACCATCACCTCACAAAGTATACTTATAACTATATTAAAATTACCCAAGAAGTAAGACTGAGGTCAGTTAAATCTTTACCCATTATACAGAAAGCCAAGAGAAATCTCAGCTTGGTGAGATAAAAATAAAACCTAAGATACCAACTACCAGAAATGGTGAAACCATTGAACATGGGAGGTGGAATAGCAATTTGAAAGAAAGAGGCAGAATACTTCTTCCTATTATAAACTCTTCAATAGCATTTTATTTTCTAATCATACCTGTACCTGTTACTTTGATGTATTTTAAAGAAATCATTCAAATGTATACCTAGAAATGCAGAAAGTAATTGAACATGGGGACATTAACAGTGGGTTTGTAATGATACTGTAACTGGTACAATTTTATTTCCTTTTTTATACTGATTCAGTAATGCTATTATGGTAATTTGACAAATCATGCAAATTCAAAAATATTTTTAAAGCAATCAGGCCAGGTATGACCAAAAGCTCTTTCAAGAAACAGAAAAAAGGGGCGCCTGGGTGGCTCAATCGGTTGGGTGTCCAGATTCAGCCCAGGTCATGATCTCACAGTATGTGGGTTCCAGTCCTGCATCAGGCTCTGTGATCCTGGAGCCTGCTTCAGATTCTGTGTCTCCCTCTCTCTCTCTGCCCCTCCCCTGCTTGCACACACTCTCTCTCTCAGAAATAAATAAAACATTTAAAAAAGAAACAAACAAAAAAGACAAATGGCCTGTAAATACCCTTTGTAAACAAAACAAACTGGAGGAGAAAATTAAGACACACAGGTACTATGAGTAATGACACCAATGCTTTCCTTAATTTAACCTTTCCCAGAAATGAGATTACACAGTACATGTTAAATATTTCCCATATTTTCATTACTTGAACTTCCCTTGAGTTGTCTATCTGTTCTTTGTGCATTCCTCTAATGGTATTCCTACATATCCACATTATCATGAACTACTCACTGATAATCCATTGTAGTCACTGTAATCATTGTAATCATTGTAGTCGTATTTTTCTTTGTTGTTTACTCGTTCAATAAGCAACTCATCCTTTTGTGCACAAATCCTTTGGGATTTCTGACTTCTGAGTTTTAACTCAACTCTCATCCCCAATTCAAAGCTTTCATACTTAACTGTATTTTTTGTAGTAAATGTAAAAGTAAATTACTTTTAGTAATGCACATGGAACTGATATTGAATATGGCATGGGGTAGGTATCTAATCCTAAAAACATGTGTTAAACAGACCTTCTCTTTTCATGTGTGATGCCTTAATTATAAACCAAATTCATGTAACAAGATATATGTTGAGGACATGTTGCTTTGGATATTTTAAGTTAATGATAACAAACATTTGTAATGGTTAATTTTTTGTCTCCCTAATTCTTACTTGTTTCATGTCTTAATGTTTTGGTTCATTTACTTAATGATTAAGAACTACTTACATTCTAGACATATTTAAGATATATATTAGTAAATGAAAAAAAGATTCTTTCCCTCATTATTAAAATATCAAAAAATTAATTGTGGCAAAAGTGAACAGTATTGTTTTTTGTTGATATAGTTTGATTTCAAATAATGATTTTCACTATTACATTTGTGTATGAATGTATATCATACAATAATATTTAATTTATGTAATACCTTGTTCACTTCATTGATTTTACAAGGCTCAAAATTTCAAAATACAGGAGAACTATGATACGCAGCAAAGAAAAATTTTAAATGCTGTTAGAAAACTAAGGGGGAAAAGTGTTTCATCCTTTATTTTCAAGGAAAGTCTGTATAGAATAAAAACAAACATTTGTTATGTCATTGTGTACAGAGTTCACATTGCATTTAACAATTTTCATCACATATGTGATGACTAAAGTCAAAATCACCTTAAAAGGCTTATGTCTTTCACTGTCTGTTACATGAAAATCATGTTACCATATTTCAGTGACACACTATTGCTTTAAAGGCTCCTTTTTAAGCAAAAAAAGGAGACTCAGTTTCTAAACAAAAGTTTGTCATAAATCCTACTGCTTGTTTTAGGATCAATAAATACCACACTAAGACTATGTATTTAGACATGAAACATGTTTAAAACCCCTGAAGAATACACTAGAAATAAGCAAGACATTCAGAATGCTTTAATCTTTCCAGTTAACACCATTTATATCAGTAACTGCAATGTTGTTAATTTTTAGTATTTCACATAACTAATCAGCAGGAATTTTAAGGGTAGGAATAAGAACCGAGGGACAGAAGATACTAGAGCGTCAGGTTTTGCACTTCTGTTAAACTCAAAAATCAAAACTATTTTCTTCTCTGCATCAAAACTGTACCACAAACTTGAAGGATGTTTTAGCTTTAATCCCATGACTCATCGTCTACTGGATTGGGAGCTTGTGAAGAAGAAAACCCTGCTGTGTTCAAAGTATTCTTGCCCTGGTAATTCTTTAAAAAGAAAGAAAGAAAGAAAGAAAGATTTAATTTTATGATATCTCTCAAATTACATTCCCAGACTCAGAGAAGGTACTCAAGCTTCCCACCATGTTTTTCCCAAAAATATAAAAGACTGGATTCTCACTAAATTTAATCCATTTGATAAAGGCCCATATGAGCCTGGGTAGTCTAAATTACACAAAATATTTCAAGAAAATCTTTCTTTAATCAGTAGTTTTGGCAGATGGAAAAACTGAAACCTCTATACCTTAATAAATAAGCATAAATATTTAATGGTTAGTGCATTCACTGTTGCTGTATAAAAGTGGTGCTGCCTATAAACAGACACATCAAAAAGGACATGCAACTCACTATCTCTAGTATTCTGTCTTACTTAATACTGTCAGAACTCTAAAAATAAGGAATTCTTACAGGAAATTCAGAAGAATCCAAAGGAGAACTGTAAATGCCAGCAAATTTGAGAAAGGAGGGATGTTTGAGCGTGAATTGAAAGGTTATATTATTCCTCACTTTTAAGACCAAAAATACATACATACATAAAACTTTAAGAAATATTAAACTTTTAAGTATAAAAAATGACAAGATAATTATTAAACGTTATTGTTACTTCACAATATTAACTACAACATTCACAAAGAGTAACTGGAAGCCAAGTTCTAAATTTTTCCCTCAACTAACCTTTCTTGTATCAACTGATGCAAATACATTTCCTCTTGCACTACCACTGAAGCCAGGAACATATGTACTAAAGGCAATTTCTTCCAACCATGCAGGAACATCCTGTTGAGCCTAAAAAAAGAAATTATTAACTTCATATTCAATATGCATCTAGTCTCAAAGATTATAGCAGTTTACTTTTCCTCAATATACATAGATATACAAGGTCTACTTTCAATGACAGAATAATATCCATTCAGTTTTAAACATTTAAAACTTACATCTGACAGTACTTTCACTAAAGGCTGTGCCAAATGGTTATCTGATTCAGGATCAAAAAAGGAAATAGCTCTGCCAGTATTTCCACAACGACCAGTACGTCCAATTCGATGAACATATTCATCAATGGTAGAAGGAAGATCAAAATTGATAACATGTTGAACATTTTCAATATCGAGCCCCCTGGCAGCTACTGAAGTAGCAACAAGAACTGGGCACTTTCCACAGCGAAAATCTCCCAGAGCTTGCTCTCTCTCTCTCTGTTCTCGGTCACTAGAAATCAAAGAAAGCATGTGTCAGGACAGCTCTTAAAAAATTATTACAGTGGGGGTGTCTAGGTGTCTGAGTCGGTTAAGTGTTTGACTCTGGATTTCTGCTCAGGTCATGATCTCACGGTTCATGATTTTGAGCCCCACATCAGGCTTTGCACTGACAGTACAGAGCCTGCTTGGGATTCTCTCTCCCTTCCTCTCTCCCTGGCCCTTTCCTGCTCACATGTGCTCTCTCTCTCTAAAATTAATAAACATTAAAAAAATTACTACAGTGAACCATTCAAGTTCAACATGTTTTCAGTAACAGTAAAAATAGCAGCAATCAACATTGCTATCTACTTCTTACATACCAGGTATTATACTAATTTTTTTCAAGCCATCATTTTATTTAATTCTCACAGTAATACTTTGAGGGTGGAACAATTATCCTCATTTGCACATGAAGTAAGGTAACAAAGGTAGTACAGAGTGCTACAACACAAATTTAGGTCAGACAAACAAACATCAGGGTATCTGAGCGGCTCAGTCAGTTAAGCATCTGACTTCAGCTCAGGTCATGATCTCACATTTCTTGAGTTTGAGCTCCACATTGGACTCTCTGCTGTCAATGTGGAGCCTGCTTTGGATCCTCTGTCCTCCTCCCTCTCTGTCCCTCCCCCACTTGTGCGCTCTCTCTCTCTCAAAAAATAAACTTTAAAAAAAAATTTTAACAAGTGTGAAAAACATTAAATCTCACCCATTAATCTTGTACTTGTCTTGACAATACACAACTATTTGATTAGAATGTTTTCTCAAAAAAATTGTTTAAGTATAATCTCAGAATTCTGTATATTCATTAGTATTTCAGATCCATGAGTAAAGTGTCAATGAAGTTGTGCTCATATGACATTTTTATGCACTTCAATAAAAAATTTCAACCAAGAGAAAGATTGGATTCAGCAGAAGAGAAAAACTTATTGAGTTCTCTTGACAAGTTACCACTCCTCATGATGAGGAGTCCAAGACAAACCTTTAACTCACCTATCCCCACCTCTTAGTTCTTATAAAAACTTAAAATGACTAACAGTTTAGATCTTGAGAATTCTGAATCTTAGGATTATGTCATGTCAGTTACATGCACTGCTATTTCTTAGCAAATGACAAATACAAGTGTCACCTCCCTACTATGAAATCGTATTAATCTACTCACCCATGAATACTTGTTGTTGATATTTTTTCTTGACAAAGGAAAGTAGCAATAAAATCTGCTTTTTTCTTAGTCTCAACAAAAACCATAGTTCTTTCATCACCTACAAGACAATGAAACAGTGATAAACACAGAAACTATAAAATTAGGAAAAGGAAAAAAAAGCCAGGAGGTATTAGTAGGAAATAGTCTCATCCATCACTGTATTCCCAAGACCAAGACCAGGCCTGGTAGGTAACAGCAGCCCAAATATTTCCTGAATGAATGAATGTCAAAGATAAAGTATCAGAACTGTTTCCTACTTTAGGGACTAAAAAAATGAGCTTGACCTTTGCCCTCCCAGGCCAACACCAAAAAGCTGACTAAGGGCAAGATAAATGGTATCTACCTGCCAACTCTTAGCAGTTCCAAATTCATCTCAGCACCTTCATTTCCCACTCATTAAATTAATGCCTTTGCTCCTTACCTCCCGAGATAATCCAATCTTGCATTCTGCCTTGATTGCCCAAACTATTTATAAGGCATCCAACCCAAAGCTGACAAATTCTGCAACATTCTGTGTTTCAACATTCTCTGTTAATTCAAACCCTTTTAGTTCCAAGGTATTATTTATCAAAAAAACTAAGTGACTTTATCCTAGGATTTTATGAGTCAAAAATATTTACCAGTTAGCTTAAAGAATTTAATTGGTAGAACTTCAAGCATGAGCCAGAGATTTTTTCACACAAGGAATCTCCCTATGTTGGAGAGGAAAGAAGGTAATTTATAGCCTTAATGGAAAGAAGACTGTATTACTGTTCATAATTCCTCTCCCTCATTTCCCTATTAGTTGGCTTCATTTATTCAACAAATATTTAGTGCCTAAGAGATGCCAGTCACTATTCCAGGTGTTGGAAATACTGCAAAGAAAACAAAGCCCTTGCTCTCATTGTGGAGATGCAAATAATAAGTATTATGCAATAAGCCCTAAAATGGAAAAAAAAAAAAAACCCACAAGGATAAATAGAGTCCCAAGAGGGCTACTTTAGATGTACCCTTTCTAATTAGATGACATCTAAGTAGAACTAAGAATAAAATAATAAACTACTGAGATACTTGGGGAAGAACATCAAGGCACAGGGAAGGACAAATATAAAGGAAAGGCTAAGAGACATGGGAGTTATGTGCTAACACACACACACACACACACAGGGGCCCTCATGTGACCCCTACATTTTGGGTAGAGGGAACAGCAAGTAACAAGGCCATGATGGAGAAACATGCTTGGCACGTGTGAGTAACAGCAATGAGGAGTCTGGCTGGAGTCGGGTGAGCAAGAGACAGCAAAACATGAAGACAGAGAAGTAATGGCAGCTGTGTCACACAGAGTCGTGAAGGCCATTGAAAAAAAACTTCTTCATTTTGAGAAGGGAAGCCACTACGTTTTGAACAAAGAAGTGACAAGATCTGGTCTTTGTTTTAACTAAGGACTTAATGGATTCTGAATAAATTCTGCTGTTAGATCCAAAACGATTTTGCTAACAGAAATGATATATGCAGTTAAATAAAGAAATGAAGGAGGACTCCCAAGACTGTGTCTGAGTAACTGGAAAAACAGAACTAACATTAACTGAAATAGGAGATCTATAAGAAAAAAAAGGCTCAGAGGTGGTGCTTCATTAACTCTCAGACCTGTGAACAATCAAGCAGAAAAATCAAAGGGCAAGTGATTCCTACAGGAATAAATCAGTTAAATCTTTGAGATATAGTCATTTTCATATTATTAGAATAGTGATTTTTTATCAATTATTTTTCCACAGTTTTGGAAGTCATCCAATAAGATGCCCAAAGCCAAAACTGATACAACTGATAGTATCAAGTACTTAATACTCTTGAGCAACTTAAGCCCTGATCTCTTTTCTTGGTTTTCAGTATGAATCCCAGTGGCGATAAGAATTTAACTCTGACTTTCTCTAGAATTCTTCCTCTCTAATGATTTTGTATTTGTTCTAGTTCAGACAATAGGTCATACTACCACTGGTGATAGCAATAATTGCAAATTTAGCTTTATGATCAGACCATTCAGTGATCTCTATAAACAGATGAATTATAAATCTCTATTCTGTTGAGTGAAAAGTGATGGAGTATCCATTTTGTTAGTCCATTGTGAGCTAAATAAAAATCAACTAAGAATCTAAAAATAATTCTAATAGATTCTACTATTCTCCTAATAGAATAGTAGCTAGATTGCAATTCTCTGTATTTCTGGGGTCATTCTTAACCCCAGAAAGTTAAGCGGTAGAACTGTGGCTTAAAGCAGAACTAAAGCACTTTATGTGTAATTCAGAAAGGATTTTTTTATTATATGTAATAATTATATTAATACCTTGTGGAGAATATTAAAAAATTAAATTACAACAGCTCTTAAAGCCTCTTTAAAAAGCCTCACACCTGTAGGAATGGCTAAAATCAAAACCAAAAGAAACAACAGGTATTGGTAAAGATGTGGAGAAAAAGGAACCTTCTTCCACCATTGGTGGGAATGCAAACTCGTGCAGCCACTGTGAAAAACAGTATGGAGTATGGAGGTTGCTCAAAAAATTAAAAATAGGACTACCCTACAATCCATTAATTGTACTACTAGGTATTTACCCACAAATTACAGAAATGCTAATTCAAAAGGATACATGTACCCCTATGCTTACTGCAGCATTATTTACAATATCCAAACTATGGAAGCAGCTCAAGTGTCCATTGATAATGGATAAAGAAGATGTGGTATATACATACCATGGAATACTATTCATCCATAAAAAAGAAATTTTGCCATTTGCAATGACATGGAAGGAGCTAATGAGTATAATGCTAAGCCGAATAAGACAGAGAAAGACTAATACTATGTGATCTCACTCATATGTGGAATTTAAGAAACAAAACAAACAAGCTAAGGGGGAAAAAAAAGAGAAAAAAAAATCAAGGAGGACTCTTAACTACAGAGAACAGAATGATGGTTACCAGAGGGGAAGTAGGTGGGGAATGAATGGGTGAAATAGGTGACTGGGATTAAAGAATACACGTACTATTATGGAAAGAAAAAAGTAAATAAATAAATAAGGGAGGATAAAGGAACACAAAGGGAGATAAGGTATCTACACTTCACTCAAACTGACACAATACAGACAACAGTACTGACACACTGTAATTATTTATGTGCAGTGTAATGCCTTGAGAGCAACCACTAACAAAGGTATGCTAAGATATACTTAAAAACTCAAAAAACTAGGAAAATCAAAACTGAATTCTAAAAAACATTCAAGGAAGACAACAACAGAGAAATGAGAAACAGAAGGAACAAAAAGAAGACAGAAATGGTTAAATAATAGACTCTTAAATATAGAGAACAAACAGAGCTACTGGAAGGGTTGTGGGCTGGGGGATGGACCAAATGGGTAAGGGACATTAAGGAAGACACTTGCTGGGATGAGCATTGGGTGTTATATGTAGGGGATGAATCACTGGATTCTACTTCTGAAATTATTGCTCTATATGCTAAGTAACTTGGACAAAAATTTAAAAATAACTAAAAATAAGAAATAAAAAAGAAAAGAAGAAGAAGAATAGGCAAATGTCATGGACGAATCTGAACTTAGTCCTTTTCAGAGTCTTGTAAAATCAAACCTAACTTCTTCATGTTTACTGGCACACATAAAAATAAATGTTCTATGGCACAAACATTAAAAAAATGAAATGATTAAGCCCTAACCTCTAATAATTGCAATGAACCTAAATGGTATAAATTTAACAATTAAAAGGAATAAAATTGACAGAAGGGCTAAGAACCAAAAATACAAGTATATCCATACCATGGAATACTCCTCAGCAATACAAAGAAATCAACCACTGACACAACAACTTGATGATCTTAAGGGCACTACAGCGAAAGGAAAAAACTATTTCAAAGGTCACATATACATGATTCCATTTACATAGGATTTTTTAAATTATAATATTATAAAGATGGAAAACAGATTAGTGGTTGTGAGGACATAGGGATAGGCAGTGAGGGTAGGAGTGGTGGGTATGCTATAAAAACAGCACAAGGGATATCTTTGTGGTGAGGTAGTAGCTCTGGATCTTGATGTTGGTGGTAATTACACAAATACACCCAGGTAGCAAAATGGCAGAGAACTATACATATACACTGTACCAGTATATGTACAGTTTCTGCAAAAGTGATGGTAAATCTGAATAACTACCCAGACTATCTAGAATACAACTCAGAACAAGTAGAAAATATGAAAATGAGGTTACAAAATATGGAGGACAGAACAAGAAGATCTAATATTATCTAATTACTGTTGCAGAAGGAGAAAATAGGAAGAGGGGAGAAGCAAAACTAGAAAAAAAAATTATAAAAGTCTATTAAAGCATCTTTTAAAAAGTGTCTTATAGGTCTATCAAATTAATTCTGATTTGGTTTACTGAGTTATATAAAACAGAAAAATAATTTATAGAAGCAAACATTCCTAAAATTCCCAGAGAATAACAAAACTGAATTTCTAAAACTGAACTATTTTTGAAAAAAAATCTTCCTACAGGAATTAAATCTGAAACATTTAAGATTACAAGTACACATAAGTGAAATCTTTGATAAACTCAAGACTAATAACTTCAGTTTGAAAATCTTTTTAAACTTCAGTTTAAAACATCTTTTCTCTGATTTATCAGTTTAATAATACAAACACCTTATTTTAGTTGGGTTTTCCTTAGCCTATGTAGGTTAGCCACTCAAATAAGCTAATATTCTCCATAATGTTTAAGAGCATAACAACATAGGGGCTCAGTCGATTAAGGTCCAGCTTTGACTCAGGTTATGATCTCATGGTTTGTGGGTTCTAGCCCCACATCAGGTTCTGTGCTGACAGATCTAAGCATGAAGCCTACTTCAAATTGTCTCCCTTTCTCTCTGTCCCCACATTCTTACACTATTTCAAAAATTAAAAAAAAAAATTTTTAAAGACTTAAAAGTATAAAAACAAACTTGTGTTCAGTAAATTGATTCATTATTCAACAGTATTTATATTTTGCATAATGTCATCCTGAAAATAATATCCAACATCTTCAGCTTTAGGTAACTTAAACGAGTAGATTATATTGAGTAAATTAGTGATCACTAGAATTCTCACATATTAATTACTAAACCTAAGTTCATGTTCTTTTGCTTATTTTTCATATGCAATATCTTTGAGGCATGTTAATAAACATGTTCATTTTTGCCACTTAAAAATTTGCAGCACTTTCATACTTTAACAAAGTGTGCCGTAAAAAAGTAGTATATGTAGTTCATGAGGGGCACCTGGGTGGCTCTGTCAGTTAAGCATCCGACTTTGGCCCAGGTCATGATCTCACTGTTGGTGAGTCCGAGCCCTGCGTCAAGCTCTGTGCTGACAGCTCAGAGCCTGGAGCCTGTTGAGGATTCTGTGTCTCCCTCTCTCTCTGCCCCTCCTCTGCTTGCGCATGCTCGCTCGCACTGCCTGTCAAAAATAAACACTAAAAAAAAAAAGTGAAAAAAAAGTTCATGAGCTCTGGTAGTCAGCTACAACACTTATGTCTGACATTCCTGCCTCCAGTTTCCTCTATGAAACAGAAGTTACTATGGTTAAAAGTTATAATTAACATAAGTTAAGTGAGACTATAGGAGGAGTAATAAAAACAGAGATAGAAACTGTATGTGCTTCTGTTTTGAAGGAAAAAAAAAAAGAGTAGTTTTTCCCTACTGTAGTAGCTCTCAAAATTTTGGTCTGTGGCCCCATTAAATTCTTAAATTCTTATATTATTGACAATCCCAAACACTTTCAGTTATTAAATTTACCATATTAAAACTTAAAACCAAGAAAAAATTGAAATACTTATTGGCATGTATATTATGTTAAAATAAATAATTCTCAGTATAATAATGAAAACTGTTTTACCTCAGAGATCCTACGAGAAGGTCTTAGGGGACCCAGGGAACACTCATTTTGTCCTAAACTGAAGTGTCAGTTTACTCCAGAAAATAACTTACAGCTATTTTCAGTAATTACAGTATTAAAGTTTATTCTTTCTTTTCCTTAATCAGCTTATATAGCAGAGACTGTGCTGACTTTATTATGTTTTTTGGTTATTTAAAGGGAAAAAAAAGCAGCAAAAGTACTATATTTATGAAAGAGCTATGGTTCTTAACAATCATGTTACCTTCTATATTTATTTTGAAAGGTTTTATTGTCATTTAATTAAACTGGCAACCAAGTACTGTTTCTCAGCCACCAATGATCCTACACTAATCCAATGTTCAACTCTCCTCTGACAAGTCTTGATTCTGCCTTTCTAAAAATGAACCATAAATTAAGAAAAAAAAAATCCATCTAAACTATCATTGTGATTTCTCAGAAAACACTAGGAAAAGCACAAAAGTTTGTTATCTCACCTTAAAAAATAAAAGAGAGGCTAAAAATAATTAGGCTTGTTTGATGTGTTACTATTTTTAAGAGTTGAATGGCAACAGTTTTCTTTTTTTTTTTTTTTTTAATTTTTTTTTCAACGTTTATTTATTTTTGGGACAGAGAGAGACAGAGCATGAACGGGGGAGGGGCAGAGAGAGAGGGAGACACAGAATCGGAAACAGGCTCCAGGCTCTGAGCCATCAGCCCAGAGCCTGACGCGGGGCCATCAGCCCAGAGCCTGACGCGGGGCTCGAACTCACGGACCGCGAGATCGTGACCTGGCTGAAGTCGGACGCTTAACCAACTGCGCCACCCAGGCGCCCCAAATGGCAACAGTTTTCAAGTCAGAACAGATATTAAACTTTCTCTAGGTTAAAAAGCATAGGTAAGATGTAGACTTTATGGAAATACTTTCAAAATGTATACCTTCTGGGAAGTCCCTGGAGATGTATAAATGCCCATATGTTTACACCTACAGGAGAAACATTGACTAAAATACTTAGGAAGTAACTCTCTAGAGTTTTTCTATATTGATCAGAGGGCTAGAGGCACAGTGCCTAATACAACAGCATAGTGTTGCCAATCATAATTTCACTTATTATTTAAAATGTTTATATGTAGGGGTGCCTGAGTGGCTCAGTCAGTTGAGGCTCCAGCTCCTGATTTCAGCTCAGGTCTTGATCCCAGGGTCATGGGATTGAGCCCTGCATGGGACTCTGCACTGAGTGTGGATGGAGCCTGCCTAAGAATCTCTCTCTCCCCACTCTGCCCCTCTCCCCTGGCACACATGCTCTTTCTCGAGGGCACTTGTTGGGATGACCATTGCATATTGTATGTAAGCCAGTTGGACAATAAATTATATTTATTAAATAAGTAAATATATATAAAATAATTTTTTAATTAAAAGAAATAGCTCACTTCTTAATTTTAATATAGCACCTTCTAGGCTAGTGGTTCTCAAATGGGATGTACACCAGACTCACATGTGGCATTCTGTATAAATACAGAAAAGCAGATCCTATTTGCACTTAATCTTTTTACCAGATGTTCTTGGTATGAAAAATTAGACCTACCCCATTTTTATAAATCAGATGTAACATTTACATAGTTCTTTGAAAATAGGCTTATCATTATCATTAGAGACATTTCATTAGAGACATCATCATTTAGACATTCATCTAAAATTTCTTAGAAATGACTTTATTACCTTTATTTTGCAATGCCACAGAAACAACCAAATTTCCTTACTACTAGCATTATTCTTATTATAAACCCTCATTAAATCTTTCATTTTCAATAATGATCACTAATAAATTAACCAGGATCATTAAGTCTTTGTTAACTATATAGTTTGTTTTCTCTTGATACTTTCCCAAAGGCTATACTATAAGCCAGATAGCAGAGTTTGTATATTTGTGCCTCTATCAAGCACTTCTAACTACTGATATTAAAAAAAATAGTCTAGGGTAGAAGGTTCTAAGTTGACATTGTTTTAATAACTTTTAGACCCTATCACTGGACAAGCAGAATTTACAGGACTAGTTCAGAAGCAAAAAGAATCATGAAAGTCTAACAGATGCAATGGAACAAGAATTAATTACATGAAAAATCAGGGGAAACTTTAGAAGATAGGAACTCACTTAAGTTGCTATGTATTACAGTTGTAATATGACTCAGAGAGTTTCCCAGACTTAATTTCCTATCTAAGCAAATAATGGAGGCTTTTAAAAGTTCAATGTCAGATTTCTTATGAAAACTTCCAGATAGAAGTTAATTTTGTGATCTTATTATTCAATATCGTTTGGCTCTTGATGTGCAAAACAAACTTAAAGAGGCCTATATTGTTAATAGTCTTGCTGCATCTATGCAAATAAGCCTAACAGAATGAGACCAGCCTTTCTGTGACCAAGAATAATCTCTGAGATTGTTGTGATCATGAGAGGATATAGCTGTCAGGAAAAACTGTGAAAGACTTTGAAATAACCAAGAAAAATTACCATCTAGCACACCCTTCATGGTTATGTGACTTTTACTCTATTTTTTCTGTTATACCTCTATTGCAACTGATAGCAATGCAAATGATCTTTATCAATAAAAATAAAAATGAAGTTGCCCCTCAAATGTAACTGATTACTGCTTTGTGGATATTGACCAGTTTTGCATTTATTTGTAAATTTATTTGGGCTTTCCTAATATCCTACACATACGTGTTCTTTGAATTGCTCAAAGTAGCTATAACATCTTATTAGTTCTCCTAATAATTAATGAGCTCAATAAAATGTTTGATACATGTTCAACTAAAATTAAATTATGAGGGGACCGAGGTGGCTTAGTCGGTTAACCGTCTGTCTCCTGATTTCGGCTCAGGTCATGATCTCATGGTTCATGAGATCAAGCCCTGCACAGGGCTTTGCATTGAAAGTGCTGTCTCTTACTCTCTCTCTCAAAATAAATACACATTTAAAAAATTAAATTATGAAAAAGGCAGCTGGTTATACTACTATAAAATAATTATACCTATACATTTTAAAGGCACAGGGGATAGGCTAGCAGATTTACCTTAAAAAGTAGAAAAAAAATTATATGAACAAATATATGTAAAACTTGAGGATATACTGAATGGATATTCCATGCAGATTGAAAAAAATACATACATACATAAATTATCAAAACAATTAACTCTAAACTGCAGAACATTTAACAGTTTAAATAATACAGAAGTATACAATAGTGCTCATACAGTGACTTCAAAGATTTCTCAAAGGCAAACCAGCACTTCTGAAAACTCTCATTAGAATTATTCTCAAATAATCTTTATTACACAAATTAATACATAAAAAATCTTAAGGTTTTATAAATCTTAACATTTATACTAAAAATGTTCTAACTTCAGCAAAACTACATATTGCTTATCTCTTCTGCATATGGAACTTCAATTTATACCTGACAAGTTACTTGACCTCTCTGTATTTCAGTGTCCTCAATGTTAAAATGCGGTTAACAAAACTTACTTCAGAAAGTTGTTTTGAGCATTAAATGAGTTAATACACGTAAAACAGTCAGAATAGTATGTGGCCCACAGAAGTTATTATTTTAACTTAATATGCCATATACAGTAATTTATCAAACACTGGATGAAGCAAACCAGTAAAATTTCTCCAACTCATGATGAGCATTTGGTTTTAAAAGTTTTATGTTTTTTTAAGACTCAGCGGAAACTAAAGAATAGAAGCCTTTAAAAGTGTTTTCTAGGGGCGCCTGGGTGGCTCAGTCGGTTAAGCGTCCGACTTCGGCTCAGGTCACAATCTCACAGTTTGTGAGTTTGAGCCCCGTGTCAGGCTCTGGGCTGACAGCTCAGAGCCTGGAGCCTGCTTCACATTCTGTGTCTCCCTCTCTCTCTGCCCCTTCCCTGCTCATGCTGTGTCTCTGTCTCAAAAATAAATAAACATTAAAAAAAATTTTTTTAAGTGTTTTCTAAGTCAACTTCTTTTTTTTTCTCCTCATTGTTGGAAATTAGATGGTTTCCTGTCCTCTCCTCATTCCTCCATCCCAACAGTGACATTCAAATTGAAACAATTACTAAAATGAAGAAGGGGAGGGGGAATATATAGCATGTAAGTACACTACCCTGTGAGGTAATAAGAAGAAATTAAAATATTATTACTGGGTACTAAGCAGGGCACTTGCTGTGATGAATCACTGAATTCTACTCCTGAAACCAATATTGCACTGTATGTTAAAACTAAGATTTTTTAAAAAAGGAAAAATAAATTTTGCTACATATGGTGGAAAAAATAAAACATTTTTTCTCAGTAATAAAGTAGGTCCTATAATGAAAAAAATTATAAATAAAATAGCAATATTAAAAAGTTCTATTTTTCGGCACAAAGTAAGCTCAACTCAATCAAAGAAATACGACTTTCTATAAAAATTATTTGGGGGGGGTGAGAAATTTCTCATCACTATTGTAAAAACCAGAACTAGATGTTTAAAGTTCCCTTCACCTCTAAAATTTTTTGAATCTACAATTATAGAAACATTTTGGAAGCAAAAACTATGAACTAAAAATAACTCAGGGTGAAGAAAATGGAGTTTAATGTAAAGGAGGCTTTTTTATTTCTTACAATGAAAAATATATGTATTTCTCCTGGAATAGCTTTTAGTCACATATTTCAAGTCTCAAATCCTTTTTTTTAATCTTTATGAAGAAAATATTAAACTGCTATATAATTTACAGAGGAAACTAAATCATAAAACCTTTTATAAAGAAAGCTTTAGAGAATGAGGAAATAATGAAAACACACTTATTTAAAAACCCATACCAAACAATTTTTAGAGTAATTTAAAAATTAAGCATTTTTTAAAAATCAAAATTATGACAAAAAAATAATATCAATGTAAGATACCTATGTTTCGCAGAATTTCGACAAGTTTTTCTCTTTTTGAGTACTGGCCAACTTGGAGAATGGTCTGCTGAACATCTCTACATGCTCCACCCACTTGTCCAACAGCAACAAACAAATAATCCGACTTTAAAAACTCCCCAGCCAACCTTCAAAGACAAAAAATTACTCCTTAACTTATCCTCTTCCATTAACACTCACAATATTCACTGAATTATTCCAAGTGTTATTTAATGTTAATTGGACAGATTATAACAACTATAACAAGGTAGATAACTTACATCATGCAAGTACTAATTCCAAAGATCAGTATAAAACATTAAGATTTTGTAAAATACTAAATAACTTAGTGAAACGTGGCCATGCAAAACTATTTAAAATGTGTATATAACAATAGAAAAGTATGCTAAAGTATCAGACTACAACAAATAGGAACTTTTGTTACAAACTGAAATGCAAGCGTAGGGCAAAAATTCTGTCCTTCACTAATGCTTTTATGTATGTTATTGCTAAAAGTTGTTTTCTGAAAGTATTACTTGTTAAACTACTATGCTTTGAACAATTATCAGCAAACCAGACTTTAAGTCAGTGCTTTTCATGTCATGACACATACAAAAAATTGTAGCATTTATACAGCATGTCTGAGCAAAAAAATGAGACAGGAGGTAAAGGGCCCAGAGGCTAGCTCACATCAGGCTGTGTATGGTCACCCCAAATGCTGAGGATATCAGCATGTGGACACACACATAACTCACAGGCAGCATACAATTAAGAAGGCCTGCTTTAAATCATCCAGCAACAGAGGAAGAGGACAAAGGGAACTGGCAAAGAACTGAGTTTTTCTGTGATTAAGGAGGAGGGCCAAATCTATCATCAGTCCTCCTCTGTCCCATTTAGCAGTCCCTACTTCTTAGCTGTCTCATGAAAATCTCATGAGCAAAGCATATCCAGAATCTTAATAAATCATTACTGCTTCTTTCTCTTCACCTGCTGTTACCATAAAAGAAACAGAAAAGCTTCTTTTTGAAGTCCTTCCTTCAAGAATCAAGCACCCTCTCAAGCACAAATCTTAAAACCATCTACAGTTCATTACTTTCCATCATATTTTTTTCATTCACTAAAACATTAATTGTGTGTCTGTGTCAGGCATACATGATACAAGGTACTGGGAATACAAAGATGAATATGATAGTTTCTGCCACTGAGATGCTCACATCAAGTAAGATATAGTTATATAAAAAATAATTACTACATTTTAAAGTATATAACAATTTTTAATATTGCATAATCATATATAAAACATTTTAGTATTTCAGAGAACAAAGTGAGGATTGATGGGGGAGGGGGAGAGGGGAAAATGGGTGATGGGCACTGAGGAGGGCCCTTGTTGGGATAAGCATTGGGTGTTGTATGTAAGTAATTACCCATGAAAATCTACCCCAAAACCAACAGAACACTGTACACACTGTATGTTAGCCAATTTGACAAAATTTGACAGTAAATATTTTTAAAAATTTTTGAAAATTAAAAAAATAAACGTTTTAGTATTTAATATATTTTCATATTCCAGTTTTAACAGTTAACATCTACTAAACATTTACCATATTCAAAAAAATGTGCCAAGTGTTTAAAATGGTTTCTTGACAAATACAATGGCAAGAAATGGATGAAGTGATGTGTATTTCCAAGAGTCTTCAAGTACTGAGCTAGATCTAAGCAGCAGCAAGCAAGAATGTATAATAGTGATGACTAGGGAAAGACATTCTAAGAAGAAAGGAGAAACAAGAAAAAATAATGAGGAAGGATGGAATTTGGCTTGCTCAGCCAACAAGAAATAGTTTTAATAGAAAAGAAATATACAATCCCAGGTAATAAAGTAGCAGAAAAAGCAAAAATTTGATCATATGTACACTTTGAAATCTTGTTAGTCTGTGGAAATGGGAAGACACAGGAGGGCTTATTTTGTTTTTAAAAAAATTTTTTTTAACGTTTATTTATTTTTGAGACAGAGAGAGACAGAGCATGAACAGGGGAGGGGCAGAGAGAGAAGGAGACACAGAATCTGAAACAGGCTCCAGGCTCTGAGCTGTCAGCACAGAGCCCGATGCGGGGCTCGAACTCACGGACCGCGAGATCATGACCTGAGCCGAAGTCGGACGCTTAACCGACCAAGCCACCCAGGCACCCCAGGAGGGCTTATTTTGAATAAATGTCTAAAAAAAAACCTAAAACTTTATTTTGGAATTATTACTGACACAAAACTGAGATTAGAGTCAGGGAGGACAGGTTAGAAAGCTACTGACAATGAGCAGAGAGAAAAGTGAAAAGGATTTAAATTAAGGTGGGAAACAGAAGAAACTGATTTGAAATATTTTAGAGATAACTGCCAAAATGACTGTTTTTGAAGGGCATAAAGTTAAAAGAATATATTAAAGCAATCAAGATGATTGAAAGGATTTGGGCTTGGAAAGACAACACTGCCAGTAAGGAAAACTGAACAGGAAAGAGGGCATTGAAGAAGAGCTTCCATTTTGGACATAGTGAACTTTACAGGTAATTCATCTAAGAATAAAATACTCCTGAAGAGTTAAATCCTCAAGTCTGGCAATCTGAAGAGAGATTAAGGATACAGGTAATAAATTGGGGACAGTTACAGAAAGAAACATCAGCCAAGGAAATGGATGCTGCAATAGTTCAGTGAATATGTAGAATGATAACACTGGACTTCAGACAGAATAATGGGCAAGGTCCCTCAAGGTGAGGGACTCTACTGTTTACCCTAAATACCCAGGACTTATACTCAAATATGGCTCATAAAAAGCCCTCAACAAATATTACTGATGACAGTACACATTAGTCATTCTGGCTAGCCAACATTCAAATACCTTCCTATTTCAGGGTGAATAAAAAAACATATAGGCAGCAGAATATTACCTGCTATTTAGGTAGGTAATTATCTACTTATTATTAATTGCAAAGGTGATAAGGGAAATACAGATACCACCTTTCAAGTTTTAAGACACCAGTTATTATAAGAAACTATTATTTTATGTACCACTAAGAAAGAAAAAATCTAACTGGTCAAATGCTCTCTTATGATTTAGATTTTTTCCCCCAATAAAGAGCTTGTTTTAACTTTATACAAAGACTTTTTAAATCATCTATTAAGTAAAACAAATCAATAGCCAGCACCACTAACTTGTGGCTTGTGAAGTATTTCATCCCATGTAAGACTCTATCAGACCAGGAGACCCACTTTACAGAAAAATAAGTGACAGAGCAGGCCCATAACCGTAATGTCTGCAGGTCATATCACATGACAACAGTGAGATGCTGCCAGGCTACAGAAAGTGGAACATCCACTTAAACAAGTGCTTGGAAGTGTTTCTTTCTGAATATGGCACAAGATTCAACAGGGCACGGTAACTTTCAACCAGAAATCCTTATATGGTACATTGGGTCTGAGAGCAAGGCATGCAAAGCAAGAGTGGTCCACTTACCATTGCTCCCTGTGACTCATATTTGAAACTGTGTTTCCTGTCCCACCCACAGCCACAGATTCTGCAGGTGTGGAGGTCTTGGTTCCCAAAGAAAGAAAAGTTCTATCAGAGTAAATACGCAGGAGTCTAACTAAATGACAAGCTAAGAAGTTGCTGTTGAGACACTTCAGGCTCCCTAGGGCCAAGGGATCAGCAAGCAGGAAGAAGAGTTAGAACTCTAGAAGGGACACATCATCTACAAGGGATGTGTCATCCTCATCTCAGAATTCACCAAACCATATACAGTAAGATACTCAATATATGTCAACAGTTGGTATGTGAATTTTCTACAAAAGGCCCAATTTTTGCAAGCTCTACAATTTTGGTTTCAAGACACAAAAAATAACTTCATTGAGTAAGCACTTATTAAATCCTATCTAGGTGCTGTGTACTCACACTCACTCACACACACACACACACACACACACATTTAATAAAATGTTACAAATTTTATAAAGTGTGGCAAAGCCAGGGATAAAGGTTACAAACAATGAAAAATGCAGTTAAGTTTTTAGGAATAGATCCACTTCTTAAACTACCTGGGTTACCTTAAATTTTAAAAAAACTCTTAAAAATCATAGAGTCACATTGCTTTTCCTTTCATAAAGCCATTTATGTACATAACAATTATTTTTAAGAAGAAAAAAATTTTACTTTTGAATTTCCTCTGGAAAAGTCGCACTAAACATAAGGGTTTGACGCTGTTCCTTTGATGGCATTCCTGGGCAGGAAATTAACTTCCTCACTTCTGGTCCAAAACCCATATCCAGCATGCGATCAGCTTCATCCAAAACTAAATATTTGACTTGTCTGAGACCAATCTTTCAGGATATTTTCAAGGGTTAGAGCAGAAAATGCATATTAGTCAATATATTAAACTAAAATGTGTCCACAATTCCAACTACTGATTTATTCTTAAGAATGTAAAGTAGAAATCAATGCATAAAATGATGAGAATTGTTTTGGTTCGTAACACTAGTACTGTTTATTTAAATGTTTATTAACAATTCTTGATCTCCACTAACATGTTAGCTACTAGCCTCATATGGCTATTAAGCACTTGAACTGTGGCTAGTATGCCTAAAGAACAAAATTTTTCATTTTATATCCTTTTTAAATGTTTACAGCCACATGTGGCTAACTACCATAGTGGACCTCACAGATCTACATCTTATTATCTGATAAAGTCAGATTTTTAAATGTAAAGAAACATTTCCTAACATCATGACATATTCAAATGTCTTATAACCGGTAAATTTATTTCTAATGCTTTAAACTCTTAATAAATTCTCCATTCTGTAATCACTTGGGAACAACTGAGAAACTTCTCTCACCTTCTTCGCATGAACACTTATCACTACAAAGAGAAACAGACATTTGCAAGGAAAACAAATGAATGTCGCACAACCATGTAAGATGTTAAGTGAGAAATCAAAGTGGATTTCTCTGGGTAGTCTGAATAAGTATCGTATTTTTATGCAGAAAGACCGTATTTTGAGTAACCCCTTTAGAGAAGAGCCTAAAAAAAGCAAAAGAGGTTCATGAACGTGAATTTAAAGCAATGATTTAGTGATTTAATAATGTGGTATGTGAATACCTACACTAAATATTTAACTCTAAAATGTCTTTTTAAAGACTTGGAAATTTAATAATACTGGTTAACATTACTCCTATGCTTCAACAGGAAACAAAATTGCTAGTACACAATTCAGGAAGAAAATATGTCATCATAACTTATATGAAACTATGGGAGCATGTAATGCATTTCTCCCAGTGTAGTGGAGTACAGGATATAGACTCTAGTCAGATCCAGGTTCTAACCCTAGCTCTATCACTAGAGCTAAGTGAGGGATTTTAAATAAACTGCATAATATCACTTATTGCTTTATCAAACACAAAATAGGAAATATTTTTTATCTCATGTTGGAATTATTTTAAGAATTATGTAATAGTCCATTCAAAGATTCTGATGGGGGCCTAACATATAAAGGGTACTCTAATAAATATATATCTCTCTATATACCATTCTTCCCCTTTCCCATACAAAAAAAAAATTATTAATCCACAATTTTGTCATCCCTCGAGGGCCTACCTTTTCTTTACCTATGATATCCATCAGTCTCCCAGGAGTAGCACATAATATATTACAGCCTTGTACTATTTGTCGAATTGAATGACCCAACTGGGTTCCCCCATATATAACAACAGCTCTTACACAGGTCCTATTTACAAGAAAAATAAATGTTATTTTCTAGTTTTGTGAAAATTATACATCTGGTTCTAATAAACTATAAAAAGAAATCCATAAAGAAAAAAACTAATACATTCTCATTATCTAAAAAAATTAAATTCTTCCCAAGAAGTTGAAAAAGAAATTAAAAACTATGAAAAAAAAATCTGCAATCTATCCAAGCAACAATTCTTCAAAAACAATGGTAAACACCAACACCACCCACAAAAATATTGACCAAAAACATGAACATGTGGTTCATAAGAAATACAACTGGCTTTTAAACATTTTTTTTTTAAGGTCAACATTACTTTAAAAAGGAAGACAAATTAAGACAAACATAACATTTTCCTTGAAGTGTAATAATACCATGTTAGCCATGGTGTCGGGAAACTGAAATTAATAGGATAAAATGAGACAGGCTCTTTCACAATTAGTCTCTATTAAAATTGTAAAAAACTTCTCTCTTGTCCCAATAAATTCCATATATGAATTTACCCTTTAAGTATGTCCCCACAAATGGGCAAAGATGAATTTACATAAATATTCACTGCCAACTATTTAGCATCAAAACAGTAGAAGAGTTGTAATTACAGTCCACTCATCCCAAGAGATACTTGTGCATTCCCATAGAAAGGGCAACAGTTCCAGATTAACATTTACCATTAAAAAAAGAGAGTGACAACAGCTTAGTGTACTACCCACTTATTGGAAGAAGGATTAAAGTGCGTATGTGTGCACCAGCTGTTTTTACACTAATTCATGTGAAACTGTTAACAGTGGTTAACTCTGAAGAGGAGAATTAAATAAGTTGGGGGGGGAGGGTTGTCAAGAGTGCAGGACAGTTTTATGTTGTAGGGTTTTTTTTAAGTTTACTTATTTAAGTAATCTCTACACACCACATGGGGCTCAAACTCCCAACACTGAGATCAAGAGTTTCATGATCTACCAACTGAGCCACCCAGGTACCCCCAAAATTTTGTTTATTAAACAAACTCATTGCTTTAAACAGATTCTATTTTCTGCTATTGCTAGGCCTAAATAAAATAACACATTTAATATTTATAACTCAGCAAATGCTAAGTATTCAATAACTTCATTATTACCATTAGTACTCTAAGTGTACTATAACTTAACCAGTCCTTGACTGATAGGTATTTACTTTTCAGTTTTGCCATAACGTTGCAACAAATTTCCAGGTACAAAGATTCAATTTGTGCATGACTATTATGTGAATTTGCCATGCATATGTTTTTGTTTTTAAAATAGTATTTGTTCAAGGGGCACAAAGGAGGAGACTTGTTGGGATGAGTACTGGGTGTTATATGTAGGTGATGAATCACTAGATTCTACTCCTGAAAACATTACTACACTATGTGTTAAATAACTTGGATGTAAATTTTTAAAAATTAATAAAGTTAATAAATAAAATGTTATTTTTTACTACTTGATTTAAAAGCCTAAAAGCAACACAGTACATGGGGATTATCAAGAAAAAACACTGTTATAAGCAATATATATCCACTTTCTTCAGGCTTTAAAGGATTTTTAGTAACTTTAGTTTTTCTTCTCATTTTAAAATAAACTGATTCATAGAAAATAAAATATAACCATTTCTACATAAAAATCTGTAAAAAAAAAAACCCTATAAAAACAAAACTAACACCCCATTAGATAAAGTGGTATACACCAATGTGTAATTAACAAAGGAAAATTTATTAAGCATTCCAAAAGTAGTTTCGCCTTTTAAATAAAAAAGTAAAGATACTTGTCCCTTTCCTCAAATATAGAACCTAAGTCCCTTTCCCCTTAAGCGTGTGTGAAGGCTGGCTTCATAGGAGTGCAACCTGTGCAGTCACATAGGGTCCCAAGATAGGAAGAGTCCTTAGCTTCCTTTAATGCTCTGCTATATGCAGTCTTAAAATTCTTAATAATTTCTATTATTTTACTTTTATTTTTTTTAATGTTTATTTATTATTGAGAGACAGAGAGAAACAGAGCATGAGCAGGGGAGGGGCAGAGACAGGAGGAGACACAGAATCCGAAGCAGGTATCAGGCTCTGAGCTGTCAGCACAGAGGCCGATGCGGGGCTTGAACTCACAAACCGTGAGATCATGACCTGAGCCGAAGTCAGATGCTTTACAGACTGAGCCACTCAGGCGCTCCCATTTCTATTATTTTAGAGACAGACAGTACATGCAGGGGAGAGGGGCAAAGGGACAGAGAGAGAACCCCAAGCAGGCTCCACACTTAACGTGGAGCCCAATGTAGAGCTCAATCCCATGACCCTGGGATCATGACCCGAGTGAAAATCAAGAGTCAGAAAGCAGCTCAAACCGAATGAGCCACCCAGGTGACCCCATAATAATTATTGAACAAAGGACCCTGCATTTCCAGTTTGCACTGTTCAAGCAAATGACATGGCAGTCCTGGGGTACGGGGTAGACTTAGTAACTTGCTGAGTGATGGACACAATATGGCAGAAGTGACTCAGACTATTTTATACGAGACATTGTAGCCTCCTCCTTGCTCTTCCTCATTCATTGTCTAAGCAAGCCAGTTGTCATTTCCTAAGGACAATCAAGCATCCTTATGGGACAGGTATAAACAAGTCTTCAGAAAACTACAATTCTGGCTGGTATCTTGTCTGCAATCTCCTACTCCTGAGAGAGACCTCAAGCAAGAAGCACTCAACTAAACTCTTCCCCAACTCTTAATTCCCAGAAACTATTACACAGTACTTATCATTTTAAGCAACTATGTTTTAGGTAATTTGTTAGGCAACAGATAATACCAAATGTTGACAAAGTGTAGAGTGAACTGGCGTTCTCATACACTGCTAACAGAACTATCGGTACTGGCTTGAAGTTCATACCCTTTAACATTAAACTTATAAAAACCTACTTTAAGGAAAACTTAAAACATAAAAATAGAAAAAGTTTATTTAGCAATCTGCTCATTATGATTTTATTTATAGTAGTCCCAAACTAGAAACAACTGAAATGTGCCAAAATACAGAAATAAGATACAATCTGAAAATGATTAAAAATTAAGTCTAATTATGAAATAAGCATCTTTTATATTATTAAATTATATTAAACAGTTTATTAAGAACACCCTAAGTGCATTAAACATGCACTAAAAACTACTAGAAAATATACCACCAATGTTTATTATGTATCTATTATTATCTGATTTGTAAGCATGCTTCTCTAAAAAAATTTTTTAATCTTTATTTTAGAGAGAGAGAGAGCACGCACATGCACGCGAGTGTGGGAGAGGCAGTGAGAGAGGGAGACAGAGAATCCAAAGCAGGCTCCAGGCTCCCAGCTTTCAGCACAGAGCCTGATGCGGGGCTTGAACTCACGAATCGAGATATCCTGACCTGAGCGGAAGTCAGATGCTTAATTGACTGAGCCACTCAGGCGCCCCATGTTTCTTTTAAAAATAAAAATGAGGGGCGCCTGGGTGGCGCAGTCGGTTAAGCGTCCGACTTCAGCCAGGTCATGATCTCGCGGTCCATGAGTTCAAGCCCCGCGTCAGGCTCTGGGCTGATGGCTCGGAGCCTGGAGCCTGTTTCTGATTCTGTGTCTCCCTCTCTCTCTGCCCCTCCCCCGTTCATGCTCTGTCTCTCTCTGTCCCAAAATAAATAAAAAAAAAAAAAAGTTGAAAAAAAAAATTAAAAAAAAAAATGAACTGGGATTCCAGGGCTCCCCATATTTCTTTTAAAAATAAAAAAAAAACCCTGGGGCGCCTGGGTGGCACAGTCGGTTGGGCGTCCGACTTCAGCCAGGTCGCGATCTCGCGGTCCGTGAGTTCGAGCCCCGCGTCGGGCTCTGGGCTGATGGCTCAGAGCCTGGAGCCTGTTTCCGATTCTGTGTCTCCCTCTCTCTCTGCCCCTGCCCCGTTCATGCTCTGTCTCTCTCTGTCCCAAAAATAAATAAACGTTGAAAAAAAATTAAAAAAAAAAAAAAAAAAAACCCTGGGATTCCAGAGTGCCTGGGTGGCTCAGCAGCAAGGAATACCACAGAAAATGGTGGAAGAAAGCAGAATAAAAATAAAGCTCTGACTTAAAAAAAAAAAAAAAAGCAAAAAAAAAAAAAAAGCAAGATTCAATCCATATGGAAAAAATAAGTTCTCCACTTGCAGAATTTGTCAAAGTTCTGTGCACCAGCCAGGTTCTCATTACTGCTAGGGCTATGCCTACAAAAAGGCCATCTGTGCAATGTGTGGAAAAAAGGTTTTGGATATCAAAAACTACAAGCAAACATCTGTGTAGACGTGTCAATGACATTTCTGGCTTTTTGATTTTACTTTTTGCTTTGAATTTCCAAGGCATAACACAGATATTCAAGTTAAAAATAACACGTTTTAAAACGATTAAAATCAAACCACTGATTAGATGACTAGTATTCTTTTTTTTGCTTTCAAGAAGTTCTTAACAACAGTGTAACTAGTATTCTGCCTTAGTTCTTTTCCTCACAAGCTTGTTGAACTAGCATAATTGGCCAACTTAATGAAAAATACTTTCCCAGTTCTGTATACACTTTTTATTTGTCATATTCATATAAGTCTTATCCTCACCCTCTACTTTATATATATCAGAGAACTGAGAAGGATATTACGACTGATATTTTGCTCTGAACATGAGACTTCTAACTCTTCCCTTATTCCCTTCTTGCTTGCATGGTTCTTAGAATGAGCAGTCTCTTTGTTAATTGTAGGTTCACAGGTCAATGAAGTATCCAAGACCACTATTGCTGAATTATTTGTTCTTGATGCCAAAGTGCCAGTCCCTTTCCTACAAAAATACAGAGTCAGCCCGTGTCTGTCCAAATGAACACACTGAATTTCAGAAAAATACACGTTATGCACATTACCTTGAATTCAAACGGTCATGAAAGCCAAAACAACAGTGTTCATCCATGGTAATGTGTAACAAATGAGTTACTACTCTTTAGGAAGTCTCCTTGAAACAAAAACCAAACTTTTCTTTTTTACCTTCCCTCCCTACCCCCCAAAAATAAATAGAACAAAACCAAAATAAATAGGTAAAACAAAACAACTTGGGGGCGCCTGGGTAGTCAGTCAATTAAGTGTCCGACTTCAGCTTAGGTCATGATCTCATGGTCCATGGGTTCAAGTCCCACATTGGGCTCTGCATTGACAGCTCAGAGCCTGAAGCCTGCTTCAGATTCTGTCTCCCTCTCTCTCTGCCCCTCCCTGGCTCACACTCTGTATCTCTCTCTGTCTCAAAAAAAAAAAAAAAAAAAAAAATTGAAAAAAATTGAAAAAAAATTTTAAATAAACTGGGATTCCATAAAGATTATAAAAAAAGCACATTTCAATCAAGAAATACTAATTACATGGCTGCACTGAATTCTTCTGAGAACTCCACTGAGACTTTAAGAAAAATCTCTAAAGAAAACCTTGTTTTGAATGGCATTCCAGGGTGCCTGGGGGGCTCAGTCTCTTCTTGATTTCGGCTCAGGCTGTGATCTCATGATTGTGAGATCAAGCCCCACACTGGGCTCTGTGCTGAGCATGGAGCCTGCTTCAGATTCTCTCTCTCCCTCTCTCACTGCCCTCCCGCCCTCAAAATAAATAAATACACATTAAAAAAAAAATGGATGGCATTCCAGATGTACATACCCAAAAGAAAATTTTCGGGCTTCCAAATAGATCTGATTGATCAACTCTCGAGTTGGTGCTACAATAATACACTCTGGTTCCTGCAGATCTTTGAAACGACTGGCTGTTATTCCATCACGCATCATATGTGCCAAAATTGGCAAGAGAAAAGCTGCCTAAAAGTTAAATTACATAGTATACGAATTTATAATACATCATCCTTCTCCCTGTAGAAATAAATCTATTCCTTATTTCCTTACAGTCTCTAGATTCTTCCTCCATCTTGCTGGTAAATTTAAGATGACAGAAGAAAACAGTTTTAGTTCAGTGAGTTTTTAACACCTCAATCTTTATGCTCATATTACACAATATAAAATTTTTGATATTTTTCAGTTTTTTAAAAAGCACACCCATTGATTCTAAATAAACATTAACTTATTTATAGAGGGGAATGTACATATAACTTGATGTAAATCACTGCATTTAGCAATTATTCTAAATCTGTCCTTTTGGAGTAGTGATAAAATTATCACTCCGAATTCATGACAAAAGTGTTACACAGAGCAAAAATTGGGAAATCATTCATTTGGATTACTCACCCTTACTGAAGTTAATGGGGCAAAAGAAATGTTTTGTAATAGTTTTCTCATTAAGATACTAAAATCTACCTCCAAAGTAAGGTTTAAGTCACACATCAGCTGCTATATTATATAACTCACTTATTATCCCCTCAACTCTACTATGGAGGCTGATTAAGGTTAAAACAGCATGAACCAAAATTGCATGATTCAAAAAGCATAGTCTTTAAGACTCATCTCACGGAACCCTATTTAACAGACAGATCCCAGAGGTAAGTCTTAAGACCAGCCCGATCTCATCCTAATTCTTTTGGATAGCATAACCTGAGGTTATATTTATAACCTCTAGTGCTTTGACCCTCTATCATTTTATTTCAGATATTAACATGTTCCAGAAGGAGTTGAGCACTCTTAAAAAAATAAATTAAACATTCATTTTGCTTCATTCAGAAGCAAAAAACATGAGTATTTATGACAGTTCATTGAAATTATCGATCTACCATTCAACCGAAAAGATTCAAACTACTTGAAAAAAAATTAAGTTCAAAAACTATTAATAGTTTGATTATGGAGAATACATGTTAGAAAAGGACTTACAGTCTTTCCAGACCCTGTCTGAGCACATGCCATCAAATCTCGCCCTGCTAGTATAATAGGAATACTGTATTTTTGCACAGGAGTAAGCTTAGTATAACCAGCTTTAGTAATGTTGTTATTCAGTGTCTGACAGAGATTAGCTTCCTCAAAAGTCTAAAAAAAAAAAAAAAAAAAAAGGCAGGGGAGTGGGGGGGGGGGGCAGTGATTAAAGTCCATATATCACATGCAGATCATTCCATAAACATATCCCATTTGAGTTATTCTTAAATTTTTGTTAATTCCATTCTATATACTAAACTTACTTTACCAAGATGCCCCTACTCAAAAGTAATAAACAGAGCCTATATATTATTACTTCATAGAATTAAAGAATATTCCCTATAGATACTAGTTCTAAAAACAGTTTCTCTCATCTCTCAAAACCTGTGAAATACAAATACTCTGATCAGTAATAATGGCTCATTAATCAACAGGGGACTGTAAGCTCCCCTACTCCTTAGAAAATCATTCTCCTAAAACAGACTTTCTCAAATATTTAGGAAGCAGACATCTTGAATCTCTAGAAAAATATCCTTTTTAGATTTAAATGAAGTTCTCATCCTGGTTTGGGAATGTGGAGATGAAATTTAATACTCTTTCAACATAGTTATTAATTCTAAGATGTGGTTCTTAATTTCTAACCTAAGCCATTAAGTGCTAAAAATGAGATTTTTATATTCTTTCGTATCAACCTATGGAAATGTACCAACTATTTTAAAAACAAAGTTTGCTACACAGTCAATAAAGATATAATTATCACACTGACCAGAATTGCTGGTGGTGCATCATGTCCAGATACTTCTACAAGAATAGTATCATATTTGTCAAAGTTTATGCCTGTCTGATAATGTGCAAAGATGGAATCCTCATCCTCAGGTGGCGGAGGTGGTATGTAGGTCACCTTTGGTCCTTAGAATTCAAATAAAAGAAAGAGCTTACATCACAAGGACCAGAAGAAAAGAGGGAAAACAAGAACTGAATATCAAATTTTAAATGCTGTAGAACTTCCCAATGTTTACCATTCAACTTTTCACTTCAAATAAAAAAAAGTCAACTCTGCTTTTAAGTATTTTTCATTTTTATTAAAATACAATAGAAATTCATGGGATCACACAAAAATTAGTATACCTTGAGTATCACCACTTTCTCCTTCAGCTTCTGACTTCCAAGAATCTTAAAGGCAATCAAACCAAAACAAGATATAAATGGTTTTTATTTTTTAATTGAGGGGTAAAAGAACTTTGACCATAAAAATCAAATACTTTATCTAAAGTAAAACTTACTTTTTCCAGAGCCTGTTATTACTTCTTCATTTAAACCTTTGTAACCACCTAATTTAAAAAAATCCATACTGACAATTAGTCAAGATAAAAGGCTGTGCACATCTTTATTTTCATTGCTTGTTTTCAAAGAAAATAAGTTCTAAAAATGGACAGACATCTTTAAAGTCCCTTCACACAAACAAGACAATTTTGATAAATAAAATCCTTAACAATTTTAGGTTTAACAATTAGGTTAACAATTAGGTTAACCTTAACAATTAGGTTTCCTTAATACTCAAAATGCAGCTGATACTGTTATATATTATTAGTTTTTGTTTCAGCTGTTCTGTCCCTTTCCTAATTCCTATACTCCTCAGCAAAGGAATCTATTTTGTAAAATGAACTAAAAGTCCATCTGTATTGGGGTATCCCCACTACCATTCCCAGGTTGTATGATTCAGTAGGACTCAGAATATAGTCATACTCACAATTATGATTTATTACAAAGGACAGAAAGTAACATCAGCAAAGGAAAAAGGTGTATGGGGCAAAATCCAAAGATAACCAGACATAAGCTTCCAAGAGTCCGCTCCCAGTGGTGTCACACAGGACTAATTTCCCTAGCCCCAAGTTGTAACAACACCTTGGAAACACTGCCTACCAGAGAAGCTCATTAGAGACTCAGTACTCACGGTTTTTATTAGGGGCTGATAATGTAGCCACTTTCTGCCTCGCAAATACCAGGCAGAAATTTCAGACTCTCAAAAGAAAAGAAGGTATTAAAACTACATTGTTGGGGCGTCTGGGTGGCTCTGTTGGCTGGGTGGCTCAGTTCATGAGAACTCATGATCTCATGGCTCATGAGTTCAAGCCCGGTGTGGGGCTCCATGCTGACAGCTCAGAGTCTGGAGACTGCCTCAGATTCTGTGTCTCCCTCTCTCTGCTCCTACCCTGTTTGCGCTTTGTCTGTCTCAAAAATAAACATTAAAAAAAACAAAAACAAAAAAAACCCCTACATTGTTGTACAAACAATTCAGGCACAAAAAAAAACCCCTACATTGTTGTACAAACAATTCAGGCACAGTGAGCCATTCTTACACTCAGGGTGGTGAGAACCCTCCCCAAATCCAATTTCCCGAATACTAGACAAAGAACAACCTTGTAAGCAGGACATTCAAAGAACAGCAGTCAGGACTGTTGCGATAACTCTTTTCCATACAATACCCTATGGTTTTTAGACAATAGTTATCTATTGTGCCACTTTCAGGTATTGTCAGAAAAAAAGAATAAGGACTGTACTAGATTTAAAAATCTAACAAGATACATTTTTACATGTAAGCTAATTTTGTCCTGAATATCCTTGTCCAAACAAGATTTGAGCATTTGTAAATATGGTTTAACTAGCCATTAGTAACCTCTTTCTATAATGAAGAATCTAAGAATCAAGAGGGTAAAACAGAGGCAGCTCAAAGGAATTGTCTCTTTGAATGCTCTGAGAGTACTAATGATCACTGAGGATTTTTCAGAGAAATAAAACAAGCTTTATTATTTTCCTGGTCAGGAAAGCATTTTAACTTTTATATGACATTTAAATATTTCTAACTCTAAAAAAATTTTTCATAGTACAAAATCATGTATACTCGACACCGTTTATCCCTTTTACCGAATCAAATCAAATAACTATCTCATAAGAAAACACAGTTTTGTTTTGTTTTTTATTTATTTTGAGAGAGGGGGCAGGGAGGGCAGGAGTGCTATCAGGGCAGAGCCCAAACAAGGCTGGAACTCACAAACCATGAGATAATGACCTGAGCCGAAATCAAGAGTCAGATGTTTAACCCACTAAGCCACCCAGACGCCCCCCAAAACATACTGTCTTAAGAACTTATACATACATATTTCAATCTTCAACATCTGCACAGTATCCCATTTTATGGTTATATTATTTAGTAAACCATTATTTATTAATCAATTCTGGTTGACTTTCAGTTTTTACTTATTATAAATGAAGCCTCAGTGAACACCCTTGTGCATACATTGACAAATACATCTATGATATATAATTCCTATAATGGAACTGCTATACTGAGGAGTTTTAAGTAACTCCCAAAACAGGCAGAGCAAATGTATATTCCTCAAAGTGTATAAAAGTACTAACAGTTACTTTTAACATCAAAAATTAAATTTGGTTATTATATAATGCCCTTCTTCATCTCTTGTTACAGCCTTTAATTTAAAGTCTAGTTTGTCTGATATAAGTATGGCTACTCCAGCTGGAACAGCTAACAATTATAAATGTCTATGTGCCGAATACAGGAGCCCCCAGATATATAAAACAATTACTCACAAACATAAGCAACCTTATTGATAAGAATGTGGTCATTGCAGGGGACTTTAACACTCCACTTACAGAAATAGATAGATCATCTAGACACACCATCAATAAAGAAACAAGGGCCCTGAATGATACATTGGACCAGATGGACTTGACAGATATATTTAGAGCTCTGCATCCCAAAGCAACAGAATATACTTTCTTCTCGAGTGCACATGGAACCTTCTCCAAGATAGATCACATACTGGGTCACAAAACAGCCCTTCATAAGTATACAAGAATTGAAATCATTCCATGCACACTTTCAACCACAGTGCTATGAAGCTTGAAATCGACCACAGGAAAAAGTCTGGAAAACCTCCAAAAGCATGGAGGTTAAAGAACACCCTACTCACGAATGAGTGGGTCAACCAGGCAATTAGAGAAGAAATTAAAAAATATATGGAAACAAATGAAAATGAAAATACAACAATCCAAACGCTTTGGGACGCAGCGAAGGCAGTCCTGAGAGGAAAATACATTGCAATCCAGGCCTATCTCAAGAAACAAGAAAAATCCCAAATACAAAATCTAACAGCACACCTAAAGGAGATAGAAGCAGAACAGCATAGACAGCCTAAACCCAACAGAAGAAGAAATAATAAAGATTAGAGCAGAAATAAACAATATAGAATCTAAAAAAACTGTAGAGCAGATCAATGAAACCAAGAGTTGTTTTTTTGAAAAAATAAACAAAAGTGATAAACCTCTAGCCAGATTTCCCAAAAACAAAAGGGAGAGGACCCAAATAGATAAAATCATGAATGAAAATGGAATTATTACAACCAATCCCTCAGAGATACAAGCAATTATCAGGGAATACTATGAAAAACTATATGCGAACAAACTGGACAATCTGGAAGAAATGGACAAATTCCTAAACACCCACACTCTTCCAAAACTCAATCAGGAGGAAATAGAAAGCCTGAACAGACCCATAACCAGCGAAGAAATTGAATCAGTCATCAAATATCTCCCAACAAATAAGAGTCCAGGACCAGATGGCTTCCCAGGGGAGTTCTACTAGACATTTAAAGCAGAGATAATACCTATCCTTCTCAAGCTATTCCAAAAAATAGAAATGGAAGGAAAACTTCCAGACTCATTCTATGAAGCCAGTATTACTTTGATTCCTAAACCAGAGAGACCCAGTAAAAAAAGAGAACTACCGGCCAATATCCCTGATGAATATGGATGCAAAAATTCTCAGGAAGACACTAGCAAATCGAATTAAAAGGCATATAAAAAGAATTATTCACCATGATCAAGTGGGATTCATTCCTGGGCTGCAGGGCTGGTTCAACATTCGCAAATCGATCAACATGATACATCACATTAATAAAAGAAAAGATAAGAACCATAAGATCCTGTCAATCGATGCAGAAAAAGCATTTGACAAAATTCAGCATCCTTTCTTAATAAAAACCCTCGAGAAAGTCGGGATAGAAGGACCATACTTAAAGATCATAAAAGCCATTTATGAAAAGCCCACAGCTAACATCATCCTCAATGGGGAAAAACTGAGAGCTTTTTCCCTGAGATCAGGAACACGACAGGGATGCCCACTCTCACCACTGTTGTTTAACATAGTGCTGGAAGTTCTAGCATCAGCAATCAGACAACAAAGGCATCAAAATTGGCAAAGACGAAGTTAAGCTTTCACTTTTTGCAGATGACATGACATTATACATGGAAAACCCAACAGACTCCACCAAAAGTCTGCTACAACTGATACATGAATTCAACAACGTTGCAGGATACAAAATCAATGTACAGAAATCAGTTGCATTCTTATACACTAACAATGAAGCAACAAAAAGACAAATAAAGAAGCTGATCCCATTCACAATTGCACCAAGATGCATAAAATACCTAGGGATAACCCAACCAAAGATGTAAAAGATCTGTATGCTGAAAACTATAGAAAGCTTATGAAGGAAATTGAAGAAGATATAAAGAAATGGAAAAAAATTCCGTGCTCATGGGTTGGAAGAATAGATATTGTCAAAATGTCAATACTACCCAAAGCTATCTACACATTCAATGCAATCCCAATCAAAATTGCACCAGCATTCTTCTCGAAACTAGAACAAGCAATCCTAAAATTCATATGGAACCACAAAAGGCCCCAAATAGCCAAAGTCATTTTGAAGAAGAAGACCAAAGCAGGAGGCATCACAATCCCAGACTTTAGCCTCTACTACAAAGCTGTCATCATCAAGACAGCATGGTATTGGCACCAAAACAGACACATAGACCAATGGAATAGAATAGAAACCCCAGAACTAGACCCACAAACGTATGGCCAACTCATCTTTGACAAAGCAGGAAAGAACATCCAATGGAAAAAAGACAGCCTCTTTCACAAATGGTGCTGGGAGAACTGGACAGCAACATGCAGAAGGTTGAAACTAGACCACTTTCTCACACCATTCACAAAAATAAACTCAAAATGGATAAAGGACCTGAATGTGAGACAGGAAACCATCAAAACCTTAGAGGAGAAAGCAGGAAGAGACCTCTCTGACCTCAGCCATAGCAATCTCTTACTTGACACATCCCCAAAGGCAAGGGAATTAAAAGCAAAAATGAACTACTGGGACCTTATGAAGATAAAAAGCTTCTGCACAGTAAAGGAAACAACCAACAAAACTAAAAGGCAACCAACGGAATGGGAAAAGATATTTGCAAATGACATATCGGACAAAGGGCTAGTATCCAAAATCTATAAAGAGCTCACCAAACTCCACACCCGAAAAACAAATAACCCAGTGAAGAAATGGGCAGAAAACATGAACAGACACTTCTCTAAAGAAGACATCCAGATGGCCAACAGGCACATGCAAAGATGCTCAACATCGCTCCTCATCAGGGAAATACAAATCAAAACCACACTCAGATATCACCTCCGCCAGTCAGAGTGGCCAAAATGAACAAATCAGGAGACTATAGATGCTGGAGAGGATGTGGAGAAACAGGAACCCTCTTGCACTGTTGGTGGGAATGCAAACTGGTGCAGCCTCTCTGGAAAGCAGTGTGGAGGTTCCTCAGAAAATTAAAAATAGACCTACCCTATGACCCAGCAATAGTACTGCTAGGAATTTACCCAAGGGATACAGGAGTACTGATGCATAGGGGCACTTGTACCCTAATGTTTATAGCAGCACTCTCAACAATAGCCAAATTATGGAAAGAGCCTAAATGTCCATCAACTGATGAATGGATAAAGAGATTGTGGTTTATATACACAATGGAGTACTACATGGCAACGAGAAAGAATGAAATATGGCCCTTTGTAGCAATGTGGATGGAACTGGAGAGTGTGGTGCTAAGTGAAATAAGCCATACAGAGAAAGACAGATACCATATGGTTTCACTCTTATGTGGATCCTGAGAAACTTAATAGAAACCCATGGGGGAGGGGAAGGAAAAAAAAAGAGGTTAGAGTGGGAGAGAGCCAAAGCATAAGAGACTCTTAAAAACTGAGAACAAACTGAGGGTTGATGGGGGTGGGAGGGAGGGGAGGGTGCGTGATGGGTATTGAGGAGGGCACCTTTTGGGATGAGCACTGGGTGCTTTATGGAAACCAATTTGGCAATAAATTTCATATATTGAAAAAAATTAGATTAAAAAAATTAAATTTGGATTACAATAATGTTAACCCCTTGTAGGTAAACCAAGTAAAAACTCACCTCGTCCACTTCCACTGCCACTTCTGCTTTGGTAAGTGTCACCATTACCTGTAAGGCATTGTTCTGCAGATTACTTAAGACATATAGCTATTTCTATTCAAATAGTGAGTACTGAGGATACCTGGTCCCTTTGTCCATCCATCTCTTAATTCTACATTTAATTTAAATCTTTTCCTCATGTGAACACTTTAAAGCCTTCATTTTTTTTTTTTTAGAGAGTTTTAAGTTCACAGAAAAATTGAGAGAAAGGAACAGAGATTTCTCTGATACCTCCCTCCTGCCCTCACATTTTAACAGCCTCCCCCATTATCAACATTAGAAGTTTATCATATTAAAAGTTTACAGTAGGGCTCACGTTCGGTGTTATACATTCTATGGGTTTGAAAAAACATAAAATGACTTGTATCCACCATTGATGTATCATACAAAGTATTTTCACTGTTCTAAAAATCCTTCATACTATTCCTTCCTGCCCCCAACCCCTGGCAACCACTATTCTTTTTACCCTTCTCCAAAGTTGTTCCTTTTCCAGAATGTCTTAAAGTTGGAAAGTATTTAGTAAGTAGCCTTTTCAGATTGGCTTCTTTCACTTAGTAACATGCATTTAGGGTTTCTACAGGTCTTTTCATAGTTTGATGGCTCATTTCCTTTTCGTACTGAATAACAGTCTATGGTTTGGATGTACCAGTATATACAGATTTGCACATTTTTATCAACAATTGTGTTGCTGTGTTTTTTCATTTTCTCCTCAAATCACCTAAAAAGTTATTTCTTTGAAACCACTGCAAACTTCATTTTCCTTCCTCCAATTCAAGCTATATTTATACATCAAATTAACTGGTAAGTAAGAGAGAAGAAATAATTCACAGTGCACAAATTTTATAAGGAAGGCAAAACTGCCCATGTATAAAAAGCAGATCTAAAAATCATAGAAAATTATGAGCTAACCAAGTATACTTAAATACATCTATTAGTTTACTAATTGTAGAGCTAAAAACATATGTTTAACATTCAATAAGAAATTCTATTTCTCACCTGCACCACTTAAAGTTGGTCTTCTAGAACCAAAAAGGCCACCAGCACGCTGCATCCCCTCATCTTGTTCATATTCACTATCTGTATTTGTACATAATGAGATTATATTACTTTTAAGAGGTTTTAAAATGATAAAGAGAAGAAAATCTAAAAGAGTGACAAGAAAATCAAGTGATAGTGCCAGAAGTTAAAGATATGAGGCAAAATAGTTTAAACTGTAAAGGAATCACAATGAGCATTTTTCTAAGAATCACACAAAGGATTTCTCCATAAATTATTTCTTTGAATTACAAATGACTTCCTCAAAACTTTTATTAAAATTATTTTTTTTTAAAGTTAGGGCCAGTACTATGTTAAAATATCATATAAACAAAAGTTAAATAACCTCCAAAAAATAGCACTGCTACTGCCCCAGAAACTTCACATTGCATAGCCTTTTTGCTTATTCTCCAGAACAGTACCCGCTTGCTCCCACTGTTGCTAAATCAAACCTTACAAGTCCTGAACAACCCCTAGACCCTTACACTTTTTTAAAAGTGACAATTCACTAATCTCCTATACATCTATTAAATTATTACAGATTTAGTTTTGACTTCCAAAACCACGCATCTTTCCTCCTCCATTAAGAGACACACGCAATCCAGCAGTGACTTCTGAAGTCAATACCCCTAGCTCTAAGAAACGATGGCTGAAGTTGTTAGAAAGCCAAATTGGTAAAAGAGGGTATAAAGGAGGGTACAGTCTTAGAGAAGGCTACCTATTTCTAAGGTTGGCTTTTATGATGAAGGCTTTAAAACAGTAATATTAGGCACTTGGGTGGCTCAGCTGGCTGAGCACCCTACTCTTGGTTTTGGCTCAGGTCATGATCTCACAGTTTGTGAGTTTGAGCCCTGCATTGGGCTCTGTGTGGACAGAGCAGAGTCCACTTGGAATTCTTTCTTCACCCCCACCCCTTTCCCCGCTCTCTCCCTCTCTCAAAATAAATAAATAAACTCTAAAAAAAAAAAAAAAAAAAAAGTTAAGATTAAAGAGCTGAGTCACACAAACTTCTACAAAGACTCATCTATTCCAACAGGTATGCAATTAGATATGTGTCTAAAAATGTCATATATAATGTAAGCAATTATATACCAGCTACAGTGTAAGCTCTTCTCATATAATCCTCTCAACAAGCTTAACGGATAGGTTTTATTTTTTATCATTTCCTTCTTAACAGATAAAGCACACCATTTGCAATTCACTACTAACTTGAACTTCCTAGACCAAATCCTCCACGGCGACCTCGGAAACCACCTCTTCCACCTCTTCTGGATGACCCTGAAGCTTCTGAATCATTTCCATCTTGATAGCCTATAATATGAAAACACACACAAGAACAACACAAAATAACAACAAAGAAATCTTGGAGAAATGGTGTCCAAATTTATTTTAAGCCTTGCATAATTCAGTAACTTTACATATTTTAAGGCATTAATAGTTACTAAAAAGAAATGCCATATTTGACCTGTAAATGTTCAACTTTGGGGCACCTGGGTTGCTCAGTTGGTTGAGCGTCCGACTTTGGCTCAGGTCATGATCTCGCAATCTGTGAGTTCGAGCCCCGTGTCCGGCTCTGTGCTGACAGCTCGGAGCCTGGAGCCTGCTTCAGATTCTGTGTCTCCCTCTCTCTCTCCCCCTTCCCCCACTCATGCTCTGTCCCTGAATCTGTCTGTCTCTCCCTGTTAAAAATAAACATTAAATGTTCAACTTCACTACCATAAACAGATATAGCTACAATTTAAAAAAAGAAAAAACCCACTGCTTTCTGAGAATCAAAACGAAAAATAACCAGAGGTAGTTAGTTGGCTGGCTCAGTCAGTAGAGCTTGTGACTCTATTCCAGAGTCTTGAGTTCAAGCCCCACATTGAGATGAAGAGTTTATTTGAAAAAAAAATTTTTTTTGACGAAAAAACTGTCACTTGCAAAACACTGAAAATTACCACAAATGTATCATTAACAACATTTCTACAATGCACAGAAGCATTAGATAAATCTAGTCTTACATTTGTTCTTTACAGAAAACAGTAAAACATCTTACTCAAAGCAGAGACATCTAGACATATACAAAGCCTGATTTCCTACTATAAACACTTTAAATTCAATTAAATACCAAAAGTCAGTATAAATATTTCAAGTAACATATGATCCCACCTAAGGCAGAACGAGGTCAATTCAAAACCAAAACGTCAAATGGATAGAAAATAAAGAAAGTGAGATTCAGTTTATGAACTTGCCACTATTTACAAACAAACTTCTCAATAAAGGTAAAAATTCCACCTGTATTTCTTGATACTGAATTATATGTGTTTTTAAAGCCTATTTATAAAATAGGGCAGACTTAATTCAAGGTAGATTCATGGTGATACATCTACAACCTCAAACTTAGATTCCTCAATCTAGCAACAATCTCTTTATCAATACTTATATCCACCTTTTCTAAATTATTTATTTGTGCCTCTTTATCTTTGAATAAACCTTGTTAGAGTTTATCTCTTCTCAAGAAACAGTTTATTTTTTTGACCCACTTCTTTTTAAGGTATGTTACTTTGGTGTGAGCACATGAATAATAAAATGAAAACCTATAGACCTACTAGCCAGCTTAAAACTAAAAACGTTCCCAGGGCACCAGGGTAGCTCAGCTGGTCCAGCCCAGTCCAACTTCAGCTCAGGTCATGCTAAGTTCATGGGTTCAAGGCCCAAGTCGGGGTGTGTGCTGACAAGCGTGGAACCTGCTTCAGATCTGTCTCCCTCTCTCTCTGCCCCTCCCCAGCTTATGCTGTCTCTCAAAAATAAATATATTAAAAAAAAAAAAAAACTAAAAATATTCCCAAGACCTAGGGAGACCATGTATAGTCTTTCACCCTATGTTTCCCCCTTCCTCAACCAATATCCTGAATTGTTTCTCATTTCCTTGCTCCTATTTCAATTTTACCAACTATGTACATATCTTTATGCAACATATTGTTCAGTTTGTGTTTGAGCTTTATATAATGGAATCTTATAGAATATGTATTTTTTATCTTGCTTCCTTTTATTCAACTTTTTGTTAATGCACACTTCATTCACTTTTAGTGCTGAATAACACTCCACTGTATCTGTTTCATTCATGTCTATTATCTTTTTAACTTCCTTCTACTGAGTTTTTTAATTACTTAAGTTGAATACATTAATTTCTTTTCTACTCAATGCATTTATGACTACAAACATTCTTCAAAAAGTCAGCTGCTTTAGCTGTATCCCTTAAGTTTTGATGTTTTTACTGTCCATTCAGTTCTAAATACTTTATTATTTCCATATGAATTTTCAGAAATTGAGAAATTCAGTTTCCAAACCACAAGAGTTAGGGTTTTCATTATGGATTTCTGTTTTCACAATACTTTAACAAGAGGACATAGCATATGATAAATTCTACAGTATATTTTGAGACTTCCTTTTGGCCTTAATTTATGGCAAAATTATATCTATTTTCTAGATGCTGTAAAAGAATGTGTAAAAGAAGGGTGTGTATTATTCCAAACAGAAATATTAAATCAGGCTTAATAACTAGTATTCAAATCTACTGTAGTCTCTATAGTCTTACTCATTTCTGGTCTGCTCATTCTATCAGTTTGTAACGGAAAAATGGTTTAAACCTAAGATTAATGGTTTAACTAGAATTTGCAATTTTTTTCCATGTAATTATGTCTACTTTTGCTTTATATACATAAGAATATATTGTTAGATTTCAAACCATGTTCCAAACTGTAATATTTTCCCAGTGAACATGCCTTTTATCATTAGGTAATTATTTCTTTATCCCTAATATGTCTGCTTTAGTCTATTTTGTCTCCTATTTCTATACCAGCTTTTGGGGGTTCATATTGGACTTACATTTTGCTCTTTATTTGCAACTCTGCACTGAAATACATGTAACTATACACATATTATGATTACTGACATTGATTTCTTACTTCTTTCATCCTCTTTTGTGTTTTCTCTTTCCTGAGTTTTTTTCAACTTTTTTTGTTCTTTCTGTCCTTCTATTAGATTTCCCAAATGCTACATTTTATGCCTTTACTGATATCCTTCAATCTCACCATGAATATTTTATAAATATTTAAGTTAGGGGAATCTGGGTGGCTTAGTCAGTTAAGCATCCAACTTCAGCTCAGGTCATGATCTCACAGTTCGTGGGTTTGAGCGCCGCATCAGGCTCTGGGCTGACAGCTCAAAACCTGGAGCCTGCTTCAGATTCTGGGTCTCCCTCTCTCTCTGTCCCTCCCCCTGCTTGTGCTCTCTCTCTCTCTCAAAAATAAATATCAAAAACAAATTTTTTAATAAAAAATTAAAAAATAAATTATCTTCAACCTTGTCTATTAACTACAAAGTCTTGCCCTTCTACTGGATTTCCTCCACTAGTGAGTTATACATTATGTACTTTTTCTTATTATCTTTCAGTTTTACCATTTTTAAGAAATCCTGAAATTAGTTTCAATCCATTCTCTCTCCTACTGAGGTGACAAAGAACTAAAGTCTTTTCATTTGTTAGTATGTTGGTTCTTTGTTTCTAAAACACCTAAATTAATTACCATCATTTATTACTATCTTCTACAAGCAATACTTACTTAGGCTTACCAAGATGCTTACCATTTTTAAAACGTGTATTTAGTTTTGCTCATCATTGCTTCCTACTTCTTGTTGCAGTTTCTTCTTACTAGTAAATATGATTTAGTAGTTGTTTCCTCAGTGGTATGACAGTACTAAACACTGTCTTTATCTCAATGGTATTATTTCTGATAACTAAATTTTCTGGATATAACATTTCAGATTCAGAACTATTCTCCTCAGAATTCTACATTCTCCTCTATTCTGATCTCTACCTTTATTGGGAAAAAAAAACGCACAAAAGTTCTGCTATCAATCTAATGTTCTTTTACAGGTGGATCAGTATTTTTTCTGATAGTTCAAAATATTTCTATCTTCATAATTTTGCAATTTCAATACACATATAGGGGTGTAAGTTTTTAACTCTCTCTGTAATCTTGTGCCTCCTTAACTCTAGAAAAGTCTCTGAACTATTCTTTGAATAGTATTCTTCCCGTCCCTCTTTCATCTTCTGTGTTCTTTCCTCAGCAGATATAGAGACATATGTTAGAGTAACAGAGCTTCTTATTTTATCTTCCCTAGAAGATATCTTCATGTTTTCCATTCCCAAATTTAGAGAATTTCTTCAGATCTCTATATGGACTCATTTATTCTACTCGTCTTTAATGTGTTTAATCCATTCATTATGCTCCCAATCACTACTGCTTTCTGTAAATTCAATTTGGTTCCTTTTCAAAACTAGCTTCTCTGCTGAGCCAACGATTATAAAATGACTCAGTACTTCCAGTACCAAAGCTTAATAATTCTGTACACAAGAGAAACACAAACATTTAAATGAAGATGCTTTCCTTTTCCTGTAACTAATGCCAATTTCCAGTTATGTAAGAAGTCTAATAAATTGAGGTAAAAATAACATGGATGTTACATACAATTAAAAATCTGCATGACCTTCTTGTTTGAAGGTAGGGACACTATGTATCCCACATGGTCATAAAAATAATTTGTTTTTAAATAAAGAGGTTAAAAGGTAAGTAAAGCACTACAGAAGTTACAATGAATGAACCAGATCTACACTTTCAACATATAAATCTTTAAAAACAAGGAATAAAAAAAGTCACAAAAAGAGGGAGAGTGCTTGGCTGGCTCAGTCAGTAGAGCATGCAACTCTTGATCTCAGGGTTTTAAGTTCGATTCCCACATTGGGTGTAGAGATTACCTAAAAATAAAATCTTAAAAATAAGTCACAAAAAGGTATAATAAATTTTTATCAAAGTATGAATATGAAATATATACACACACCAATGTTAAATTAACTCTGGGAAGAAGAAGATATAAAATATAAAGGGAAGGTGAATCTTCCAACAATTATGTATCTTTTTATATATGAAATATACATGACAAAATGTTCCTGTTAAATCCAGGTAGTGGTATTCAAGTGTTTGTAATAGAATATTCTGTGCTTTTCTGAGTTATTGCAATATTTCAAAATTTACCACTTTAAAAGTCACTTTTCATAAATAACATTAATTTTTTTAATGTTTATTTTTGAGAGAGAGAGAGACAGGAACAGAGAGCAAGTGGGGGAGGGGCAGAGAGAGAGAGAGACAAAGAATCCAAAGCAGGCTCCAAACTCTGAGCTGTCAGCACAGAGCCCAACGCAGGGCTCCAACTCACAAACCATGAGATCATGACCTGAGCCTGAAGCCGGACGCTTAACGAACTGAGCCACTCAGGCGCCCCAACATTAATGTATTTTTAAAGGTGACACATTAGTCCTTCCGTGAGGTGTGTTCTGCATTTCATAAGGGACAGGTGACAAACTCTTACAGCTCTTAATGATGTCTGGTAACAATCCTCAAAAAGGCATAACTTTATAAATCATTTAAACTTCGGGTAAAAGAAATATAAACATCTTTTCTTCATTTAAAAAAGTACTTACCATAAATTTAGTGAGGTCACTCAACCTTCAATATATAAAATTCAATTATATTTCTATATACCAGGAAACAAAATGAAAATTTTTAAATGATATTGATCAATGACATCAGCAAAAATGGCAAAGTAACAAACTCCATATTCTGCTACTCCAAAAAAAGAAAAAAAATGGACAAAAACTGTCAGAATAAAAATTTTCCAAAATGAAAGTTAATCAGACTTGCAGTAACCCAGAGAATATTTTAAGCTGATTCTCAGAACGGTGAATTCTGTGGCATATTTCAACTTACTTCAGTCCCATCTCCTGGCAATTCCACTTCTAGGCATATATTCCAAAGATGCAAAAACAACAACTCCAACAGATAAACATATATGAATGTTCATATGAGCATAAGAGCATTTTATATATACAATGGATAATTATTCAACCATAAAAAGAAAAGTTCTTTGTTCTGATATATACTACAACATGAACATTGAAAACGTCATGCTAAGTGAATTAAGCCAGACAGAAAAGGGCAAATGTCTTATGACAGTTATCAGGACATGCCAATCAAAACCATAATGAGATACCATTTTACACCCACAAGGATCACTGCTACCGAAATGGCACACAATAACAAAGACTGGTGAGGATACAGAGAAGTTGGGACACTCCTACATTGTTGGAAGGAATGTAAATTGGTGCAGCTGCTGTAGGAAACAATTTTTCAGTTTCACTCCTAAGTATGTACACCATAAAAATGAAAACACATGTTCACATAAAACTTGTACGCAAATATTTATAGTAGCATTAGTCATAATAGCTCAAAAGTGGAAACAACCCAATAATCCATCAGGTGATGAACAAACAGAACATGGTACACTGTGAATTATTAATTAGCCATTAAAAGGAATTAAGTACCATCACATGCTACAACATGGACAAACCCTGAAAACATCATGGTAAGTAAAGAAGACACAAAAAAACCACATATTATATCATTTCATTTACATAAAGTCCAGAATTGGCAAATCCATAACTACAGAAAGTCAGTTAGTGGTTGGGTTGCTAAAGGATGGAGATAAAAGGGAAATGGGATGAATTGCTAATAGGCACAAGGTATTTGGGGAGTGGGGAGAAGGAAATGTTCAGGAATTAAAGAGTGATGATTTGACATACAACACAGTGAATATACTTAAAACTACTGAATTATATGCCTCAAAATGGTGAAGCTTATGTTATATGACAAGTTAGATAAATAAACATAAGTATCACAAAATATCAAATACTAAAGTAAAGAAAGACGTATAATCACTCACTAGTGAAAACTGCAAAACATAGGAAAAACTCAAGATTTACGATGGGGATATTCAGGAATTGGAAGCACCAATATTTGCAAAGATAGCCATTCTCTTCAAACTAATCTACAGATTCAGTACAATCCCCAAAATATCCCATTAAGTTTTTTCCTGGAAATTGATAAACTGAATCTGAAAGTCACATGGAAATGCAAAAGACTAACAATAACCCAAGTAATACTTTAGAACAATAAACTTGGAAGACTTACACTACCAGATACTAGGACATATTATGAAATTACACTAATTTAGGCTATATGGCAAAGGTGTGAAAATACAGAAACTGACCAATGGAAAGGAACCAAGTCCAGGAATAGTTCCACATAAATACTGTCACCTAATTTAGGACAAGGCAGCCTAGCAATGGAAAGTGGAAGGGAAAGTCTTTCAGAAAGTGATACCGGATCAACTGCACACCCTTATGGGGAATATAAATGGACCTTGATCCCTATCTTACACCATATAAAAAATGAAGTCCAGATGAATCACAATCTGAATATGGAATCTAAAAAAAATAAAATTTAACAAGAAAAAGAGAAGACAGTATCTCCATTACTTTAAAGGGAGCAAAGAGTTTCCAAATATAAATGTTATCCAAGAGTTATTTTTATTGTTCTTGCAAATTTTCTGTGTTAATTTGCAAATAAAAAGGTAAAATAGACACCCCAAAAAAAGGTGGCAAAAAACTTCAATCAGCACTACACAAAAGATGATGTGCAAATTGCCAGTAAACATACGATGCATTGCACATTTTATTAGCCCATCAAGAAAAGGCAAGTTAGGGGCGGCTGGGTGGCTTGGTCGGTTATGCGTCTGACTTCAGCCCAGGCCATGATCTCACGGTCCGTGAGTTCAAGCCCCACGTCAGGCTCTGTGCTGACAGCTCAGAGCCTGGAGCCTGTTTCAGATTCTGTGTCATCCTCTCTCTCTGCCCCTCCCCTGTTCATGCTCTGTCTCTCTCTGTCTCAAAAAATAAAATAAACGTTAAAAAAAATTAAAAAAAAAAAAAAGAAAAGGCAAGTTAAAACCACAATGAAATATATTACCACAGATTTAACAGAATGGTTAAAATTAAGAAGAAAATACCAAGTGAGGTGAGGATGTGGGAGTGTACCTCAGTATATTTATCTTGAAAACATTTGACAGTAAAAAAAATATACAAAATCTATGAGCCAACAATTCTATTTCTGAATATATAACATTATCACCAAAAGCAATGTACTGGAATATCCACAGCAGCAGTTTCAAAATAGTCCAAAATTGGGAGACATCCCAACAGCCATGTACTGTTCTGTACAGCAGAACAGTAAAACAAAAGAATCTATATATAGTAATGATAATGATTACAACTGCAACCAACACTATGATTGCATCTCACAAACACATTAAGCAGAAAGAAGCTGGAGACAAAACAGCGTGTTGTATGATTCCATTTATATTAGGTACAAAAACAGAGAAAATTAATCTCTCCCGCCAAAAGTCAGAATACAAATTACCCATGTGGTGGGCAACTTGCTACTGAGTGAATATGATCATAAAAGGCGCTTTTGAGGTGCTAATAATTTCTACTTCTTGATCTGGATGCCTATGAACATATATGATGCATGCACACGTCTGGTACTTTATGTCATATTTCAATATAAATTTAAATACACTTCTATTTATGCACACATACTTGTATTTACTCACCACCATGTGCACGCTTTCCCTACCTTCAAATGTATACAACTCCAAAGAACAGCGATCAGGAATACCCAAAAATGACTGTTTCCCTGTGAGTCACCCTGTATTAGTCAATAGGCCAGGATCAAGCACACAGAGCTTTTGGCTTCTGACTGCATCCCATAAGTATGAGTTAAGTAGATTTAAAGAGAATAGTGAGGAAGATACTCACTGTTCTGCAGAAAACAACCAAAAATTTAAAACTAAGAGCAATACTTTAGGAATATTAAGTGTTAAAATTGCTTGTTAAAGGAAAAGCAATTCTAAAAAGGGAGTCTGGCTTTTACTTAAATTTCCTTGCCATTATTACATGTCCCCCTGCAATTATCATTAAAAAATTCAATTTATGAGGTAAATAGCCATCCCTCATTCACCACCAAATTCCTCCCTACCTCACAGCCCTAAGAAGGTTATACTGAAGTCCACAAGTCCTAGCTTCACTAGGGAGCATGGGCTAACTATTCAATAGGGAAGGAAAAAGCCGTTCCCAAGTTACGGTGAAAATACTAATGTATCTGATTATTATATAGTTCCTAAGGATAAACTCTTTTAATATAAGGAGATTTAATATCTTTTAATGTAAGGATTTTCAGTAATTTTTACCCATTTTATAAGTTCACTATGTGTTGTTGAAATATCAAAAATAAAACCCACATGTCTACCCATAAATGATTATCAAGAATTAAGCATGGTAATGTTTATACCATCTCACCTCAACTTCATCAGAGGCAGGATTAGCAGAGTATGATAGAGCACTGCCAGACTTGAACAAAGAATAATCTACAATTTCTTCCCTCTCCCTCATCTCCAAATACTCTATTCAGAGACAATGACATCCCAGTTCATATATATTGTGAATGGCCAGAACTCATAGTCCCTATTCTGTACTTCATAGCACATTCTGGAGATCTTCAGGGAAAGAAACCCAATGACATTACAAAGTGTAAGTACAAACTGTTCCAAAATATGGTCCTTACCGCCTCTCTTGGAAAATCCTCTGTTCCGTGTTTGATTATCTTCACAGTCATTACTAGATTCTTGAATAAAAATTTAACATGTGAATAGTATCTAAATAATTAACTTTAAAGGTGAAATATCTAAATAGCACTGTCACAGGACAAATTAGTGAAAAAATATTTTCTTAAAGTAAAATAACATTTTAATTCTTGAAACAATTTTAGCAACAAATATAAAGACATTATTCAGTTAACTCCCTATACAAATCATTTAATATATCTAAATGTTAAATGTTAAGCATACAATTGAGAACTCACTTTTTGCCAAGTGCCACACACAAGCCAAAAAATAGGAATTTCAAAATGTTAGTATGACTAAAAATGGCTTCAGAAACATCTAAACTATTAAGTAGTCAAGTGGTTCTGAAATGTAGGCCATAGGCCACTAGAAATACATGGCTATTTTTTTTTATAATGCTATCAATATTTCTGTAATTTGCCTTTCTTAATAAACCTCAGACATTAGAGGCTTTTTTTAATGCTAACTTTTCCCTAATCATCCTAATGAAAGAATTTGCAGATATCCCATCTTTTCTGTTTTTAGTGACATTATCAAATAACATTACCACAGTTTTTAAATAGAGAATAACTACACTGAAGGCTAAGAATAAGCTAGAGAGTGGTTAAAAGGAAATTCCTAGAACCCACCCCCAGAGATGTTTATTTTGAAAGAATAGGTGAGAGCAACAAATGATTAATTTTTCAAAATTTAAAAATATGTTACTAATATGACCTTTAGTAATAACTTTACAAAACTCTTTCTAGAAAACTCCAACAAAACCACATTTGGGAAATAAAGAAATGGCTTCAAGAGATCTTTATACATGTCATGAAATGTTTAAAATCTGAGAAGTTTAAGTCACAGTAATATCATCAAGTGGCTAGACAGCTTAGAAGCTATCAGTTAAGTTCCTTGCAAAAATGCTAATTTAACAATTAATATTGTTCTATAAGAAATAACCCAGAGCTCTTGTTGCAGGCTCCTACTTGAAATGAAGTCAACACCTACCAAACATTCCTTAAGAACAATCTAACAACCAGACAACTTTCTAGAAAGCAGAATTTAATACTACAAGGGAACTTAACAAGAAGGAAAAAATTGGGGAAAGGTTAGCACACCCTGGAATAATGATGACAGCTAACACTTATTGCCTTATATGAAAAAAAAAAACAACCTATGAATTAATTTGAGAAGTGAGAAGGAGAAAGAAGTCTCACATTATTTTTGTCCAATTATTCCCCTAAAATAAACCTGTATTTTGACCATACTGGGAATTAAAATAGGCTAATGGCATTAGGAGAAGTTGGGTGAAGGGCACAATTATATTAGCAGAGGGGTGAAGGAAACACTCTAACTTGTTAACTCTAACTTTCTAACTTGTTGTAAGTCTTAGACTATTTCAAAATAACAAGTTATTTTTAAAAATCACTGTATGGGAATGCAAGCTGGTACAGCCACTCTGGAAAACAGTATGGAGGTTACTCAAAAAACTAAAAATAGAACTACCCTATGACCCAGCAATTGCACTACTAGGTATTTATCCAAGGGATACAGGTGTGCTGTTTTTAAGGGACACATGCACCCCAAGGTTTATAGCAGCACTACCAACAATAGCCAAAGTATGGAAAGAGCCCAAAGGTCCATTGATGGATGAATGGATAAAGAAGATGTGGTATGTATGGTATGTATGTGTGTGTGTGTGTGTGTGTATATATGTATGTATATATGGTATGTATGTGTGTGTATATATATATATGTATACATGTATACATATATATATATACACACACACATACACATACACACACATACCATACATACATACATACAAGGGAGTACTACTCAGCAATCAAAAAGAATGAAATCTTGCCATTTGCAACTACGTGGATGTAACTGGAGGGTATTATGCTAAGTGAAATTAGTCAGATAAAGATAAATATATGACTTCGCTCATATGAGGACTTTAAGAGACAAAACAGAAGAACATAAGGGAAGGGAAACAAAAATAATATAAAAACAGGGAGGGGGACAAAACATAAGAGACTCATAAATATGGAGAACAGAGGTTTACTGGAGGGGATGTGGGAGGGGGGGATGGGCTAAATGGGTAAGGGGCATTAAGGAATCTACTCCTGAAATCACTGCTGCAGTATACGCTAATTTGGATGTAAATTTTAAAAAATAAAGTTAAAAAATAAAATCACTGTAGAGTTAGAAGATAAAGCCAAGGATAAAAAAGAGAGATTATCCCAACATCAGCTATGACCACATTATATATATGACCACAATGTATAACACATAATACATTGATTATATAAAACATATCAAATATATATTATTAGTATGCAAAAATGTCACATATATTATAGCATTTTATATAAATAATATCACATAAAATTATTAAAAATTAATAGTAATAACAGAATTCAGTATAGTTTAGCACTGTTCTAAATGAATAATATGTACTAACTTTTTAAATCTTCACAAAAACCTTATGAAATGGGTATTATCATCTTTTATCAATAGATAAAAGCTATACCAGCTAGAGGAAACAAGACTGCAGGGCAAATAACAACCACAAAAGATGCTATTCATTTGCATGCAGAGTAATAGCTTCTATCATGATATTAAAATCTGTTCCTGGGCTTGCCAACAAAAACTGTAAGAACAAAAGAATTCAATCCATATATATGTGGGGTTTTTTGGGTTTTTTTTTTGTTTTTTTTAAGGGGACATAAGCTTGAGAACAGAAGAAAGAAGACGAAAGAGAAGAAAGCAGACCATTTTAGAGGAAACAAGTTCTCTCAGGTGCCAGGAGAAACTGGACTTTGTGCTCAAAAGCACAAATTGGTTAGGTGAACATGATCTTGAAATATTAACTGATTTAAAAATGGGAGATTAGGTAGAACAAAAATGGAAAAGAATAAAAATTGTTTTTTTTTCTTCTGTCAAATATTACTTCTATGTTATGTACATTTTCATTTGAATAAGATATGAAAAAATGCAGAGACAATTAGGCAGGATGAGACTGACGACAGTTTAGGGAAACAGTCTTATTAGAGATATTAAAACCCCATCTAACTCCAAACAGGTTTTAAGGTGATCATTCTAGACTTGGTATTGATTTTGAGAATCACTGTTAAGAGTATAAAAAGATTAGGTCTCAAATAAATCATGAAGATGGATGGCATTTATTGTTTACCATGAATGTGTGTGGTATTAAACTTCATATTTTCACACACATTTTCATTAAGTTTGCCTAACAACCTTTTAATATGATGGCCTCCACTCTGCAGAACAGCAAATTGTGGCTCTGACAAATTAAGCAACTTGCTCTAAGTCATTTAACTAGGTCACAAAGCAGGGCCAGGAAACAAAGTTGCAAATCCAAAATGTATTATGTCATTATGTTTCCATAGATAAGTGATTACCAAACAAAACGACAACAGGATCACCAGGCAGGCTTTTTAAATACAGGTTCCAAGGCCTCATCCAAATCTACTTAATCAGTAGAAAGCACTATTAATTTTTATAATCTATCTTCTGATAACACTACTCTCATCATTCTCTTTACTCCTCCAAACCAGTGTGTCAGTACTTTTGATAGAAATGCCTTGATAGCAGTAGTCATCTACATACTCATGAACCTTTTTCCACTGTCAAGAATTATGTAAGTCTGAATAGGGATCTGCATGTCCCAAACTCTATGTGTATATGGACATGGAGTTTTGATTCTTAACTTTTTCTTTCTATTATCCCCTTTTTCTTAAGGTAGCAAACCATTCAGAAGTTGTACCTCATAGACTAAGTCAAATGGCAATAGGCCAAACTAGGATGCCTAAATTCTTGGTCAGGGCTCTGGTTATAATTGCTGTATGAAAGTGGGTTTGAATAAATTAGAACTGAAAACCACTGTGACACTTAATCCTAGTTTTCCCTTTAGCATGTACTCTGAACATTCAATTTTAAAAGCCGCTACAAAAAACATTAAACTTACGTCTCCAGAAACCAGAGCTATCACCTTCTTCAAACTTGTTATTTGAAAAACCTACACAAAATAGAAAATTAAACTTGCAAATTTCTGAAAACAATTACCTGTATCTCTGTGGTAAACAAACCAAAAGACAAAGGGCAAAAAACAGCAAAACAAGTGCTACTTGTTATGATGCCCCTTTAATACAGGATAAACTACACAGAACTATAAATATAAATACTGAATAAAAACTCACACGGGTTGGGGGGCACCTGGATGGCTCAGTTGGTTAGGCAACCAACTTTGGCTCAGGTCATGATCTCACAGTTTGTGAGTTCGAGCCCCACATCAGTCTCTGTGCTGACAGCCCAGAGCCTGGAGCCTACTTCAGATTCTGTCTCCCCCTCTCTCTACCCCTCCCCTGCTCATGCTCTGTGTCTCTCTGTCTCTCAATAATAAATAAATGTTAAAAAAAAAAATTTTTTTTAAACTCATATGGGTTGGGTAACAATTTCTGCCTTGTGTCAATTAACTAAGGTAAAATGTCAGCCAACGTTATAGCATCTCAGATGTCATATATTCTTCTATATTATATGGTCAAACTAGGGCTATATATCAACATAACACACTACATACTTTCTATTCAAAATATCAAATGTTTTAAAACCTTCAATCTCTTCATTTGCCAGAGGACAATATTACTCAATTATAATCCAATAATCAGTAATTTTTCCCATCTCAGTAATAAGGAAATTCTTCTAACATTTTTTATTTTCAGCATGTTTTTTTTACATCTTTCATTTAACTCTACTTTCAGATTTCTCATATAATAAAAACCTGTACGTAGATTTACGTGTCTCTGGAACATACAGATATGTCTCTAAAATTAATTTTAAAAGGATCTATCAGTAATATTTCATAAAATTTTTAAATGTTGAATCTTACTAAAATTATCTTTAGTGCAAAGACATTCATGGAATAATATACCTTAAAATTAAATGTCAATATAAGATGCCTGTCAATCAGTATTTAAGCAAAATTATAAAATATGTTTAAATTTTTTTTTCAACATTTTTTATTTATTTTTGGGACAGAGAGAGACAGAGCATGAACGGGGGAGGGGCAGAGAGAGAGGGAGACACAGAATCAGAAACAGGCCCCAGGCTCTGAGCCATCAGCCCAGAGCCTGACGCGGGGCTCGAACTCACGGACCGCGAGATCGTGACCTGGCTGAAGTCGGACGCTTAACCGACTGCGCCACCCAGGCGCCCCTAAAATATGTTTATATTAAATGATGACTTCTGCAATACAGAGACTAATCACTTTGACAGGTATTAAATTTATATGCAGAATGTATATATAAAGTCACTTAATATCTCACGTACAAAATAATCTAACATCCCTTTTGACACAGAAATCTAATACACAATTATGATATAAAAGTAAGTACCCTATAGCTTCAATGTGTAATTACATGAAAAGAGTTTTTCCTTGAAAAGATACATAATTTCCAAATAAAGATAATCTATACAGAAAGAGCATATTCCATAAAACCTAAGTTTTCAGTTATTTAGTTCATGTCAGTATTTGCAATCTTTTAAGTTGGTTCAGAAAGGATTATAATCTATCTACTACCCTCCACAACTGACCTTTCCCAACATTCAACCCTCTTCAACTGTCTGGTTTCCAAAATGCTTGGTAAAGTCGTCCATCTTCACATTATCAGTCCTGATCTTAAGTTATGCTCCAGTTCTGATATACAGTTTTTAGTTTTTAAGAAAAAAAAATGTAACTTCAAAGCTACTACTGGTTCTTTGCTCAACTCAAATTTACCTTTTGAAGTATATAAGATGGATCTCTTGCTGGGGGCCACAGGGGAAGAGTCTTGAGTACAGGAAAAAAAAAACTAGGGCTCACTCAAATTGTGATTATAAGATTATCGTCAGCAGTTTACCTCTGTTTCCAAAACTCTTTCCAACTCCAAAGCCACCCATTGTGGATGTATTCTCCCTTTTACTAGACTCGCCAGCATCTGAAAATTCAGACAGAGTTAAAACTTTAAAACATATAACTAACTGTGCCATCAAAGACTAGAAATTAAAGGACTCCTTGAGATTGCTTAAAAATAAAATCTTTAAAAAAAAAAAAAGGAGGAAACCTTGCTGGGTCTCTTGACCTCAGAGTTGTAAATTCAAGTCCCATGTTGCATGTAAAAATTACTTAAAAATAAAATCTTCAGGGGGTGCCTTGATTGTGCAGTTGGTTGAATGTCCCACTCTTGATCTTGGCTCAGGTCGTGATCTCATGGTTTGTGGGTTTAAGCCCTGTGTGGGGCTTTGCGCTGATGGTGCCAAGCCTAATTGGGATTCTGTATCCCCTTTTCTCTGCCCCTCCCCTGCTTATGCTCTTTCTCTCTCAAAAAAATAAAAAAAAAAACAAAAAAAACCTTTAAGTAAATTAGTTAATTTTATTTTAAATAATTAAGTTTTATTTTTATTTTTTTAATGTTTACTTATTTTTGAGAGAGACACAGAATGCCAGCAGGGGAGGGACAGAGAGGGAGGGAGACACAGAATCTGAAGCAGACTCCAGGCTCTGAGCTGTCAGCACAGAGCCCAACGTGGGACTCAAACTCCGAAACCATGAGACCATGACCTGAGCCAAAGTTGGATACTTAACCAACTGAGCTATCCAGGTGTCCCTATTTTAAATGAATCTTTAGGGTAAAGGTACCTCCAAGGATAGGGAGAAACAAGTATAAGAACTTATAAAGATATAATATGCTTCAACTTTTTATAAAAAATTCATAAGTTATAATACTAAGGTAAAACCATAAATATACTACTGGTGAAATACAGCTTTCTATTAGTTGTTATTTCATGAATGACTTTTCCTGACTTTTAATGAGGAAATTCAACTGTGATTTTCTGTATATTGAAACCTCACCCTGTATAGAGCCAGCTACTTAAACTTATGCCCCTGTATGAAGGTTACATGCTACTGAACATGTTATATTCTTGTCCGTTTTTTAATTATTTATTACTTATTTATTCTGTTAACATTTAAACTTCTCAATCTTTCCACTTTTAAAATTCAAATTAGGAAGGAACTAGGCAATAAAGAAATAAAAGCTGTGACTGCCACTCCCCTTATCACCTCTCCACTCTTCCAGCGTCTTTACTCATATTATCTTTGAACTTTATCTCCTACCACATAACACTGAGCTCTCAACATTTTAATTCACACCAAACAATGTCCCATGTTCCACACTGTGAACTTCTAATACTTTGAACCTTCCTGTATACTTCAGCAAGGCATTCCCTGCTTTCATATTTTCCTACCAAAATTCTTCAGCATGGCATTCCCTGTTTTCCTATTTTTTCCTATCAAAATTCCTTTCACACTTCAAAACCCCAGTTCAAAGGCAACCTCATCTGAAGACGTCTTCTTTCAGACCTCCCGTCATCATCAATCCTTTCTCCACATTCCCACAGCACACTACCACTCTATTTCTTTCCATGTGTTTCTCTATCACTACATTAATCTTTCTGAGGGCAGAGGTGCTAAGGCAAGAAGCATGGTTATTTAGAACAAAACACTAGAACAAAAGACATCTGAAACAACATAAACTGCCACTTCACACTATCACTAGAAAAATTAAAGTGTTATCTTATGGTCTTCATAAATTGTGTCTTACCTATCTGTGTAATATGTTAATACAACTAAGTTAAAGGACCTGCAAAACTTCTAAAGCCACGTGCAAAACTGCGTAAGAGCAATTATCCATATTTTCATCAGATTCTAAAGATGTGTGTGATTCAAGAAGTTAAAGCTATTTATGTTATACTTTATAGAACATAAAAAGGGGATCAATGCTGTATTATAAGCAATTAAGAGAACATTTCAAAAACAAATTACTAGCTATGCAAGTTCTGAGAAAAAAATATCACAGAGGTTGAAACTAAAATAACGGGTTAACAGTAACGAAAAGGAGTTATATTAATGGGTCTATGAATTCCCAAGATTGTATGTGGTACAATGGTAACTTTTTTAAGTATTAACATTCAACCAAGAGTTTTGATAAGTTTGTTTTTCAACCTAACCCATATGAAATTAACAACGTGTAGTAAAAACTGTCTAAGTGGTGTTTTTCTCATTTAAAAAGCTTTTATTGGGGCGCCTGGGTGGCGCAGTCGGTTAAGCGTCCGACTGCAGCCAGGTCATGATCTCGCGGTCCATGAGTTCGAGTCCCGCGTCAGGCACTGGGCTGATGGCTCAGAGCCTGGAGCCTGTTTCCGATTCTGTGTCTCCCTCTCTCTCTGCCCCTCCCCCGTTCATGCTCTGTCTCTCTCTGTCCCAAAAATAAATAAACGTTGAAAAAAAAATTTTTTTTAATTAAATAAATAAATAAATAAATAAATAAATAAATAAATAAATAAAAAGCTTTTATTCAGAGATACAAGCTTCCAGTTACGGAATGAGTAAGTCACACAGATGAAAAGTACAGCATAGGGAATATAATCAATGATACTGTTAATAGTGTTTTATGGTAACAGATGGTAGCTACATTTGTGGTGAGCATAGCACAACCCACACAGGTGATGAATTACTTCATTGTACACCTGAAACTAACTCAATATTTTAGGTCAACTATACTTCAATTAAAAAAGAAAAAAAGTACATTCAATTAATGTAAAACTTTAACAAGATATATAAGTATACTTTCTGAACTTGAAAATTTAAAAATAGTTAATTCAAAACATTTCTGGCTTTGGTAAAAATAAAGTATTTAAACTTTTAAAAAGATTTTTTTCAATAATATTTTGAAATCTACATCAAAAAGTGTCACCTCATCTATTCTAAAATGGGATTGAAAAACATCTACTCAAAAATAAAGTTTTAAAATAAATCCAATATTATATATTTCTCTAAGTGTAATATTAAGATATTATCTCTAATGTTAGTAATAACTAACAAAACCCACACCTGAACCTCTTGGCAAGATTACATGATTTTTATTCATCAATGCTTCTTACTATGAAGGTTTTAAAAACAGAATATATGTGCATATTTAAGGAATAAATTGGGGCACCTAGGTGGCTCAGTTGGTTAAACATCCAACTCTTGATTCTGGCTTGCGTGATAATCTCACAGTTCATGGGTTTGAGCCCCATACTGGGTTCTGTGCTGATGGCGCCAAGCCTGCCTGGGGTTCTCTCTCCCTCCTCTCTCTCTCTGCCCCTACCCTACTCATGCTCTCTCTCAAAATAAATAAACTTAAAATTTTTTTAAATAATTATTTCCAAATTATATCAAAATATAGATCCACATGTTAACTATGTTAACTGAATCCAAACAAGAAATTAAGTTTTCCAAATATCAAATGAAATGCCACACCTTTACTTTCCAATGAATAAAAATCCTTAGAAGTAAGATTTTTCAACATCTAATGAATTCAAGATTAAATGTTTTGTGTATTTAAAACTACCAATTAGCCCTTATTTATGGCATCTTGTAAAAGAAATAAATGGTCATAAAGACATTTAACTAAATTGGAGGTTCTCATATTTTATCACACTATACTAAAACATAAAGCAGAATACTTTCAGCATTTTAATAACAATTCTAAAAATGGGCCATAGTAAGGTGTTCTGCTGTGTCATTATCAGATCACACGGTTGATCTAAAAATAACAATGAAAAGTTTCAACACTGGGAAAATAACCTCTTAATATTAATGACCTAAGAGAAATCCTTCTGTGCTGTCTTTCTTGAGAAATTAAAAAAAAAACAGGTTCTTCTCACCCTCATCTGTGAAGTTTTTACCAACATTCCTCCCATGCCAATCGTTGGAAATCAATAATCAAACACATTAAGTAGCAGCTCTGTAAAGCAACTATCTTTAATCAATCTAACCAATCTATTTTTATCAATTGAACTATCTCCTACTATCCCAGAAAAGGAAAAAAAAGCAAAAAGAACACTCATAGTTGAAAAAATGATAAACTCATTACCTCAAAGTCTACTCTGCAGAGAGTTATAACAGATTTAGCTTTGCACTCAACAGCCATAATAGTCTCTATTCATTCTACCATTCAACAGTTGAGAAGTTTTAATAAAAGACAAAGATACTTACCTCTGTTTCCCAAACTCCTCCCAGAAGCAAATCCACTTCTCATGAAATGATCTCTTCCAGAAGGTCGATCATCCATTTCTAAAGCAATTAACATTTTGAAGCAAATCCAAATTAGCATCTGTTGGTACACAAATTTTAAGCCATTCCAATGTACCACCCACAGGACAAAGGAGAATTATATAAATCAGTAAGAAAAACATACAGCCTAGTAGCCTATCTAAGGGAGTTTTCCAAAAGAAAAACAAATGGTAACTAAAGCTTACTCAACTAAACAGAATGGAAATCAAAGGAAGGAAATAGCTTTTTTCAACCACATGACTGACTGGAAAACAGTTTTAAGTTTGCTAATAAGAAAACCAGTGAAAGACATAGGGGAACAAGAACAAATCGTATACTATAGTGAAGCTATAAATCAATCTTAATCCTAATTTTAAAAGAGTATACTTTTTGAAAGTATATTAACTTCTCCTCTGGATAAACAAATCAAACTGTCATATAGAAACTGAACCAATACTTAAATCTCTACATCATGCCTAAACAGTTTTACAGGTGAGCTCTACCAAATCTCAAAGAACAAATTATTTCAATTTTCTACAACCATTCCCGGAAATAGAGGAATTATTCCCCAACCCATTCTACCAAGTGAACATAATTTCGACATGACAAGGAAAACTCTCACAAGTAGATGCAATATCTCCAAAACAATTGTTAGCAAAACAACCCCAAAGGAAACTGAACAGACAAAACATTATGACCAACTTGGGTTTTTCCCCATATGCAAGGGCATTTCAACATCACAATGTCTTCAAAAGGTAATTAACAACATCAACGTATTAAAAAGAAAAAACTACCTCCATAGGTCTATGATATAACTCAACACAATTTATGACTTAAAAACATATACTTAGCAATTTAAGGGATGTTCATGGCAGCTTTGTTCATACCAGCAAAAAGGAAACAACTCATATGTGCATCAGTAAGAGAATAAAAATATGTGGCACAGTCACACAAGAGTATTACATATGTAAATATGTTCTATAATTTATTATACAGAATTATATATATTGTATATGTGTAGTGTATTCATGTAAGAGTATGATTATAAATGGACCAAAACAACTGTCAACATGGATAAAACTTAAAAAGAAAACTGAGTGAAAAATTCAAATTGCAGAAAAAGACTATATATAGTAAGTTACCATTTTTGTAAAACTCAAGAAGCAATCTTAAATATAGTGTACAGTGTACATATGTAATAAGTTTCTTTAAAAAAAAAAAAACAGGTGCCTGGTGGTTCCATTAGTTGAGGGTCTGACCCTTGCTTTCGGCTCAGGTCATGATCCCAGGATGGTGGGATTGAGCCCCATGTGGGGTTCCATGCTGAACTTGGAGCCTGCTGGAGATTCTTTCTCTCTCTACCACTGTCCCTCTCCCCCACTCATACTCTCTTCATGTTTAATTTTTCTTTAGTAACTTTAGGGGTTACTGCTCTCACTTTCAGAAATTTAACTAAGTGCCATCACTGAATTTTATCCAGTTCAATCCCCAACAAAATACATAGGAAGAAAAACATCAGTACAGAAGTCCATAATATAAATAAATGATGAAGCATAGCTATTTTTCTATAGTGCTCTGAACCTTATCAAAACAAATCAAAAGAAATAAAAATAAACTCCATTTAAAATGAAATCAGATTAATGAAAGCAATTCCCACCCAGTGACCAAAGAATATATCTCATATATAGTCACATTTGGACCAGATCCAGGAAGGAGGAGCAGATTTTGAACTTAAAAAAACAACAACAACAACTCACATACTGAACCAAGCCAAAGTACCAACAACTATGGGACTTCAGTATGAGTTCTAGTCCTCTATGATCTTCCAACCTTCCTCTGAAATGATCTGCTTAACACAAGGTGAAAAGGTTAAGGGAAGATGAGAAAGACTTTGTGGCAAAGAGTTCTAAAACAACTTCTCATTTTTTAGGGCTACCAGCTGTCCTAACTTCTAATCCCCTTCATTATCCTAAGTAGCTCAAAGACTAAACATTTATAAATCACCAATGTTGGAAGGAAAAAAAAAAAAAAAAGAGGTTAGAGTGGAAGAGAGCCAAAGCGTAAGAGACTCTTAAAACTGAGAACAAACTGAGGGTTGATGGGGGGTGGGAGGGAGGGAAGGGTGGATGATGGGTATTGAGGAGGGCACCTTTTGGGATGAGCACTGGGTGTTGTATGGAAACCAATTTGACAATAAACTTCATATATTGAAAAAAAAATAAATAAATCACCAATGTTGAGTCTTCCATCTAGAGATCACGCAATTATAAAGGTAATGTGCACTGGAGATCTTGTTAAAGTGTAGATTCTGATGCAGTACTTTTGGTTGGAGCATTAGATTCTGTATTTTAAGAAGTTTGCAGGTAACATCAATGCTACTAGTCTGGTAACCACATTCGGAGTAACACGATTTTTATATCCACCAAAATACAAACCAGAAAATATTCACAGCAGAAGTATTCAAAACAGGAAATACTGTAAACTACCCACATGCCCATTAATACAGTTTACAGCACAGTTACAAAGTAGAAAACATATATCCAAGAATAACTCACAACTACTTGTGATAACATGGAGAGAACCTTGAACACAAGAGAATATATAGTTCCATTGTAAATGATTCCAATTTACAGGAAAAACTGATCTGTGCTGCCAGAAATCACAATAGCAGTTACTCCTGGTCAGAATGATGGTGCTTCGAAGGAAGACATAGAAGGATTTTAGAGCTCCACTAATGTTCTATTTTTTGATTTGGGTACTCAACACAGCAGTTTGTTTAGTTTATTCAAAACCAGCAAGCTGTACATTTATGATGTGAATCTTACTTTAAAATAGTGAATCTGTGTGTACACTGTGCTTCAATAAAAAAAATTCTTTTTAAAAAAAGAACTTGGTCTACATAGATCTGAGGACAAAGGCAACTAACCTTGTAATTAGCAGGTAATTTCCATGTTCCAGAGGTTATTTTTTTTTAAAAGATGAAAAGCATAAAATCAAAATTAAATTAGGACATGAGAAAAGAAAACTAGAGGCCAATCTTAACAAATTAATCTTAAAGTGCTAAATAAAAAAATTAACATCTCGTTTCACTGAAAACTACAATAAAATAGCTATGCAGGGTTTATACTAGGAATACAAATTTTGTTCAAGTTTAAAGAACTCCATTTACAACACTACATTAAGAGATTTAAAGGAGACAACAGATACAAGTAATTTTTTTAAAAAAGCATTTATTAACATTCAACTGCCTTTTCTAAACAAAACTAATATTTGACCAGAAGTGGAAAAAAACTTCCTTGGCATGATTTAAAAAACTAATGTAAGCCTAAAGCAAACATCATACTTTAATTATAAAAATTTGGGAGCATTAACTGAAATTGAGAAAAGTCTAAATGATTATTATTTTTATTACTATTTAGTGAATGATATGCTTTATTCATTACTTTAAAACAACAAAAGGACAAAATCTGTGTTAAGAGATGAAATCTGCATCACACATCACTAGGGAAAAGAGAGCATTTTTAACACATGTTGCAGAGAAAACTTTATGCAGAAAAAAAATGGATCTCTATTTTACATCATATTCAAAATAAAGGATTCAACTGTACACTTAAAAATGGTTAAGCAGGTTAAGCTTCTTCAACTTCATAAAGACTATCTACAAAAAACCCAGAGGTAACATCACACTTAATACTGAGAATCTCAAAGCTTTTCCACGAAGATCACGTACAAGTCAAGGATGTGCCCTCTCATCACTCCATTTCAATATCATACTGGAAGTTCTAACTAATATAATAAGACAAAAAAAGAAAATGAAAGGTATACATATTGGGAAAGAAGAAATAAAACTCTTCTTTCACAAATGACATTATCATTAATGTAGAAAATCTAAAATACAGACAAAAAATGCCAGGAACTAATATGCAATTATAGCAAAGGATAAGGATACCAGATTAATATACAAAACCAACTGCTTTACTATATAACAGTAATGAACAAGTTGAATTTGAAAATAAAACACATTACCATTTACATTAGCACTTAAAAAAAGTGAATAGGTATAAATCTAACAAAATATACAGATCTCTGTGAGGATAACTACAAAACCCTCATGAACAAAAACCAAAGAACCAAATAAATGGAAAGATATTTCACATTCATAGATACAAAAACTACTGTCAAGATGTCAGTTCTTCACAACTTGATCTATAGATTCAATGCTAACCCAATCAAAATCCCAGCAAGTTATTTTATGGATATTGACAAACCAATTCTAAATTTTTATATGGAGACTTTACATTCTATACCTAGAATAGCCAACATAATATTGAAGAAGAAGAACAAAGTTGGATGAATGACACTACCCAACTTCAATAGTATACTATATACTATATTATAAACCTATAGTGATCAAGACAGTGAGGTATTGGGGCGCCTGGGTGGCTCAGTTGGTTAAGGGTCCAACTTCAGCTCAGGTCATGATCTCACAGTTCATGGGTTCAAGCCCCATGTCAGGCTCTGAGCTGACAGCTTGGAGCCTGGAGCCTGCTTCAGATTCTGTGTCTCCCTCTCTCTGTGTGTCCCTCCCATCCTTGTGTTCTTTCTCTCTTAAAAATAAGTAAATAAAATATTCAAAAAAAGATTTAAAAAAAAAGTGTAGTATTGACAAAAGAATCAATCAATGGAACAGAACAGAGAACCAAGAAACATCCACATAAATAGGGTCAAAAGGCAGTACAATGGAGCAAAGACAGTCTTCAAAGAATGGTGCTAGAACTAAACACCCACAGGGAGGGGAAAAAAAAAGAACACAGATCCAACCTTACACCCTTCACAAAAATTAACTCAAAATAGATCACAGATCTAAATGTACGTGCAAAACTATACAACATCTGGAAGAAAACATAGGAGAAAACACAGATGACCTTGGGTATGGAGATGACTTATTAGACACAACACCAAATGCATGATCCATTAAAGAAATAATTGATAAGCTGAACTTCACTGAAGTTAAAAACTTCTGCTCTGCAAAACGCAATGTCAAAAAAATGAGAAAACAAGCCACACACTGGGAGAAAATATCTAAGAACACATCTGATAAAGGACTGTTAGCCAAAACAAAGAACTCTTAAAATTCAACAAGAAAACAAATCCAATTAAAAAATGGGTCCAAGACCGTAACAGAGACCTCAACAAAAGAGATACACAGATGGCAAACAGGCATATGGAAAGATACTCCACATGATAGGACATCAGAGAAATGCAAATTAAAACATTAAGATACCACCATATACCTATATGGAAGGCCCAAATCCATTAACACTGAAAATATCAAATGCTAGCAAGGATATATAGCAACAGGAACTCATTTATTTCATGGGAAGGTAAAAGGGTATTGATATTTAGCAAGACAGTTTGGTAGTTTCTTACAAAACTAAACATACTCCTACCATATCATCTAGCAAGAGTGCTCCCTGGTATTTACCCAAAGGAGCTGAAAACTCATATCCACACAAAAACCTGCACATGGTTGTGTTTATAGCAGCTTTATAGCCAAAACTTGGAAGCAATCAATACATCCATCAGCAGGTGAATAAATTTAAAATTGTGCTACATCCAGACAACAGCATATTACTGATTGCTTTAAAAAAAAAAAAACTGAGCTATCAAGCCATGAAAAGACATGGAGGAAGCTTAAATGCATATCACTAAGTGAAAGAATCCAATGTGAAAAGCCTACATACTGTATGATTCCAACTGTGTGACACTCTAGAAAAGGTAAAACTATGTAGACAGTAAAAACAGCATTGGTTGCTAGGGGATAGGGGAGGAAGAGAGATGAATAGGCAGCACACAGAGGATTTTTAGGGCACTGAAAATGCTCTTTTTGATACATGATGGATACATGTCATTATACATTCATCCAAACCCACAGAACATACAACACCAAGAGTGAGCTATAATGTGAACTATGGACTTTAGGTGATTATAAAGTGTCAGTGTAGGTTCAACTGTAATAAATGTACAAATCTGGTTGGGAATGTTGATAATGGGGGAGGCTACGCAGGTGTGGAATAGGTCACATGGGAAATATCTACGCCTTCCCCTCAATTTTGCTATGAACTAAAACCGCTCTAAAAAATCTAGTCTTAAAAATTTTTTTTTTATTTAAAAATATCATGGTTAAAATGACAAATTTTACGTTGTATGTTTATTGTACCACAATTAAAAAAAAAAAAAAAACACTTCATTTTAACTGCTATAGACCCATGGTCTGGGTTGACCACAAAAGCCCAAATGCAAAGATCTTTTGTAAATCCTGTATTCACTCATACTGAATACACAATGTTCTGATCTGTCACTGAAATAGTTACCATGAATTTTTTTTCTAAAGGACAGAGTCAGATAATTAAAAGCGAAACGTGAAAAGTAAAAAACTCTAACAGTAACAGGTGGTTACTCCTAACGCAGAGGTGACAGAGTTTAATCAAAACTGCAAAAGCATATCAGAAAGTAAAAAAATTAGTTCAATGACCTCACAACAAAATTTTTCAACAGTAAGACGTATCACGGACAAAGATGACAGATTACAGTATGGAAGGAAATACTGGCCATGTATAAATCAGAAGAGCACAAAATCTAAAATACAGGAGGAATGCCTGCCAATCAATAAGAGAAACAGAGCATGCATAATAGAAAAATGGGCTAAAAACATGAAGAGGCAACTTACAGGAGAAACCTAAAATATTACCGAACATATGAAGAGATACTTCAGCTGTTAATCAGATAAATGTATTTAAAACAATGAGATTTTACTTTATACCCAATAGGCTGGCTAAATTTAGAAGACTGAATAGTATCAAATATCAATGGAGATATAAAAACCTTTATATCCAACTGATGGGAGTATACACTGGCATAGTTATTCTAGAGAGCAATTATTAAGTATTCAGTCAAATTAAGTACACATACACCCATGACCCTCTAATTCCTCTCCTGCGTCCATTACCCAAAGACATTCTCACTCCAGTCTATGAAGGGATATGTACAGAAATGTTCACCTTTGTGGTAGTGAAGGGTGATAAGATGTATTCTCAGGGTCCATTATGGGAGTGGGGGTGGGGTGTAAATAAAACTTGGAGACAAAGGGTATTAAATACCTTGCAGTAGTTACAAACAATGAAATCAATGATCCATTACAAGTAAGTCTTAAGCATAGTGGTAGGGTGGGAAAGAATGAGATCTTTACCTCAATTACATTTTTCTAAGTTAAAAATACACGCATAGAAAAAACAGGCACACAAAACAGCATGTTTTAAAACACACATAAAGAAGAACAGTTCCTTTGGGGGAAAAGAGCACCTGATACTCCCTTACATAAATAGCTCATCTAGGACTAATTCAAATCATTCAAAAAAGGGTAATGAAAAAAATCAGCAAAGGCAACATAAGATCTGTGCCATACTGGAGTGCCTGGGTGGCTCAGTCAGTTAAGCAACAGACTTAACTGACTCAGGTCACGATCTCAGAGTTTGTGAGTTCGAGCCCCACATGAGGCTCTGTATTGACAGCTCAGTGCCTGGAGGCTGCTTCAGATTCTGGGTCTCTTCCTGTCTCTGCCCCATTGTGTCATACAATGAGATAAAGAGGAGGGAATGGCAAAAGAGGAAAATTAAATAGGAAACAGAGTTTAAAAAACTTAAATCTTAGGGGCGCCTGGGTGGGTCAATTAAGTCTCTGATTCTTGGTTTCAGCTCAGGTCATGATCTCGTGGTTCATTAAGTTGAAGCCCCACATCAGACTCCATGCTGTCAGCGAGGAGCCTGCTTGGGATTCTCTCTCTCCCTCTCTCTCTCTCTCTCTCTCTGCCCCTCCACTGCTTGCCCTCTCAAAATAAATAAACTTAAAAAAATAATAATAAAAATAAATAAAAACATAAATCCTCTTGACAAACACTAGCTAATTCCTTTCTAGGGAAACTGTTCTCCCCAACAAAACAGCCTGGCCCTGGCCCCATTACTTGATAGAGGAGCCAAGCACTCAACATGCTGTGTCCATGCACATAAAGTTGATTTCCTACCAGCATTTTTAATGGTCCACTCAAATACAAAAAAAGCAGGCAAGGACAACCAGACTTTGGCCCAGCCGGCTCCAGTAAGAAAGGCTCCCCAGGCAGACACCTAGATTTGGTGCTCGGCACAGGTCGTCAGGCTCTGGCTTTGTGGCCAACATCTAGGATCTTTGTGGGGCAGCACTCATGGAAAGGAGTCTGGGGGTCACACTAAACTCCAAATTTAAGTTCTGGACCCTGACATGAAGCAGTGATGCCACTTCTGGGGCTTGTCCATGGCTGTACTCCTGAACAAACTAAGCATGGACCAGGCCAACTCAAAAGTGAGCCCAGCCTGGGCCAGGGGCACCCAAGCGTGGCAGGGGCAGACAAGGGAAAGGAGAGAAATTGGTCTGCTGCCTGCGATGGGTCTTAGAGCTCAGCCAGTTTTACATCATAGTTACTGAATCCGTAATAAGTGTTTTAAAAAAATTTAAGATTCTGAGTGGTTGAAATGATGTCTGGCAGCAGCTTAAATATAATTCAGCCTGCTAAGGTGTTACTGTTTGTGTGGAGTATAACAAGCAAGGAAGACAAGTTAGAAGGAATAGGATATGAAAACATAAGCAGAGTAAACATTATTTAATTATTTACTGTTCTGTTGTAATTGTGGTTTAGAGGGACTGACCATTTATTTTTTTTAAATATCTTACAGACTTTCATATTGACCGTATTTCCTGATTACTTAACAAATTCATCAGATTATTAATTTCAAAACAGCGTCAGAGCACTTGGGTGGCTCAGTCCATTAAGCATCTGACTTCAGCTCAGGTCATGGTCTCGCGATCCCTAAATTCAAGCCCTGTATCAGGCTCTTGTGCTGACAGCTTGAAGCCTGCTTTGGATTCGGTCTCTTTCTCTCTCTCTCTCTCTCTCTCTCTCTCTCTCTCTCTCTGCCCCTCCCCCCTCACACTCTGTCTCCGTCTCTCAAAAATAAACAAACATTAAAACAAAAACTTTCCAAACAGCGTTAATAGTCTCAACCAAGAAAACATAATTACTAGAGTTAAATATTCAAAAGATATGTGACACCTTTATGGAAAAATTATAAATAAACAGGAGATAACCAGGCCCATATATGGAAAAACTAACTACAGTAAAGATACTTTTTTAAAAAGTTTAGACAGAGAGTGAACTTGTGAGTGGGTGAGGGGCAGAGAGAGAAAGGGAAAAAGAGAATTCCAAACAAGCTCCCTGTTGTCAGAGCAGAGCCTGATGCCAGGCTCAATCTCATAAACTGTGAGAACATGACGTGACCCAAAACCAAGAGCCAGATGTTCAACTGACTGAGCTACATATGTGCCCCAAAGACACTTTCCTTCCAAGTTAATACATAAATTTACTGCAGTTTTATCAAAATGCAGTAAGATTTTTCTGAATGTAAATACAGATACTAGGGGCAGCTGGGGGATCAGTCAGTTAAAGGTCTAACTTTGGCTCAGTTCATGATCTCGCAGTTCGTGGGTTCAATCCCCTCATCGGGCTCTGGGCTGACAGCTCAGAGCCTGGAGCCTGCTTCAGATTCTGTGTCTCCCTCTCTCTCTCTGCCCCTCCCCGACTCGCACTCATTTTCTCTCTCAAAAATGACTAATTTTTTTTTAATTTGTTAAATAATAAAAAAAAAAAGTTTAAGGGGCACCTGGGTGTCTCTGTCGGTTAAGTGTCCCAACTTCGGCTCAGGTCATGATATCACAGTTTGTGAGTTTGAGCCCTACCTCAGGCTGTGACAGCTCAGAGCCTGGAGCCTACTTCAGATTCTGTGTCTCCATCTCTCTCTGCCCACACTGCACTGCCACCCCTGTTCACACTGTCTCTCTCTCTCTCTCTCAAATATAAATAAACATTAAAAAAATTTTTTAATTAATACAGATACTAAATTTTTATCTGGAAAAATAAGGTCAAGTATATGATTCTGAAAGAATAACAATTAAGAGGGAATCACCCTAGCAGATAATAAAACTTACAATAAGCCCATAGAATTAATAGAGCTCTATTTGTGCATGGATAGACATACAGAGCAGTGGAAACCAAAAGAGAACACAGATGCAGACTCTACTGGGTTGAACAGTGTCTACCCAAAATTCATGTCCTTCCTAGAACTTCAGACTATGACCTGATTTAGAAGTAAGGTTGTTGCAGATATAACTGGTTGAGTTATCATACTAGAGTAGGGTGGGCTCTTAATCCAATATGACTGGTATCTTTATAAGAGTAGACGCAGAGACCCAGACACACAAAGGGAGAAAACCTTGTTACAGTGGAGGCAGAGATTAGAATTAAAGAGCTTTCAGTCAAGAAATACCAGGGATCAACTGCCACCACCAGAAGCTAAGGGAAAGGCATGGAACAGATTCTCCGCTAGAGGCTTCAGAGACCGCATGGCTCTGCTAACACCTTGATTTCAGACTTGTAGCCACTAAAACTCTAAGAGAATCAATTTTTATTGTTTTAAACCACCCAGCTGTGGTGCTTTGTTACAGCAGCATTAGGAAAATAATACAGAAACCTTCAAAAGAAGTGTTGGGACAAATGACCTTTCTTTTTGGAAGCAAACATTAAGGTAGACCACCAATATACACCATTACGTTCCAGATAAATTTAAAATCTAAACAGAACAAGTAAAACTTAAGGATTTTGGAAGAAAATTTTGAATATCTTTGTAAACTAGATATAGAAAGTTTTCTTACAACACAGAAAGTAAAATAACCTAAGAAAAGATTGATACATTTTCTCAAAACTGAAAATTTATGTACAATATAAGCATAAATAAAAGAGAAGACATACAACACAAAATATTTATAACCTAATGTAGCCAACAATTAATTAATACACAAATTATGTAATGAAATCCTAGAAATGAAGGACAAGTGATCCAGTTAAAAAAAAAAATAGGCAAAGGATACAAACAGGCAGTTCACAGTGCTCAACACAAATGGTCAATGAATAAAATGGAGTAAAAATTGTGACATATTCAGATAATGGAACATGATACAAAATTAAATCAGTTCTATATATATCAACATGGACAGATCTCAAAATGTCAAATAAAAACTGCAAGCACAGTAAAACAAAGCATTTGTGCATAAAATACAAAGTAGTACTTATTTATAAGTACTTATGTGTATTTAAAAATTAAAAACTGAAAAGTTACTACATACATTATATTTGTTTTTTGAAAGAGAGAACAGATACAAAGAACAATATTCAAGAGAGACTAAAAAGGATTTCAGTTTCATCTGTCATATTCTACTTCATTAAAAGGAAATCTGAAGAAAAATGCTAAATCAGTGGTAAATACTAGGATACATGTTATAATGTTCCCTAATTTTTTGACTCTTAAACTTCTGAAAATTAAAGTAATAAACAATTAAAAATAAAAATAAAAAACACAGAAAACACAGGAAAGAAAAAACTCTAAGTAACAACAGAAATAACCTTCAAATAAAACTAACAATCCTCAGAGAAAAAAATAACACAAGGAAATTTCTCAAAAGTGCAGAATATGTATTTCAGATTTAACAGGCTCATTAGGTGTCTTACACAATAAATAAAAAGTCCCACATCAAGGTACATAATCATTAAATTTTCAGTATTCAGAAGACAAAATGAGATCCTAAAACTTTAGAAGAATTCAGAAAAATAGTCACACACAAAGGACCAGAACTCATTAGAATTTCATGTACAATAAGGCAATATGAAGTCTGTGGAGGAAATTATTTCCAACCTGAAATTTTATTCTTAAACTATTAAGCATGAAGGTAAAGACACTTGTAATATCTCAAATTTATGTTCTATTCTTCCTTTCTCAAGATGAAAGAAAACTGACTCTACCCAAGTGAGGGGGGGTGAAAAAAAATTAAGACAGAGAAAACATGGGATCCATGGAAAACTGAACAGGAATGAAGAAGAGGTGAAGTTATTAATTCTTGGGATGCGAGCCAAGAGAGCAGCAAGTGTACTAAAACCAAAACAGAAGAGAACATAACAGAGCATACTGTATAAAATAACAAAGAAATGTAACCATAACATATTTTATGTCTCAAATGAGAATGATGCATACATAGCCATGCAGATATAAAAAACAAATTTAGATTTTTAAGCAAAAAGTGTAACTATTAGGAGAATGGGAAGGGAAGAAGTGTGAGGGAGGTTGCACGAGGGAAGGGGAAAGGCTAAATACTCATGATAGATACTGAGTTAAATGATGAATGAGAAAGGGAACTAAATGTTTTCAATTGTAAGGTGTGAAGTTACCATGTGACATTTTAAAATCAGTTAACATGAATTTTTTCCACTGAATTTTGCAAAGAATAAGATTATAATAGTTGACTTAGGAGGGTTTCTATGACTATCATTAAAAGCAACATGCATTTTTTTTTTTTTGACAGAGAAAGACAGAGAAACCATGAGCTGGGAAGGGGCAGAGAGAGAGAGAGAGAGAGAGAGAGAGAGAGAGAGAGAGAAAGAGAGAGAGAGAGAGAGAAAGAGAGACAGAGAGAAAGAGAGACAGAGAGAGAGAGAAAGAGAGACAGAGAGAGAGAGAGAGAGAGAGAGAGAAAGAGAGAGAGAAAGAGAGAGAGAGAGAGAAAGAGAGAGAGAGAGAAAGAGAGACAGAGAGAGAGAGAAAGAGAGAGAGACAGAGAGAGAGAGAGAGAGAGAAAGAGAGAGAGAGAAAGAGAGAGAGAGAGAGAAAGAGAGAGAGAGAGAGAGAAAGAGAGAGAGAGAAAGAGAGAGAGAGAGAGAGAAAGAGAGAGAGAGAGAAAGAGAGACAGAGAGAGAGAGAAAGAGAGAGAGACAGAGAGAGACAGAGAGAGAGAGAGAGAGAAAGAGAGAGAGAGACAAAGAGAGAGAGAGAGAGAGACTGAGAGGATCCCAAGCCGGCTCCACACTGTCAGCAGAGAGCCAGAGGCTGGGCTTGATCTCACGAATCATGAGATCATGACCTGGGGCAAAACCAAGTCTGCCACTTAACCAAGTGATTCACCCAGGCACGCCAAAAGCGATATGCATTTTAACAAGATTCTATTTAAGATTGTTAAAAGGATGTGGACGGTAGGTAAACAAAGGAAAAGCAAGACACATAGCTGTGATAAAAAGGAACATGTACAAGCTTTCCAGTTATGGAATGAATAAGTCACAGTAATAAAAGGTACAGCATAGGGAATATAGTAAATTGTATTGCAATAGCATTGTATGGTGACAGATGTGAACATAACAATGTATAAACTTGTAGAATCACTATGGTGTATATGTGAAACTAATTTAACATTGTATGTCAACTATACTTCAATAAAAAAATTTTAAAGACATGTATATAATATGCCATTGGAATACAGTTATGTATGTAGGAATATATGCAGAAATCTAAAACATCTCAGTCAACATACTCCCAATGGTGGCTTAATCTGGGGGTCAAAATTTCAGATCATTTCTTTCTTCCTTTTTACCTGCATTTAAGGGTTTTTTTTTTCCAAGCGCATATTTAGGTATTGGCATAGATACATTCATTAGCTTCATATGCATTTCTATAATAAAAAATCTATTTCTATGAAAAAAAAAAAAAAAAGAGCTACGGGGCGCCTGGGTGGCTCAGTCGGTTGAGCGTCCGACTTCAGCTCAGGTCACGATCTCACGGTTCATGAGTTCAAGCCCCGCATCAGGCTCTGGGCTGATGGCTCAGAGCCTGGAGCCTGCTTCCGATTCTGTGTCTCCCTCTCTCTCTGCCCGTCCCCCATTCATGCTCTGTCTCTGTCTCAAAAATAAATAAATGTTAAAAAAAAAAATTTAAAAAAAAGAAAAAAAAGAGCTACAAAAAATACTTGTAAATTGCATGCTTACCTTCTTATAGATAGCATTTTTCATTACCTGATTTCATTTCATTTGCCTAAACATTCAGAGATCTAATGCTAAAGTTGGTGGCTGTTTCAATCTAGCTTCTTCAAGATTTCACCACAAAACAATATTCTACTTTGATATACATCTAAATTTTAATTCCTTTACAAAAATTGGTTTTCAGCACCTGAAAGAACAAGGTTTCTCCTGATGATATAGTAATCTATGCAAATAAACACAGAATCTTTTACCTGTTTGTCTTTTCTGGATATTTCAAGTACACATGCATGTAAGTAGTTCATAGGATGGAAGCAAAGTTAGCCTTCTGCTGGGGTTTCAGCAGGCAGGAATTTCATCAACTTTTCTTAATCTGAATATTCTATATTAAACCACTACATTTAAAAGTTTATGTAAAATAAATACATCTTGACAACAGCAAAAGCATCTCTTAACTTCTGTCAAGATAATTACTTTGAACTTAAGGTGAACATGGGAATTAAAATTTGCTTTTAATTTTTATTTTTTTATTTGAGAGAGAGAGAGTGCAGGCAAGCAGGGGAAAGGGAAAGAGGGAGAGAGAGAGAAAATCTTTTTTTTAAGTCTTTTCATTTACTTATGAGACAGAGACAGCATGAGTGGGGGAGGGGCAGAGAGCAAGAGAGTGAGAGAGAATCCCAAGCAGGCTCTGCACCCCAACTTGGGGCTGGAACTCACAAACCATGATACCATGACCTGAGCCAAAACCAACCGTCGGACGCTTAACTAACTAAGCCACCCAGGTGCCTCAGGAAAGAGAGAGAATCTTAAGCATCATCCACACTCAGTACACAGCCTGACCTAGGCCAAAATCAAGTCAGACACTTAACTGACTGAGCCACCCAGACAACCCAAAACTCATGATATCTTGATGGCTTCCCAGGATTAAACAATTACCCTGACAGGTCACTACTACTGCAACTTACTTCAACAACCTTATAGTCTACAAGATACTCATTTTATTTTTTTAGCATTTATTTATTCTGAGAGACAGAGCATGAGGAGGGAAGGGCAGAGAGAGAGGGAGAGGGAGAATCCCAAACAAACTCCATGCTGTCAGCGCAGATTATGGTAGGGGGGATTGATCTCATCAATTTTGAGATCATGACCGGAACCAAAATCAAGAGTCTAGCACTTAATAAACTGAGCCAACCAGGTGCCCTGAGACTCATTTTAGACCTAAAGACATCTGCAGGTCAAAGTGAGGGAATGGAGGAACATTTATCACGCAAACAGATGTCAAAGGAAAGAAAGCTGGAGTACCAATACTGACATGGGACAAACTAGATTTTGTTCTTGTATTGTTTTTATCCTGTTTTGGTATCAGGGTAGTACTGGTTTCATGGAATGATTCTGAAAGTGTTCCCTCTATTCCATTATTTGTAAAACTTTGATAAAGAGTATCATTAATTTTTTTTAATATTTGGTAGAATTCACCAATATAACTATAAGGTCTTGGGCTTTTCCATGCTGGAGTTTTGATTCTTAATTCAGCTTCATTCTTTTTATTGGTCTAAGAAGATTTCCTATTTCTTGGATTCAAGATTCATGATTCAATCATGGTAACTGGTGTGTTTTTAGGAATTATCTGTTTTATTTTCCTAAATTATCTGATTTGTATTTAAATGTATATAATAATCTGTTATCACACTATGTATTTCTGTGGTTATCTACCATCTTCTCTTCCATTTCTTTTCAATTTTGAGTCTTTTTTCCTAGTTAATAGAATTAAAACATTGCCAATTTTGCAGGGATTTTTTTTGAAAAACTGGTCATTACTTTTAATGTTATGTAACTGTTTATTCTAGTCTCTGTTTTTTGTTATTTCCTTCCTCTACTAAGTTTCAGCTAAGTTTATTCTTTTTCTAGCTCTCTGCAGTGTCATGTTAAGTTGTTTAACTTTTTTTTTTTTTAATGTGTATTTATTTTTGAGACAGAGACAAAGCATGAACGGGGAAGGGTCAGAGAGAGGGAGACACAGAATCTGAAGCAGGCTCCAGCCTCTGAGCTATCAGCACAGAGCCCGACACAGGGCTCAAACTCATGGACCGTGAAATCATGACCTGAGCCGAGGTTGGATGCTCAACCTACTGAGCCACCCAGGCGCCCCAACTTTTTTTCTTAATACAAGCATTTATAACTTACGTTTCACTCTAACATCTGCTTTTGGTGCATCCCATAGGTTTTGGAATATTATGTTTTCTTTTTCTTTTGTTTTGAAACATATTTTTATTTGCCATTTGATTTCTTAACTGACCCATTGCTTGTGTAGTGTTAATATTACATATTAAATATTTAATATTTACACTGTAAAAACAAACAACAACCTAATAATCCCATATCCTACTTCCACATGTCAGGAACCCTGACAATTCTCTAGTGGTATGAAAGACAAATATACAACTTCCAAGCTGGGCAAAGGATTTACAGGAAACCTACAAAACCAAATAATATTAAAGCACTATGGTCTATATCACTATACTCTCTCCTCTCTTGCTTCCTCTAGCTGGAAGTGGCCCTCATTAAAAACATCCAAACAGAATGAATTCTCACAGAAATCTAACAAACACTATTTATAAGATGTCTACTAGTCTGCTCCTTATTCACCAGGTGAAGCCTTTAACCTAGAAAAGGATCCATCTTTTTGCCTCAACACATACCTGATGATGAAGCTGGAGTCCTGTTAAAAGTGTCTCCATTTGCTCCAGAAGAATACCTCTCCTGTTAACAGGAAGAAAACACTCATTTTCTACTTTGAAAATAAGAATGTGTCATCACAAATGCTAGAAAATTTTAACAACTGGACTTTGTTCCAAACAAAACAGTAACAGGCTCTAAGATTTTCTACGCCACTCATTCCTTAATTATTCCAAAACCTCTTCACTTTAATACTGAACATATAGCGTATTAATGTTATCACTTAAAACATTGATCAGCAAACTATAGCTATGAGCCAAAACCGGTCAGCCACTTGTTTTTGTAAATAAAGTTATATTGGAACATAGCGATCCTCATTCATCTAGAAATGTCTATGGCTGCTTTCCCACCATGATACCGAAGTTGCAACAGAGATCCTAAATTCTGTGAAGTCTAAACTATTTACTATCTAACCCTTTATGGAAAGAGTTTGCTGACATCTGACTTAAAAGTTTACTCACTCATATATTTGAAAAGTATAACTAAGTACTATTATTATATAAATAAAATCTGAACAAAATAACACATGAATAAATCAATGCCTGCCAATATACATTTTTAAAAGTTCTGTATTTTACAGTATACTCATTAACAACGCACAGAATAAAGTAGAGCACAGAGGAGAGCAGTGGACAATAGTTTCTACAGTAAAGTACTACAGGAATTTATCTTTAAAACTTCAACTTTGTTTCTATAAAGGGAAACAAATTAACATGTTCACAATTTTTTAAAATGAATTCACTCTAAAATAAAAGGTCACCGATGCACTAAAAACAATATACCTATATATGTACAATACAAATGCAGTATAAATACAACGAAGTGGTTCATGTTAGCTACTGGATCAGAATATGCATCATTAACTTTAATCAAACTTTTCACAGCAACAGCTGAAATGTCGATGATGTTCTCAAATACTACCTATCCCATTTTCCCTACCTTAGTCTCAAAAACTATGTATTTGCAATAAATATATATGTATTACATTTCCAGGGATGTACTTGCATTTCTATTGGGCTCAGAAATTTCAACTTTTGTTATAAAACCAGTAGCTAAATGTCAAGTTAATTTGGGAAACTTCCAATATTTCTTAGTGTATCTCTGTGTTAACAAAAACTTGAGTAACCTTTTTCTCACCTTAACTCCTAGGGTGCTCTTATAATCATTAACTGACACCTTAATTTCCCCTCATATAAGCTACCTCTACTTAGGACAAAACTTACAGAAGAAAGGTCTCAAATTCTTGCACATGAAAAGCAGAATTCAATACTTTAAAAATGAAAGGTGTCCTAAAACTTAAGATGATACCTTAATTAACTGGCTACTTTAGAACAGACACAATATTTCTTTACCTAAGTTCCTTTAAATAAGTCAAAAGAGTGCAAAAGTAGTACTTCTTTTCTTTTTTTTTTAATTTTTCAATGTTTACTTACTCTTTTTTCTTGAGAGGGAGAGACAAAGCATGAGCAGGGTAGGGGCAGAGAGAGAGGGAGACACATAATCTGAAGCAGGCTCCAGGCTCTGAGGTGTCAGCACAGAGCCTTATGCTGGGCTTGAACTCATGAACGGTGAGATCAGGACCTGAGCTGAAGTCAGCCACTTAACTGACCACCCAGGTGCCTCAGTAATACTTATTTTCTAAGATTTATTTCACAAAAGACATTAAATGACTTTTAAAACTACTTTTATAAAGCCCAAGAGCCACCCAATTATTCTCTGAGTTATTAAGAACAGAAAGGCAAATACTTTTGGGATTTTGGTAATTACTACAGTATAAAGTTCCAATTTACAATTACCATAGACATTAAAACAAGAATGATCTAGTTTTCTATCTTTAAAGTGCAATTCTGAAGACTTTTTTTTCCTAGTGGCCAAAGTATTATCAAGTGACTAGAATCCAAAAAAGTTCTGGTTTTATTTAAGTGATATAAAGCTAATAAAGGTAATGAGACACTTTGGCAGTCAAGAACTTAAAAATTATTATTAGATGACCTTCAGGCTGTGGAATTTAATATTCCACATACACGAAATTTTAAAATTCCAAGGAAAATTCTGAAACAAAACATCATTAAAGATTCTTAACCTTTTTCATTACCTTAAAAATAAATTACCTTCATATTCCCTTCTGCTACTGCAGCACTTCACTCTCTTAAAACAAAATGTCTACAGTTAGTTGCTGCCTCCACTTTTTCATATCCCTTTTTTCCTTAAATCTACTCCAGTTTAGCTTCCATCCTCATTCTACACTGAAAATGCTTTTAATAAGGAAATTATGTAATAAAATTACTACTTTTATCTTTCATTCTACCAGAGCTCTCAGCAGCATTTGAAATGACAGACTATTTCCTTCCTCTTTATAACATTCTCCTCTTGGCTTAAGGAACCCACAATTCTCTGGTTTTCTTTCTTGCTCCAGTGGCTACTTCCTCCTCAGTCTCCTTTTGCCAGCTCCTCTTATACTGGACCTCTCAAGTTGGTCTATCCAGGATCAAGCCCTCTAAATCTGTTTTACACTATGTAACTTTACCTAGTCTCATAGCTTTAAATTCCATTAACACACAGGGACACCTGGGCCGCTCAATCAGTTAACTGTCCAACTCTTGGTTTCAGCTCAGGTCACGATCTCATGGTTAGTGCACAGAACCCGCTTGGGATCCTCTGTGTCTGTCTCTCTCTGCTCCTCCTCTGCTTACAGCTGTCTTGCTCTCTCTCAAAAATAGACATTAAAAAAAATTTTTTTAATAAATTTAAAAAATCCCATTAATATACAGATAATTACTACATTTATTTTAATGTTTATTTTTGACAGAGAGAGAGAGAGAGAGAGAGAGACAGAGCATAAGCGGGGGAGGGCCAGAGAGAAAGGGAGACACAGAATCCGAAGCAGGCTCCAGGCTCTGAGCTGTCAGCACAGAGACCGACGCAGGGCTCTAAGTCACAGACTGCGAGATAATGACCTGAGCTGAAGTCGGATGCTCAACCGACTGAGCCACCCAGGCGCTCTGATAATTACCACATTTATATCTATATCCCTGTCCCTCTTCTAAGCAACTAATGCATAAAAGCTATTTTACTTTTATGTTTTCATAGCCATCCCAAATTGAACACAACAAAGCTAGCATTCTTTGTTTTTACCCCTCCCAAGCTTATACATTTTTCGGAGATTCCCCATTTCAGCAAATGGAACCATCTTCTATCCAGTTGCTTAAGCTTAAAAGAAGTCTATGGTACAACACAAGCAATATAGTCAATGATACTGAAACAGCATTGTATGGTTTACAGATGGTAGCTACACTATCATCAGCATACCTTAACATACAAACTTGTCAAATCACTGTACACCCAAAACAAATATTGTGTATCAATTATACTTAAATTAAATAAAATAATAAAATTTTAAAAAACTAGACATCAACCTTGATTACTCTCTCTCACTCCCCACACCCAGTCAAGCCAGTCCCACTAACTCTAAGCTCACAACTACCTTCAGGCCCCTCTCCCTTTGCTTTTCCCTTTCCCTCTCTGACTTCATTTTCTACCACTCTTGTTTCATCTTACAGTGCTTTAGCCACACTACATGTAGTAGGATGAAATATGGCCACCCGCATTACCTTATTTGGAAAAAGAATACAGATATAATTACAGATTCTGAAAAAGAAGAGATTACTCGATTATCTGTGTAGGCCTTAAATGTCACTACAAATGTCCTTATGAGAGACAAAAGAAGTTAACCAAGGCCATGGGAAGACAGAGCAATTAGAAATTTCAAAATATTTTACACATCAGGGTTCTCACACGCAGCTACAAATAATTCATTCTCATTCTGGTAAACACATTTCTTTTGACCTTCTATGTACTCTTAATATTTTCAATTATGAAATATTACACCCTTTAAGGGTCTTTTTCTTTTAAAAGTCTTTTTCAAGCAAATGAATATTTCCACCAACATAGTAAGGTTTTGATCTCAATGACTTGTCAGAGCTGCTATTCAAATGAATTTATAGCTGGACAATTTATGAACCTTGGAGATGCCTCCTCCCTGTCCAATTTGGGGTCCAATACAGACAATTCCATGTTTTCTTCCCCCAGCCCCTTAAATTCCTTAGCAAATATATCTTTCATTTTATATTCAGAATCCCCTGAAATGCCTAAGAATATATCAATTTATACAAAGTACCAAGATCTCATTTCCTATTTTAGGTTCCATGTCAAATAGAGCTGAGATAGGTTGTCCAAATAAAATGACCAGACAGGTTATATCAGACAGTGTCACATAAAATTTAAATTTCAAACAAATTATTTCTCCTTCTTTGATCTGATACAGAAATTAAAGTCCCAAAATACAGACAATATTATCCTCCATCCCTTCTTCTGATTGATCAGTCCCGGCCAGATCAGCCCCATTCACATCCACAGTTGAAGCCTGGTCCTTTCTTTGACAACTGCTACATGGAGACACCTAAAATTACTGCAGTTACTTCAGTACCTCCAGGGCTGAAAAACTCCAACTCTTGAGTCTCATGTATCACACACAGATCTAAGGTTCTAGAGAGCTAGCATGTCACACAACAAAAAGAAAACACCTCAAAATTTAGAAAAAACAACCAAAGCCAGGAACAAATGTGACTGTTCTAGGAGCTTACAATGTAGGCCCTAATTTCTGTATCTGAGAGCATTTTCCAAATAAAATTTCTCTCCCCCAAACATTTCACAATCAAAACTTATAGTGAAAACATCTCCCACACACTATGAGAGAAACCTACTATAAATGATAATAGTGTATAGACAGAGAAAAAAGAAAACAAAAGGCTATCTAGTTTCAGTTTCTCTCTGGTGTCACGCAATCTCTATCAGTTGACTAGAATCTGTTGGCTGTAAATTGATGATTCTTCTTCAAGAGGATTCAGTTTTCTCTATTCTCCAGACCTGTTCCACCAACATCTCTGCCACCTTTGCAATCTCTTTAGCCATCTCCTCAGCTTTCTCATATCTTTTCATCACTCTACTCTAGACTTAATTGTTTAGATTGGGGCTGGAAGAAGATGTCGGCATAAGAGGATGCTGGGCTCACTGCACGTCCTGCTGATCACTTAGATTCCACCTATACCTGCCTAAATAACCCAAAAAACCGCCAGAGGATTAGCAGAACGGAGTCTCCGGAGCCAAGCGCAGACGAGAGGCCCACAGAAGAGGGTAGGAAGGGCAGCGAGGCGGTGCGCGCTCCACGGACTGGCGGGAGGGAGCCGGGACAGAGGGGCGGCTCGCCGGCCAAACAGAGCCCCCGAGTCTGGCTTGCAAAAGCGGAGGGGCTGGATGGACGGAGTGTGTTCTGACAGCAAGCGCGACTTAGCATCTGGGAGGTCATAAGTTAACAGCTCTGCTCGGAAAGCGGGAAGGCTGGAGGACAAAGGGAGGGAGAGTTGCTGAGCCCCCGGATGACAGAGCTCAGTTTGGTGGGGAACAAAGGCACTCACCAGCGCCATCTCCCCCGCCCATTCCCCAGCCAAAATCCGAAAGGGAACCAGTTCCTGCCAGGGAACTTGCTTGCTCCACACAAACACCCAACTCTGTGCTTCTGCGGAGCCAAACCTCCGGCAGCGGATCTGACTCCCTCCCGCTGCCACAGGGCCCCTCCTGAAGTGGATCACCTAAGGAGAAGCGAGCTAAGCCTGCCCCTCCTGCCCCTGTGCACCTTGCCTACCCACCCCAGCTAATACGCCAGATCCCCAGCACCACAAGCCTGGCAGTGTGCAAGTAGCCCAGACGGGCCACGCCACCCCACAGTGAATCCCGCCCCTAGGAGAGGGAAAGAGAAGGCACACACCAGTCTGACTGTGGCCCCAGCGGTGTGCTGGGGGCAGACATCAGGACTGACTGCGGCCCCACCCACCAACTCCAGTTATACACCACAGCACAGGGGAAGTGCCCAGCAGGTCCGCACCACTCCAGGGACTATCCAAAATGACCAAACGGAAGATTTCCCTCAGAAGAATCTCCAGGAAATAACAACAGCTAATGAACTGAGCAAAAAGGATTTAAATAATATAACAGAAAGTGAATGTAGAATAATAGTCATAAAATTAATCGCTGGGCTTGAAAACAGTATACAGGACAGCAGAGAATCTCTTGCTACAGAGATCAAGGGACTAAGGAACAGTCACAAGGAGCTGAAAAACGCTTTAAACGAAATGCAAAACAAAATGGAAACGACGACACTTGGATTAAAGAGGCAGAGGAGAGAATAGGTGAACTAGAAGATAAAGTTATGGAAAAAGAGGAAGCCGAGAGAAAGAGATAAAAAAATCCAGGAGTATGAGGGGAAAATTAGAGAACTAAGTGATACACTAAAAAGAAATAATATATGCATAATTGGTATCACAGAGGAGGAAGAGAGAGGGAAAGGTGCTGAAGGGGTACTTGAAGAAATTATAGCTGAGAACTTCCCTGAACTGGGGAAGGAAAAAGGCATTGAAATCCAAGAGACACAGAGAACTCCCTTCAGACGTAACTTGAATCGATCTTCTGCACGACACATCATAGTGAAAATGGCAAAATACAAGGATAAAGAGAAAATTCTGAAAGCAGCAAGGGATAAACGTGCCCTCACATATAAAGGGAGACCTATAAGACTCGTGACTGATCTCTCTTTTGAAACCTGGCAGGCCAGAAGGGATTGGCACGATATTTTCAGTGTGCTAAACAGGAAAAATACGCAGCCGAGAATCCTTTATCCAGCAAGTCTGTCATTTAGAATAGAAGGAGAGATAAAGGTTTCCCAAACAAAAACTGAAGGAATTTGTCACCACTAAACCAGCCCTACAAGAGATCCTAAGGGGGATCCTGTGAGACAAAGTACAAGAGACATCACTACAAGCATAAAACATAAAGACATCACAATGACTCTAAACCCGTATCTTTCTATAATAACACTGAATGTAAATGGATTAAATGCGCCAACCAAAAGACATAGGGTATCAGAATGGATAAAAAAACAAGACCCATCTATTTGCTGTCTACAAGAGACTCATTTTAGACCTGAGGACACCATTAGATTGAGAGTGAGGGGATGGAGAACTATTTATCATGTTACTGGAAGCCAAAAGAAAGCTGGAGTAGCCATACTTATATCAGACAAACTAGACTTTAAATTAAAGGCTGTAACAAGAGATGAAGAAGGGCATTATATAATAATTACAGGGTCTATCCATCAGGAAGAGCTAACAATTATAAATGTCTATGCGCCGAATACCGGAGCCCCCAAATATATAAAACAATTACTCATAAACATAAGCAACCTTATTGATAAGAATGTGGTCATTGCATGGGACTTTAACACTCCACTTACAGAAATGGATAGATCATCTAGACACACGGTCAATAAAGAAACAAGGGCCCTGAATGATACATTGGATCAGATGGACTTGACAGATATATTGAGAACTCTGCATCCCAAAGCAACAGAATATACTTTCTTCTCGAGTGCACATGGAACATTCTCCAAGATAGATCATATACTGGGTCACAAAACAGCCCTTCATAAGTTCACAAGAATTGAAATTATACCATGCATACTTTCAGACCACAATGCTATGAAGCTTGAAATCAATCACAGGAAAAAGTCTGGAAAACCTGCAAAAGCATGGAGGTTAAAGAACACCCTACTCACGAATGAGTAGGTCAACCAGGCAATTAGAGAAGAAATTGAAAAATATATGGAAACAAATGAAAATGAAAATACAACAATCCAAACGCTTTGGGACGCAGCAAAGGCAGTCCTGAGAGGAAAATACATTGCAATCCAGGCCTATCTCAAGAAACAAGAAAAATCCCAAATACAAAATCTAACAGCACACCTAAAGGAAATAGAAGCAGAACAGCAAAGGCAGCCTAAACCCAGCAGAAGAAGAGAAATAATAAAGATCAGAGCAGAAATAAACAATACAGAATCTAAAAAAACTGTAGAGCAGATCAATGAAACCAAGAGTTGGTTTTTTGAAAAAATAAACAAAATTGACAAACCTCTAGCCAGGCTTCTCAAAAAGAAAAGGGAGATGACCCAAATAGATAAAATCATGAATGAAAATGGAATTATTACAACCAATCCCTCAGATAGACAAATATCAGGGAATACTATGAAAAATTATATGCCAACAAACTGGACAATCTGGAAGAAATGGACAAATTCCTAAACACCCACACTCTTCCAAAACTCAATCAAGAGGAAATAGAAAGCTTGAACAGACCCATAACCAGCGAAGAAATTGAATCGGTTATCAAAAATCCCCCAACAAATAAGAGTCCAGGACCAGATGGCTTCCCAGGGGAGTTCTACCAGACGTTTAAAGCAGAGATAATACCTATCCTTCTCAAGCTATTCCAAAAAATAGAAAGGGAAGGAAAACTTCCAGACTCATTCTATGAAGCCAGTATTATTTTGATTCCTAAAGCAGACAGAGACCCAGTAAAAAAAAGAGAACTACAGGCCAATATCCCTGATGAATATGGATGCAAAAATTCTCAATAAGATACTAGCAAATCGAATTCAACGGCATATAAAAAGAATTATTCACCATGACCAAGTGGGATTCATTCCTGGGATGCAGGGCTGGTTCAACATTCGCAAATCAATCAACGTGATACATCACATTAACAAAAAAAGAGAGAAGAACCATATGATCCTGTCCATCGATGCAGAAAAGGCCTTTCACAAAATTCAGCACCCTTTCTTAATAAAAACCCTTGAGAAAGTTGGGATAGAAGGAACATACTTAAAGATCATAAGCCATTTATGAAAAGCCCACAGCTAACATCATCCTCAATGGGGAAAAACTGAGAGCTTTTTCCCTGAGATCAGGAACACGACAGGGATGCCCACTATCACCGCTGTTGTTTAACATAGCGTTGGAAGTTCTAGCATCAGCAATCAGACAACAAAAGGAAATCAAAGGCATCAAAATTGGCAAAGATGAGGTCAAGCTTTCGCTTTTTGCAGATGACATGATATTATACATGGAAAACCCAACAGACTCCACCAAAAGTCTGCTAGAACTGATACATGAATTCTGCAAAGTTGCAGGATACAAAATCAATGTACAGAAATCAGTTGCATTCTTATACACTAACAATGAAGCAACAGAAAGACAAATAAAGAAACTGATCCCATTCACAATTGCACCAAGAAGCATAAAATACCTAGGAATAAATCTAACCAAAGATGTAAAAGATCTGTATGCTGAAAACTATAGAAAGCTTATGAAGGAAATTGAAGAAGATATAAAGAAATGGAAAGACATTCCCTGCTCATGGATTGGAAGAATAAATATTGTCAAAATGTCAATACTACCCAAAGCTACCTACACATTCAATGCAATCCCAATCAAAATTGCACCAGCATTCTTCTTGAAACTAGAACAAGCAATCCTAAAACTCATATGGAACCACAAAAGACCCCAAATAGCCAAAGTAATGTTGAACAAGAAGACCAAAGCAGGAGGCATCACAATCCCAGACTTTAGCCTCTACTACAAAGCTGTCATCATCAAGACACCATGGTATTGGCACAAAAACAGACACATAGACCAATGGAATAGAATAGAAACCCCAGAACTAGACCCACAAACGTATGGCCAACTCATCTTTGACAAAGCAGGAAAGAACATCCAATGGAAAAAAGACAGCCTCTTTAACAAATGGTGTTGGGAGAACTGGACAGCAACATGCAGAAGGTTGAAACTAGACCACTTTCTTATACCATTCACAAAAATAAACTCAAAATGGATAAAGGACCTGAATGTGAGACAGGAAACCATCAAAACCTTAGAGGAGAAAGCAGGAAGAGACCTCTCTGACCTCAGCCATAGCAATCTCTTACTCGACACATGCCCAAAGGCAAGGGAATTGAAAGCAAAAGTGAATTACTGGGACCTTATGAAGATAAAAACCTTCTGCACAGCAAAGGAAACAACCAACAAAACTAAAAGGCAACCAACGGAATGGGAAAAGATATTTGCAAATGACATATCGGACAAAGGGCTAGTATCCAAAATCTATAAAGAGCTCACCAAACTCCACACCCGAAAAACAAATAACCCAGTGAAGAAATGGGCAGAAAACATGAATAGACACTTCTCTAAAGAAGACATCCGGATGGCCAACAGGCACATGAAAAGATGTTCAGCGTCGCTCCTTATCAGGGAAATACAAACCAAAACCACATTCAGATATCACCTCACGCCAGTCAGAGTGGCCAAAATGAACAAATCAGGAGACTATAGATGCTGGAGAGGATGTGGAGAAACGGGAACCCTCTTGCACTGTTGGTGGGAATGCAAATTGGTGCAGCCGCTCTGGAAAGCAGTGTGGAGGTTCCTCAAAAAATTAAAAATAGACGTACCCTATGACCCAGCAATAGCACTGCTAGGAATTTACCCAAGGGATAGAGGAGTACTGATGCATAGGGGCACTTGTACCCCAATGTTTATAGCAGCACTCTCAACAATAGCCAAATTATGGAAAGAGCCTAAATGTCCATCAACTGATGAATGGATAAATTGTGGTTTATATACACAATGGAATACTACGTGGCAATGAGAAAGAATGAAATATGGCCTTTTGTAGCAACGTGGATGGAACTGGAGAGTGTGATGCTAAGTGAAATAAGCCATACAGAGAAAGACAGATACCATATGGTTTCACTCTTATGTGGATCCTAAGAAACTTAACAGAAACCCATGGGGGAAGAGAAGGAAAAAAAAAAAAAAAGAGGTTAGAGTGGGAGAGAGCCAAAACATAAGAGACTGTTAAAAACTGAGAACAGGGGCGCCTGGGTGGCGCAGTCGGTTAAGCGTCCGACTTCAGCCAGGTCACGATCTCGCGGTCCGTGAGTTCGAGCCCCGCGTCAGGCTCTGGGCTGATGGCTCAGAGCCTGGAGCCTGTTTCCGATTCTGTGTCTCCCTCTCTCTCTGCCCCTCCCCCGTTCATGCTCTATCTCTCTGTCCCAAAAATAAATAAACATTGAAAAAAAAAATTTTTTAAAAAAACTGAGAACAAACTGAGGGTTGATGGGGGGTGGGAGGGAGGGGAGGGTGGGTGATGGGTATTGAGGAGGGCACCTTTTGGGATGAGCACTGGGTGTTGTATGGAAACCAATTTGACAATAAATTTCATATATTGAAAAAAAAAGAAATCTGCAAAAAAAATTGTTTAGATTTTGATTATGAGTCATCAGAGCTCCTTCCTCCAAGCCTGCCACTTTTATCTGGATGGCCATTTTATTTGGATGACCATTTTGACCAGCTTCCACAAGTTGCTCTTATTTACCATATAATAATATCCCGGCTTTCTAGTAGAAGACACAATATCCTCCTACATCTCAGTGATAATTATAGGCAGAAATTGCTCAAAATCTTCTTAAGGTTCTAGCAGTTCAGCTTCCTTAGGTCTGCAAATACAATGATGTTCAAGGGCCATATTTTTCTCACTACTTCAGAATCATAGTATGAACAGAGAAGCCCCGAACTTTATTTTCTTACCTAATTATTACAAACTTTGCTACTACTACTTAACAAAATTGTATTGTGGATGGGCCAATTATCTCACGCTATTTCTACTTTAATCACAAGAGTATTTGACTTCTGAAATGTGCCACCAAAAAGGCAGATAGATGGAGGCAATCACTATGTAGACCTACTCCCATGGTCCTCTAACAAGAAGCATTCATTAGCTAGTAAGCAAATCCAATACCCTGTTACATTCACCATACTCACCACTCCAAAACTCATTCCAACAAGCTTACATGAAATATGCAAATGCCTAACAATCAAGATGTCTGGACTACATAATTGCTGCATTATCAAATTCTTCCTAACCTCACATCTTTCACTGGTCTATACCCAAGTAGTACACTTCCCAGTGGCCTATCAGTACAAAATCATATAAGAATGGGTAAATATTGAATCTCCAAATAAAAATCCTAGAAAGTTTTCATACAAGGCTGATCACGTATTGTTTAAGATGAGATTAAGCCAAGACAGCTGCAGGGTGAAGACAAATTCTAAAAAACAAAAAGCCCAGCTGTCTCTTAAAATAGAAATTCAGGGGGCCACCTGAGTGGCTCAGTTAAGCATTTGACTCTTGATTTCGGCTCAGTACATAATCTCAGCAGTATGTGAGTTTGAACCCCTTGTCAGGCTCTGCACTGACAGTATGGAGCCTGCTTGGGATTCTCTCTCCAAACCTCCCCACTCTTGCTCTCTCTCTCTCTCTCTCTCAACATCAATAAACTTAAAAAAAATAAAATAGAAATTCAGAACCACCAATCAAAATGGTGCCTTTAAATGAAACTAGGCAAAATAAAAGACCTCAGATCTCTCCCACATGTATATATCATGTAATCATCCTCACTTTCTGCACTTTTTATTCAACCAAGGCAGACAAAGGCATTGATTGCACCATGTTCCTCCAAGTCAACTAGGCCAGATAGCTAATTGCTCAACAGCATCAGGAATTAAGTTTGCAGACAGATACAAAAAATTTACAAATTGGCCCCACATAAATATTAAGAATCATAAGGTAAAGTTAGTATTAACATTTAATTTAGTATTCTTAATATTAAACAAGGTATGTTACTAAATAGCCCAAATATTTCCAAAAAGGTAAGTCTGAAAGATCTGACAGTCAACCACCCTCAATTTCAGACAGCCTATGCAATAAACAAGTACAACATGATTGAGTCTAATGTACTATTTAAAGAATGCTTAATGAAGAAAAAAATCTCAGACTAAGAAGAAACAAAATTAAATGACTAAGTTCAAGTGAAAAATTCTGTATCTGTGAACTAAACTTTGTAATATAATAAATTTACTGAGAACTGGGGTAAAAAGAACCATAAAATATGCTTTAAGTAATTCAATTTTTTAAAAAATACTCCCAAATTAAAATATATATATATAAGCTGTAGATATTCATGACAACATTACAGTGAAAAGCTAACATCTTAAATTCCCACCAACAGAAAATCAATTATATTACAGTAGATCCATTCCTTGAAGTACTATGCAACCTTAAGAAATTATTTTTAGGAAGTTAGTAATATGGAATAGTGCTCAAGAGTGAAAAGGCTGGAATCAAAAATATTATTATGTACTGTCATTTGGGGGGGAAAGAAAATTTAATAAAAATTTACAAGAGTGTGCTAATAAACATGATTGTTAAGTACTTTTTCTCCTCTTTTCCCAATATTGTAAAAAAAAAAAATTTTTTTTTTATGATAGGCACAGGACTATAAAAAAAGTATCACACACCCTTTCACGAAGATGGCGCCGAAGGCGAAGAAGGAAGCCCCTGCCCCTCCCAAAGCCGAAGCCAAAGCAAAGGCTTTGAAGGCCAAGAAAGCAGTGCTGAAAGGCGTCCACAGTCATAAAAAAAAGAAGATCCGTACGTCACCTACATTCCGACGGCCCAAGACACTGCGTCTCCGAAGACAGCCCAAATATCCTCGAAAGAGCGCCCCCAGGAGAAACAAGCTTGACCACTATGCCATCATCAAGTTCCCCCTGACTACAGAGTCAGCCATGAAGAAAATAGAAGACAACAACACTCTTGTGTTCATTGTGGATGTCAAGGCCAACAAGCACCAGATCAAACAGGCCGTGAAGAAACTCTATGACATTGATGTGGCCAAGGTCAACACTCTGATCAGGCCCGATGGAGAAAAGAAAGCATATGTTCGACTGGCTCCTGACTATGATGCTTTGGATGTTGCCAACAAAATTGGGATCATCTAAACTGAGTCCAGCTGGCTAAATCTAAATATAAATTTTTTCAACATAAAAAAAATTTAAAAAAATAAAAAAAAAAAGTATCACACAAAAGATGTCTTTCTCAAGTAAGCTCCAAAAAAAAAAAACACAATAAATTCAGATTAAGATCTTGAGTATTTTGACACCCTCACCCAAAAATCTTCAGTATTTTGAAATAAACTTTATATATAAATCAAATCCAATTAAGAGAAATAAAGGACTACATATCTTTTTATGTGATAGAACTTCCATTAAGATATCTCTTGAAATAACAAAGTGTTTGTAAAAAGTGACCAACATAAATGCAAACTGGAAATTCCAGAAAAAAAGAATATAGTGGTGCCTAAGTGGCTCAGTCATTTAAGCAACTGACTATTGGTTTTGGCTCAGGTCATGATCTCAAGGATTCGTGGATTTGAGCCCCTCAGCGGGCTCCATGCTGACAGCGCAGAGTCTGCTTGGAATTCTGATTCCCTCTCTCTCTGCCCCTTCCCTGCTCATGATGTTTCTGTCTCTCTCAAAGTGAACACATGAACTTCAAAAAAAAAAAAAAAGAAAAAAGAAAAGAATACCAACTTTTGAGACATTTTCAAATAAATAACACTTGTGCAAAAACAATCCTTTAAAATATATTAACTTCTAGGGGCACATGGGTAGCTCAGTCAGTTAAACATCCAACTTCGACTCAGGTCATGATCTTAGCTTAGGCCATGATCTCATGGTTCGTGAGTTCGAGCCCCATGTTGGCAGCTCAAAGCCTGGAGCCTGCTTCGGATTCTATTTCCCGCCCTCTCTCCCTCTGTCCTTCCCCCGCTCACACTATGTCTCTCTCTCTCTCTCAAAAATGAACATTAAAAATATATATATTAACTTCTAAAGTAGAGTTTTTTTTTTTAAGTCAACTTTCAAATCAGAACTGAAACCCAAAAAGCTATTCCAAGTCCTGTTCCTTTGAATTACAATATAACTCTCCAAATGCCACTAAGGAAAAAGATCTGATGATTTGCACATTTGAAGAGCCAAGTGATGACACCATCTCAATCAGCCTAACATATGCATCCTACTTGTAGGAAACCAATTTATAGAATTCAAAATATCACCCAACACCAAACTGTATTTTTCAGTTTTCAATACAAGTGTCTGTCAAACATGTTCAACCATATTTGTACCAGCTGCTTCCACCCACAGTAAGTCCTCAATCACTGACATTTAAATTGTCAATAATATCACTACACATATTTTAGTTAATTATCAAATTACCTCATACTATTTTATTCCATTTGAGGCTTAGAGTGCCTCCTCTTCATTGCCCCTAAGGCAGTTAATAACAATCAGATGGAGGTAAGCACAGCACACTCCACCGGACTATAATCTAGAACTTTCCTACCACAGTGATTTTCAACTTCAATAAAATCTGTAGTGTTTAATAACCACAAACTTTAAATTTTACTACCTTCTCAAATACAGGAACATAGGAAGACATATGAGGTTTGATTATTTCCGCTTCCCAATCTTCATCTCCCATGGTGGCTTCCAGTTCTATTTTTATCTAAATTTTTTTAAAAAAACGTACATTTGGCCTCTATTAGATCAGAATCATATACTTAACAACATGAACTGTCACAATTTCACATACACCTCCCAAAACTACTGAACTAGCTGCTGATCTTCCCCAAAGATCCCCTTATTTTTTATCTTTAAAAATGAGTTGAACTACTTAACCAATCTTGCAACCACAATGTCCCTACTGGGCCTTTCTCCAAAATCTGTTTACTGACTTTATCCTCTCCTTTCAAGGGTCTCCCAAACAGCTTACTGGATATTAAGGGTAAGGGAAATTTCTCAACTACTACTCAATGTTTCTCTCTTTGCACACCTCCCTTCAAAAGTAAAGATGTTTGGTTTGTAGGTTTCGATAGTTTACTGGGAGAGAGGGAGCCAGGGCCAAGGCCTTCAAGCTTGGCGGGGTAGTGGTCACGAGTTAGGTGGCCCAAATCCTTTCAACAATGGACAACTAGTTACTCTAAGGGGCATTTGTACACAAATGATACTACAGCCACTCTTGTTCGGATAAAACGCCACACACAAGCTGGGCAAAGATGCTTCTTTAATTCCTCTACAGGCCTCTTCGCCCTACAGGCGTCAGCCGAGCTTTAAGACCTACACTGGCAAGTAAAGAAAAAGCCCCAAAGGACGGCTCCAACGCCCACCTGCCCCATCCGTTCTTCATCTAGCCTAAACTCCCACTACCGGGAAACCCACAGGGGCCAGCAGAGACCCGCGCCAGGAAGAAAGTCGCCAGGCCACTCACCTCTCCGCTGCTTGCTCTCCCGGGGTCCACTCAGGCGGCGACGCCGCTTAAACGGCTGCACGTGCAGGACGCTGCTGACTGCGTCAGGTGCGCAGCTTCAACAACAAATGGCACCAGGCGACGAGTGCCTCCAGCCAATCAGCGCTCAGACCACCGGCGTTGCCCCGCCCCATCTCCAGCCGTGCGTTCCCTATTTGCTCGCATTTGAGGTCGCTAAAGCCAGACCCGCTCTCTTCTTCACACAGTGGCCCGTTAGGCCTGGGGGTATAAGGCTGGCCGTGAGCCACTTGTCTCTAGATTCTTGGGGTGGGGGTGGTCCTCAATGTGGAGATGCCCTAGATTTTCTCTGTGCAAGCCAAAGATGCACAGCCCCTTTTTATAATACCAAATATGTCCACCCCCCTTTTTATAATACCAAAAATAAAAGGGAAGATGAGTAATGCCCTGCCTCCAACCTCTTTGACTTGATCTTCCTGTTTTCTTGCTGTAGTCCCTGGCCGTTGGTCCCTCGGTTCTTTATTTCTGAGGTGCTTGCTTCACAACTGGGGATTCCTGCTGCCTCAGCATGTGGCTAAGGACTGTGGAGCTGGCACGTTTCCGTTTCCTCCCCATGACAGCTAGGATGAGGCTCTGTCCTGCCTCATCCAGGATGCTGTAAAAAAAAAAAAAAAAAAAAAAAAAGTTACCCTTTCCTATAGAGTTGAAGGTGCTTCTCTTCAGGAGAGATATGCCCTCTGATGCAGAAAGAAGGAAATTGTGCTGGATAGATTCATTCATCAAGGCTTGGATTTGTGGCCCACCAATTCATATCCCTAGGGGTACTAGCCAAACCTAAGAGTGACCAAGGATCATTCCCATGCTTAATGCTCTGACCAATCAGATATTCTTGTTTTGCCTCACAAAAAAGTAAAGGAAATTTCTCAATATTTTCCCTTCAACCAAAAAGTATAACAACCAACTGCTTTAGAAGTATTGTTTCCATTTTTTATTTTCGTGATAGTCTGACACCCGGGCATAGAGGATTAGGCACTTTGCGGGTTGAACTTCTTTCATCTTTAGAACCACCATTATTGTTTCTGTGTCTTCATCAAGAATATGTCATTATTTATCTAGTTAGCACTATTTTCAATGTGAATTTTTTTTTAATTTTTTTTTCAACGTTTATTCATTTTTGGGACAGAGAGAAACAGAGCATGAACGGGGGAGGGGCAGAGAAAGAGGGAGACACAGAATCAGAAACAGGCTCCAGGCTCTGAGCCATCAGCCCAGAGCCTGACGCGGGGCTCGAACTCACGGACCGCGAGATCGTGACCTGGCTGAAGGCGGACGCTTAACCAACTGCGCCACCCAGGCGCCCCCAACGTGAATTGTTTTTAAAAGATTATTGTTAACAAAGATCAGGGGCACCTGGGTGGCTCAGTCAGTTAAGCATCCGGCTTCAGCATAGGTCATGATCTCATGGTTTCTGGGTTTGAGACTCATATCAGGCTCTGTGCTGACAGCTCAGAGCCTGGAGCCTGCTTTAAAACACAAAGCACAAAGATCAAGCCAGAATATATTTTAACTGTCATTTTTAATAATCTCTATTTTTTAATGTTTATTTATTTATTTTGAGAGGCGGAGGGCAAAGAGAGAAGGAGAGAGAAAATCCCAAGCAAGCTCCACACTCAGCATGGAGCCTGACTCAGTGCTTGATCTCACAACCACAAGATCATGACCTGAGCAGAAACCAAGAGTCAGACACTTAAACAACTGAGCCACTCAGGCACCCCAACAATTTCTAATTTTAAACTAGATTTTCACACCATGCCCTTTAAGAGGCAAGTACCTTAAATTGCTGCACGTGTATGGGAGAGCCACCAATATTCCTGGCATTCTGAATCTGTAAACAGGGGTCCTTGAGGTATTTTAACTCACTTTGAATTGAATGTTATTCTTTCAAAACTTTTTGTGTCATGGGAAAATATTAAGTGAAAAGAGTAAGGTATTAAATCGTGTAGATGAACAATAACCAAGTAGATTCTGTTTTACATATAGAAAACTTGGACATATTTTTTAAAATAATTTTTTTCAGAACAGAGTTAAAGAAAATAACTTTTTAAAATTTGTATGTTGTTGACACACACTGTTACATTAGTTTCAGATGTACAGCATAGTGATTCAACAAGTTTATACATTACACTATGTTCACCACATAGCTATTCTCTGTCACCATAGGTCCCTATTACTATATCATTGACTATATTCCTTATCCTGTGCCTTTAATTCCTGTGACTTATTCATTCCATAGCTAGAAACCTGTTATAGCCCATTCCCTTTTACCCCTTTGGCTCATCTCCCTAACCCCTTCCTTTATGGCAACCATGAGTTTGTTCTCTGTGTTTATAGATCTGATATTGCTTTTTTTTTCTTTTTAGAGTCTACATAGGACTGAAATCAAATGTAGATGACATGTACATGATACATAAAGACCAATACGATATTTGTCTTTCTCAGTCTGACTTATTTCACTTACCATAATACTATCTAGGTCTATCCATGTTGGGTCAGATGCCACAATCTCATCCTTTTTCGTAGCTAGGTAATATTCCATTGTGCATCTATACCATATCTTTCTTATCCATTTGTCTATCATTGGACACTTAGGTTGTTTCCATATCTTGGCTACTTTAATAATGCTGCAATAAACAGAGAGGTGCATACATCTTTATGAATTAGTGTTTTCATTTTCTCTGGGTTAAAGAAAACACTTAGTCAACAATCACTACCATTCAGTCCTAGAACAGATTGTTATTGCTTTCAGGTATTGCAATGAAACACTTCTATATGAAACATTCTATATAATTTTTGAGAGCTAGCTTTGGTTAAGAAAAAGTAAATTATAATGAAAACTAAAGTTTAATATTAAGGAAAGAAAAAATAAGCAATGGATGAAAATAATATAATTCAAAAACTGAACAGAAACAGTGAAAAAAAGACAAACACAATTAAGTAAATACTTGCTCTGTGATGTGTGCGCCAAGAAAGTAAAGCCAGTATGGGTATCTCCCATGTTTTGAAAGCTCACGTTCTGCCACTTTGCTTTTATAAAAGACTTACATTAGGGCCTTTTTTCACTAACAGAAAAATCCAAGGAGGATTTCTGCTTTTACAAAAAGGCAAAAGCAAAAATAGCATTCAGTGTTTTTCTGCAGTGATGCCTTATAGAAGTAGCATGACCTGGAGCAGCGAGTGACACTAAGCTCCTTCCCCAAGAACTAAGCATGTCAGCATCAAGCCACTATAGCTTTGAAGTGTGTCTATGAGCATCTCAATTTGTTTTGGTATCTGTTAGCAAGATGTGTCCTCAAGTATCAGAAAAGTCTAAGAGAGGTCATATATTTGGTCTGAGAAGTCTCAAAAACTTTTTCATATAAATTAATGGTAATTGTTTCTTCATTTAACACCATTGTGACTTATGAAAGGTTTCATAAGAACACTGCACTTTCAAATAGTGGAGGAGACCTGTATGTTTTATATTCAGGTTCTCTCTGACAAATCTTAAATTAGTGATGGTAATAAATGGCAACATAGGGAAAATGCAGGAATTCATTTAGTGATTAAATAGGCTTTAACTGAATACCTAGTGTGTGCCAGGTATTATGCTAAGTGCTACAAATAAAATTAGCCAATTTCTCAAGAAGTCTAGGGAAGAGAATGGCATGGCTAATGGAATATAAAACCTTAAGATTTGTGGGAGTGCCTGTGTAGCTCAGTTGATTGGGCATCCAACTCTTAATCTCAGCTCAGGTCTTGATCTCAGAATCATGAGTTCAAGCCCTGCTTTGGACTTAAAAAAATCTAAAATCTTAAGATTTCTGTCATAGAAGATTCACTGTAAAGTTCATATAGAGTTTATCCAAATTCTGTACATCCCATATAATAAGGTAGGATGAGTTTCCTCAAAACTGTTTCATAGTTTAGAATCAAAGTTTGCAGTTAAGATCCTTTACACTTCAGAAAGAGGCATTACATTTTCCAAAGTAATGTAGATAAAGAGAACTGATATTTTAGACTTTTTATGTTTTCAATATTATCTCCACATTACTCAAATAATGATTTTTCAATTGATGTAAACTGTGCCTAATATCATGTCAAGACTGTTAAATTTTTCTTTTAATCTTCCAGTAGGCTAAAAATTGGTCACCTCAAATGGGGGAGAATAGATGTTCATTCATAGGTACTAAGAATACTTGAGAATCTCTTACTATGCACATAACCATAAAAAAGATTTTTTTTAATGAATGTTATGGTTGGAGCTCTGTAAATCAACACAAAATAGATGGGGGGGGGGGGAGGTTTATAGTGTCTCCAAGATACTATGGTGCTAGTAACACATCTAAGGAAAAAAGTCACCAAAGAGGGGTTTTCAGCATACCCCAGCAGAGTTCAAAGACATGAAAATGTCTATTTTTCTCTATCAAAAATCTCTATGATTAAGGGACTATTTACCAATGTGTGGTACACATACCACTGATTTTAGGCAATTCATAGACAATTTTCATTTTAAAGTAATATTTATTTTAATATTTTAGATAACTAAGAATCATAACAAACCCAGGATTTCAGAACTATAATTGCTTAGAATGACACTAAATAGTTAAGTTCAAAAAAGTTTATTCAATTAAAGAAAAAGTAAATATAAATGGTATGCAGGAACAGCAAAAAATCATGAAGGTGGTATTCAAAGGACTGAAGTTTGGGAAACATTGGTGCAAATGGGAAAGACTTTGGATATGGGGACTGGTAACTAGACAGATTTTCTCTATTGTGAGGTAAATATATTTCATCTTAACCTGTTCTGATTCTATGCTCACTTAGCAACTTCCTAAATAATAGTTCAACTTCCCCAAGTATTTCAATACTAAGAAAGGAGGTGCAGTGGATAAGACATATAAGCCTTAATTGCTCCCCATTATGAATGAATACATTTTGAGATTCTGGTTTAGAAACCAGTCTTATTTAAATAGCATTCCTGAAAGTTCCTGACTGCAATCAACCAGACCTCCTAGATGACATACCAGTAGTCCCTAAGTAGTTTTACAAGTGTATTTAATGAGAGCTAAAAGTGAGTGAATAATACAAGCCAAATACTGTGTACCTTGTGCAATCCTTCCTAAGACAAAGGGGTCTTCTTGGCCCTTCACTGCAAAACAGTGTTTCACCAGTGAATAATGGAAGTTGGTAAACAGTTACGAGGAAAGCATAGTAGGGGCGCCTGGGTGGCGCAGTCGGTTGAGCGTCCGACTTCAGCCAGGTCACGATCTCGCGGTCCGTGAGTTCGAGCCCCGCGTCGGGCTCTGGGCTGATGGCTCGGAGCCCGGAGCCTGTTTCTGATTCTGTGTCTCCCTCTCTCTCTGCCCCTCCCCCGTTCATGCTCTGTCTCTCTCTGTCCCCAAAATAAATAAAACGTTGAAAAAAAAAAAATTTAAAAAAAAAAAAAAGAAAAAAAAGAAAGCATAGTATTACCAAAGTCTAGCCCTTTCCATTCCCACTAGATGTTAGCTGTACTTAACAAAGAAAGTTGGCTTTTCTGTATCCCAAATGGCAAAGGAAACACAATTTGTGAATGTCATCACTGTAAATCTTCCTCGATATAAAAGAGAGAAGTATTTCACCTCAAGAGAAGTAGTGACAACTTGTGAGATGAGCACTGAGTGTTGTACAGAAGCTAATTTGACAATAAATTATATTTTAAAAAAAGAGAGAGAAGTAGTGACCAGGTCCAATCAATGAAACTCGATCAGGGATAAATCTCTTTCTACCTACCCCTACTAAGACTAAAGACTTTGAGCTTTCAAGCAGGGAGGAAGAAATTAACAGCAGTTGACTATGAAGTCACTATTGATAATTTCTACTTGTCCATTTAATAACTATGTGAACTTGGGCAAGTTATTTAATCACTCTGTCTGTAAAATGGGGCTAACCAGCTATAGTTGAGATGATTAGGCCCTACACAAAGGCCCCAAGCCAAGAGGCAAGAAGGAGCTGACCTCAGCCTACATACTACTTACCACGCCATGCACTGCAGAGCTGCATACATCCACATAAGGTACAATTTTCTAATTCCTTCTATTTACATATTTGTAAGGGTTTCTGTTGTCCTACTTGGTCACTGACTTACAAAAAGATTTTACTGAAAATATTTTTCCCTGAAATCTATGTTTTAGAATTGTGAATCTTTTATATGATGCCTAATGAAAAGACTTTATTAATTCAGGACCTACAGTAATTGTCTGTACTTGATTTTCATTCCTGAACCCATTGGATTCTGGCTTTTACCCCATTGCTTTACCAATATTGCCAAGGTCAATAGCAACACTGACCTCCTTGTTTCTAAAACTGACTGACAGTTTTCAATTCTTAACTTAACAGGTCTTTTATTAGTCTTTGATACTGTTGACTACTTCTTTACAAAAATTTTCTTAATATAACTGGATAACCATATAGAAAGATATAAAATTGGATCTGTTCTTCATACGATATAACAGGATAAGAAATTCAAATGTAAAAACAATAAAGCCAGAGTTGGCTAACCTGGCTGAAAAGTAGGGGAAATCCATACTTCCCACATCTCTCAAACAAAGAAATGCAGAAGCCAAAGGACTTTGAACACCAGAGCCTGGGAGGAAAACAAACTGAATCTACTAGGAAGAAAATGGGAAAGCTGGGAAAAAGATAGGTGGGTAACTGCAAACTGGGGGAGATAAAAAAAAAAAAAGGTCACATGGGCACGGAGGGGAGTGACCCCCTTCTGTGGAGAGACAAAGGGAAGAGAAAGGGCAGCTAGGGAAGTGTAGGACCATAGCTGGACAGGAGAAAGACCTCAGACTGAGACTGAGAGGGATCCAATCTCTAACTGCAGGGCTTTCTTTGGACTGGAGCTGGCTCCCTTTTCACGCACATGGGGAGGAGGGGAGCCAGCCCTGGGTGGGGTGGTAGGTCAGGGGCTCAGTCCGTAGTTGGAGAAAGTGGTTCCTTCCTTGGAGGGCTGCACATTAGTACAGAACCTGCCTGCGTCTGCCACCCCAGGGCGCAGTGGCTGGGCTAAGGGCGCAGTCTGCAGGAGGAAAAGGCAGCTGTCTCCCTGGAGTGCTATGGGAAAAGTCAAAGCCTGCCTGTGTCTGCCACCCCGGGACTCACTGCAAGGGCGGTGGCTCTCAGTATGCAGTAGGAGACCTGCAGCAAACAGACTGGTGTCCTCCCTGAAGGGCGGCAGCACAGACAAGACCAGTCCAGACCACATATCACCACACTGAGAGGCACTTCCCCAGTGCCAGAGCACAGGGAGCAGGACTTTGAATCCTAGCCAAGCGCAGGTCAGGGAAGTTGGTGGAGAGAGAAGGACCGCCCTGTCTGCTTCCGCAGCATAGTGAGTACACTCAAACTGAGTCCCCTGGTCCAGGTCCCTGGAGAAGAGACTAGGGGATCACCATTCCCCCCCCCCACCACCATCACCAAGGCTGGGCCTCAGGGATCACACCCTGAGGCCCATAGAGGAGGTGTGTCCGGATTACGCCAAACCACGCCCGTTTGCACTGGGTAACTGTATCCACTGGAGCAGCACAGACCCTGCGGACAGCTACTCCCGACATGCTATGCAGCATTGCCTAGATTAACTCTAGGTCAATTCTGGATATATAGATATATTCTCCCTGCCCCCCATTTCTCCTCCTTATCTCTTCCCTCCCCTAGGCTGGTTATACCTCCTTCTTTATAATCCTTTCTCTCTCTCTGGAATAATCAACCCATGTGGTTTCTCTGTCTGGGTAACTTTATCTTCATTCCATTTTCCCCACCTCTGTCTTTATTTTTCTTTCTCTCTCTCTGGATTAAGCCTTTTAGTCTCTCTGCCTAATCAATGTTTATTTTTTCTCTCTTTGTATGTGCTCTTCCATCAGCACCGCCTCCACCCTCTTCTTTACTTGTAGTCGGTGTTTATGGGTTTTTTGTTTTTAGTCTTTAGTTTTCTGTTTTTGTTTATTTGTTTGTGTTATTTGTTTGTGTGTTTGTGTGTTTTTGTCTGTTTGTCTATAGGTTTTCCTTTACAGGGCTACTCCAAGGAACAAATCAAAGCACACCTGGTGGAGGGTCCAAAATATTACTACGAGTAGGGTAATAAACTAACCAAAGTCACAACAACAGAGAGCAAGTAACCATCTCCAAAAAAACACCTCCTGAAGGGCCAGGCCCTGGACAGTGTATGACCCTCCTCTAATATAGCAGTGCTTGCAGGTGCAGAGCACACAACAAGCTTGAAAATGCACAAGGGACAGAAAACTAGCCAAAATGATGAAACAGAAGAATTCTCCTCAAAAGAAATTCCAGGAAGTAGCGACAGCTAATGAATTGATCAAAACTGATTTAAGCAATATAATGGAACAATAATTTAGAATAATAGTCATAAAATTAATCACTGGGCTTGAAAAAAGCAAAAAGGACAGCAGAGAATCTATTGCTACAGAGATCAAGGGACTAAAAAATAGTGATGTGAATTAAAAAATGCTATAAATGAGGTGCAAAATAAAATGAAGGCAGCCACAGCAAGGATTGAAGAGGCAGAGGAGACAATAGGTGAATTAGAAGATAAAATTATGGAAAAAGAGAAAGCTGAGAAAAAGAGAAATAAAAAAAATCCAGGAGTACAAGGGGAGAATTAGAGAACTAAGTGATGCAATCAAACAGAACAATATTCATACCATAGGAATTCCAGAAGAAGAAGAGACAGAGAAAGGGGCTGAAGATGTACTTGAACAAATCATAGCTGAGAACTTCCTTGATCTGGGGAAGGAAACAGGCATTGACATCCAAGAGGCACAGAGAACTCCCTTTAGACATAACTTGAATAGATCTTCTGCACCACATATCACAGTGAACCCAGCAAAATACAAGAATAAAGAAAGAATTCTGAAAACAGCTAGGGATAAATGGGCCTTGACATACAAAGGTAGACTCATAAGGGTAGTAGCAGACCTATCTACTGAAACTTGGCAAGCCAGGAAGGAATGGCAGGAAATCTTCAATGTGATGAACAGAAAAAATATGCAGCTGAGAATCCTTTACCTAGCAAGTCTGTCATTCAGAATAGAAGGAGAGATAAAGGTTTTCCCAAACAAACGAAAACTGAAGGAATTCATCATCACTAAACCAGCCCTACAAGAGATCCTAAGGGGGATTCTGTGAGTGAAATGTTGCAAGGACCACAAAGTACCAGAGACACCACTACAAGAATGAAACCTACAGACATCACCATGATTCTAAACCCGTATCTTTCAATAATAACACTGAATGTAAATGGACTAAATGCTTCAACCAAAAGACATAAGGTATCAGAATTGATAAAAACAAAAACAAGACCCTTCTATTTGCTGTCTACAAGAGACTCATTTTAGACCTGAGGACAACTTCAGATTGAAAGTGAGGGGATGGAGAACTATCTATCATGCTACTAGAAGTCAGAAGAAAGCTGGAGTAACCATACTTAGACAAAGTAGACTTTAAATTAAAGGCTGTAACAAGAGATGAAGAAGGGCATTATATAATAATTACAGGGTCAATCCATCAGGATGAACTAACAATTATAAATGTTTATGCACCAAATTCGAAGCCCCAAAATATATGAAACATTTAGTCACAAACATAAGCAATCTTATTGATAAGAATGTGGTAATTGCAAGAGACTTTAATATTCCACTTACAACAATGGATAGATCATCTAGACACAGGATCAATAAAGAAACAAGGGGCCTGAATGATATATTGCATCAGATGGACTTGACAGATATATTTAGAACTCTGCATCCCAAAGTGACAGAATATACTTTGTTCTCAAGTGCATATGGAACATTCTCCAAGATAGATCACATACTGGGTCACAAAACAGCCCTTAACAAGTATAAAAGAATTGAAATCATACCATGCACACTTTCAGACCACAATGCTATGAAACTTTAAATCAGCCAGAAAAAATGTCTGGAAAACCTCCAAAAGCATGGAGGTTAAAGAACACCCTACTAAAGAATGAATGGGTCAACCAGGCAATTCGAGAAGACATTAAAAAATCTATGGAAACATGGGGCGCCTGGGTGGCTCAGTCGGTTAAGCGTCCGACTTCGGCTCAGGTCACGATCTCGCGGTCCATGAGTTCGAGCCCCGCGTCAGGCTCTGGGCTGATGGCTCGGAGCCTGGAGCCTGTTTCCGATTCTGTGTCTCCCTCTCTCTCTGCCCCTCCCCCGTTCATGCTCTGTCTCTCTCTGTCTCAAAAATAAATAAACTTAAAATAAATAAATAAATAAATGTTTTAAAAAATCTATGGAAACAAATTAAAATGAAAATACAACAATCCAAATGCTTTGGGGTGCAGCAAAGGCAGTCCTGAGAGGAAAATACATTGCAACCCAGGCCTATCTCAAGAAACAAGAAAAATCTGAAATATAGAATCTAACAGCACACCTGAAGGAAATAGAAGCAGCATAGCAAAGATACTCCAAACCCAGCAGAAGAAGAGAAATAATAAAGATCAGAGCAGAAATAAACAATATAGAATCTAAAAAAACTGTAGAGGAGATCAACGAAACCAAGAGTTGGTTTTTTGAAAAAATAAACAAAAGTGATAAACCGCTAGCAAGGCTTCTCAAAAAGAAAAGGGAGATGACCCAAATAGATAAAATCATGAATGAAAATGGAATTATTACAACCAATCCCTCAGAGATACAAGCAATTATCAGGGAATACTATGAAAAATTATATGCCAACAAACTGGACAACCTGGAAGAAATGGACAAATTCCTAAGCACCCACACACTTCCAAAACTCAAACAGGAAGAAATTGAAAACTTGAACAGACCCAAAACCAGTGAACAAATTGAATCAGTTATCAAAAATCTCCCAAGAAATAAGAGTCCAGGACCAGATGGCTTCCCTGGGGAATTCTACCAGACATTTAAAGCAGAGATAATACCTATCCTTCTCAAGCTGTTCCAAAAAATAGAAAGGGAAGGAAAACTTCCAGACTCATTCTATGAAACTAGAATTAGTTTGATTCCCAAACCAGACAGAGACCCAGCAAAAAAAAGAGAACTATAGGCCAATATCCCTAATGAATATGGATGCAAAAATACTCAACAAGATACTAGCAAATCGAATTCAACAGCATATAAAAAGAATTATTCACCATGATCAAGTGGGATTCATTCCTAGGTTGCAGGGCTGGTTCAATATTCACAAATCAATGTGATACATCACATTAATAAAAGAAAAGATAAGAACTATAGGATCCTGTCAATCGATGCATAAATAGTATTTGACAAAATTCAGCATCCTTTCTTAATAAAAACCCTCAAGAAAGTCGGGATAGAAGGAACATACTTAAACATCACAAAAGCCATTTATGAAAATCCCACAGCTAATATCATCCTCAATGGGGGAAAACTGAGAGCTTTCCCCCTGAGATCAGGAACACAAAAGGGATGCCCACTGTCACCGCTGTTGTTTAACATAGTGTTGGAAGTGTTAGCATCAGCAATCAGACAACAAAAGGAAATCAAGGGCATCAAAATTGGCAAAGATGAAGTCAAGCTTTCACTTTTTGCAGATGACATGATACTATACATGGAAAACCCAATAGACTACACCAAAAGTCTGCTAAAATTGATACATGAATTCAGCAAAGTCGCAGGATACAAAATTAATGTACAGAAATCAGCTGCATTCTTATACACTGAGGCAACAGAAAGACAAATAAAGAAACTTATCCCATTCCCAATTGCATCAAGAATCATAAAATACCTAGGAATAAACCTAACGAAAGATGTAAAAGATCTGTATGCTGAAAACTATAGAAAGCTTATAAAGGAGATTGAAGAAGATACAAAGAAATGGAAAAACATTCCATGCTCATGGATTGGAAGAATAAATATTGTTAAAATGTCAATACTACCCAAAGCAATCTACACATTCAATGTAATCCCAATCAAAATAGCACCAGCATCCATCTCAAAGATAGAACAAGCAATCCTAAAATTCATATGGAACCACAAAAGACCCCGAATAGCCAAAGTAATTTTGAACAAGAAGACCAAAGCAGGAGGCATCACAATCCCAGACTTTAGCCTCTACTACAAAGCTGTAATCATCAAGACACCATGGTATTGGCACAAAAACAGACACATAGACCAATGGAATAGAATACAGACCCCATAACTGGACCCACAAATGTATGGCCAACTAACCTTTGACAAAGCAGGAAAAAAGACAGTCTCTTTAACAAATGGTGTTGGGAGAACTGGACAGCAACCAGAAGAATGAACCTCACCACTTTCTTATACCATTAACAAAAATAAACTCAAAATGGATAAAGGACCTGAATGTGAGACAGGAAACCACCAAAACCCTAGAGGAGAAAGCAGGAAAAAACCTCTCTGACCTCAGCCCTAGCAATCTCTTACTTGACACATCCCCAAAGGCAAGGGAATTAAAAGCAAAAATGAACTATTGGGACCTCATGAAGATAAAGAGCTTCTGCACAGCAAAGGAAACAACCAACAAAACTAAAAGGCAACCAACGGAATGGGAAAAGATATTTGCAAATGACATATCGGACAAAGGGCTAGTATCCAAAATCTATAAAGAGCTCACCAAACTCCACACCCGAAAAACAAATAATCCAGTGAAGAAATGGGCAGAAAACATGAATAGACACTTCTCTCAAGAAGACATCCAGATGGCCAACATGCACATGAAAAGATGCTCAACATCGCTCCTCATCAGGGAAATACAAATCAAAACCACAGTCAGATATCACCTCACGCCAGTCAGAGTGGCCAAAATGAACAAATCAGGAGACTATAGATGCTGGAGAGGATGTGGAGAAATGGGAACCCTCTTGCACTGTTGGTGGGAATGCAAACTGGTGCAGCCTCTCTGGAAAGCAGTGTGGAGGTTCCTCAAAAAATTAAAAATAGACCTACCCTATGACCCAGCAATAGCACTGCTAGGAATTTACCCAAGGGATACAAGAGTGCTGATGCATAGGGACACTTTTACCCCAATGTTTATAGCAGCACTCTCAGCAATAGCCAAATTATGGAAAGAGCCTAAATGTGCATCAATTGACGAATGGATAAATAAATTGTGGTTTATATATACAATGGAGTACTACGTGGCAATGAGAAGGAATGAAATATGGCCTTTTGTAGCAACATGGATGGAACTGGAGAGTATGATGCTAAGTGAAATAAGTCAGGAAGAGAAAGACAGATACCGTATGTTTTCACTCATATGTGGATCCTGAGAAAACTCAACAGGAGACCAGGGGGGAAGGGAAGGGGGATAAAAAAAGTTACAGAGAGGGAAGAAGGCAAACCATAAGAGACTCTGAAAAACAGAACAAACTGAGGGTTGATGGGGGTGGGGGAGAGGGGAAAGTGGCTGATGGGCATTGAGGAGGGCACCTGCTGGGATGAGTACTGACTGTTGTATGGAAACCAATTTGACAATAAATTACATATAAAAAAATTAAAAAACAAACAATAAAACCATGCAAATACTAGAAGAAAACACTAGTGAATTCCTCTATACTTGGAAAAACATTCTACCTATCCAGAAGCAATCAAAATCCAGAAGCAATAATTTTATATAGTGTGACTACATAAAGATGAAAAAATAATAAAACTTAAAAAAATTTTTTTTTCTTTTGTGGCACCTGGGTGGCTCAGTTGGTTGAGCACCTGACTCTTGGTTTAGGCTCAGGTCATGATCTCACAGCTCGTGAGTTCAAATCTCGCATAAGGCTCTGTGCTGACAGTGCAGACCCTCCTTGGGAGTGTCTCTCTCTCTCTCTCTCTCTCTCTCTCTCTCTCTCTCTCTCTGTCTCTCTCTCTCTCTCTCTTTCTCTTCCTCTCTCTGTCCCTCCATGCACATGCTCTCTCAAAAATAAATATACATTTAAAAAATCCTTAAAATTCTTTTCTTTTATTTTTTTAATGTTTATTTATTTATTTTGAGAGAGAGAGAGAGATAGAGAGAGAGAAAGTGCAGGAGGGGGTAGAGAGAGAGAGGAGAGAGAGGATCCTAAGCAGGATCCACACTGTCAGTGCAGAGCCCAATGCAAGGTCAGATCTCAAGAACATGAGAAAAGACCCATGCCCAAATCAAGCGCTGGATGCTCAACCAAGTGAGCCACCCAGGCATCCCAAAAATAAAACTTCTCATGACAAAAAATAAATAGCAAAGGCAAAAGACAAATGACAAACTGGGAAAAATTATTTTTAACATAATCCAAAAAAGGATTAATATCTATAATACAGAGAAATACTCAATTTCTTTAAAGAGTGATGCAAATTAAAACTACACTAAAATACAATTTTTCACAAATTAAAATGGCAAATATTTGATAATGTATTCTACTAGAGAGGCGGCAAGGTAACAGTCACATTCATATTTCTGTTGGTGATGCACTACCCTCTAGTCCTGAGGGAAGGGGATTTGACAATATCTAGCAAACTTACGTGTGCACTTGCCCTTCGATTCCCTACTCCTATTTCTGGAATTTATCTCAAATATACACTGTCAGTAAATATAAAAGCGTATGTACACAAAGTTATTAATTGCAGAACTAAAAGCTAAAGACTGGAAAACTCAAAAGTCCCTCATTGGCAGACTGTAACATCCACACATGCAGGGTGGAATAATTTTCCCTTCTTCCCTTCTAGGTTCTTTGGCTGGTCTAATAATTAAGTTGACATAAGAATGATTAACAAGGGGAAAACCAAGTTAAGTCCCCCCAAGTTAAGGGGAAAAACAGGAGCCCTACAAAAATATGAGATTCAAAGAAATGACCAAAGCAGGAGGCTTTTTATTACCTTTTAGACAAGCAATAAATCCGTGAAGAATTGACAAAACAGGGGGGCCTGGGTGGCTCAGTCGGTTAAGCATCCAACTTGGGCTCAGGTCATCATCACTCAGTTTGTGGGTTTGAACCCTGTGTCAGTTTCTGTGGACACCTCAGAGCCCGGAGCCTGCTTTAGATTCTGTCTCTCCTTCTTTCTCTGCCCTTCTCTTGCTCACACTCTGTCTCTCTCTCTCAAAATTAATGTTAATTATTTTTTTAATGTTTATTTATTTTTGAGAGACAGAGCAGGGGAGGGGCAGAGAGAAAGGGAGAGACAGAATCCGAAGCAGGTCCAGGTCCTGAGCTGTCAGCACAGAACCTGACAAAGGGATCAAACTTACAAACCAACTGTGAGATCATGACCTGAGCTGAAGTCGGCCACTCAATGGACTGAGCCACCCAGGCACTCCCCAAAAAAATGTTTTTTAAAGAACTGACAAGAAAAAAAGGTTTGGACTTAGGGTAATAAATTGATGAAGAAATAACAAGTTTTGTTTATACAGCCTTCTCGACTCCACATTCCATATCTCTGGCGATAAGGATGCCTTTCACCTTCCTGGTATGAACGTGGGGGGAAGGGGAAGGGTGGTTAACCTTTCACATGCTTTTGATGACACAAAGGAGGCTCAGAGAGTCATTCCTGCATAGCTGTTTCTAAAGTACCTTTAATTCAATATAATCAATATCCAAAAGTGGCATAATTGTGGGTGGCATATTCTGCTCCCCTTCAGAGAACTCTGCAGCTATTAAAAAAAAAAAAAGAGGATAATCTCTATATATTGCAATGGAATGATCACTAGGATCTATTTTATTAGAAAAAGACAGGTTGAGGGGCGCCTGGGTGGCGCAGTCGGTAAAGCGTCCAACTTCAGCCAGGTCACGATCTCGCGGTCCGTGAGTTCGAGCCCCGCGTCAGGCTCTGGGCTGATGGCTCAGAGCCTGGAGCCTGTTTCCGATTCTGTGTCTCCCTCTCTCTCTGCCCCTCCCCCGTTCATGCTCTGTCTCTCTCTGTCCCAAAAATAAATAAACGTTGAAAAAAAAATTAAAAAAAAAAAAAAAAAGAAAAAGACAGGTTGAATAACATGTCCAGTATGCTAGCATTTACCTAAAAACAGATACATTTGCTTACATTTTTTTAAAAAATGGAAGGATACACCAAAATTTATAAAAGTACTACTTATGACAAAAAAAGAGGGAACAGGTTGAGAAGGATAAGAATATGTGCTACACTTCCCTGAGCAAGTAGATTTGATTGTGAAATCATACGATTGTTACACAAAATTATAAAACAAAACTAAGTTAAAATTTAAAAACCAATATTAAATTTCAAAGCAAAGGAAACAAAGACACATAAATACATACTGAGTTAATGATTTAGTCACACAATGAAAATTATTCCAAGTGATCCAAAATACAGTAAGTTGACCATTTGTCTTTAGTGGGACAAAAGGCGAAATAACATACACAAACCTGCAAAAGTAAACTAATTCTATAATCATATTATTAGTAATAAAATTATATATAATGAAATTAATGTTGTTTAAGAACTAAGATTTTCAGTGTAAGAGAAAAAAGATTGAAATAGAAAATCAAAGAGGGTAAGTGATAATGCTATTTTCCTAAGTGTGAATTGAAAACAATAGTATGAATTCATGATATACAATCTCCTTTACGTAAATATATGTTTAAAACAAAAAAGTATTTCCTAACTCTTTCTATTGAAAAAGCCTGGAAACAATGACCAACCCATTAGCAAGGAGCTGGCCAGCATACAGACTGTGGTTCTAGATACCATTTCCCATTACAAAAAACCACCTCTGGGGGAAAAAACAGATACCAGCAATATGGTTGGAAATATACAAGATAAGTCTGAAACATCAGCTTGCACCAAAAAGTAAGAAAGCTTTCAAAAATTACCAAAGCACTGCAGAGCCAAATGAAATGGGTTCCCACTAGTCAAATGCAGGACAATTAGGGCATCAGAGTGAAAATGATAATAACAGATTATAATACATTTAATAAAATAAAAACCCATACATATGTACTGGTAATGTATAAGTAAAGAAAAAGGAAAACAAAGCTTTTTCTTACAGCAAAATGTTAACTAATACATGTAGAGTTTTGTGGGTTTTTTTTTTTTAAATCATCGTTTTGCAACCATCACAGTAATATTTGAATCTGGCTTATTAAACTCGTAGCAACAGTATGGTGAAGAAAAGGACATTAATAAGGTCTTAAAGTGTCCCCCATAAATTATTTATTAATTATAAAGAAAAAAACCAGTAACTGTAGAATGGAGAAACCAAGCAGACACCATCTTAACCAAGGGATCAAAGTTGAAGTCATCATTCTGCTTATCTATTGTTACATAACAAGCTCCTCCAGGAATGCCTGGGTGGCTCAGTCAGTTAAGCATCTCATTTCAACTCAGATCATGGGCTGAGAGTCCTGGGCTCGGAGCCCTGCTCTGTTCTGACGGCTTGGAGCCTGCTTTGGATTCTGTGTCTCCCTCTCTCTTTGCCTTTCCCCAGTTTGTGCTCTGTCTCTCTCTCTCTCAAAAATAAATAAACATTAAAAAAATTTTTTTAATTAAAAAAAAAATAACAAGCTCCTCCAAAATTTAATGGCTTAAAACAATGTATTATTATCTTTCAAGATTCTGTGGATTGAGTGGGCTCAGGTAGTTACAATCAGATGTTGTCTGCAATTTATTTCACCTTAAGTTCCCAATTTAATTCTATTAAATATTCAATATGGCCTCTTTACTCGGATCTCTTGGCCACAATAGTTGGAAAAGCTGGGTGTTGGTCAGGCATCTATCTCTCTTTCTTTGAGCTACCCCAGAGTGAGGATTCCAAGTGAACAAACATTCCAAAGACAGCATTCCAAGAGATCAAGTCAGAAGCTGCAAGGCTTCTTCAGACCCAGAATAAGAAAAAACAGTGTCACATTTGCCACATACTGTTGGTTGCAGAAAAAAAAAAATCACAGAGCCAATGGAGATTCAAGGAGAGGGAACTACATGAAGCCATGAAAACCAGAGACATGGTTCACTAAAGAGCTTGGAGACTAGGTATCAATGATGACCAATATGCCCGTGTGATACTGCAATTTATACTAAGAAATATATATTTGGTCTTTGACCCCTTTCTGTCACAGAGCTAAAACTTTGAAATTTCTTAAGTGATGAGAGTGATAAAGATATCTTTTGTTGTGTTAATGAAGTAACTTTTGGGCTACTCTCAAGTATGGGATTGGTTGCCAGTGGAGCCAACCATGTATTTAGAGGGTTGAAATTTTCAGTCCCTTCACTCTCCACCTCTGGCAAGAAGAGAGGGGCTAAAGGCTGAGTTCAATCACCAGGGGCCAATGATTTAATCAATACTGTCTGTGTAATATGAAACCTACTTAAGAACTCAAAAGGATGGAGTTCAGAGAACTTCCAGGTAGATAATAAGCACATGGGAATTTGAGGAGAGTGGTGCACATAGACAGGGCATGGAAATTCCATACCCTTTCCCCATGGGCATCTCTTCCCAACTGGCTGCTCCTGAGTTATAGCCTTTTATAATAAACCAGTAATCTACTAAGTAAAATGTTCCTCTGAGTTCTCTGAATCACTGTAGCAAATTAGTCAAACCCAAGGAGAGAGTCATGGGAACCTCTGATCTATAGCCAGTTGGTCACAAGTACAAGGAACAATCTGTAGTTTCAAGGGGTGTCTGAGTGGAGGAGAGGGGGAGAATTCATGTAGGACTGAGCCATTAACCTGTAATCTGGTTCAATGTCCAGGTAGATAGCATCAGAATTGAGTTAAATGGTAGGACACCCAGTTGGTGTCTAAGAATTGCTTGATAGTGTGGGAAACTCTATTCCCGTTCTGGAATTGGTATTAGAATCTTTATAATCAGTGAATATCATGTGCCTCATGATATGATGCAGTGAGAAAGACTCTACAATACTGCTGTATTATTCCTACCAAAAATGCAAAACTTGAATCTAATCATGAAGTAACATTGGGTAAATTCAAAATGAGGGACATTTTACTAAATGGCCTATACTCTTCAAAAATATCAATGTCATAAAAGGGAAAGAAAGTCTTAAGGACCCATTCCAGATTAAAGGATCTTAAAGAGACATGAAGACTAAATGCAATGTGTGGTCAATCCTGTGTTGGGTTCTGGATGAGGAAAAACAAAACAAAACAAAAATCAAAACAAAGCATCTTATGAAAGACATTATTGAAACAATTGGTGAAATTTTCATAAGACTTTTAAATAAGAGCATTGTGTCAATTTTTTAAAGTTCTAGTTTTGATCATCATTGTGTGAAAATCCTTTTTTTGGGAAATATATACTAAAGAATTTAGGAGCAGAGGCATATGGTGTGCAATTTAATCTCAAATGGTTTAGGGAAATACGTGCGTGTACAGAGAAAGAGAGAAAGCAAGGAAATGGAAGGAGAAAGAGAAAGAATAAAAAAAATATGACAAAATGTTAACAATTGATAACTGAGTAAAGAATATATATTGGAATTCTTGGCACTACCTTTGCACTTTTTTTGTAAACTTGAAATTTAATATATATATATATATATATATATATATATATATATCTTCAAAGGATTGAAACACATCAAATATATGTATTTTTTAAAAATTTTTAATGTTTATTTTTGAGAGAGAGAGAGAGACAGAGAGAGACAGAGAGTGAGTGGGGGAAGGGCAGAGAGAGAGGGAGACACAGAATCTTAAGCAGGTTCCAGGCTCTGAGCTGTTAGCACAGAGCCTAACGCAGGGCTCGAACTCACAGACCGTGAGATCATGACCTGAGCTGAAGTCAGATCCCTAACTGACTGAGCCAGCCAGGTACCCCTCATCAAATATATTTTTAATGATAAAAAATAAAACCAAAAAAACCTCATTGGTCAACTTTGCAAGATGCTAGGCAACCAACTCATTTTGAAAACTGGTAAAAAGAAAGATGCAAGTATTTATACTACATTTCCCAAACACATTTTACCTTGGGGTAATCAAATCATGGAGAAAAATTCTTCTCCTTAGAAGAATTCCAATTAATACACAAACATCTCCACTCTGGATCCTCTAGGCCAATGGTCAGGAAACTATGGTCCTGGAGACAAATCCAGCCCAGTACCTGTTTCTATAAATTAGAATACAGCCACTCCATTTGTTTACGTATCATTTATGTTGTCTCTATTTGTGCCATAAAGACAGAATTGAATCATTGTTGACAGAGACCATATGGTCACAAAGCCCAAAATACTTACTAATGGGCCCTTTATAGAAGAAGTTTGACAATCGTTGTAGAGCAGAAAAATAATGTCTAAGAACTGCAGTTCCCAGCCAGTGAGAATACTACAGGGAACCCACAGGACCCCACAGAGCACAGTATTTTAAATTTTTAAGGAAAACAGAGAGACATCTGTCAGATACCATGTGAAGTAGCACCTTGAGATAATTCAGTTTATTTATTTTTGAGACAGAGAGAGACAGAGCATGAACGGGGAAGGGCCAGAGAGAGAGGGAGACACAGAATCGGAAGCAGGCTCCAGGCTCTGAGCCATCAGCCCAGAGCCCGACGCGGGGCTTGAACTCACAGACCGCGAGATGGTGACCTGAGCCGAAGTCGGACGGTCAACCGACTGAGCCACCCAGGCACCCCGAGATAATTCAGTTTCAATATTAGATCAAGTTAATTTTTTTGGATAACATTGTATCTGTCAAGTTGAGTTTTCAGTGGTTGCTATGATCTCAACCAAGCATTGTGCAAAATCTAATGTGAGTACAACTCTTGATTTCAGCTCAGGTCATGATCTCACGGTTTTTAGGATCAAGCCCCATGAAGGACTCTGTGCTGACAGTGGGGAGCCTGCTTGGGATTCTCTCTCTGCCCCTCCACCATGCCTCTACTACCACTCTCTCTTTTCCTCTCAAAGACAAATAAATAAACATTTTCTTTAAAAAATCCAATGTGAAACAGGAAACAAGGATAGTGGTATCTTATCTGATTTCAAGAAGTTATACAGTGCCCAATAGATGTATACATCCCACTAGTAAGCAATTAAAGCTATTTAAGAATGAAATAAAATATTTTTCTTTCAATTTATGTATGTATTTTTAAATGGCTACTGAGTTGTTAGGACATAAATGCATATTAATTTGTTTGGACCTAACTATTTAGTAAACTTGGTGACTAAAACATTTGCTTTAAAGGCTTTCAGACAAACTCACATGGCCTGGGGTGGGGGTGGGGGTTGCTTCAGTTCTCGGGAGATTGCAAGGCAGGCAAAACAAAGGCAAGCCCTTGAGCCAACCTTCAGGGAACCACAAGATAGGTCAAAATGCACAATTACAATTCCTTGAGAAGAAGATCCCTATTGCTCCCTCAGGTACTTGCAACTAGCAGGAATGTAGGCTGCTGTCTTCAGGGCGACCTCAAGGTGGACAGTAAGAGATGATCATAGACCTCTCTTGCCAAAACTCAGCAGTCTTTTCTAAAATGTTTCCCTAGTTGTTTTACATTTTTTATTAGATGCCAGAGTCCCAAAAAAAGTTGATTCTGGCAGTCTTGCCAGCTTATGTACTGCTTTAACAGAGAGAACATGTTCAAGTTCCCTAATCTGCTATTTTCATTCATGTCACTCAGTACCATTCACTTTTGTGCTTTTCAGTCTTGTCAAAATTATCTTCTAGACCTGGAATGCAAAGAAAGAAGAGAATTTTGCTATCACTGAAATTATCAAAAGAATGTTCTGCTTATTTGAAGGCAGGCTAAAGGGTAATTGCAAAAAGATTTTTAATAAGGACACCATTAGCAAAATAACTTTTATCTGCCTTAGAGGCAGTACTTCTTACATCATCTGCCTTGTTGTCAAGCCCTCAATAATACAGGCACTGTTTGGTGGTGTTCGAGAAATCAGGTTTTGGAATAAGACTTTTAGAGCATCAGGTTTTAAGTCTGACTCTTCTGCCATTTAATAGTTGCTTGGCCTTGGGCTAGTTACTTAAATTCTATAGGGTTGTTCTCATGTTTGTAAAATAGGGATAATATACATTTCTAGAATCATGGTGGAGATTTAAAGAGGTATTATATGTAAAATGCTTGGCACTCAATATCAGCTTTTAAATTTGGATTTGTTACTTTGGATTATCACATTACAATGCACTTGTGGGTTTTTTATTGTTTTTGTTTTTATGGTTGTTTTCTTAAAAGAGAAAAAGATGCTACTGGCTTCCTATGTAATGGCGTAGGTGATGCTATATGCTTTCCAGGGGACTTTGATTGGGCTGACATGTTACAACATGCACACTCATTTTACTTAGATTATAGGTTTATTTGAGGTGGCTTTGGGAGAAACTACTAGGGATGCGGAGACGGTGCTAAAATATACCTCCAAAGCCCCTCTTTCAGCATGGAGACAAATTCGTCAACGCATTAAAATAATAAAAGAAAACAAACGCAAACAACAACAAAAACCTAAGTGTCCAGACATGGGAGTGAGAGTGCCACCCCAACATTTTTCAAACCAGTTTTCCTTGTTATCCGTGGGATTCAAGCACGTGACGACAGTACAGAACACTAGCCAGAAGGGCCTGTGAAAAGAGACTGATAATGGGAGGTCAGCCCTTTCCTACGTGACCTCTGGAAGTGTAAAGACTGCAGGAGATGGCGTTCCTCGTCCTCGATGCCTTTAAACGTAAGGGAAGCATCCCACACAGGAACCAACAGCAGGCAGCAGAGGAGACGAGATTTGCGTATCTTGACCGCCCCACCTCCTAAAGCCGGGAGAGGGGCTCTGCGGCGAAAGGCGCGTTGGCTCTCGCAGAGGCCTCTGGGAGTTGTAGTCCTCAGGGAAGGGAGGTTTGGCAGCGACGCCTGACTCAGTGCGCTCAGAACTCCATCCCCCGCCGGTCCCCGCGGCCGAGGCTGTTGTCTCTTCCTGTCCAGGGGAGGAGAATCCCTCCTGCCTCAAGTTGAGTGGATTTAGGAAAGGGTCTCCGTTTTCTCGCCCATTTTTCCCAGATTGAGGGCTTGGCCGGTTCAGGTAGGCCTAGTTCCCTAGTTTTTCAAAATCACCCCTCGGGAGGGAGCGGGGAGTGGGGAGTGGGGGGTGGGAGGAACAGAGGGGAAGCGGCGGGAACCGCTGAGCTTGCTGAAGAGCCGGCTGTCATGGGGAAGTTCTTTGGTGAAATGCGCCCAAACAGTTGCTTCTTGGGGGAGCGTTGAGGCCAAAGTCGGGACAGAGGAGACCACCCCGGAGGGGAGACGCGCGCTCCTCTCTGGGCTCTGGTGACTCCCATCCGATGGGGGCTGAGAGAATTCGAGGGGCTGTGGGGAGTCGGTGCCTGCTTGAGCCTTAAGGCAAGGCAGGGTGACTGTAGGTAAACACCCGGGTGAGGGGGAGAATTGGGGTTATTGCGGCAGTGGGAAAGCCTTTCCCTGTCCCAAGTAGGGAAGAGTTGGATAAAGCAGATCAGGGAAGAAACACCCTTGTGCCTTGAGCGAGGACCACAAATGGGTTGGGGGCCGAAACAGTTAAATCCTTGCCACACTTTTCCTCAGCTCAAATGTGAGACACCGTGTCTTGATAGTAGGTGGCTTGACATCTTAGCTGTCTTAGAATAATAGAGCTGGAAGAGGCCTTTTAGAGTATCTAGTCAAGCAGGTTCTCCTCACTCTACAGATGAGGAACCAAGGTCCATCGAGCTGGAGGAACTGCCTCCCTTACCACCAAATAAACAATTAATGGCCAACTTGACTAAAACCTAATTTTCAGGACTGTCAAGCAGTGCTTTAATCTATTGCTGAGATCAGTAGATCAACAAATTGTAACCTGTTGCTTCTCCTTTTTTCTTTTTAATGCTGACATATGCAAAATAACAAGAAATCCCTGAAGGGAACGTTTTGAAACTTCTCAATAGGTCAAAGAAACCCTTGTCTTAAGTTGAAGAAAAATCTCTACAAACTTCGTAGTAATATAAAAGGTTGGTAGTAAATTAAGATGTCACCTTTCCTTTCTCAATGTATGCCCACTTGAGCTCTGAGAACTGTAGCCTTAGATTTTTTCTTTCTATCTTAAATGCTGAATATCTCAGTCATATAAAAATAGTATGCTAATTGACAATACCCTAAATATTTACAGTAAAGGGTAAACAGCACGGGAATACCAACCTGAATTACAAAATAAAATAATAATTTATAGTATTTTTTTGAAAAGGAGATATCATAAAACTTAAAAAAAAATCATTAGGAGGATAAAAACTTCTACTAGGCCTGCATTTTATAATACACTTAAATTTTACTTCTCCATCAGCGTTCTTATTGCCTAAACATAACTTGAAAGCATTTAGTGTTCCCATTGTGGGTTCTTTGGTGCAATTGCATTGCTCTGGCTGCTAATTTCTTTTATTAGACTACATTGACCTCCAGCACTGTCAAATTTAACACCTTTTGAAGCATTTATCGATCAGTTTGGAAACATGTTTCAATAGTCACATCAGAATTGAAGCATTGCAGTTCTTATTGACTGACCATTACCTGATTCATACAGAAGAAGTTTAGATAAGTTTGTTACTGGACTTTTTATAGCAGGTAAAGACTTACATAGAGGAAAACACATATACACAAAATAACTTATTTAACCAGGCTGCCTTTTTAATGATATGGTTCCACTGGCTTTTATATTGGCAATACAGAGGTGGGTAAACTATTATAAGCATTGCTATGACCATTGCCACCAGACGTATTTATTTTTTATAAAGTTTTATTAGAACACAGGCATGCTCACTCATTTGTATATTGTCTTCCGTGCAAAAGGACATAGTTGAGTACCTGCTGAGATCATGTGGCTCAGAAAACCTAAAATGTTATCTGGCCTCTTACAGAAAAAAAAATTTTCCATGCTTGCTCTGTTAAACTGAAATGTAATTACAGTATCTGAAACTACCATATGCAGAGGTATTATTACTAATTTTCAGTCTCTGAGGAGGAACATATAAATACTTGTATAGTGAGTGGGTCCACAATACTATTGACTCTTAAATAACACAGGTTTGAATTGTACAGGTCCACTCAGACATGAATTTTTTACAGTATAATACTATAAGTATATTTTCCTTAAGATTTTCTTAATAACATTTTGTTTTCTCTAGCTTATTTTATTGTAAGAATACAGTATATAATACATACAACATACAAAATATGTGTTAACTATGTTATCAGTAAGGCTTCCAGTCAAAAGGGGTTATTAGTAAAGTTTTGGGGGAGTCACAAGTTACATGTGCATTTTCAACTAGGGGCGGGAGGGAAGTCGGTGTCAGCAGCCCAACACCTGCTTTATTCAGGGGTCACCTCTACATTTCTTTGGGCAGAAATGAGTGGGTACTATTACAGATTGATCCTAGCCTCTTGGCCAGATACTATAGCCATCCTTTTGCAAAGAATTGTGAAAGGACATTTCTGAGCCTAGTGTGGAAAAAGCTGACATCCTTTGAAATGTACTGATATAGTCAATACCTTTTGAAAATAGTGTCATATAAACTTTCTTTGGTTACTTCCTATGTCCTTTTTATGGAGAAAAGTATTTTTCAGCACAGGCATCAACAAGCAGGTCAGTAAACTGTTATTTTCCTATTGAGACCCCATACTGAAACCAATTTTAAAGTCCATGATTAGGGACTCATTAAATCACTTAGCTTTGACATTAATAGCCTTTCTTCTGGGACTTTTATTTTATTTTATTTTTAAGTTTATTTATTTTGAGAGAGAGAGGGAGAGAGAGTGCACATGCTGGGGAGGGGTAGAGAGGGAGAATGCATGGTCAGGATAGAGTCTGACCTGGCTGGAACTCCCAAAACTGAGATCATGACGTGAGCCAAAATCAAGAGCTGGACGGTGTAACTGACTGAGTCACACAGGCACCCCTGGAACCTTGTTTTCAAACTCAAAGGACTGAGTGAGATATTGGAAGTGAATATATCTGTATATGTCATTTTGCATGTTTCGCTCCCTATTATCAGTGTTAGGTCTATGACAAATTGATGGTATAGAGCTATTTAACATTTCAGTTAATCATTGATAGCACTATTCTGTGTTATTATAGTATTAGCTGTGGATTGCTAATTTACCTCTCAACCTAATTTATCAAACTTCAGAATACCTAGTAGTTCTACTTATCAAGACTTTCAAAAAGGCATTACATTTCCTTTGAAATAACATTGTTGGGATATTTGAAGTTCAAGCTAATTGACTAATTGAGGCAACTGAAAATTACCAATTTCCTTACAATTCTTGGTATTTACTTGAATATTATTAAATCTTTTATTGAAAAGCACTAGGGACTAGATCATTGAGATACCAATTTTCTGCTTGTTTGGAATAAAGAGCTAATTTGACAATGCCACAAAATTTCAGATTTGTTTAGAACAAATAGACGTAAGTGATTAAACTGGAACCTTAATATCTAATCTTGTATGCCCCTTGTGTGTTCCTTAACTTTGATTTTCTTTTTTTGGTAAGACTGACTGAAATCAAAGGATCTTTCTAGATTTTTCTCATTCTGGTGGCGCTTGGGTGGCTCAGTCGGTTGAGTATCTGATTTTGGCCCAGGTCATGATCTCACGGTTCCTGAGTTGGAGATCCACATCAGGCTCTTTGCTGACAGCTCAGACCCTGGATCCTGCTTCTGGTTCTGTCTCTGTCTCTGTCTCTCTCTCTCTGCCCTTCCCCCCCCCCCAAAAAAATAAATAAACATTAGATTTTTCTCATTCCGGGGTTTCCTAACATTTAATCTTAGCAAAAGTATTATCTCCAGGAGTTACAAGAATCCTCTCTTCCTAAACTCAACTTCATTCTCAGTTTAGCATAGGAACCAATACCGCAGAAAGTATTGGTTAAAAACATTAAGTTGAGGGACACCTAGGTGGCTCAGTTGGTTAAGTGACCAATTATTGATTATATCTCATGTCATGAGCTCACAGTTAGTGAGTTCGAGCCCCTCTTTGGTTTCTATTCTGGCAGCACAGAGCCTGCTTGGAATTCTGTCTCTCTCCCACCCTCTCTCTCTCTCTCCCTCCCTCCCTCCCTCCCTCCCTCCCTCCCTACCCCGTTCATGCTCTCTCTCTCAAAATAAATAAACTTTAAAAACAAGAAACATTAAGTTCAGGCAGACATTGCAGTATACTGGAAATAACATATGGGACCAAAGTAACCTGGTTTCCGTCCCAGCTATGGCTTCATTAGCCAAGTAATACAGCACAAGTTATTTCTGAGCTTCATTTTCTTTTTTTTATAATTTGAAGGTTATATATACATCTTCCCAAATTCTAAGGATTAGTTGCAATTAAACATTTAAAACTTAGGCCAGTAGTAGGTGTTCAGTAAATAAAGGTTAGTTCCAACTCCCATTACTTATTTATTGGTGTGTCTTTTTCTCAGTTTTTCTCCAAAGTGACACCTAGTTTTCTTCTTCAGAAATTAATTATTTCCTTTAGGTCTGTTCTCTTTGTGACAGTTCAGTAATCCTTCAAAGCTCAACTTCTTTATCTTTCTTACCTTACTGAGTTTACTCACTTTATACTAAAGTCATGTAGATATGTCAGCTGATTTTATTCAGGCCACTAAGTTAGGCCAAGATATAATGTTGAATTTTGTTAGTTACTTTTAAAAAGCCAAAAAATAGGGGCGCCTGGGTGGCGCAGTCGGTTAAGCATCCGACTTCAGCCAGGTCACGATCTCGCGATCCGGGAGTTCGAGCCCCGCGTCGGGCTCTGGGCTGATGGCTCAGAGCCTGGAGCCTGTTTCCGATTCTGTGTCTCCCTCTCTCTCTGCCCCTCCCCCGTTCATGCTCTGTCTCTCTCTGTCCCAAAAAAAAAAAAAAAAAAAAAAAAAAAAAAATTGAAAAAAAAAATAAATAAAAAGCCAAAAAATAAAATGATAGTTATTATTTCTTGAATACTCATTGTGAGCAAGGTACGTTACGTACATTATCTCATTAAATCTCCAACTCTGTAAGACTAGTACTTTTATTATCCCCCACACCAGTGAGTCTTAGGGAATTTAAATAAGTTGCCCAATCTTAGCAGAGCCAAGATTCAAATCCAGGGAGTATGACATGAGCTTTCAACTCCCACACTTTACTTAATAAATCAGAGTAGGCCACGCCCCAAATTAACCATTGTATATAATTCAAATAAAGGAATACCCTGGCAATGCTTTCTGAAGATAATTTTATCAGTTTTTGGAGATTGAGGAGCAATAAGGTTATGTTTCCTTATCAATATTAAATTTTTTTCTCTAGCATTTCTTAGCAATTCTATTGATCACTTTTCTCCCACTGTATACAGATTTCATTAAGCTTAGTTTTATTAAGTTCAGAAATAACAGCAAATTTCTGTACAGAGTTAAGCAGTACCTGGCATGCTTTTAAATGTTTACACAAATGAATTTATAGATTTTTAGAAAAATTTTTATGTGCCTTAGATTTTCTTGAATGAATTTCCCCCTGTTTTTTGTTTGTTTAGAGAGAGAGACCACAAGCAGGGGAGAGGGGCAAAAAGAGAATTTTTAGCAAATTTCATGCTCAGCATGGAGCCCAACATGGGGTGTGTTTTTCTCAGTTTTAAAACTGATCCCATGACCCTGGCTTCATGACCTGAGCTGAAATCAAGGTGCTCAGCTGACTGAGCCATCCAGACACCCCCGCCCCCAGTTCTTATATTCTTTTCAATAAAAGGATACTAGTTGTCTGACAATCATCTTTTCAATTCCTAAAATATTTAATTTTTGAAATTTGAGAGAATGTTTTAAAAGTTCTGTAAAGCTAATAACTTGGTTTTTTTCAGGAGGCAAATTAATGCTGTGACTGAGATTGTATCTGCCAGGGGTTTGTTTAAGATAGATTCACTGTGGGAATTTCACAAGCCAGTAGTATACAGGATAATGTCTCTTAATAAGCCAATAAAGAAATTACATACTCCAAATCAATGATAGACTATCACCCTGTTGTTCAAGACAAGGGGGGCATGAAAGGAATAAAGTCCAAATTTAGTTAAGGTATACGCTTTGGAGTTGGTACTTGGGAAAGACAGCTTAGTCAACCAGAGCTAATGTCCTTTTGCCTGCGCAAAAGTTAAAGTCTCCTTCCTATTAAAGCGCATTGCTAAAGAGGGTCATTGTCCCTGTTAATGGGCAAGATGATTTTCGGCACTGCTGTACCAGGCTTTTGCCACTACAGATAAAAGTGGCCTTTACCTCAGCAGGAGCTAATTGCCCCCAGGTATTTGCAGAGCTCTTTTAGATCAGCAAAGAACTGCCTTGCCTACAGGAAACATTCTGATAGTCCTTACATACTTGCTATTTACAGTACAGATGTCCCCATGCCATAGTTGCTTTCTCATAGGTTTTTATTGATAAGCAGCTGAGCTACTGAGTTCTTACCAGTGAAAACAGACAAGATGATGACATCCTGACACAATTACTTCATTCTTCTATCAAAATGACTTTACTTCTAAAACTTTTTTTTTCTTTGTCATAAAGGGATGGATTAAAACAAGTTTACTTAGATTGTAAACGCGTAGATTTTAAATCATATCAAACCAATACACGACATAACTTCTCTACAATAGCTTTATTTCTTTCCCAAGTTTTTAATACCTATGTCCACCTTAATTCAGTATGTATTCTTCATTGATATATTATATAGAATATCTTCTCTCTATATCCAGGGAACAACTTTTTCAAGTTAATTTGTCACTGCAGTTTTAAATTAAGGAAATTTGTTAGGACTATTACTCCTAGTTTTATAATTAGTGGTTCAAAGTAATCTTGAAAACTACTGCTTATTAGTTTTAAAATTTTAAACCAAACAAGTCAATTGAATTATTAATTCGTTTTATTATGTAAAGGAAGGAACTGAAAGATTAAGTTTATGTTTTTGCTTCTCAACTAACTCTGTTTTGGTGAAATTACTTTGTCTCAGTTACTTTCATCTTAATGAAATTTTAACAATTACCACTGAATAATGTACACTTGATATTCAGGATCATTTCTGATGCTTCACATCCAAATATGTAAATTGTGAATCTGTGTTTTAAACAGTCAAGTAAACTTTTTGCCATAAAAAAAAATAAATCTTGCACTGATCTATTGCAAAGCTAATTTCGGAGCTAGGACAACAATTGGTGTAGATTTTAATTAGAAGTGAAATGATGAACTGCAGGGTGCCTGTGTGGCTCAGTTGGTTAAGAATCCAACTCTTTGTTTCAGCTCAGGTCATGATCTCATTGGTTTGTGGGTTCAAGTCCTGCGTTGGGCCCCATGCTAACAATGCGGAACCTTCTTGGGATTCTCTCTCTCCCTCTCTCTCTCTGCCCCTCCCCTCCTTGCTCTCTATCCCCCTCTCTCTCAAAATAAATAAATAAACATTTTTTAAAAATCTTGCACTGATATATTACAAAGCTAAATTGGAAGCTAGGACCAGCAATTGGTATAGATTTTAATTAGAAGTGAAATGATGAACTGAAAATCAGAATGGTAATTAACATCTTACTAGGTTTTATTATGTAAGTGATTTAGGATAAGTTGCCTAATTTCTAGACTTCTATTGGGCTGGATAATATTTTTTAAGTTTATTGAGGATGGGAACCATGAGTTAAAATTTAGGGACACCAGGGTAGCTCAGTCCGTTGTGTCTGACTTTGGCCCCGGTCATGGTTTCACAGTTTGTGAGTTCAAGCCCCACATCAGGCTCTCTGCTGACAACTCAGAGCCTGGAGCCTGCTTCAGATTCTGTCTCCTTCTCCCTCTGCTCTTCCCCTGCTCGTTCTCTGTATTTATCTCTCTCAAAAATAAATCATTTTAAAAAATTAAAAATTTTTGGGGTGCCTGGGTGGTTCAGTTGGTTAAGCATCCGACTTCAGCTCAGGTCATAATCTCACAGTCTGAGTTCAAGCCCCGTGTCCGGCTCTGTGCTGACAGCTCAGAGCCTGGAGCTTGCTTCAGATTCTGTGTCTCCCTCTCTCTCTGCCCCTCCCCTGCTCATGCTCTGTCTGTCTCTGTCTCAAAAATAAATAAAAAACTTTAAAAAATATTTTTAAAAAAAATTAAAAATTTTTTTTCCCTTGGTACCTAAGTACATTGTAGAGGCTCACTGAGAAGTTTTGAATGCATATATTGTTCAGAGTTTGCCATTACTCAGTATTTTAGTTGTCTCATCTTAAAATAATTATTTTTACTTGTGTACTCTGTATAGGAAGATACAGAAATAAAGTCTTTTATGATTGGAGATGATAGTATTTTGATTTCTCTTTTTTTGAAAAACCACCATTATGTAAGGTACTACTTCAACATTATTTGTTTGTCTCTAGTAAGACTAATAAGTTAATGAGAGCTTTGTCTTAAATGCTGGGCAGGAGAGCAGAAGAGAGAAATGGAAAGAAAAGACAGAGGAAAGAAAATGCACATGTTCTGGGAATAGAATATGTTGCCAACATCCATGTCAAACTTATTAGTAGCATTTGACAACATTTGCCTACCTCTCTCTACCTCATTACTGCAGAATTTTTCACTTGGAAAAAAGAAGAAAACCTCAAGAGGCTGCATATGTAAAAACACAAGTTTTGTCATTTATTTTCAAAGAGGAATAATAATGTGTTGGAACATTTAGTTTCCCATTACAAAGTATTAAGTATAATATTCATTAGTTCATGTAGTTTTCAACCACACTAGTGAGGTAGATGTTATTGTTTCAGTTTTACACATGAGAAAATAGATTCATGGCAGTTAAATGGTTAATCTTAAATTACATAGGTAGTGAGTGACAGCTAAGGATTGCTTACTCAAAAACCATGTTTTCTTTCTACTCTGTCATACATATATATTTAGAAAAATAACAACAGCAGACATAGGACTCCATTAAACAAATACAGCACCAATAAAACTTTACTTGTTAAGTCATCTGGTAATAAGAAACAGAAGAAAATGAAAGAAGACAGAGAAAGGGCAAAGAACAAGAAAGAAGCACAGCATAGTGACAAAGAGTACAGGCTCGGAGCTTACACTGCCTGGGTTTGAATTCTAACTCTTCCCCCTACCTATTAATTTTGTAATTGGTTAACTTCTCTGTGCCTTGTATCCTTATTTATAAAGTGAGCCTAATCATAATAACTTATAGTTGAGGAATAAAGGTAAAGCACGTGCCTTTAAATGTTAAAGCCTATTTATTTCACTTTACGGAATTTGCTGTTGTGTGTGTGTGCTTGTTTGTGAAATACAGCATCCGTACAGAAAAGTGCTTAATATATGTCTAATTGTAGAGCAAATGGCCATATAACCAGAATCAAGTTGAACAGTAGGATTTGCCATCACCATATAAGGTCCTCTATAGTCCCTCCCTATCACAACCTCTTCTTTTACCCCCCCAGAGCAGGAATTCTCAACGTCAGAACTTTCGACATTTTGGGCTGGATAATTCTTTATTGTAGGAGGTATCTTGTTCATTGTAGGATGTTCAGCATCCCAAATTTACCCACTTGGTCTAATAGCACTTCCCCCAGTGATAAAAACCAGTTGGGTGGGATCAAATGCCTTACTGTATCACTCTACAACTCTCCCTTCTATGTACAGAGACTGTAAAGGGATAAGGGTAGAAGCAGGGAGCTCCATTAGGAAACTGTTGTAGAAATCTTGGTAACAAATGATGGTGGTCAGATCCTGGATATACTTGAAGAGAGAGCCAACACTATTTTCCTAATAGATTGAATGTACACTGAGAAAAGAAGTCATGGGAAATTTGAAGGATTTTGGCCTGATTAACTGGAAGAATGGAGATGCCATCAATTGAAATCAGGAAAACAATGGGTGGGGTAGTTTTTTGGGAAATAATTAAAAGTTCAGTTTTGGACATACTAGTTGTCTGTATATCCAAATAAAGATGTTAAGAAGTATGTATGCATATATCAAATCATTATTATTCATCTAAAACTAATAGTGTTGTCTATTATATTAATTTTTAAAAAGCCTGTTAAGTAGGCAGTTAGATATACAAGTCTGATATACATGTTAACATGGAAGTGGTCATTGTCTAGATCAATAGAACTTTGTACAATGATGGAAATGTTTTATAGCTACACTGTGCAATACGGTAGCCACTAGCCACATGTGACTATTGAGCACTTCAAATGTGGTTAGTGTAACTCAGATACTGAATTTTAAAAAATTTAATTGTAATAAAAAATTAATTGTAATTAATATAAATCTGTATTACTATAAATTAATATTAATAATACTAATATTAATAACCATTTAAATTAATATAAATAGCTACAAGTGACTAGTGGCTGCTGTATTATATGACATGAGTGATGTTACATGAGATTGGGTAACTACCTGTAAACTGAAGGCATACAGAGAAGAAAACCTTGGGATTCTGCAGTTTTAAGAATTCTGGGACATAAGAAGCAAATAGTAAATGAGACAGAAGGAGGAGGGACCAGTGAGATATAGAGAAAACCTGGAGCCCTAGTGAATCTAGTTTATTAAGGAGCAGAGTGATCCCTTATGGGACTTATTTCTGATAGGGCAAGTAAATTAAAGACTAAAAAAATGACCAGTGGGTATAGGTCATTGGTACTGTAGAACACTTTCTGTGTAGTGATGGGGAAGATAGCCTGATTAGCATGGGTTTAAGAAAGAATGGGAAGATCTTACCTACTTTATGTTTTCTACTTGTCCTACCTCTTTTATGTTTTTCTTTCTTGCCTTTGTTTAGGTCTGCAATTTTTTTTTATCATTCTCTTTTCCTACTCTACTAGATTTTAAGTTATATACTGTTTTCTGTTTTAGTAGTTACCTTTAAAATTACAACATGCATTCAAAGTACAGTGTTGATCCGGACAATACAAGGACCTTAGAACACTGTGAGACCATTTGACTTTTTTTCCCTTTGGTCTGGAATTTTAATTCTTTTTTTCCCAGTCTTATGATAAGATTGTTTATGAATTCTGCATGGGATTTGTTAAATTTCTTGTTATCTTTTATGAATTCTGGAAAATTCTCAGCCTTTATCTCTTCAAATATTACCTCTGTTATTTCCCTTCTCTCTGTTTCTCCAATTTCATGCATGTTAGACCTTCTTATTCTTTCTCACATGTCTCTTAACCCATCTTCCACATTTTCTGTCTGTTTTTTTCTCTCTCTGCCCTTCTGGATAGTTTCTTCCGATTTATCTTCTAGTTCATTAGTTTTGAACTTTTTTTTTAATGATTATTTTTGATATAGGGAGAGTGAATGGGGGAGGGACAAAGAGTGAGGGGGGCACAGAATCCGAAGCAGGCTCCATCCAGGCTCTCAGCTGTCAGCACAGAGCCTGATGCAGGACTGGAACTCACGAACGATAAGAATAAAAAATTCTTAATAGCAAGTTGACAATAAAAGGAAGAAACCCTCTTGAATTTAGTTTCTATGATGAGGAAGACATTGTGCTTACAATCTTCTTTTTTTCTTTGTTTTATTTTATTTTATTGTTTATTTTTAAATTTTAATTCCAGTATAGTTAACTTACAGCATTGTATTTAGTTTCAGTTGTACAATATAGTGATTCAACAATTTCGTATTTAACTCAATGCTCATTAAGATAAATATATTCTTTAATTCCCATCACCTGTTTCACCCATCCTCTTGCCCACCTCCCCTCTGGTAACCATCTGTTTGTTGTCTACAGTTGAGTCAGCTGGGGCAACTGGGTGTGTCAGTCACTTAAGCCTCTGACTCTTGATTGTGCCTCAGGTCATGATCTCACAGTTCCTGAGAAGGAGCCTTGCCTCGTTCGGGCTCTTATGCTAAGTGTGGGAACTTCTTGGGATTTTCGCTCTTCCTCTCTCTCTACCTCTTTCTCTCTCCCTCTCCGTCTCTCAAAAGTAAATAAATTTTTAAAAAAGAGGCTGTTTTTTGTTTTGTCACTTTTTTCCTTTGTTTGCTATTTTGTTTCTTAAATTGCACATATGAGTGATATCGTAAAATATTTGTCTTCCTCAGACTGGCTTATATTGCTTAACATTACTCTTTGTAGATCCAACCATGTGTTTGCAAATGGCAAGATTTCAATTCTGGGGGGCTGAGTAATATTCCACTGTATATATATCTACTTTGTCTTATATATAAAAATAGGTAGCATAATTGTTTTCTGATCTTGTTTTCATAACCCCTAAAGTTGAAGTCTTTATGAATCTATGCTGTTTCTTCTGGTTCTTATGAATAGTCCTTTATTTCTTTGCATATTAGGTTATTTTTGACTGTGCTGTTCATTGTCTTTGAAAGATTATTAGCAGGTCTTCTTTGAGGCATACGATTAAGTTGTGTCCTCCCAGAAAAGATTTACATTTGTTTCTAGCAGTTACTTAGAAGCCCTATTAGGCAGGTTAACTTTAAATTATATTCACAGCTTTAAATGTTTTGACCTCCTTGCAAATCTACATGAAGCACAGTTTGTGGTATATAACACTTCCCCCTCTGAAGATGCATGCTTGTGCGTGTGCACATACACACTGCCTGTGGCAGTGTCAAGAAATCTCGTCTGTAGTTCCATTGTGAGGGAGTGAGACACTATTACCGCTTGTTAATCCCTAATTTGATGGTAAAGCTCTTTGTACTCCCAGCTGTGTTATTGGAAATAGAGGGGATGGTGTCTTACTATGTCATTCCTTACTTTGGGTGAATCATAGGTTTTATCTTCTATTTCTCTAATACTTCACATGGCCTTGAAAACCTCAGTCCCTTTTCTCCTGGTACAACAAATATTCTCTGGACAGAAGCATTTTCTTGAGCTGTTTTTCATCATTATTTTTGATGCTTTTCAAAAGAGGTTTTCTGTATTTTATGCAATAATTTAAATTGCTTTCTGCAGGAAAATGGGCCCAAATAGGCTAATCTGTTTTATTACCGGAAATGGATTGTTCCACTTATTTTTAGTTAATCTGAAAAATAAACAGTAACTCCATTTCAACTTAGCGAATTTCTGATAAAATATTTTAGGCATATACCTCATTAAGTAAGGTATCATCAGCAAACTCCTATATTTTTCCAGTATCTTTATACATGCAAATGTATTACTAGTAGCAAAATAATTTTTAATTTTTTATCCATTCTGATTTATATAGGACTGACTTCATCCGTGCTTAGAGGCTAAGAAAAATGGCAAATATGGATAGTGATTCTAGGCATCTTCTCATCCCTGAAGTAGATCATGAAATAAATCCTGGACCTATGAATATCCAGTTTGATTCATCAGATCTAAGATCCAAAAGGTAAGTGTTTAAAATAAAACATTTATTTCACAATTAAGGTTTTGTTAAACTAGATCCAATTATATAACAAAAATGTATAGCTTTGAATATAAAATATCCAGTCCTTTGAATATAAAATATCCAGTTTCTTAATAGCTTCTGTATGTTTGTATGTGGGAGAGAAAAAATATGAATACTATTTCCTCTTTTGTATCCGATTTTTTTTGACTCAGCTTACCATCTATGTTGTGGGAGGGGTTGGGGTAAGATTTACAGTGAGATGCATTTATGTAATTCATTTAACAAATATATTTTGATTACCTGCTTTGTACAAGGTAATATGCTAGGTGCTGGAGATAAAACAGTAAAATTAAATAGTCTTTATCCTCACTGAGTTTAAATTCCAGCAGATAGTTTAAGACAATTTGAGTTTAAATTTTGTTTCATTGCATACCTTGAAAGCCCAAAAGAATTCACTGAAAAATTATTATAAATAGAGAATTCAGTAAAGTGGCTGTTTACAAAATAGGCAAAGATGAATAGTATTCTAGTAAGAAAATGTAATGGAAGAAAAGAAAAAATATATGAGTAATATTTACATGTGCAAAATTTGCATGATAGGAACTTTAAAATACTACTGAGGGATCTAAAGTAAGATTCAGAGTATTTTTTTCAAATCTGACATGCTGATTATGAGTTGAACTGTTCTTTTTTTTTTTTTTTGGTAATACAATACTAAGATAAACTGCTACCAGTACATCAGATGTAATAGTCTCTTAGGACTGAGAATGTGTTTTTTTTTTTTAATTTACCGAAAGAATTCTTGAGCTTATTTTTTTATTTTTGGTTATTTTATCATATATCTCTTATGCAATTATAAAAATGAAAATATAAGCAAAATGTATCAGGTAAGATATTACTAATGCTTCACATTTCGAATCTGATTCTTTGCAATCAGTTTTATAATTTGGTGTCATCAGAATTGGTTTTTTCCCCTCCCACACACAATTGTCCTTTGTAACATTAAGAACATTAATAATGTCGGGGCGCCTGGGTGGCTCAGTCGGTTGAGCGTCCGACTTCGGCTCAGGTCATGATCTCACCGTCCGTGCGTTCCAGCCCCGCATCGGCCTCTGTGCTGATGGCTCACAGCCTGGAGCCTGTTTCCGATTCTGTGTCTCCCTCTCTCTCTGACCCTCCCCCGTTCATGCTCTGTCTCTCTATGTCTCAAAAATAAATAAACGTTAAAAAAAAAAAAAAAGAACATTAATAATGTAGTATTTGTTGGAAGAATTTTGTTTCAAATCACTGACACCTTCTTTTAGTTTTGATGCTCGCACTTTCCTGATCTTACCAGAAGGTGTCACCAAAGGTATTCTGGCAATATCATCGCTTATATTTCTTCTTAAATGGTCCTTAAATGGTTTGATGAGTGAAGTGACCAGGAATTACAGTTACCTGTCATACCATCAGGAATAATTACTTTTATGACTGCCACCTGGCTGACAGTGATTAAAAGGTCTATGGGATTATGGGATGCATTCGTATTTTAGAAATGTATATATGTTAGAATTGGTAAAATATGACATATAATGAAAAAGCATAATTTGCACTCAGTGGAAGGATTCTAAAATACAATAATACAATGTCATGCTCTTTAATTTTAGTCCATAATTTAGTGTTTCCCCCAGCCCCAAAATGCCAGCAGCCAATTCCAAAGTTTATGCGGCCCAGGAATTTCACTACTTGTAAGCATGAACTCACGATGTCAAATAATATATGTACAAGGTTGTTTAATGCATTATTTTATAATAATAGTAAAATATTTAAAACCATCAAAATGTCTTTTTTTACAGGACTGAATAAATAAATTTTGGCATATTGATACAATGGAATATTTTTCCCCCATTAAAAAGAAAGAAGTGGCTTTATTACATATTAAAATGGAACAAGTCTTCAACTTACTTTGTTAAATCAAAAAAATGAAGAATAGTGTGTATAGAGTACCATAGTTTGGGTAAAAATAAATTTAAAAAACTGTATATGATACAATATGTATAAGTGACTCTGGAAGAGTAAGTAGTAAACTGTAAGAGTGGTTGCCTCCTCAGAGAGAAAGTTAGGAGGTGGGCGGTGTGGCAGATGCTGTGTGGTAAATACCCAACAACTATTCAACCACCCTACCTATTCCTTGCCAACAGGATTTTAATTTTGTTGACTGTGGCAATAGGTTCCAATCCAGGAGATACAGGAGGATTGGTTTAAACTAGTCTTGATAATCCTATTTCTATTATCCAGATACTTAGTTCTTCAGTCTTTCTTGAAACTAGAGATGGCAATGTGAAAATTGTCTTATGAGAAATATAGTAGCCATCAGAGAAGATAATGAAATGAGTCTTACAATTTTCACTTGTTTATTCCAACATCAAGTGAATACAAGAACTCATGAATGCTTATTGAATGCTCAAGATGTTCTTAAATTTTTTTTTTCTACGTTTATTTATTTTTGGGACAGAGAGAGACAGAGCATGAACGGGGGAGGGGCAGAGAGAGAGGGAGACACAGAATCGGAAACAGTCTCCAGGCTCTGAGCCATCAGCCCAGAGCCTGACGCGGGGCTCGAACTCACGGACCGCGAGATCATGACCTGGCTGAAGTCGGACGCTTAACCGACTGCGCCACCCAGGCGCCCCTCAAGATGTTCTTAAAACCTCTAAATTCTATGATAATTGACCACTGTGACAATAGAACATAGGTCACTAAAGTGCATTCCATTGCAATAAGTTGGCAGGAGTTCAGACAGTTCTGTGAGAATTTGTTTAACTGTGTAGATTAAATGGAAATATATTTTCTGTAATAAAACTTGTCAAAATGAGAAAGAATCAACTATTGACAATCATGGGATAACTACATAGGTAAGCATGTTTTAAGGAAGGCAAATATTTATAGAGACTTAGCAGTAATGAATGATAATTTCCCTGTGAAATAATTTCTCTTTAAAAAAACAAACTATTATTTGATGAGGAAAAAAGTAGGAGTACCTAAAAACTTTGTTATTTCTATAAAAAGATTATATTACTTATATGCATAAAAAATAGACATACTGAGGGAAGTTATCTTCTATCAGAAGAACCAGCTTAGACAACTATTTCTAAAACATTGGTCATTTTTGAGTCACTGTATAGTTTTGATGGTGTCCCATTATAGTATTACCTGTGTAATATAATTTAGATATATTTTTAAAATCTATACTAAGTATTGTTTATACTTTATTCTAACGTGCATTGTGGTAAATATTAAGTAGTTAAGATAGCATTCATCCTTGTGCCACCTAAAAATCCTTACATGTAGCCACCCTTTGGGAAACTATGTTAGGCTGTCAAGAGTATAGCAAACAACTATTGGATACTTTTAGATTACTTAGCCTCAGTTCAGCTTGTGATTAATTTTATCTCCACTAGGTGGCAAGCAAAATCATGTATCAGTTCAAAAGAGTTCTTAAAACCGATTCACCAATCACATTGGTAGAAGTGGGATCTAATTAGATGGCAGAGGAAGCATGTCACCATAGAGTAGGAATACATGGCATTACCATTTGGATCATTTGAGGAACATCTGCAGGCTACAGACTACATGTGTACACTTTTCTCTCTACACACCTCTCCTCCCCCTTCAGTTTTCACCTGGTTTGGGGTGGAGTTAGGAATGTGGGTGGAGGGACAGAAAGGTTTAGAAATCTCCTATGCCATATGTGATATATTCCATTGGCAATCACTCATCTAAGAGATTGTTTTCCTGCTTTTCCCAGACTTTCTGGAACCCAAGATAGAGCTGGTATTCAGGATTGCTTCATACTGTGCTGCGACTCTGGGATTATGCCCTTTGGGAGTTGAACAGTCCAGCCAGCCTGAAACCAAATTGTGAAGTGGTTAATTTGTTTTAAGCTCTCCTTTTTCAGTTTTCTTCTACCAATATTTCCTTTTCCATTTTTCCTAGGGCCTAGAGCTTTCATGCTCTTCTCTGAATGCCCTGTGTTCCCCAGGGCAAGAATTCACTCAGGAGTTTTCTTTTAGGCAATGCTTGGTAAACCATACTTTTCCTTAGCCCTTTTTACCAGTACTTATCTGTCCTGTTCTTGTAGGGATCTGTTCTCTGTTTGGTATTTTAATGGAAAGCAATCTAATGTGTCAGAGATTTAGTCTATTATCTTTCTATGGCTATTTGCATTTTAATATGGCAAACCTGGAAATACAAAAGCATAACCTAAAAGTTAGATTTTTGTAATTGATAACATTGCAAGAGGTCTGGTAAGCCAGTGGAGTAGAAGTAGATATTTAAAATAAGCAGCATTCTAGGGCATCTGGGTGGCTCAGTCAGTTAAGCGTCCTACTATAGCTCAGGTCATGATCCCGTAGTTCACTGGTTGAAGCCCTGTGTGGGGCTCTGTGCTGATAGCTTGGAGCATGGAGCTTGTTTCAGATTCTGTGTCTCCTTCTCTCTGTGCCCCTCCCCTGCTCAAGCTTTGTCTCTGTCTCTCTCTCTCTCTCTCTCTCTCTCTCAAAAATTAAAATATAAAAACACTTTAAAAATTAAAAAAATAAAACAAAATAAGCAACATTCCTGATGTCTTACAATACATGTTGCTATGGCCCCTGGATTTTTAGAATGTGAACTAGTTTGCACACATGTAAGCTAGCCTCTTTCTGTTTCATCTGTCAATAATACTGAATAGCAATAATTGTGGTTTTAGGGGAGAGAAGGACTGACAAAGCAAAGTGAGGAGTTTATTTGTAAGGGTAGATCCTGGCCCAAAAATAGTGATTGGAAGTGGTTACTGAGCCTTAGTAGTTTCATAGTTTGGGATTATGGAGATGTACAACAAAAGGTAGAAAAGTAGTTTTCCCAGGAAGATTGGTTTCCAGACCTGCATAAATTACATTTTGAGGAACGTGCCGTCTGTGTTAAGTAGATGGGACAAGGGATTTAGCAGAAGCATAGAGCAGATGGCCAACATGCTGGTTGTAGCACTACTTTCTATACTCTCCCTCTCTTCCTTCTTTTTCCTCCTACTCTCTTCCCTCTCCTTTCCCTCTTCAGTCCACTTCTCTCACCCTTCGCCCTATGTTCCACTATTTTTCCCCCCCCACTGGAACACTTTTTTGCTAAATGCTTAAAGAGAATGCTATTTAAGCTAGAAATGCTTTAAATGGGATCTTATTTCTAGTCCCATCGGAATCCTTTTATTCTCTGAAATATTTGTTCTTAGATATTTTTTCCTCCTTCCTCTTTTTCCAAATGTCTTTGTTTGCTCAACTTCTCTGTTGTATCCCTATCTGCTTACATGATTTGCTTCCACTTCTTTTCCTAGATCTTTCTGTTTTCCCTAGATCTATATGTTATATCTGATCTTGCTATTTGTCACCTTGGAGTTAGTTCTGCTTTATTTTCTTCCCTTCCTCCCTCATTAACGTTATTTGGAGAAGCCTGAAGAAAGAAGTATCCCAGTTGGTTTGACTGGTGCTCATTAGGGTCAAGTCCAAGTAGGTCTTACTGGGAGGAAAGGGTGTGAAGAATTGGATTGGCATCTTTCTCTGTCTATTCAGTATTTTTAACGTATCCAAGTATATGGTCAAAAGGCATTTAGTGCAATGGTATAATTACTGCAAAAGTGATGAAACCAATTGCAGGTATACAACTAGAGAATTGTTAACAGACTTAACAAACAGACTGAAAACCAGATTCCCCACATTCCTAATCTTTCTTTGTTGAAGTTATTCACCATGTTCCCTTTGGGTCTGCTTTTTCTAGGTAGAAGAAAGGATGGAGTGTGGTGGTGTTACTATTTTACTTCAACCTAGAGAAAAATTGAAGAACTATATATTAGTATTTATATACAAGTGCTTCTAACTTGAAACTTTTTTAATTCTTTTAGCCTCAATTCAGTGCTGATACTAAAAACAAACAAAAACCCTCACATTGCTGTTACTGCTCATTTTGTGGCCCTAAAAGAATTGTTTTTAGGACAGTAGAATTAAAACAATTTACAGATTCTCTTAAACCAAAATGTGAAAGCTTGAATTGCATTGAATTCAAGAATTTTGAAATTCATTCTTAGCAGAACCATATTTAATTAAGATACACAGGCCTGAGAATTAATATTCAGGTGAAGTTCTGTGTCCATATGGTATTGATGAAGTTCTTACAGCTAAATAAAGCTTAGAATTCTAAAATAAGGAACCCATAACTTTCAACCAGGGGTTAATTAACATTTACTTTTTTCATCATACCACCCTTATCAGTTAAAAAATAAAATAATCTAAAAATGATGGGACTGAATATGTGTATGTGTGTACATATGTGTGGGTATTCATCTGCAAAGTATGTACTTATACTTCTGAACGTTATTATGCATATTATAAAACATAAAATAGAAATTATAAGATATAATCTTGATAATTAAATTTTATTTATGAACAGTATATTAAAACTTATGTGTATTATCAATAATAAGTGAATGTGCTCTATTACTTTAAAATATTTTATAGTATTTTGCTACACAGTAATTCAAACTGATTTGAAGTTTATTTGTGTCTCATCCAGCAATTATGTGGAAGTTTTTGTTGAAATTTACTTGGTAGATTTTCATCCTCCCCGATGTCACTCAGTTCTTACATTGAGTGATTGCAGTGCTATTTTGTATATTCTAGTATCCCATGCTATTTTTAAAGTCCAAAATACTAGTGTTTTTTTAATACTGTTAATTTGAAAACAACCAGTAGTTTTGTTCCCCTTTTTTGGTTCTCTCTCCAAATTATCCCCCACTCTCTCCTCCTTCATTTCTTACATCATTCTGGCTCTACTTTCAGCTCAGTTCTAGCATTTACTCCCCAACATATACACACCTGGAGAAGGTGGGGGAAAGACAGTTGCATCTTCAGAGGTTGCTAATCTCTCTGCTGGGAAAGGGGAGAACTTAATAGACAGAACTATCCCTACCAAGTTAACTGTGGGAGAAATCAAAACTGCTACAACTCCGTAGCTTCTGGCCAGAGTGGAGGAGCTGCCCACCTAGTCTGAACACTCCATTTAAGGGGCATTAAATATTTCAGGAAGGTCTTGAAGTTCTTCTGGACCAGTTTTTTCAGAAGTGTCAGTTTGGAAAGTAACCAGGGTACAAGGAAGCAAAGGGGAAAGAAACATTAGATATAGTCTTATCTAATAATTTACTTTAGAATTATAACTTTTTTAAATGTTTATTAAAAAGTTTATCAACTTTTATAGCTTTTTATACAGCTTATAAAAAAGATTTCATATAAAAAAACCCGACTCGGTCGTTCACTCGGTTAAGTGTCTGACTACGGTTCAGGTCATTATCTCACGGTTTGTGAGTTCGAGCCCTGCATCAGGCTCTCTGCTGTCAGCAAAGAGCTTGCTTTGGATCCTCTGTCCCCCTCTCTTTCTGCCACTCCTCCACTTGTTCTCTCTCTCTCTTTCAAAATAAATAAATAAACTTAAAGTGTTATAAACTTATGTTTTATTTGAAGATTTATATTTGCAAATTTCCGTATTTGAAATATTTTGAATGTTTAACTTCACTGATTTTTAAACATTTTGTACTCTATAAACACTTTTTAGTGAAAATACTGATTGATACTTGTATTACATGAAATACAAAGATACTAACTAGTGTTGTCATTTGCTCCATTATTAAAATTATTATTTTGACTTTTTTATGTTTAATAACAGACTTAAAGACCATTTACATACTTTGGAAGTTTTTAAATATTAAAAAATTTTCATCCATGTATGTAAAATTACAGGTATGAATTTTTATTGGTGACAGACATCATTTTCAGCAATAGAATCATGTAACAAATGGAAAAATTTCTAAACATCCATTATCAGAATATTCTGTGTTCAATGTGAATTTTTAAAAAGCAAAACTACTTTCTCAGTCATTGTCAAAATATCATCTGTGCCTTGAAGGGAGATAGATTAAGTATGTGAGGGCTTTTTGGTTTTTAAAATTTTTTTAATGTTTATTTATTTTTGAGAGAGAGACAGAGTAGGAGTAGGGGAAGGGCAAAGAAAGAGGGAGACACAGAATTTGAAGCAGGCTCCAAGCTCTCAGCTGTTAGCACAGAGCCGGATGTGGGGCTCCAGCTCACAAACCACGAGGTCATGACTTGAACCAAAGTCGGATGCTTAACTGATCGAGCCACCCAAGCATCACAAGGCCTTTTTGGGTTTTAATATATGCTCTGTACCTATGTAGCATGCTGTTGATGGCAACTTACCATCACAATAGGAATTAACAAATTTGGCACAGTTGACTTTTTTTTTTAATTATGAAATTTATTGTCAAATTGGTTTCCATACAACACCCAGTGCTCATCCCAACAGGTGCCCTCAATACCCATCACCCACCCTCCCCTCCCTCCTACCCCCCATAAACCCTCAATTTGTTCTCAGTTTTTAGGAGTCTATTATGTTTTGGCTCCCTCCCTCTAAACCATTTGTTTTCTTCCCCTCCCCCATGATCTTCTGTTAAGTTTCTCAGGATCCACATAGGAGTAAAAACATGGAATCTGTCCTTCTCTGTATGACTTATTTCACTTAGCATAACACTGTCCAGTTCCATCCATGTTGCTACAAAGGGGCATATTTCATTCTTTCTCATTGCCATGTAGTATTCCATTGTGTACATAAACCATAATTTCTTTATCCATTCATCAGTTGATGGACATTTAGGCTCTTTCCATAATTTAGCTATTGTTTTTTTTTTTTATTATATGAAATTTATTGTCAAATTAGCTTCCATACAACACCCAGTGTTCATCCCAAAAGATGCCCTCTTCAATGCCCATCACCTATCCTCCCTTCCCTCCCACCCCCCATCAACCCTCAGTTTGTTCTCAGTTTTTAACAGTCTCTTATGCTTTGGCTCTCTCCCACTCTAACCTCTTTTTTTTCTTTTTTTTCCTTCCCCTCCCCTATGGGTTTCTGTTAAGTTTCTCAGGATCCACCTAAGAGTGAAAACATATGGTATCTGTCTTTCTCTGTATGGCTTATTTCACTTAGCATCACACTCTCCAGTTGCATCCATGTTGCTACAGAAGGCCATATTTCATTCTTTCTCATTGCCACGTAGTACTCCATTGTGTATATAAACCACAATTTCTTTATCCATTCATCAGTTGATGGACATTTAGGCTCTTTCCATAATTTGGCTATTGTTGAGAGTGCTGCTATAAACATTGGGGTACAAGTGCCCCTATGCATCAGTACTCCTGTATCTCTTGGGTAATTCCTAGCAGTGCTATTGCTGGGTCATAGGGTAGGTCTATTTTTAATTTTCTGAGGAACCTCCACACTGCTTTCCAGAGTGGCTGCACCAATTTGCATTCCCACCAACAGTGCAAGAGGGTTCCCGTTTCTCCACATCCTCTCCAGCATCTATAGTCTCCTGATTTGTTCATTTTGGCCACTCTGACTGGCGTGAGGTGATACCTGAGTGTGGTTTTGATTTGTATTTTCCTGATGAGGAGTGACGCTGAACATCTTTTCATGTGCCTGTTGGCCATCCGGATGTCTTCTTTAGAGAAGTGTCTATTCATGTTTTCTGCCCATTTCTTCACTGGGTCATTTGTTTTTCGGGTGTGGAGTTTGGTGAGCTCTTTATAGATTTTGGATACTAGCCCTTTGTCCGATATGTCATTTACAAATATCTTTTCCCATTCCGTTGGTTGCCTTTTAGTTTTGTTGGTTGTTTCCTTCGCGTGCAGAAGCTTTTTATCTTCATAAGGTCCCAGTAATTCACTTTTGCTTTTAATTCCCTTGCCTTTGGGGATGTGTCGAGTAAGAGATTGCTACGGCTGAGGTCAGAGAGGTCTTTTCCTGCTTTCTCCTCTAAGGTTTTGATGGTTTCCTGTCTCACATTCAGGTCCTTTATCCATTTTGAGTTTATTTTTGTGAATGGTGTGAGAAAGTGGTCTAGTTTCAACCTTCTGCATGTTGCTGTCCAGTTCTCCCAGCACCATTTGTTAAAGAGACTGTCTTTTTTCCATTGGATATTCTTTCCTGCTTTGTCAAAGATTAGTTGGTCATACTTTTGTGGGTCTAGTTCTGGGGTTTCTATTCTATGTCATTGGTTTATGTGTCTGTTTTTGTGCCAATACCATGGTGTCTTGATGATTACAGCTTTGTAGTAGAGGCTAAAGTCTGGGATTGTGATGCCTCCTGCTTTGGTCTTCTTGTTCAACATTACTTTGGCTATTCGGGGCCTTTTGTGGTTCCATATGAATTTTAGGATTGCTTGTTCTAGCTTCGAGAAGAATGCTGCTGCAATTTTGATTGGGATTGCATTGAATGTGTAGATAGTTTTGGGTAGTATTGACATTTTAACAATATTTATTCTTCCAATCCATGAGCATGGAATGTTTTTCCATTTCTTTATATCTTCTTCAATTTCCTTCATAAGCTTTCTATCGTTTTCAGCATACAGATCTTTTATATCTTTGGTTAGGTTTATTCCTAGGTATTTAATGATTCTTGGTGCAATTGTGAATGAGATCAGTTTCTTTCTTTGTCTTTCTGTTGCTTCATTATTAGTGTATAAGAATGCAACTGATTTCTGTACATTGATTTTGTATCCTGCAACTTTGCTGAATTCATGTCTCAGTTCTAGCAGACTTTTGGTGGAGTCTATCGGGTTTTCCATGTATAATATCATGTCATCTGCAAAAAGTGAAAGCTTGACTTCATCTTTCCCAATTTTGATACCTTTGATTTCCATTCGTTGTCTGACTGCTGATGCTAGAACCTCCAACACTATGTTAAAAAACAGCAGTGAGAGTGTACATTCCTTTTGTGTTCCTGATCTCAGGGAGAAAGCTGTTTTTCCCCATTGAGGATGATATTAGCTGTGGGCTTCTTATAAATGGCTTTTATGATGTTTAAGTATGTTCCTTCTATCCCGACTTTCTCGAGGGTTTTTATTAAGAAAGGATGCTGAATTTTGTCAAATGCTTTTTGTGCATCGATTGACAGGATCATATGGTTCTTCTCTTTTCTTTTATTAATGTGATATATCACATTGATTGATTTGCGAATGTTGAACCAGCCCTGTAGCCCAGGAATGAATCCCACTTGATCATGGTGAATAATTCTTTTTATATGCTTTTGAATTTGATTTGCTAGTATCTTACTAAGAATTTTTGCATCCATTTTCATCAGGGATGTTGGCCTGTAGTTCTCTTTTTTTACTGGGTCTTTGTCTAGTTTAGGAATCAAACTAATTCTGGTTTCATAGAATGAGTCGGGAAGTTTTCCTTCCCTTCCTATTTTTTGGAATAGCTTGAGAAGGATAGGTGTTATCTCTGCTTTAAATGTCTGGTAGAATTCCCCTGGGAAGCCATCTGGGACTGGACTCTTATTTGTTGGGAGATTTTTGATAACTGATTCAATTTCTTCGCTGGTTATGGGTCTGTTCAAGCTTTCTATTTCTTCCTGTTTGGGTTTTGGAAGTGTGTGGGTGTTTAGGAATTTGTCCATTTCTTCCAGGTTGTCCAGTTTGTTGGCATATAATTTTTCATAGTATTCCCTGATTATTTCTGAGGGATTGGTTGTAATAATTCCATTTTCATTCATGATTTTATCTATTTGGGTCATCTCCCTTTTCTTTTTGAGAAGCCTGGCTAGAGGTTTGTCAATTGTGTTTATTTTTTCAAAAAACCAACTCTTGGTTTCGTTGATCTGCTCTACAGTTTTTTTAGATTCTATATTGTTTATATCTGCTCTGATCTTTATTATTTCTCTTCTTCTGCTGGATTTGGGGTGTCTTTGCTGTTTTGCTTCTGTTTCCTTTAGGTGTGCTGTTAGATTTTGTATTTGGGATTTTTCTTGTTTCTTGAGATAGGCCTGGATTGCAATGTATTTTCCTCTTAGGACTGCCTTCACTGCATCCCAAAGCATTTGGATTGTTGTATTTTCATTTTCATTTGTTTCCATATATTTTTAAATATCTTCTCTAATTACCTGGTTGATCCATTCATTCTTTAGTAGGGTGTTTTTTAACCTCCATGCTTTTGGAGGTTTTCCAGACTTTTTCCTGTGGTTGATTTCAAGCTTCATCGCATTGTGGTCTGAAAGTATGCATGGTATGATCTCAATTCTTGTATACTTATGAAGGGCTGTTTTGTGACCCAGTATGTGATCTATCTTGGAGAAGGTTCCATGTGCACTCGAGAAGAAAGTATATCTGTGGCTTTGGGATGCAGAGTTCTCAATATATCTGTCAAGTCCATCTGATCCAGTGTATCATTCAGGGCCCTTGTTTCTTTATTGATCCTGTGTCTAGATGATCTATCCAATGTTGTAAGTGGAGTATTAAAGTCCCCTGCAGTTACCACATTCTTATCAATAAGGTTGCTTATGTTTGTGATTGTGTTATATATTTGGGGGCTCCCGTATTCAGCACATAGACGTTTATAATTGTTAGCTCATCCTGATGGATTGACCCTGTAATTATTATGTAATGCCCTCCTTCATCTCTTGTTACAGCCTTTAATTTGAAGTCTAGTTTGTCTGATATAAGTATGGCTAGTCCAGCATTCTTTGGACTTCCAGTAGCATGATAGATAGTTCTCCATCCCCTCACTTTCAATCTGAAGGTGTCCTCAGGTCTAAAATGAGTCTCTTGTAGACAGCAAATAGTTGGGTCTTGTTTTTTTTATCCATTCTGATATCCTGTGTCTTTTGGTTGGAGCATTTAGTCCATTTACATTCAGTGGTATTATTGAAAGATATGGGTTTAGAGTCATTGTGATGTCTGTAGGTTTCATGCTTGCAGTGATGTCTCTGGTACTTTGTCTCACAGGATCCCCTCTAGGATCTCTTGTAGGGCTGATTTAGTGGTGCTGAATTCCTTCAGTTTTTGTTTGTTTGGGAAGACCTTTATCTCTCCTTCTATTCTAAATGACAGACTTGCTGGATAAAAGATTCTCGGCTGCATATTTTTTCTGTTCATCACATTGAAGATTTCCTGCCATTCCTTTCTGGCCTTCGAAATTTCAGTAGACATATCTGTCATGAGTCTTATCGATCTCCCTTTAAATGTTAGAGCATATTTATCCCTAGCTGTTTTCAGAATTTTCTCTTTATCCTTGTATTTTGCCGGTTTCACTATGATATGTCGTGCAAAAGATCGATTCAGGTTGCATCTGAAGGGGGTTCTCTGTGCCTCTTGGATTTCAATGCCTTTTTCCTTCCCCAGATCAGGGAAGTTCTCAGCTATGATTTCTTCAAGTACACCTTAAACACCTTTCCTTCTCTCTTCCTCCTCTGGAATCCCAATTATGCATACATTATTTCGCTTAATTATGTCACTTAGTTCTCTAAGACTTCCCTCATACTCCTGGATTTTTTAATCTTTTTCTCAGCTGCTTCTTTTTCCATAATTTTATCTTCTAATTCGCCTATTTTCTCCTCTGCCTCTTCAATCCGAGCTGTGGTTGCCTCCATTTTATTTTGCAGCTCATTTATAGCATTTTTTAGCTCCTCCTGACTGTTTCTTAGTCCCTTGATCTCTGTACAAATAGATTCTCTGCTGTCATTTTCTGTTATATTGCTTAAATCGTTTTTGATCAATTCATTAGCTGTTGCTACTTCCTGGAGTTTCTTTTGAGGAGAATTCCTCTGTTTCGTCATTTTGGATAGTCCCTGGAGTGGCTTGGAACTGCAGGGCTCTTCCTCTGTGCTGTCTGGAGTAACTTGTGTTGGTGGGCGGGGTGCAGTCAGTCCTGATGTCTGCCCCCAGCCCACTGCTGGGGCCACAGTCAGACTGGTGTGTACCTTATCTTCCCCTCTCCCAGGGGAAGGACTCACTGTGGAGTGGTGTGGCCTCTGTTCGGGCTACTTGCACACTACTAGTCTCTTGGTACGGCTTCGATGGGATCTCGCGTATTAGCCGGGGTGGATCTGCAAGGTGCACAGGGGCTGGAGGGGCAGGGTCAGCTCACTTTGCCTTTGGTGGTCCGCTTAGGGAGGGGCCCTGTGGCACCGGGAGGGAGGCAGACCTATTGGAGGGATGGATCCACAGAAGCACAGCGTTGGGTGTTTGCAAGGTGCAAGCAAGTTCTGTGACGGGAACTGGCTCCCTTTGGGATTTTGGCTGGGGGATGGGTGAGGGAGATGGCCCTTCCCAGTGCCTTTGTTCCCCACCAAGCTGAGCTCCGTCCTCCCGGGCTCAACAACGCTCCCTCCCACTCTCCGAGCAGAGCTGTTGACTTATAACATTCCAGATGTTAAGTCCCACTGGTTGTCAGAACACACTCCGTCCAGCCCCTCCGCTTTTGCAAGCCAGACTTGGGGCTCTGCCGTGCGTGGTGGGCTGGCTGCCCCTCCACTGTCCTGGCTCCCTCCCGCCAGTCTGTGTAGCGCGCATCGCCTCTCTGCCCTTCCTACCCCCTTCCGTGGGCCTCTCAGTCTACACTTGGCTCCAGAGAGTCCATTCTGCTAGTCTTCTGGTAGTTATCGGGGTAAATTAGGCAGATTTGGGTGGAATCTAAGCGATCAGCAGGACGCGGTGACCCCAGCATCGTCTTTCACCGCCATCTTCCTGCCCTCTTCCACAGTTGACTTTTTATAGCAAAAAGTAGATAACTTGTATTTAAGTTTGACACTCTTTAAGGTATTTTGCCAAAAGATAACCAATAAATGTCTTTTCGTGTGTGTGTGTGTGTGTGTGTGTGTTTAATTATTTATTTTTGAGAGGTAGACAGAGATTCCTAAGTAGGCTCTGTGGTAGCAGCACAGGGCCTGATGCGGGGCTCAAACTCAGGAACCGTGAGATCATGACCTGAGTCCAAATCAAGACTCAGATGCTTAACCAACCGAACCACCTAGGCACTCCTATAACCAGTAAATTTCTGTATGATACAGAAGATGTTATGGTCCCTTTTGATCTCATTACTAAATTTTGAAAAAATGTGTTAAAGACCTGTTTTTAAAGTCTTTAATCACATATGTGTACAGAAAACTGTATAGCTCTTAAGCACAATTTTAAAGATAATTATAAAGCCAATACTTGTACAACCAACACGAAGGTCTAGATATAACAGCACCTCATATGTTCCTCATATGTCTTTCACCAAACACTCTTCCTTCCTCTATAGGTAAACACTCTTCTCCCATTTGTGTGACCATTTCCCTACTTTTCATTATTTATTGTCTCTGTATCCCTAAAATACTGAAATCAGTTTTACATTTTTGTAGACTTCATTTAAATGAGATCATACTGCATGTATTATTTTGGAATTTTTGTTTATAATTTTCACCCAAGTTGTGTGTAACAATAGTTCTTTCCAGTGCTTTCTGGCATTTCATTCTATGAGTATCTGCAGTTTATGTATACATTCTACTGTTGTTGGACATTTGAGTTGTCTCCAGTGTGGAGATCTTACAAATAACATCCCTATAAACATTAGTCTGTTATTTAGCATACATGTGCAAGAACTTCTCTAGGATAAATTCCTGGGAGTGCACTTGCCTGGTAGTGGTGTATGTGTATATTCAACTTAACTGGATAATGCCAAACTCTTTTCTACAGGAATTCTATCAGTTTACATTTCCATTATATTGTATAACAGTTTCCATTACATTATCTCCTACTAGTGCTTGGTATTGTCAGATTTTAAAATTATAGCAATTTATAATTTTTAAATTATAACAATGGAATCTCATGTTTTCTTACAAGAGAATGAAGCCATTCATGGATTACAGGTGGTTGTGTTTGTTATGCTTTTTTTATACTTTGTAGACTATTTACACTTACCTCTTTAGCTACCACTCCATTTCTTTTGTTCCTTTTTACAGAAGACTCTTTGCAAGGATTATTTATACTCATCGTATCCAGTTTTTCTCTTGATCCCAATTCAGACAGGCTTTTGCCCTTACTATTCCACTGAGACTACTCATATCAAAGTTACTGGTGGTCATTTCATTGATCAGTTCCCATCTCATTTGTCTTTGCAGTAGCACTTGACATAATCATTCTGTCCTGAAAAATTTTTAATTGGTTTGAGGATAACTCAAATTAACCAGATTAACACCCTAAGTTGATTTTTGTACAGGTTGCTGCTCATTTTGTACAGTATTTGATACTTTGATTACTCCCTCCATCATTTCTCCCCCCAAGTTTTATTTTAAATACTTTAAATGTACAGAAAAGTTGAAAGCATTATCCCCATAATTTTTCATTCACTTTTTTTCTGATTATAAAGGTAATACAAGTTTCACTGGTTGTAGTATGGTTATATAAGATGTCATTGTAGAACCTGAGTGGAGTGTTAATGGGAATACTTTCTGTACTATATTTCTAACTTCTATATGACTCTAATTTATTTCAAAATAATGGGACATTTGGCTGGCTCAGTTGGTAAGTGTGCGACTCTTGATGTTGGAATCATGAGTTTGAGCCCCACGTTGGGGATAGAGTTTACCTGAAAAAATTATTTCAAAATAAACTTTTTTGTAAAGTGTTACACCATACTTTACTCATCGTATTCTAATGAGCTTTTAATTTTTTTTTTAATGTTTGTTTATTTTTTGAGACAGAGAGACAGAGAGACAGAGTGTGAGTGGAGGAGGGGCAGAGAGAGAGAGGAAGACACAGAATCCGAAGCAGGCTCTAGGGTCTGAGCTGTCAGCACAGAGCCCAACGTGGGGCTCAAACCCACAAGCTGTGAGATCATGAGAGCCACCCAGGTGCCCTCTAATGAGCTTTTACAATACGCCATGTACTATTCTATGCCCTGAGAATATAAGAGTGACCAAATTGACAAACGTCCCTCCTATTGTAGATCTTAATTTACTGGAGGCAATAAAATATATTTACCAATAATAAATAAATATATATTGTGTTGGAGAGTATAAATGCTAAGGAGATCTTGTAAAGCAGAGAAGATCTATGAAATGACAAGGGTAAAGAACTGGGTTGAAATTTTAGCTATGCTGTCAAGGGTAGCTAAATACCTTATTCCACAAGTGAGGAAAGACCTGAAAGAAGAAGCCATGAAGGTATTTAGGGAAAGGCCTTCAGAGGCTTTGTTTTTACCTGAAATTACTAACAATGATCCTGGAGCAGGTGCTTGTTTATAGTGTTTCAGGAACTGTGAAGAGGCTGGTGTGATTAGTATGGTAAGCATTGAAGTCTAAGAGATGCAATGGGTGGGAGAGTTTGGCTAAGTCAGTTGAGTGTCTGACTCTTAATTTTGGCTCAGTTCATGATCCCAGAGTAATGGGATCAAGCCCTGCTGGATTCTGCTTAAGATTCTCTCTCTCTCTCTCTCTCTCTCTCTCTCTCTCTCTCTCTCTCTCTTTGTCTCTCTCTGTCTCTCTCACTCTCTGACTCTCTGCTCCACTCATGCTTCCTCTCTCTCTCAAAAAAAAAAAAAATTCAGACTGGAGATAGTTTGAGTGCCATCAGCATACGCATGATATTTAAATTTATGTGACTAGATGAGACCACAAAGACCATGACTCTAGATAGAGAAGAAAAAATGCCACTGGATTAAACTCTGGGTTACTCTGATATTTGAGGGTTGGAATTAGAGAAGGAATCAGCAGAAGAGTCTGAGACTGGGGGTTCTTCCCTTTTGGATCATATCCTTCATTGGCATGTGAGGTCTTCTGTGTCCTGGCCCATGTTTGCCTTATATATTACCACTTTTCCCACTACTTACAGTTTTCAAAAACACATCATGCTCTCTCTCCTTGTTCTTTCTACGTGTTCTTACATATTTTTTGGAAACACTATTTCTTTCCTACTTTTTCCCATATTTGTCTACCTCTGTATCTTTTAGGATTCACCTCAGGTGTTACTTCTTTAGTGGTCTGCCAGACATGGGTTAGCTTCTCCTTCTGTTTGATCACACAGTACACTGCACGTACCCAACACCACACAAGTCTGTCCACTCTTTCTTGCTCCCACTGTTTTTCATAAGCACTCACTCTCTTTTTCTATTTTTCCCCCTGGACTGGGATTGCTTACTTACCTGTCTCCTCCAGCAGATTATGATCCTTCAGTTTCTATGTCTTAATTATTATTAAATGTTTAGAACTATGCTTAACTATGCTTGGTTGGCACTTAAATAATATTTAATAAGTTTTGAGAACCAGTACAAAATAATTAACCATAGTAGAGAAGATCCTTAGGCTCAGCCTTTGGTAATATTGAGTGAAACTGGAATGTAGAGCAGGATTTTTGTGAAAAAGGATGTTGTATAAGCACCAGGGAAAGCGAGAAACACATCAGCAAGTTGGAGGTTACCAATATTTTTGTTGTAGCAGCAAGAAATTTCTAGGTACAGTGGCTTGATTAACTTCTTTTCTGTCTTCATTGAAAATCTGCCTGTCAGACATAGCATTTTACCAAGGAGGAAGAAACAAGTACTGTGGGTTCATTATTTTGAATGTTTATTTGCTTGAGATTTTTAAATACTTGATTCCCTTTTCATTTTTTAACAAACTACCCCAATTTGGCAGGTGTTGGAGGGCTTCAGCTTTCATGGAGATGTGAATAAAGGAACAAACAGCTTTAAATCATAGGTCTTCACATTGAGTATGAACCTTAAAAGTCAAGGAATTGTTATTAACTTTCAGAGGAGTATAACTGGTCAGTAGAAGGGTGGAGACAGATTTAAAAGCCAAAAGTTTTTAAGGAATGTAAGGAGTGGAACCTAGAAAAGGTGTTAGGTAGAAATAACATTTCTCTGTTTATAAGTTTGTTAAATGAATATATGGGATTTTGAGTCACATTTCTAAATATTTTAAAAATTTTGCTGAATGTTTAAGGTACTTTTTTTCTGTAGCATAACCATAAATACTTATAAGGTAAAACAAATATAACTTCTACATGAAATATCATAATTTATTTTCACTGTGATACAATTGAGCTACACTTCAAATGGGAAGTAATACTGATAGAGAGCAATCATGTGAAACCGTGTTCAAAAGAAAAAACCCAAATTTCAAGAGTATTTAATTCTTAACACTGTTCTCTGTGTAATACTAATTTTAAAAATGTTTTCAGATCCAACTAAAGTTCAATTTAGAAATGTAATTTATATTTTTTGCTCTCAGATGAAGCTTTAACATATGTTTCTAATAATTTAGTTAAGATATGCTGAGTTGGATATTTTTAAAGAGAATCTGTTTTGAAAAGATTCCAAAATATTTGTTTGAACAGGCACTCAGCATCTCGATGAAAACTGTCGGAAAAGAAAAACTTTCAGAGTCATTCTGCTCTCAGAGTACCCAAGCCAACTAAACTGGTACAGTTAACACTTTTGTTAGATGCCAGAAGCCAAAAAATGTAGCACTTCCTGGACTGCTTTTCAGCAAGGCCTTCAAGCCAATTTAGTGGTTGATATTAATACCGTTGAATTTTCAGAGTAAGAAGCTACAAGTAGAATATTTATACTTTTCTATCACTACCATTCTTGTTAGTCTCTTTTAGTAATCCTTGATTAGTTGCATTCTCTCCTTTATGTTGACTTTAAGCTATAGTTCTTTCTTGAACTTTGCAGGATATCATTCTTACAAAACAAGAAATGAATGCTCTGTAGATTGTGACCCCAGGTATGATTAAACTGTTTCCTGGACATAAAATATTTTACGTTGCTTTTTAGTACTACTGATGCAGTAGATATGCAAATTATATAAAATACCATAGTGCTTTGGGAGGATTGGTAGTTACCTCAGACTACCAAGTAGGGATAGTTTATTCAGCCTCTGACTGTTTCATTTTCTTTATATCCCCTTCATATTTATTGACATCCCTTAGTTCACTTAGTAATGATATGCTTAGTGTAGATATAATGTCACGTTGATCTCCATATCCATATTATTTGCTCTAGTAAGTGCTCTTCTTTAAGATATTTGGTGTATTGAATTGGAGAGTACCTGTCCTACTTAGGTGCTGTGGTGGAGAGTAAATAGCAAAAGGAAGATTCAGAGATTCTGTATACTAACTAGAGAGACAAGATTAAATTTAACATCTATACTACGATTTCGCTTATAGCTAGTAGTTGGAAAAAATAGCAGAAACTAAAATTTCAGTCACTTGGTTTTTCAGGTGATTCCACAGGACCAGATTAACTGTCTCCACAAATGACTAGCATAACTTTTAAGCTTCTTTCAGAACTATAAATATAGAAGAGTTATATGGAACCAGAGAAATCTAGTTTTTTTTTCCTTCATTACTTGGATCTGTATGTAATCTGAAATAGCATAGTACATGCAATTTGGGGCACAGTATCATTTGTGACTTTGAGGGATCTGAGAGTCAGTGGAGGAAAGCAGTCCTTTTCATGCTACTCTGCCTGGTCTTTCTGTTTTGGAGTCCATTACTGGAAGCTTAGAAAGCAAGTGGAAGGAGTTTTGTTAGGAACTGGCAGGGTTAATGACTGAAAATGATGATTGAAAACCAGAATCTACAGTTAATTGGGACACAGTTATGGGAAGGGAGTATACACATAAATAACATAATAGGATTTGTTACGGAAATCCAAGAAAAGTAGAATGAGGCAAAATATCTCTGGTGTCTTGATGTTCCATTTGACAGTACTTTGGATAAGTTTCACAAGGGAGATGGTTGAGATCACTTATCTGTATTTTATTTGTCATAGGAAGTAACATTGGCCCGTAAAGAAGGGATAGAGACTGTTGAGTAGAAGAACATTTATGTCAGTAATTTCTCTGATTTAGTGCCAAAAGCCTTTTGAGAGAATATTCAAAGTTGTGTGGATCTAAATTTCATTGTTGACAACTGTCAGCTGCTATATTTATTTTTAATAATTGATTGAAGCTCTTTCTGTTATGTCTCCTCTATTGCTAAATTCCTAAAGAGTAGAAAAGAGTGTTTATGATAGTATTAGGAGACAAAAGCTTTATTCTGTGGATTGGATAATGCTTCTTTTGTAAAATTATCTTTTCCCACCAAAAGTGAGAAGTGAATGTCTTGTGGTGGTGCATCTCATTTCTAATGGGGGACAAGAAGTTATTTTCTTCAATGGCTGACTTCCAGAATTTCTGGCTGAATGTTCTTTGTCAAGTGTATATTCCCTTCTCTAGGCCTTTCTATATAGAGCCCACAAACATCGTCAATGTGAATGATGTCATTCAGAGGGTTAGCGACCATGCCTCTGCCATGAACAAGAGGATTCATTACTACAGCCGGCTCACCGCTCCTGCAGACAAGGCACTGGTAAGGGGAAAAACATGGCTAATTGTCTAAGGTTACATTGAAATGAACAGTGAACAGCATAAGCCAGGGGGACTCCCAGTGATTGAACTTTTTGCTGGCCATATTCCAAGGATGGCCTCATGGAATGTCAAGATAGTAATTAACACATGTCTTACATCTCAGGCTAGTTCATTCTTATCTAGCATAACTTAGAGATTTGGAACAACCTCTCTGTGTTGATAATAGCCTAAGAGATTTGTTGGATTAAATTCTGCTAGTCCCCAGTGCTAAGAGCTTTTTGGAGGACAAACTACTTCTGAAATACTTGAGGTTATTGATTAAAAACATAAATAATAACAAGTCTGGTTAGTCTGTTCAGTTTTTAAGTTTGAAGCTACGAGGGAAAGATGTTTTTAGAAATTTTCTGCAGGAATGGGAAACTGAAATACATGCAAATGTATAATATTTTTACTATTTAGCACTGTCCTTTTGTAGATAAAATACATAGGTCAAAGAGCAGATTTTAAACATTTTAGGCTTTGTGGGCCACATACAGTTACATATTCTTCACTTTTATTTTATGACCATTATAAATATAAAAACCATTCCTAGCAAAGGGGCTGTAAAAAATTGGTTTGAAGGCCAGATTTGACCCATGGACTATAGTTATTGACTCTTGATCTTCTAAAATCTATATTATTTTAGGATCAGAAACATATTGGAAGTAATTTGTTTGCTTATAAGAATTATCATATATGAGATATTCGGAAACCTAAAGCCTAAAGAAAAATGGAAATTTTAGATATTTACTAAAGGGCAATGATTAGGATATCACTTGAACATAGATATCTCACTAAAGCCTTCTGAGGTATTACGATCACCTTTTGTATAGCCAAAATAAGGACATCCCAAATATTCTGAGTGGTGTCATTTTTTTCCCCAATTTTTTCAATTTTTCCTCCCCCAGGGATTTATATCAGTAGTTACAGTAAAGTCTTAGTTCTATAACAGAATTATCTCAGCCCTCTGTGGAGTAGAAGTAATCTAGTATCTCTGGGTCTAATTCAGACCTCCTAGGGGCTCTGCTTGTGGAAGCAAAGTTCAGAGATACTGACTGGGCCAGTCTAGGCCTGAATGAACATTGCTTGCCTGGAAATTAAGTCAGCATTGTACACCAAATTGAATACCTTTTGTTAACTGACAGTGAAATAACTCTAAATCAAAGTATATAAACAGTGGTCAACAGAGAACAAAAGGTAACAGTGTGATATGACCATTTTTAATGAATATATGTATACATCCGTGCTCATTTTCTGAGAATTCCAAAATTATTTTTCTTAAAAGATTTTTAAGGGCAAAACAATGTGAAGCCATAAGTGTCAGGATTTTATAGAATTAAACATTTTATTTCTGAAAATTTCCTCATTTACCTTAATATTTTTATTCTAAAATCAGGAAGAGAAGAAAATTATTTGGCTGCCAACATCTCCTAGATCCTTGTTAATAAAAGCAGGGCCTGCACAAGCCAGCAGTATTGGCATCACTGAGAACTTACTAAAAATACAGAATCCTATTCTTTACTCCAGACTTACTGAATCATAATCTGTGCTTAACAATATTCCTGTGTCAATCACAGGAAAATTCAAGTTCGAAAAGCACTGCCCTAGATTACTATCAGAGTGTGGGATCCAATTCTCCATTTTTTCTGTAATTCCTAAGAATTGGGAGCTTCTTTTTTTTTTTTTTTTTAATGTTTATTTATTTTTGAGGGAGAGGGAGAGAGAGACATATAACGTGAGTAGGGGAGGGGCAGAGAGGGGAGACGCAGAATCCCATGCAGGCTGCAAGCTGCAGGCTCCAGGCTCCAGGCTCTGAGCTGTTAGCATGACTTGACCTGAAGTCAGATGCTTAACTGACTGAGTCACCCAGGGACCCCAAGAATTTGCAACTTCTTAACTTCTCTAGTTTGTAATCCTGCCCCCTACAACTTTTGATTTTCACTTTTTCTGACCTTTGCTATCATGGTTTATCTCCTGACTGATGCAGGCATGGCCCTTCCCCTTTTTCTTTTTTATTCCCAGGAGGAATGAGGATAAAAGAGAAGGCAACAAACCCATTTCCATATATGCCTTTTCATTCTTAAGTAGGCTTAATACTCAGTGTAGAGCCAAATGCAGGGCTTGAACTCATGACCCTCAGATTAAGAGTTGGATGCTTAACAGACTGAGCCACCCAGGTGCCCCTCAGCTGGAATTTTTTTTTTTTTTTTAACGGTATTGCTATAATTTTTATTGTTTTTGATGCTATAAATGGGATTGTTTTCTTTACTTCTTCTCAGATAATTGGGTTAGTGTATAGGAATGATACAGAATTCCAAAGCCACACCAGGCATAACATTTGAGACATTCTTTTCCTACAAGATACCACCAATCATATGCATAAATAGAGAATGATTCGACACTTTCTTTTTGCACCAGTCCATATCTTGTCTTACTACTGAGGCCCAGTGTTCCATCACCTCCTTGACATCTTCCCCAACTATTCTAGTCCCCGTTAATTTTTTGTCATTCCTTCCATATAGTATCCCACACTTAATTTTTTTTATCTCTGATAGCCTTATCTGATTGCTTCATGTATCTTCCAGCTGGAATTTAAGCTTCTTAAAGTTGTGGACTGTATTTTTTTTCTTGAACACTAAACCTAGCACAAAGTTGTAAATTTACTTACTAGGTGCTGAATATAAAAGATTGTTGATTTATGCCAGACAGCTCCTATGTCTTTAACTACTGTACTACTATATATAGGACTGCATATTCTCAAGAGCTATTCTCAGGGAGATGGGCATAGTTATACCAGAGTACTGTAATATCTTCCCTCCATAGGGAGATAGAATTCAGAAAATATGTATGAGGGGGCAAGGTGGGAGCTATGTGTATAGGAAATATATTATCTGTTCAGTCGTCTGTGTGCTTTCAAACTCTCTTAGCTCCTTCCCTCTTGCTTACTACTCCATCTTTAAGAATTCTTGCTTTGCCTTTCCTTAGGCTGTGTTAGCTCACCTTTTTTTTCTTCTGCTTTTCAAATGCTTTAGTAAGCTTTTAAAAGAATGGTCTATATTTATTTTTCCATTGTTTATCTTCTATTGACTCTCAATTCTTTTTTTTTTTTTTAATTCAAGGTAGTTAACATACAGTATAGTCTTGACTTCAGAAGTAGAACCCAGTGATTGATCTCTTACATATGACAACCAGTGCTCATCCCAACAAGTGCCCTTCTTAATGTCCATCACCCATTCACCCCATCCTCCCATCCACCTCCTCTCCAGCAACCCTCAGTTTGTTCTCTGTATTTAAGAGTCTTTTATGGTTTGCCTCCCTCTCTATTTTTATCTTATTTTTCCTTCCCTTCCCCATGATTATCTATTGTGTTTCTCAAATTTCACATAGGAGTAAAATCATACGACATCTGTCTATGATTGACTTATTTCGCTTAGCATACTCTCTTTTTTTTATAGTTTTTTTAAATTTTTTAATGTTCATTTATTTTTTTATTATTATTTTTTTTAATATATGAAATTTATTGTCAAATTGGTTTCCATACAACACCCAGTGCTCATCCCAAAAGGTTAGTATACTCTCTAGTCCCATCCACATTGTTGCAAATGGCAAGATTTCATTCTTTTTTTATCACAGAGTAGTATTCCAGTGTGTGTGTGTGTGTGTGTGTGTGTGTGTGTGTGTGTGTGTGTACACCGCCTCTTCTTTAATCCATTCATCAGTCACTGGACATTTGGGCCCTTTTCGTAATTTGGCTATTGTTGATAGCACTGCTATAAACGTTGGGGTGCACATGCCCCTCAAATCAGCAGTTTTGTATCCTTTGGATAAATACCTAATAGTGCAATTGCTGGGTCATAGGGTAGTTCTGTTTTTAATTTTTTGGCTTTCAATTCTTTATAATTTGAGTTCCCTACCTACCTCTTTGGTAAAACCACTCTCACAGAGGAGTTCAGTGGCCACTTGACTCTTGAAATTCCCCTAACCTAAGGTCCAAATCTCCTCTATCTAGAATTCTTTAATCTCAGTCTTTGCTGACTCTTCTTTATTTCTCATGAAAATAAAGAGAAAAATATTTTGGCAGTTGTGTATTTTTAAGAATTCATTCTCATTTCACATGAATGGTTTATTATATTCTTGAAACTCTTTTCCTTTAGATCTACTATATTTGGAAAGTATTTTTTATGTTAATAAATCAGAAATACGTGTTTGTTTGTTCATGATACTTAGAAATGTGTCTAGAGTCAGGTAATCTGATGTATAGAAAATATCCTGTTTTGCACATTTACTGGTTCTAACATTTCTCTGTGTTTCTTCTGTTACTAGATTGCTCCAGATCATGTAGTTCCAGCTCCAGAAGAGTGCTATGTATATAGTCCATTGGGTTCTGCTTATAAACTCCAAAGTTACACTGAAGGATATGGTAAAAACACCAGTTTAGTAACCATGTGAGTAAACTTAATTTTTGGAGCATTACTTAAACTATAAATAAATGAAAATTACTGGTTATTTTAATTTTTGTCTTAATTAAGATATTTGAATAGTTAAACTCCATATTTTTACTGCTGTTACTCTGTGTTTTCAGTTTTATGATTTGGAATACCATGATGGGAACATCTATACTAAGTATTCCTTGGGGCATGAAACAGGTAATATAATTTTTCAGCATGCTTTTTGCCTGAATTTTTTTCTCTTCATATTGTAAGCTTTATAATAAAGGTTTTAATAAATCTACGTAAAATTTATTAAAGAAAATAGGTAATTATACTTAATTTTACATTGTCAGGTTTTTATCATAATTGTTTAAAGTAACATAATATGGTTGCATATGAATTTATTCTAACATGATATATGTTGTTCTTTTTGTGTTTTTAAACAGGCTGGCTTTACTACTGGAATGTGTGTCATCATGCTGATGGGCATTTTAACACTTTATTGCTGCTATAGAGTAGTGAAATCACGAGCTATGATATGTAAGAGTTTGCCATGATAAAAATAGAGTAGCTATTTGGGTATTAATAAGTATTTCCTGTTACAGTAGATCATTAATGTGTACATTCCATGTGTGTGTTAACTATTTTGTGCCTAAAGATTTACTTGTCTTATTCATAGCATTCAGCTGAACTGATATGTCAGTGAATTAGTGACTGCCTTTAAATTCAGAGAGGTTTGTAATTCTTTGCAGAATGCATTTACTTTGGTGCTAATTTCCTCATAAGAATAATTTTAAAGGTCATCTTTTAAAAATAAAGTCTTTTTCAGAACTAAATTGAGAATTCTATGATTCTTAACAGTTAATGGTAACTTTTGATCTATCCCTACCAAGAGATCTAAATGTTGGAATTCCCTAAAACTAGAAAATGTAACTAGAAAAATATGAAAATATGAACGTGTCCTTTGTAGTGAATTTGCAAAGTTTATTTATACGTTGCCTCTATTCATCTATAAATTCTGGATCAGATAAATACCATTTTACATTGTTTTAAAATAGTTTAGGACTGAAATAGACATATATTGTTTCAGTGAATCTTAGCAATTCTAAGTCAAGAGACCAGATTTTGCCTTCAATTTTTTTTGGTGGGGAGGGGGTCTCTTAAGCACTGGTATATTTTCTCTTAATTTTATTATTTATTTATCCCATTCCCATTTATCCACAAGTCTCTTGGTGTTCTTATAGATCTGCTAAGTGCTATATATGATGTAAGCATTAGCCTTTTAGCTGTTATTTCATGTCAATTTCTTTTCCATTCAACATTTTAATGGCTTTAGTGTTATATGAGTTTGTTTATATCTGCCTGTCTTTTCCATTGTAATTTCTTTCTTCATTTGATAGAAAAGGGTAACCTTTCAGTGTCTGTTTTTACATTGTCTTCTAACTTTTCTGTTATTTAATTTTTTAATTCTTAGCTCAATTGTCTGGAATTATCATGTGGTATAAAGTATGACTCAGGAAAATTTTATTCCATACTGTTATTTAAGTATGCCAAATATTGCTGGATAATATCTTCTGACTCTCACTGATGATATTGTCTAGCCTTGATTTATCATTTGTTTTTATTAATTATATAATATGATACTATAATCTATTTCTTATATTACCTATACTGTTTCATTGATCTATATTTCTTTTTTATGTGTTCTGTAGTTTTTTAAGTTTTTTATATGTTTTATTTATTTTTGAGAGAGTGAGAGGCAGAGCATGAGCAGGGTAGGGGCAGAAAGAGAGGAAGACACAGAATGCAAAGCAGGTACCAGGCTCTGAGCTGTCACCACAGAGCCTGATGTGGGGCTTAAACTCATGAACTGCATGATCATGACTTGAGCTGAGGTCAGGCGCTCAACCAACTGAACCACTCAGGCGCCCCTTAATTTTTTTTTAATGTTTATTTATTTTTGAGAAGGAGAGTGAGAGAGAGAGCATGCACGAGTGGGGGAAGGGCAGAGAAGAGTCAGAGGATCCAAAGCGGGCTCTGTACTGGCAGACAGAGCTCAAACACACAAAGCGTGAGATCATGACCTGAGCTGAAGTTGGATGCTTAACTGACTAAGCCATCCAGGTGCCCCTGTTCTATAATGTTTTTATATGATTTAATATCTAATATTTGGTGGTGGAATATTCTTAATATTTTGTTAGATATTTTGAGTTAATTGAGGGAACACAAATTATGATTATGGGATATATGATTAACATCTAATTTTATTCTTTCTTTTATGTTTATCTAGCATCAGTGGATACCACTACCTGGGAATATCCAGATGTCTGCAGATATTATTTTGGCTCCTTTGGACAGTGGTCAAGTCTCCTTTTCTCTTTGGTGTCTCTTATTGGAGCAATGATAGTTTATTGGGTGCTTATGTCTAATTTTCTTTTTAATACTGGAAAGTTTATTTTTAGTAAGTATCTATATCTTTAACATTAGTTACTTTTAGATACAGTAACTATTGAAATGTTTTAGTTTCAGCCTTAAATTCTGGACTTGGGATAAATAAAGCAAAAAGTCCTTTTGTAATTCTGAAAAATATAGTTGATTCAGTTTGTTTTAATATCACAGATATACTTTTTATCCATTATGAACTGTATATATATTTGTGCTTTCTATGTAAAAAGGATAAGAGACCTATTTTGCCCCCTAGGTACAAATTTTTTCCCCCTTGGGAGCAATATTTTTTCCACTGAAAAAACATGATCTCTGCTTATATCCACTCGGCACCCCAATTAATTACTATCATATATACAATACTCTTTTTTACATAGAATTTAAATTCATAGAAACACGTAAATCTTAGCCGTATAATTTTGACAAATGAATACATCCATGTAAACCACACCCCCTTCATTGAAACCATTCCATCTTCCTAGAAAGTAGTGATAATATTTTTTTATTATAAAAATTCAAGTTATTTGTTGCTATTATAAAAGAACATAATTAATTTTTAGATGTTTATCTTGAATCTAGCTGATGTGTTGAACTCTTACTAATGCTAATTTTATAGATTCACTTTGGATTTTCTGTTAAGATAGTTACCTCCTCCATGAGTAATGAAAACTTCCTAGCCAGTTATTACTTTCTAAGTGATTCATATATACACACGCACACATATATAGACATGCTTATCTTTTTTAAAGTGTAAAGTTGTATAGATGCAGTGCTGGTAGACATCCTTATATTGTTCCTGTGGAAATCTTTCTGATGTTTCACCATTAAATATTATGTTTGTTGTGGGATATTGGTTACACCCTTTAGCAACTTAAAGATGTTCCTGCCTATTATTTTCTTAAGTAGTTTTATTCATGTGTGTTGGATTTTATCAGATGCTCAATAATCTTGAGATGATCATAAAACTCTTCTTTAAATTGTTAATATGGTTAATTAAATGAATACATTTTGTAGTATTTAAGTCATTCTTAATATTCTGTTATAAACTTAGTTTAGCAGTCATGATGTGTATTTTTTAATTGCTTACTGGATTCAGTTTACTTTTGAAAGGAGTGTGGCTACTGTTACTTAGGACCTTTGTGTCTTTTCACAAGAGATATTACCCTGTGTGTGTGTGTGTGTGTGTGTGTGTGTGTGTGTATTTTTTTTTTTTTTTTTCTGTTCTCACACTGTCCTTGTTGAGACTTAGGGCTGCTGTAAAAATTACTGTGAACTCTTTGGCTTAAAACAAGAGAAATTTATTCTTAGAGTCCTGGCAACCAGAAGTCCAAAATTGAAGTGTCACTAGGGCTCCACTCCCTTTGAAGCCTTTAGGGAAAGCTCCTTCCTTGCCTCTCCTAGCTTCTGGTGAAGAAGCCATAAAATTCATTTACGGCTTACCCTAACCAATACAACCTTATCATCACTTGATTATATCTGCAAAGACCCTGTTTCCAAATAAGATCACATTCTAAGGTTCCTATGGGCATGGATTTGGGGGGAGACTCTTCAACCTAGTATACTCGGTATCAGGGTTTTACTAGCCTTATTTAAGTCTTTGGCATCACGACGTATATAAAGATTGATAACTTCCAATCTTATCACTAATAACCCTTGAAGATAGCATAAAAACCTAGAGCACTAAACTCCTCCTTTTATCTTGAGAAGCATACAGTGGAAATGAAGATAAATAATTCACATACTTAACTTTATGACCTGAAAATCTAATCCAACATTTTTATCATCACTTTTTAATGCTTATTAAGATTATAAAAAATTAATATCAAACAGAATAAAGTAACAAGAAAACACATTCTTTACCCATTCTCTCATTAACTATAGAATAATATGAATGCTCAGATATCTGCATATGCTTTTAACTTTGCTACTTCCTTTGGTGTAATTTAGTGGTTCTTGTGAGTAATAATTACTGTATAACCGTCAGTCTATAAAAGCATGTAGTATACTTTCTAAAAACTTTAAGTGGTTCTCCTGATAAGCTTGGCTATTATAAGTGTTGGGTTTCCCCTTCTTTATATAAGGTGTAACTATACTTACATATAAATTAGTGTGAGTATAAGAAAACAGTTGTACAGTTTGATTCCAGGGCTTTAACTAAATTCTGCCTTGTGGCTAGATTTTTTTTTTTTAATCCTCAATCATGTGAAAATTTTCCATAGTGAGAACTCTGAAGTCAATGGCATCATTTCTATAAGTACAGAAAACTGACAAAGGCGAAGCTGTGTTAACAATGAAGCAGTCTTTGTTCCTTGTACTAGGTGTATTACCCCATGCTAGATCTTAAAAGATTTTTATAGATCAAAGATTTTAGAGGGTGGTCAGTTTAACATCTTTTATTTGGTATTAAAATGTATTTTTTTCTCTAATTTTTAGATTTTATTCATCACATTAATGACACAGATGCTGTACTGAGTACCAATGATAGCAACCCGGGTAAGTAGCTTAGAATTTGAAGCTTAGCTTGTTTTTGTTTTGTTTTGTTTTGTTTTTAATGTTTATTTATTTTTGATTGAGAGTGAGAGAGAAAAAGAGGGAAAGTACATGCATGAGTGAGGGAGGGGCAGAGAAAAAAGGGGACAGATGATCTGAAGTGGCTCTGAGCTGACAGCAGAGAGCCTGATGTGGTGCTCAAACTCATGAACCGCTGTCAGATCATGGCCTGAGCTTAACCAGCTGAGCCACCCATGTGCCCCTGTTTTGTTGTTTCAAGTTTATTTATTTATTTTGAGAGTGAGAGGGAGTGGGGGAAGGGGAGAGAGAATCCCAAACAAGCTCCATGCTCAGCATGGAGCCCAACATGAGGCTTGAGATCACAACTGTGAAATCATGACCTGAACCAATATCAAGAGTCAGATGCTTAACCGACTGAGCCACCCAGGCGCCCCTTAGCTTGTTTTGTTTTGTTTTGTTTTTAATTTTCTACTTCACTTCAAAACGGATTTAAGGTAGAATATATTGCTTTACCTTAGGTAAGTAATTAATGTAAGATCATTATCATTATGTTAACTGAGCCACTATTAAATTTTCAGCAACTGGTGTCTTTAAAAAAAAACAAATTCCATAAAACGTTGTGTTAATGTAAGCTAAACAAGGTTGAGTTCATATTATGCAATTCACAATTGTAACTAACATCTATAAAATCCATATTTGCCTATAAATAGTCAATACTTGTTTTTAAGAGCCTCCATCTCTGCTAATTGTTTCAGAGTCTAAAAGCATAGTTCTCAGTTTGTAAAATTTTTTAGATGTTTATTGTATTAGTTACTAATATTTAAGATACACAAAACTGTATGCTACAGAATAATTAATTTCCTGATAATGAACAAAGGTTAGTAAATATATACAGAAAAATAAATTGAAGGCTTAGCAAAAATATCTTAATTTCTTAGAAAAGTTTCCTTCAATTAATTTATTTACAATAAATCTTTGTAGCCTGTGGATTTATCCATGATGGCAGTCACAGGGAAGGTGAATAACAAATCTATGATAACCTTGTTAACAGTCTCACTGTTAAACTTGTACATCACCTAAGGCTTTTATGTATTTAGATTTCAGAGATACCAAATTGATATAATTTTTTTAAAGTTTTTATTTATTTTGAGAGAGAGAGAGAGAGAGAGGAAGAAAGAGAGAATCCTAAGCAGGCTCCGTGCTGTCAGCACAGGGCTCGAACTCACAAACTGTGAGATCATGACCTAAGCAAAATCCAGAGATGCTTAACTGACTGAGCCACCCAGGAGCCGCCAAGATGATAACATTTTGATGGCTGAATGCATTGATCTCTGAGAAGACAGTTCATTCAATATATATTTTTTAAGCCTGTGTCAGGAACTGTTCTAGACTTTGGGGATATAGGAGACAGGCAAAAGTCTCTCATGAAGCAACCATTTCAGTATTTACTATTCAGTATCTTACTTTGCTCTTTAATTAAACCTATTAACCTGTATTTTGTTAACACTAGCAAATGAGTGAGTGAAGTACCAGCTTTTTTCTGGACACGCACACACACCTTTGAATAATTATCCTAAAATATTTTGGTATAATTTTAAAATCTCTTCATACACTGGTGATTTCACGAACACCATCAGCAAAGTTTACTTTGCATAGTGGTATGTTGATACTAGCACTTCCTGATTCATCTGCTTATTTTGAAGAATGTATTAAATAGTAAGAGTATGAAATAGTCCATCTCAGTTAGTATAAAATTACAGCTGGCATTTTTGGATATTTACTGTGTAGCAGGCATTAGTCTAAATGTTGTACAGTACCTCTTTGCTTCACTCTCTAGATGCAGAAACCAAGGAAGGCACAGAGAAACTAATGACTTGCCCAAGGTTACATAAGTATTAAGTGACAGAGTCACGGTTCATTATTTAGTCAATTTATCTCCATAGCCTGTGCTTTTTACCACTGTAATTACTAGCACAAGAAAAATTCAAGTTAATTTACTTCTGTCCAGACATAAAAGAAAAAAATACATGTTGAAATGCTGACTAAGTAGGGACAATGGGTGCCTCAGCAGTTGAGCATCCAACTTTGGCTCAGGTCATGATCTCACAGTTCATGAGTTTGAGCCCCACATTGGGCTCCCTGCTGTCAGCACAGAGTCTGCTTTGGATCCTTTGTCCCCCTCTCTAGGCCTCTCCCCAGCTGTGCTGTTCCTCTCTCTCTCAAAAATAAAATAAACATTAAAAAAATAAAAATGCTGACTAAGCAAGAAAACTAAGTGTTTGGCTTTGTGGCATGCCAAGAAACAGATAGAGAATAAAATTAAAAACAGAACTTCAAATGAATGTATCTTTTTCTCTTTGACTAGTAATGAGTATGAATGTTGCTCAGTAGGAGTATTTTTCACCAGCATTAAGAGTTCTTTTAAAAAGAGCTGATTTGGGGCGCCTGGGTGGCGCAGTCGGTTAAGCGTCCGACTTCAGCCAGGTCACGATCTCGCGGTCCGTGAGTTCGAGCCCCGCGTCAGGCTCTGGGCTGATGGCTCGGAGCCTGGAGTCTGTTTCTGATTCTGTGTCTCCCTCTCTCTCTGCCCCTCCCTCATGCTCTGTCTCTCTCTGTCCCCAAAAAAATAAATAAACGTTGAAAAAAAAAATGAAAAAAAAAAAGCTGATTATTAGGAAAAGTACTATTGTGAAAATAGAAACACAGAATGATGTGTATTGTCTCTCCTCAACAAAAGAAATTACCATTTGAAGATCAGTGTTAGGAAAAATGTTTCATTCAATTCCCACTTCTCTGGATATCATCTAGGCTCTTAGGCTGCTATAAAATGTGATAAACTTACGGGAGAATTATCCCAGATTGCTGGAATTCAAGGATTCTTAAGCTATAACCAACAATTCAGTGTTGGAAATACTGTGTCAGCTGTTTCAATGATGTGTTAAATTTTCCCAAAATTTTCTCTCTGGCAATGGAACCAAAGGATAGTTGGTGGGATATTTTATAGCTTCCCATACAACTTAAGGATATACCTCAGAATTGTCTAAGATTCTACCACCTTTAATTGTTTGCAGATAAAAGAGTCCTATCCTATATCTAAATATAACCCTCCATTTTTTCCAGAAAGGGGAAACTTAATATTCGTGAGACAAGTTGAGGTTGGTAGAACAAGTGTCAGTCTTTTGGGATACTCATTGTCTGTTCTTTGTGGTCTTCTCTTATCTGATGCTTTCCTGTTGCAGTGATTTGTCCAAGTGCTGGGAGTGGTGGCCACCCTGACAATGGCTCTATGATTTTCTATGCCAATGACACGGGACTGCAGCAGTTTGAAAAGTGGTGGAATAAGTCTAAGACAGTGCCCTTTTACCTCATAGGGCTCCTGCTGCCACTGCTCAATTTCAAATCTCCTTCATTTTTTTCAAAATTTAATATCCTAGGTAAGCCAAGGCATTGTGTTATAGAGCTTCTGTGTAGTGGAGTACATGTTGGATTCTGTGGATACTGTCTGGCTGGGGAGTTACCCACCAGGCCTGTTCATCTATGTTCAATTTGTTCATTTGTATGTTACCCTGCTTTTTGGTTTTCTTTGTGGAGTTTGGCACAGAGGAAAATGTAGATGACCATTTTAAGTCCAAGTTCTTTTTTTTAAAGATGAGTTACTGGATTTCCTGTTCTATCCTTACTGAAACACTATTCCTCATTTCTTCTGTGGGTACAATTAGAGGAAACATTAAGATTTCAGGAGGAGAGATCCATACTGGATATTATAGGAATTCTCAATCCTAAGGATTGGAATCATTAGAACTTACTAAGGGAGGTTATGGAATATTTTTTTCCTACGGTTTCTATTTAAAAGTATAGCACAGAATTATCACCTTCCGACCTGGGATATCATTTTTTATCTAACTCAACCTGCCCAGCTGTATTCTGCTTTTGCCATCCTCCTCAGTGATTTCTCTCTACTGGAGAGAAAAGGCCTCTTTAAAGGAAGAGACTTCTTACTGTGAGCCCTGTTTTACAGAAATTTCTGAAATCACTGAAGAAATTTCAGAAATTTTAGCATCGTTAAAGGAATGTTTTCACATTTTTTTTTTTTTTTTTGCAGCACTTTTGCAACACTGAGCTTTTAGACGGTGAAAGGAACCCCTAATGAAAGCTTAGATCTGGTTAGCTAAAGACAAGGATAACAGTCATAAAAAATTGATAACCCCAAATAAACCATAGGATTTCACCTCCTCCCTATAGATCTGATCTCCTGGTAGGCCCTAGAGTATAAAATAATTAGATTACTTATCACATCAAGGAGCTAGCTTTTTGAGTTTCAGAAAACCAAAGTAGGAGGTAAGGGTATTTTTCTATACCTCTCTGTCTCACAATAGGATTCACTACAAGACTGCCATAGACACCCACAGAGAATGAAAAGTTGTGGTTATATAAGCTTTGGCCTCTTGTTTTTATTCTTTCTGAATCAGCTAATCTGCAAACCCAGAGTAGCTCATTTGTGGTTTCCTGATTTGCTTGCCGACTTTCCTATGGAACAGATCTTTAAAAGTTGGCATATAAATTTATAGAAATATTTTTTAAACAATCACAAAACTTGTAACCAGGTTGATTATTTTCCACCTCCTTAAGGATATTTTGCTTTTGCCCTTTTTCTTGATACTCTCCCTTTCTTTTAAAACTGTAGCTTCTTTACAGAAATTTTTATCTAATTCTTAAAGAAAGAAACCTACTTGAATTTCCTGACTCTACTCCATAATGACTGGATTTAACTCCTTAAAGGAATAATTCTTTAACTTCTAGATTACCAGAAGCTGTGAATGTCCACCTCACCCTGTGTATAAATACCTATGAGTAGAATCTGTAATCTTTTCATCTAATAGGTAGTACTGCCTAGTTGAAACCTTATCCAGATACGACATCAGAGTGTTCATGGATTATTTGGCTTATCACCTTTCTCAAATAGGTTTATAATCCACAGTCACTACTTTTCTTTCTCTACTTTCTTACCATCTTTCAGTAAATACTGTGGCAGACTTTTCCTGCTTATTGACTATCTCTGATATTTCCAATACAAAGAATAAGAGTCAGTTTGATGTTGTTTTTTTCTCTTATGTAACCATACAGTTTTGTAATGAATTCTTTGCATGTATCCTCCACTTAACTCATAAATAAATTAGACAGTCTTGCCTTCTTCAGTATATGAGCCACTTTCATCTAGTTCTTAGGCCCACTATATAATGTTTTGTTTTGTTTTCTGAAAACTCACATAGCTGGTTTCTGTTCTTTAGATCACACCTGGGTTTTAGTGGGCATAATCCATGAAGGTAATAATTTTCCAAACTTTGCTGAGAATATAGAAACAAAGCTTAATTTTAAAATAGTCTGTAAAATACACAAAAATGATCAATGGTTTCTGAATTTTTTCTCACAGGCACAGTATCTGTTCTCTATTTGATTTTCCTTGTCACCTTGAAGGCCATTCGCTTAGGATTTCATTTGGAATTTCATTGGTTTATGCAAACAGAATATTTTGTACCAGGTGAGCTGTTTTGGTCAAATAAAGAATCAGTAAATTACAAAAAAATGTGACCTTTAGTTAACTATTGTTAAAGTACTGCTATCATAAAACAAATAGTGGTATTTTTTGAACGAGCACTGTTTATTAATGCTTAATATTAAGCTAAAAACAGGGATACAATTGAAATATCTCTGCTTTTCTTTCAGTTAGGAGTAACCAGGGTCTGTTGTCCTTTCTGCTTTAGAATTGAAGTTCACTGAAGTTATAATGCAATTGAAAAATCAAGAACTCATTTTCTAGACTTTTCTGTGAAAGTACACCCTTAGAATTTCAGAGATTTAGAACCTGGTCAGTGTTAATATATGTAGATAATACTCTTCATTAACATCATTGTTCTCCTCATGGTTTTTTTTTAATTGTTTTTCAGGCTAATTAAGATGATAATTTTAAGTGTTCCCTCCCTCCTTTTTTCTCTCATGGTTATAAATTGGGAATTTCTTAAGTCACTCAAATTTAGAGGATTAGGAAGCAATGAATGGATAATGCTAAATGAGAGAACAGATTAAAAAATAGAAGTGAGTATTATACTAGTCTCCTGGAAACTAATAAAGAGAAAGTAGTACAAAATCCCCTTGTTTAGAGAGACTGCTTTCTTTCCATTCTTCACCTGTTAATTCAGGCAGTCTAGAATTCAAATTTATTTAGTATCTGGTGTTACTCTCTAAAGGCAGCAATTATAATTGTCTACCACTCATTCTATTTCTCTTGTTACAACATTCCTGGGTTTTCCAGGTGTATTGAGTTGGTATTTGTTGAAAGTTGTTTGTTATGGTTACTTGTTTTCAGATCATCTTGGTGCATTAGCTTTGATTTTTTTATTTCTATAAGAAGTTCATAAGTCATTGTCAATTCAGGATAAAGGAAATAATTGGATCTTGAAAGGCATCCTTCTCTTTCAGTTTGTATTTAAAATTGAACACAGATGAAAATGGCAACATTAAGCTAGTGCTTCCATTCATTGATAAAAATAGTCCAGGATGTTTTTTTCTAAAATTAGATCCATACTGATTTATAGTAAGAGTCTTAGTGATAAATGTTTCTGCTAATGATAGCACATGAGAGAAATATGAATGAAAAAAAGAGTATAAATATTTAGAAGATGAAAAGGAGAACATATTTAAAAAGAGGTTAAGCCATTTATTTCACTTTTTTTTTTTTTGAGAGAGAGAGAGAGAGAGAGAGAGAGAGAGAGAGAGAGAATGAATGGGGAGAGGGAGGGTAGAGGGAGAGAGAGAGAAAGAATCTCAAGCAGGTTCCACACTCAGTGTAGAGTGTGACCCAGGGCTCTATCCCACAACCCTGGGATCGTGACCCAAGCCGAATCAAGAGTCGGACACGTAACCAACTAAGCCACCCAGACATCCCTCACTTAATTTCACTTTTAAATGATATGAAGGGAGAATCATGAGGATTAAAGAGGCTTGTGTTAATATTTATGGTCTTGAAACTGGTTACTTTATCATGATTGAAGAATTTCTTAGGAATGAAAATATAGCATAAATCTTTTTCAGTAAATCCTAATTTAATTAAGAGTCAGGGAACTTTGGAGGGTATGACTCTTTAGTGTCCTGATGAAGAATTCACATAAACTTGTATTCTGATTGAATCTTTATTTATATACTTTTGTTACTTAAAATTCCTTTCTCAATTTAGTGGATCCCATTACTCTTCTTCCTAGGTAATTAGAAAATAATGAGAAAAAAAAAATCTCCTCATGTATTTCATCCCATCCTGCCTGCCTCCAAGACTTTATTTCTGTAGTTATCCCTTCTGTCTTTTTAATCATGTATCATCAAAATTTTCCTTTACTCAATTATTCCTACCAGAATATAAATCTGTCTTTCAGTCTAAAAACAAAAGCTCATATGACCCTGCATTCCCCTCTAGCTGTTGCTTCCCTTTAAAGAAAAACTCTTTGAAAGAGTTTTCTGTGCTGTTTCTACTTCTCCTTCCATTTTGCCTTGAACTCATGTCTGTTAGGTTTTTGCCCCAGTCACTCCACTGACAACCAATAACTCCTTCTCTTCCTGCTCAACCTATCAGTAGCATGGGCACATTTGGTCACTGCTTCCATCTTGAAACATTTTCTATACTTAACTTCTAAAACCCCATTTTCTCTTGATTCTTCTACATGACTGCTCTTTCTCATATTTCTGACCGGTGAATTACAGAGTTATCCAGGGTTTTGCTCAAGCCTCTTTTATCTCTACTCTTATTCTCTAAGTAATAGCATGTAGTCACCTGGCTTTATATATTGTCTATATGGTGACTAGTCCCAATTTTATATCTCTAGCCCAGATCTCTCCCCTGAGATCCATACTCAAATACCTACCCCTTCTACATCTCCCCTTGGATGTCCACTGGGTATCTCAAATTGAAATTTATGAAAAACAAATACTTGTTTTATTCCTCATCCACCCCCATCCCTCCAACCTGCTTAACCTGCTCTCCCTGGTTTCTGTAATTCAGAAAGTTGTAGCTCCAGTTTTCCACTTGCTCAGGCCCAAAACTTTGGAGTCATACTTGACTGTTCTTTTTTTCTTCCCCACCCTACATGTCTGCAAAGCATGTCAGCTGTACTTTTAAAATAAATCGAGGGCGCCTGGGTGGCTCAGTCAGTTAAGCGGCCGACTTTGGCTCAGGTCATGATCTCGCGGTCCGTGAGTTCGAGCCCCGCGTCGGGCTCTGTGCTGACAGCTCAGAGCCTGGAGCCTGTTTCAGATTCTGTGTCTCTCTCTATCTGACTCTCCCCCGTTCATGCTCTGTCTCTCTCTCTCTCAAAAATAAATAAACGTTAAAAAAATTTTTTTTTAAAGAAAATAAAATAAATCGAGAATCTGACTACTTTTTTTTTTTTTTTAACGTTTATTCCTTTTTGAGAGACAGAGACGGAGTGTGAGGGAGGAGGGGCAGAGAGAGAGAGACAGAGACAGAATCTGAAGCAGCCTCCAGGCTCCGAGCTGTCAGCACAGCTGTGCGGAGCTCAAACCCACAAATTGTGAGACCATGACCTGAGCCAAAGTCGGACGCCCAACCAACTGAGCCATCCAGGTGCCCCAGAGAATCTAACTACTTCTTACCATTTCCACCAAAAAGAATTGTGTCAAGATGCTAATTTCTCATCTGGATTTTTATAGTAGCCTCTTAACTAGTCTCACCCTTTCTACTCTGTCTCCCCTTCAGTAGTCTTGTTCTACCCCTAGCAGCCAGAGTGATGTTTTTAAAACACAATGTCCATAAGCCTCTAACGGTTTCCCTTCTCATTCAGAATAAAGCAAGTCTTTATCATAGTCTTGGTCCTATATGATCTGACTCCTGGCTTTCTCTCTGCTATCATTCCCTACTACTCTCCTACTTATTTAGTCTACTCCAGCCACACTGTCTTCCCTGCTGTTCCACAAAAATGGCAAGCACGCTTGTGTCCCCAAGTCCTTGCACTGTTAACTGTGTACACAATGCCCTTGTCTTTTCGCAGGTATCCATATGGTTAGTATCATTAGAGAGGCCTTCCTTGGCTTCCTGCCCACTCCCACCTCTACCAAATCTTATATGCAAATATTCCTGGTCATCTATATCTTTTAAGTTCTTAATTCTGATACGAATTGGCATATTAAGGGGTATCTGTTTTTCTAATCTATTTGGGTCCTGAGTTTCAGACAGAGAGTAGCAGAAGTTAAGATAACAAACATTTCTAAAAATTTATTTTATTTTATTCTAAAAATTTATTTGTTTCTTAAATTCAGAGATTGAAAGTTCACTTGGTAAGGAATACCTGTATTTTTTTTAACCTGTGTATCTGTCTCCCTTAAGAAGAATATTAGCTCCTGAGAAAAGAAATGTTTCTTTGTTTTTGTTTTCTATAATTCTTTATTACTATTGTACCCCCAAGGCCTATAATAATTCCAAGGGCATAGTGAGTAGTCACTAAACAATGTTGAATGAATAAATGTGTTTATCCTTACTCCTCCCTAAATGTCATTAAAACAACAGTAAAAAAGTAACAAACAAAGGGGACTGTAGAAGAGACAATAGCAGGCAAGAGGTAGCAACAGATTGTTAGATGCTGGCAAACTGAAAGATGGTTAGACTGACAGCAAAGTAGACAAAGCTGAAATGTAAGTACCTATAGAGAGGGATTCCACTACAGAGGAAGCCGTTTAGAGCTACACATTGAAACCCTCAGTATTTGAAGGTTTTTGGGTCACTCACAAAGCAAGAGTAAGGAAAAGGGCCTAAAATGGATAGAATTCCCTGAAAGTTTACATCAGGAGTAATTGTATTATAAACCCATTTCCTCCTCAACCTAGCAAGAAATGGAAGACTGAATAGTCAGGCTCAGAACTCAGGCTCTCCAAATACAACAAAGGGTGGAAAAAAGGCTCTAGTCTGAAAACAGGGACTAAGCAAAAGTGTATATGCTGAATGGTGAGAAGGTCCTCCCTCCCTGTACCCCTCCAATTCTCTTCTCTTTACTCTTTGGCTCCCAGAATGCTGACAACATAGAATAACAAAGGATTCTCCTCTGTAGAAACTGACAAACCCAAGAGGAAAGACCTAGAGTCTTGGATATTTGGGTTCTCCCAAAAAAATGACAAGTACCTTGCTTGTATCAGACCATTTAGATGTTTACTAAGTATACATTTTTTTAGTGCTTCACTTTTAAATATTAAACAATAGACGAAGTTCACTAGATATTTGTGGAAAACCTCTTACATGAAAACAAAACTGGGGCAAGAGGGAGGACCTTGAAGGGACAAGAAGAATAAGAGGGAACAAAGAAAAAACTTTCAAAAAATTACCTTCTCAAAGTGACACAAGACAGTGATATATCCATGAAATAGTATTTGGATGCCAAGGAAGGAAAAAAAGGAGGTACCTTGGTCTTAGAAACCAAAAATATAGTAGATGGGGTGCCTGGGTGGTTCGGTCGGTTAAATGTCAGATCTTGATTTTGGCTCAGGTCATGAACTCATGGTCCTGAGATTAAGCCTTGTGTTAGGCTCTGAGCTGAGTGTAGGGCGTACCTAAGATTCTGTCTCCTTCTCCCTTTGCCCCTACCCCACTCTTATGTGCGTGTACACACACACACACACACACACACACACACACACTCTCTCTCTCTCTCTCTCTCTCAATCTTTCTCTCTCTCTCTCTCAAAAAAAAAAGAAAAGAAAAAGAAACCAAAAATATAATGGAAATTAAGAATGCAAAGAAAATTTGGAAGGTAAAGCTAACTTCCCAAAATTATATTAGAAATCATGGATGTATGGGAGGAAAAAAGGGAGAGAAGAAGGAGGGAAGGAAGCAAGGAAGGAAAGGAAAGAAGGAAGGAAGGAAGGAAGGAAGGAAGGAAGGAAGGAAGGAAGGAAAAACAAAAGATAAGAAAATTAGAGCATTAATCCAGGTAGCCCAATAATGAAAAATAGTTCCATGGAACAAAGAATGTGAAGGGGGAAGAAATTATCAAAGAAATAATTGAACTTTCCTGCAAACCGAAAAACATGAGTTTCTAGATGTACAGGACCCAAAGTGCCCAGCACTGTGAATGAAACCCATACCAGAGCATATCATCATAAGATTTTAGAGCACCACAGATAAAGAGAAGACCCTGAAAGCTTCTATGGATGAAGGATAGGTCTGTAAAAAAGGTCTGGGTTCAGAATAGTATCAGACTTTAATAACTTCAAAAGCTAGAAAAGTGTCATAAAGGTCTCAGAATAAATTATTTTAACCTAAAATTTCAAATCCTACCATACCCTCACTGAAGTGGTAGGGTACAATAAAGCTATTTTCAGAAAGTAAAGTCTCACAAAATTTTACCTTCCATGTACTCTTTCTCACAAAAAACTGCAAAATGTGCTCCACCAAAAAGCAGTAAATTGCAAACTCCTCTGAGTGGCAGTGAAGGGATATCCTAGGAAACAGCTGTGCAGCAGGCCTAGTGAGCACCCTGCCCAGACCACAGCAGCAGACAGAGCACCCCAGGAAGCAATTTTTCCAAAAGGAAAATGAAATGGAAAAGATTGTTTGATGTGTTGTATGGATAGAGTGGGTAAAGTTTTACCATTCTTCTGGAGAGTTTGGGGAAAAATTAGTGTTAACTAGACAGGCAACGAAAAAGTAAAAACCTCCATATCTCCATAAAAACAGGCCAACAGGGGCGCCTGGGTGGCGCAGTCGGTTTAGCGTCCGACTTCAGCCAGGTCGCGATCTCGCGGTCCGTGAGTTCGAGCCCCGCATCAGGTTCTGGGCTGATGGCTCGGAGCCTGGAGCCTGTTTCCGATGCTGTGTCTCCCTCTCTCTCTGCCCCTCCCCCGTTCATGCTCTGTTTCTCTCTGCCCCAAAAATAAATTTAAAAAAAAACAAAAAACAAAAAAAAAAACAGGCCAACAAAAGTATTTTTATATAAGAAAACATAATAATAACTGAATAGTACAGAATAACCATGAAAATTAAAACACTGAATATTGATTTTGTAAAATCAAAATTTGAATTGTGATTATATGGAGGGGTTAGAGATGGGAAAATGTGAGTGATGGTAGTAATAGAAAAGGACTAAAGTCTTGAGGTAGAAAAGCAATGGATTATGTCTAAAATTTAAAAAATAAGGGAAAAGGAATATAAGCATATTAAAAATAAGTTATAATTAGTTACCTCTAGGAAACAAGATTTAGGATGGGAGGTATGAAGCAAGAGAATATTGTTTTTTTGTTGGGAGCCCTGTAATACTATTTAACTTTTAACAATTAGCACACATTTAAGACTGCTGTCAAGAATACATTTTAACAATGAAAACCTATTAAATGGTTTGGAACTGATTTCACAAAGATTTCAGACACTGATATTCAAGGACTATGGGGTGATTGTCCATTTGATAGCAGCATTGTGTTCATATGCAACCAGAAAAAAATAATTTTCTAACTACATATGATTTAAATAGTTTTGTTATTAATGTTATTAGAGGCAGACTGCATTCTACCGTGCATTCATTGATGCTTAATAATGTCTCCAAACATAATGGAATTTTTCTTTTCATATTTTTAATGTGTAGGCCTTACCATTTTTTTGTTTTTGCTTTTGAACTTTTTATTGAAGCATAACATACACATATAAAAGTGCACAACTCATAAGTATACATCACAAAGAACATACTAGATACCTAGCACCAGATAAAAAACTAGCACTCCAGAAGTCCCATTCAGTATGCCTACCAGCCACTGTCTCCCTACAGTGATAACCACTGTTCTAACTTCTAGCCCTAAAGGGGGTTGTCTGTTTTTTTTTTAACATCACGTAAAAGGAATATAGAACATACATTCTTTTGTGTCTGGCTTCTTCCAATCAACATTGTACTGTGATACTGATCCATATTATGTCTGTTTGTAGTTCATTCATTCTCACTGGTATCTTACTATATAACTATACGCACAATTTGTTTTATCTTTTACTGTTAAGGGACATTTGTCTCCAGTTGTTTAGTATTATGTTTACTGCAGTACTCTATTCTCCTACATATCTTTGATGAAAATATGCCAGCTTTTTCTTGAGTATTAACCTAGGAGTGGAATTGTGAGGTCAGAGGATATGCGTATACTCTGCTTTGGTAGATATTACCAAATGGCTTTCCAAAATGGTTGTACACTTAAATGGGTGAAGTGCATATGAATTATATATCAGTAAAACTGTTGAAAAGAATTTCAGGGTTTTTTTCAAATGTTTATTTTAGAGAGAGACAGGATGAGCAGGGGAGGGGCAGAGAGAGGGAAACACAGAATCTGAAGCAGGATCCAGGCTCTGAGCTGTCAGCACAGAGCCTGACACCGGGTTTAAACTCACAGAATGCAAGATCATGACCTGGTACAAAGTTGGACACTTAACCGACTACTGAGCCACCCTGGTGCCCCTCAGGTTTTTAGGAAAGATGCTCAAAAAGAGTTTTTGTTGGCTAATTGGAAAAAGCTGGATATTTATTCTAATTTGACAAACAACACTGGTATCACCTGACATAGTTAGAAAAGGATCAACTAACAAGTTGCTTCAGGAAGCATTTAATGGTAATAGGGGTTGACTGCTTTGAAAGACAGGAAAGATTAGCTATACTGAAGAGAGCTTATTGAAAACTAATAGATCTTAGCAAAAAGCAAAATCAGTTTGAAGAACAATTTAAAATCAAATTTTGACCACTGATAACAGCTGAAGTCCTTTATTCTGAATAGAAATTAATACCTCTGATTATGAGTCATACATTGTCAAAAAAGACATGGCTCACCGCCCTCCAGGAGCTTAGAGTTGAGCAGTAAGACCAGTTTGTGAATTAATGATTATAATGCAGAGATATATAAAAGAGACGTAATAATATAGAGAAATTTCATGTAAATAAGAATTAGAAATCAGGGGCACCTGAGGGTGGCTCAGTCAGTTGAACATCTGATTTTTGAGTTTGGCCTAGGCCATGATCCAGGGTCGTGGGATCAAGCCCCAAGTCATGCTTTGCTCTCTCTTTCTCCCTCTGCCCCTCTCCCCCACTTGCTTTCTCTCTCTAATAATAATAATAATAAAGAATTAGAAATTAGATATGGGTTCTAAACAGAGAATGTTTTAAGGGCCAAGGAGTTATTTAAATGAAGAATTGGAGGACGGGGTGTATTCCACGTCAACAGAACAACATGTTTAAGCATTAGCTAAGGCCTGAGATAACATGACCCATTTAGGAAATTACAAGAATTTGGGAGGCTGCAGTGAAAGAATACTTGTTGGGGAAGTGACTGGAGATAAGGATAAAGAGGCAAAGCCCAATTATGAAGAGCTTTCTATTTAATTTAAAAATAACTTTAGTGGCTCAAACCATCTTTCTGTTTTATTTAAGGTTGGCTGAAGTAGGAGATAGTCCTCTATGTCTCCAGGAGGTCAGTAAGGTAGAGGAAAAGTAGTCATATAATTCCCTGCCTAAACATAGGATTCATAATGGAGCTGCTCCAGTCAAATTACTACTACTACTACTACTACTATTAATAATAATAATAATAATAATAATAATAATTAAAGCTGAGGTCAGAGCTGCTATAGCCTCATTTATTCCCTCTCTCTGAATCAACAATATGTGGAAAAGCAGTGTTAATGAAAACACTGTCAGAACCTGGGGATATAGCTAAAGTACTGCTGAGGTGATAATTCACAGCTGGGTGATGAGTGATCTAGTTTGTATATTGTTGGCTCCTTTGACATAAATGAATTGACCATAAATGTGTGGATATACTTCTGGGCACTCTTTTCTGTTCCATTGACCTCTTTGTCTCTTTTTTGCCAGTACCATACTGTTTTGATTACTATAGCTTTGTCCTGTAGTTTGAATCTGAGATTGTGATGCCTTCAGCTTTATTTTTCCTCAAGACTGCTTTGGCTTGGGGGTCTTTTGTGGTGTCATATACATTTTAGGATTGTTTGTTCTATTTCTGTGAATAATGCCATTGGAGTTTTAATAGGGATTACACTGAATTGCTTTAGGTGGCATGCGTATTTTAACAATAATAATTCTTCAAATACATGGAGATGGCATATCTTTCCATTTATTTCCATTTGTGTCTTCTTCAATTTCTTTCATTACTCTCAGTTTTACCTTATAGGCCTTTCACCTCTTTGGTTAAATTTATTCTTAAGTACTTTATTCTTTTTGATGCTATTGTAAATGTGATTGTTTCCTTAATTTCTCTTTCTAATGGTTCATTGTTAGTGTATAGAAGTACAACATGGGTGCCTGGGTGGCTCAGGGTGCGACTTCAGCTCAAGGCATGATCTCGTGGTTCATGAGTTTGAGCCCCACATCGGGCTCTGCATTGCACTAACAGTGCAAAACCTGCTTAGGATTCTCTGTATCCCTCTCTCTCTGCCCCTCCCCCACTCGCACTGTCTTTCTTAAAAATAAAGAAATATAAGCTTAAGAAAAAAAGAAATGCAACAGGTTTTTGTGTGTTGATTTTGTATCCTGAAATTTTACTGAATTTATTTCTTAGTTCTAACAGTTCTTGGGTGGAGTCTTTAGAGTATTCTATAGGCAATATACTGTCATCTGCAAATAGGGACACTTTTACTTCTTCCTTCCTGATTTGGGTGCCTTTTATTTCTTTTTCTTGTTTAATTGCTGTGGCTAGGATTTCTAGTACTATGCTGAATAAGAATGGTGAGAGTGAGCATCCTTGTCTTGTTCCTAATCTTGGTGAGCAAGATTTCAGCTTTTCATTGTTGAGTATGATGTTGGTCATGCCCTTTATTACACTGATGTACATTCCCTCCATACCCAGTTTGTTGAGAGTGTTTATCATAAAGGGATGTTGAAATTTCTAAAATGCTGCTTCTGCATCCATTGAGATGACCATATGATTTTTTATCCCTCATTTTATTAATGTGGGGTATTAACTGATTGATTTGTAGATGTTGAACTCTCCTTGCATCCCTCAAATAAATCCCACTTAATCGTGCTATATTATTCTTTTAATGTATTATTGAAAACAGTTTGCTAATGTTTTGTTGAGGATTTTTGCATCTGTGTTCATCACGGATACTGGCCTGTAATTTTCTTGTAGTGTCCTTGTCTGGATTTGATATCAGGGTAATATTGCCCTCATAAAGTGAGTTTACAAGTGTCCCCTCCTCTTTTATTTTTTGGAAGAGTTTAAAAAGGATTAGTATTAATTCTTCTTCAAATATTTGGTAGAAATCACCAGTGAAGACATCTGGTCCTGCCTAGACTTACTTGTCTTTATTGAGAGATTTTTTATTACTGATTCAATCTCCTCAGTAGAAACTGGTGTGTTCATATTTTCTATTTATGATTCAGTCTTGGTAGTTTGTATGTTTCTAATAATGTATTAATTTCTTCTAAATTGTCTAATTTGTTGGTGTGTATTTGTTTACAGTAGTCTCTTATAGATTTTTATTACTGTAGTAAATCACTGTGAAGTCTTCTCTTTCATTTATGTTTTTTTTAATTTTTAAATTTTATTTTTGGAGAGAGAGAGAGCACATGAATGGGAGAGAGGGGCAAAGGGAGAGAAAGAGAGAGAATCCCAAGTGGGCTCCACACCCAATTTAGGGCTCAATCCCATGACCCCGAGATCATGACCTGAGCCAAAATCAAAAGTCAGACAGCCAACTGACTGAGCCCCCCAGGTGCCCCTATTTATAATTTAAGTCCTCTCTCTTTTTTCTTGTTTAATACAGCTAAAGGTTTGTCTGTTTTGTTTATCTTTAAAAAAAAAAAACAGCTCTTAATTTTATTGATCTTTTCTGTTGTCTAGTGTCCATTTCATTTATTTCTGCTCTCCTCTCATTTCTACCCTCTTGTTATTTTTACTTTCTACTACAACTGAGGTTAATTTGTTCTTTTTTCTTATTATTACTTGAGGTATAAAGTTGGGTTGTTTATTTGAGCTCTTGTTTTCTAATGTAGATGTTTATTACTATAATTTTCCCTCTTAGAACTGTTTTTGCTTCATCTTTTAAGTTTTGATATATTGTGTTTCCATTTTCATTTGTCTCAAGATATTGATATCTCTTTTGATTCCTTCTTTGGCTCATTGGTTGTTCAGTAACATGTTATTTCATCTCCACATTTGTGAATTTTCCATTTTTTTTTTCCTGTAATTGATTTCTAGTTTCATACCATCATTGGAAAAGATGCTTGGTATGATTTCAAGCCTCTTAAATTTGAGATATGTTTTATAGGCTAACATGTGATGTATCCTGGAGATGTTCCATGTGCACTTGAGAAGAATGTGTATTCTGTTATTGGATGGAATGTTCTGGAAATGTCTGTTAAGTACATCTGGTGTAATGTGTCATTTAAATCCAATATTTCCTTTTTGATTTTCTCTCTGGATTATCTATTCAGTGTTGAAAGTGTAGTATTGAAATCTTACACTTTTATTGTATTATTATCTATTCCCCCCCCCCATCAGATCTGTTCATATTTCCTTTATATGTTTAGGTGTTTTTATGTTGGGAGCATAAATATTTGCAAATGTTATACCTTCTTGATGAGTTGATCCCTTTATCATTATATAATGACCTTCTTTGTTTCTTATTACAGTCTTAGATTTAAAGTCTATTTTGTCAGATATACATACAGCCCTGCTTTCTTTTGGTTTACATTTGTATGGAATATCTTTTTCCATCCCATCACTTTCATTCTATTTGTATGCTTAATGCTGAAGTGAGTCTCTTGGAGGCAGCCTCTGGTTGGGTCTTATTTTATCCATTCAGCCACTCTGTGTCTTTTGGTTGGAGAATTGAGTCCATTTACATTTAAAATAATTATTGATAGGTGTAGACTTAATACTGCCATTTTATTAATCGATTTCTGGTTGTTTTGTAATTTCTTTGTTTCTTTCTCTTTTGCTCTCTTCCTTTGTGATTTGATGACTTTGAATTTTTACCGAAGAGTTTTTCTGTTGTTTTTCTGCAAAGAATATGGTCATGTGAATAATATTTTATCATCTTTCTAAAAATGGTACCTCTGTTACTATTACATAAATATAATCCTGACTGTTGATCTGAAGTGATGAGGTTATCCTTGAATGCACAATTTATTAAGAGTTGATTTTGGGGGAGGGTGCCTGGCTGGTTAAGTCAATAGGGTGTGCAACTCTTGATCTCCGTGTTGTAAGTTTGAGCTCCACGTTGAGTGTACACTACTTAAAAATCTAAAAAACTTTTTTAAAAAGCTGATATTTTTAAAGCAGAAGTTGGAGTTACCTCCACATTTTATTTTATTGGTTACATGTAAAAAATTTTAAAGATTACAGGCAGTAAAGGGGAGAATTTTCTTAAGAAAAATATACTTGGAATTGTTTCCACAAATAAAAATTCAGATAAAAGATAACAGACCAACAAAAACTTAACAGAAAACTAAAGTGTATAATTTTTAATATCTTACATCTTGATTTCTTTTAGAAGCTAGTGCTTAATTCTTATTTTCTTTCCTAAAATATTATGGCAAAAAGTCAGTAGACTTTCTTTTCTTGTTTCTACTTTTTACACAAGGAATCTCCCCAAGATGACTTGTTCTCCACTTTGTCATCTACTCTGTCCAGATCTAGCACTGTTTTCATGTAAATCAAGGCCTTATTCCCCCTTACAGCATTTTTTTTCATTTTTGTGTTAGTAGACCTCAAAGACAGAAAATAACAATCCTTTTGAAATACTGTCTTATTATTCTTATTTCATCGTAACTTTGGACTTATTGTAGAAAATTAAGAGAATATAGGTAAGTGTTTAATTTAAAATAAATCCCACTAGTCACAGGGTGGCTCAGTTGTTTGGGCATCCGACTCTTGATTTCACCTCAAGTCACGATTTCATGGTTCATGAGTTCAAGCCCCATGTTGGGCTATGTGCTGACAGCATGGAGCCTGCTTGGGATTCTCTCTCTCCCTCTCTTTATGTCCCTCTGCCACTTGTGCGCGCTCTCTCTCTCTCTCTCTCTCTCTCAAAGTAAATAAATATTTAAAAAATAAAATAAATCCCATTAGTCAAAAGTAACCACTATTTAAATTTTTGTGATTATGTCTCCATTTTTTTTCTATGTCTATATATATACATATATATGCACACAAAATATTTTAAATAAATGTAAAATCATACTATGCATGCTACTTAAATCATGTACCTTTGCCTTGGTGTTAAATAATTATCTAGAACATAATTCATACATACTGTATACCATTGAGCAACTGTATCATAGTTTAACCATTCCCCTCTCTGTAGACATTTAAATTATTTCTAGTATTTTTAAGCAATGCTTTTTTAGATTAGCCTTTGAAAAATTTTAGATGACTAATTCTCCCTTTTCTGATTCATTTTCTAAAAGTGTTTTTCTGACAGATTCAAATTTTAGAAGAGGAAGACCTTTAGAGTTAGACCTAAAATTGAATCCTGCTTTACCACACATTAGTTGTGTGACCTCAAACAGGAATATCTGATATAAGGTACCCTCACAGAGTAGTCTTCTCTTGATTCCTTTTTTTGTTTTGTTTTGTTTTCAAGTACTTTGCTCAAGTATAATGCTAGTCTTGAGGAACTTTGTAAAGGCATTTTAATGTTATTATTCCCTGGATAAGGCAAAAACAACTAATTTTTCATAATCAACTTTTGGCCACTAACATTCATTTTCTACTTATCAGTTTTAATGTGGGCTTTTTTCACTCTCTTTTTCTCCTAGAGATAAGATTTCAGTTTCCACAGCTGACTGGAGTGCTTACCCTTGCTTTCTTTATTCATAATTGTATTATCACACTCTTGAAGAACAACAAGAATCAAGAAAATAATGTGAGTAATTGTCAGAGGAATTACATTTTGTTATTGGATCTTAATTCTTAAATTTAAACCATAGAGCAGTGGTCTGAGCAAACTTTTTCTGTAAATGTTTTGATGGTAAATATGTTAGGCCTTGTGGGCCATACAGTCTTTGTTACAACTACCTAACCCTGCTGCTATGTGATGAAAGTAACCACAAACAATATTTAAGCAAATGGATGGTGGCTGTGTTTCAAGAAAACTTTATTTACAAAAACAAACAGTGGGCCAGATTTCATCATGGACCATAGTTTGTCAACTCCTGCTGTAGAGTAATTACTAAAAAAATAAAGAGGCATAGCTAATAGCCAACAGTGGTGATAAAGTCTTTTTTATTTAAAAGATCATGGAAAAAATGAAACAAAGAATAGGTGGGACAAATGGATAACAAATAGCAAGATAATAGATTTAAACCCAGCCATGTTGGCAATAACTTTAAATATAAATGGTGTAAATGCTGCAATGAACGGATAACAGACTGGGGATGCCTAGGTGGCTCAGTCACTTAAGCATCTAACCTTTGATTTCAGGTCAGGTCACGATCTCATGGTTCATGAGTTCGAGCTCCACATTGGGCTCTGTGCTGACAGTGCAGACCCTGCTTGGAACTCTGTCTCTGCCTTTCTCTCTCGGTCTCTCAGAATAAGTAAAAACTTAAATATACATACATACATACATATGTGTGTGTGTGTGTGTGTGTGTGTATGTATATATATTACACCAAACTGATTAAAATACAAGACCTAACTACAGTTGACCTTGAACAGGGGTTAAATAAAGAGTGCTGACAGCTACACCCTCCACCTCCATAGTCGTAAACTTGTATATAACTTTTCCCCAGAGCTTAATTGCTAATAGCCTACTGTTGACCAGAAACTTCATTGATAACATAGTTGATAAACACCTATTTTATATGTATTATGTATTTTATACTGTATTCTTATAATAAAGTAAGCTAGAGAAAGGAAAATGTTACTAAGAAAATCATAAGGAAGAGAAAATACATTTATATTACTGAACTGAAACTGTTGGAAAAAATCTACATATAAGTGGATGTATGTAGTTCAAACCCCTGTTCCATGGTCAACTGTATGTGTTGTCTGGAAGAAACTTAGTTTAAATATAAAGATATGCCATGCAGACACTAGACATAAAAAAGGCAGGGTAACTGTTTTAATATCAGACAAAGTCAACTTCAGAACAAGGAGTATTGCTGGAGATAAAGAGCAACATTACATAATGATCTTGAGGGATCAGTTCATCAAGAAAACATAGTAATCATAAATATGTATGCACCCAGTGACAGAGCCTCAAAATAAATGGAGCAACTGTCAAAACAGAAAGGAGAAGTAGACAAATCCGCAATTATAATTGGAGATTTCATTACCCCTCCCTTAATAATTGATAGAATAGAAAATAAATAAGAATATAAAAAGCCAAAACAGTATTCACCTACTTGATGTAATTAGCGTTTATAAAGGTCTTCTCTCAAGCAACAACTCAATGCACATTCGTTTCAAATGTTCATAGAACATACAACATAGACTATATGCTAGGAAATTGAATAAATCTCAATAAATTTAAAAGGATTGAAATCATACCAAGTAAGTTCTTTGACCACATTGAAGTGAATTTAAAAATCACTAACAGAAAGAAATTTCGAAAATTGACTAAATACATGGAAATTAAATAACAGCTTCCTAAGTAAGCAATGAGTCAAAGAAAAAATCACAAGGAAAATTGGAAAATACTTTGAGATTACTGAAAATGAAGGTACAACATAGCAAAACTAATGGGACGCAGCCAAAGCAGTGCTTAAAGGGAAATTTATAGCTATAAATATCTACATTAAACAAGAAGAAAGATCTCAAATCAATAACCTAACCTGTACCTTACGATAGTGAAGAAGAGCAAACTGAACCCAAAGTAAGCAGAAGTTAAGGAGTTACTTGTGGCCTTGTCTGCATATTTTGAACTCAGTTTGATGGCTTCTAACCATGTAAATGAAAACCATGGTGAAGCTCTATTAGAGGCCTATGTAATTGTTACTGAAATAAAAAGGAAGAAGAGTTCACTGTGCCTGGGAATTCTGAGAAGGCTTCAAGTAATGTTTGGCATGGTCATTTTGAAGCAAAAATCCTAAGTAGAAGGAAGTTAGTTCTCAAATTAGAGCAAGAATATAAGTCAGGGTTTCCCATTTTCATGTTTACTATTAACTGGTAACACATCTGGCATATTGCCTGTAAATGGGATTGAGTAAATCTAGATTTTCCAAACTTTCTAATTTGGTGACCTTCAATTTTTTTTGATATGTAAAAATAGTATTATGTGATACCTGCCTCTCAGGGTTTTAATCACAATTAAACAGTATAAAATAGGAAAAGTATTTAACATGCTGTGGTGTACAGTAGGAGCTAGAAATTTTTTGTTTCTGTGCCCCTCTTTCTTTTTCTCCTGACATTACATACCGTGCATCTCTCAGCTAACAGGGGAAAGTATTTTCCCATTCAGAGTCTTTCCAGTACTTTAAAACTTGTTTTGGGGGCGCCTGGGTGGCGCAGTCGGTTAAGCGTCCGATTTCAGCCATGTCATGATCTCGCGGTCCGTGAGTTCGAGCCCCGCGTCAGGCTCTGGGCTGATGGCTCGGAGCCTGGAGCCTGTTTCCCATTCTGTGTCTCCCTCTCTCTCTGCCCCTCCCCCGTTCATGCTCTGTCTCTCTCTGTCCCAAAAATAAATAAATGTTGAAAAAAAATTTAAAAAAAAACAAAAACAAAAAAAAAACCTTGTTTTGTAATGAGAACATATTAATTCTTCCTATAATGTTAATAGGGTAGATCCCCAGAAAAATATATAATCGAACCATGTCAATTCATTCTTTATCTATTCTCTCATCACTGAACTAGATTTTAATTTTAAAACTGGCTTTCCACCAAGGGTTCATAGTAATACAAGAAAGTCGTGTGTAGAATGTTGCTTCATTGTTTAATAAGAACCATAATTGGGATATTCTTTATTAAATTGCTTACCATCTTTCATGCACGGACTGTAGAGAATTATTTCTTTGTGTTCAAGACTAGGAAAAGTTTCTCCTAATGAACTCATTATTTGACAAAGATCATATAACTACTCTTGTTTCTGTTTTTGCCATGACTTCTGGAAAACTTAAGAATTATCATTTGGTATACCTTTTCTTTTTTTTTTTTTTTTAACGTTTTATTTATTTTTGAGACAGGGAGAGACAGAGCATGAACAGGGGAGGGTCAGAGAGAGAGGGAGACACAGAATCTGAAACAGGCTCCAGGCTCTGAGCAGTCAGCACAGAGCCCGACGCGGGGCTCAAACTCACGGACCGCGAGATCATGACCTGAGCCGAAGTCGGACGCTTAACCGACTGAGCCACCCAGGCGCCCCGAGACTAAACATTTTCAAGATAAAAACTAAATCTAATGTGAGAGGAAAGATAAAAACTCTAAAAGTAAGTTGTGTCTAAGAAAAGGTATACCAGGGGCGCCTGGGTGGCTCAGTCGGTTAAGCGTCCGACTTCGGCTCAGGTCATGATCTCACGGTCCGTGAGTTTGAGCCCCGCGTCGGGCTCTGTGCTGACAGCTCAGAGCCTGGAGCCTGTTTCAGATTCTGTGTCTCCCTCTCTCTCTGACCCTCCCCTATTCGTGCTCTGTCTCTCTCTGTCTCAAAAATAAATAAAACATTAAAAAAAAAATTTAAAAAAAAAGAAAATGTTTAGTCTCATTATACTTATACTTTTGTCATAAACAGTTTTTTTTTTTTTAATTTTTTTTTTCAACGTTTATTTATTTTTGGGACAGAGAGAGACAGAGCATGAATGGGGGAGGGGCAGAGAGAGAGGGAGACACAGAATCGGAAACAGGCTCCAGGCTCTGAGCCATCAGCCCAGAGCCCGACGCGGGGCTCGAACTCGCCAACCGCGAGATCGTGACCTGGCTGAAGCCGGACGCTTAACCGACTGCGCCACCCAGGCGCCCCTGTCATAAACAGTTTTAAATCTTCCAAGGGAATAGGAAAAATAATCTTATTTATCCTAAGTAAGTATTTGCAACTTTAGGATATAAGGGGAAATTGAATATATATTTTTAAAGTTCTCTACTTTTAAATCCCTTCCTTCTTCTTCACAAGTTCCCAGACTAATTGCCACTTGAACAAAGCTACCTACTCCAAGTTTTAGGAAGTTTATAAATATATGTGTAAAATATCTGCTTCAACTCTGCAGGAAATCTGTATATCTCATTAACAGTATGTTCCTTCGTGCTCACTAAGTCACGTATCTATACTAATCAACTCTTCTCACACCAACTTAGACTAAGTGCCCTAGAAACCCACTTGGTGAGGTGTAGAATTCTCATGTATTGGATCATTCTATCCATAAGGCTGTGCTTCTCAAACTTTACCACTAAAGTCTCCTAATGACAGAGAATACCTTGTATACCTGGGAATCTGTAGGTGAAGAACACAACTTCGACAAATTCTCATGTTTAATTTTAAGCATGCATGTACATTTTTATTGTACTCTAAATTATTTCGTCTTACTAGAAAAGTCTTAAAATCATGAGTTAAGTTATAAACAGACCTCACTTTACACACTTCCTATATGCATGACTTATAGTTACTTTGGTTTAGTTAAATTACCTCAGTCCCCCTAACAACATGGTTCAAATTCCAATTACCACAGGATTTGAACTATGAATACTTACATAAACTAGTAGCTACCTGCCTTTCAGTTCACAAATCACTACTGAAATAACAGGCATATGTCATGATTCATTACCATTCACATCACTTCTTTCAGAGTCTGTCAGAGATTGGTCACCACACATCTCTAATTCACTTTACACACAGACTGCCAAGCGGATGGTTGAGTTGCCCCCTTGTAACCTGGTCGTAAATCCAGATAATATTTTATAAAAATGGAAAATTGAGAGAGGGAATTGGCCAAAAAAGGTGAAAGTGCAATAATGAACACAAAGTGATAATACTGGAAATACAATTTGAATGAAACATAGATGGAGTCATAAAGGAAACATCTGCTTGTGGAAAGGTAGACACTGCTGCCATTTGAGACCCTCCAGATGGGCAGTCAGAGGAACTTGGGGAAGATGAACCTCTCAACGTGAATGAAGGAAATGGTTGTGATGAGAAGAACGAAGTTGTTCCCGAGGAAGTGACACCAGCAGAAAACTTCACACTGAAAGAATTCTGAGATACTTCACAACTTTGAAAACACAAAGGATGAAATGGTGGAAAGCGTTGCAACCTTAGAAGGAAGGAATATGACAATTCACTAAGGTGTGGAAAAGATGGTTGTTGTAGATTGTAATTATACTATGAGAAGGAGGAAACAGTTCAAACTGTCCTTGGTAAGTTTTTACAAATAAATAAAACACTTTAATTCCCATTGTTTCTGATGTTTTAAAATAGTATATTAAATAAATAGTACTTTTACTATCTTTTTCATTTCCTTTTACATTTGTAACCAACAGAGTTTTTAATGTTTTGACAAAAGTTGTTAAAGATCATGGAACAATCATAATTTTTCTCATAGATTATTATGATCGCAGTGCACATTTTTTTTTAACATCTGATAATTTATTTCTTTATTTTGTATGTTTTATTTTTATTTTTGAGAGAGAGAGTGAGAGGGCAAGTGAGCAAGAGGCAGAGAGACGGGGAGAGAGAGAGAGAGAGAATCCCACAATGGGGGGGGGGGGGTATGGAGAGGGAGAGAGAGAAGCGGGGCTCACCCAAAACAGGGCTTGACCTCACCTAATGTGGGACTTGAGATCATGACCTGAGCCACTGTCAGATGCTTAATGACTAAGCCACTCCGGCGCCCCAACAACTGATAATTTATTGAAATCATTGGTGTCAGTATCTACAATAGGACTTTGACCACTTGATATTTAATAGTATCTGAAGGGCTAAATAATCTATGAAGGACTGTGCAAGTCAGTGAGTGGCTTATGGATCCTCGTCTGGAAACGACTTTGGAAAATCTTAGGAATCTTAGTACCTTCAGCCCAAGGAGTTTTTCTTGTAGTGACTCTCAGAGTCCTGGTAGGCCTCTAAACTGGTTCTTTGATATTCTTTTCCTTTGTGCCTCAGATCGAGTCAGCATGAAGCTTCTCCAGGGAATATACATTGTGGCTGATTAGGGTAATTCATATTCGATTAATTCCCACCTCAGGTTTTTTGGGAGTCTTTCCAGTGTCTGTAAGCAATGGCTGCAGTGCACAACTTTCGGACTACTTGTTCCTGGGTGAGAGCGAACAGCGGTAAGACAGGAGCAGGTGGACCCCAGCTGTGCTGCAGCTGCCACCACATCTTCCTCAAAAAGGTGTCCAGGCAGATTTAGTCTCATCCTACTGTGAAAAGACAGGACAGCCTATACTTAGCTTTGCATTTCCTAAAACTCTTATGTAGAATTGCTTTTCTGGAAATGCACACCAGTGTATCTAGAGGTGAGCATTCCCCAGTGGGAGAAACTCAGGACTGCTCAGAGAGATAGACTCAGTTCATGGTTTCCCAAGGATTATAGAAGAGTTTCTGCCTTTCCTAGTGGAACACTCAGTGGGCCTCAAAAATCTGTTTTTTTATGTAAATACCATAAAATGAGTTCTTGTTTCTGCCGAGTTTTGGGACTAGCACTTTGTAGAACTAGTATGTGAGGTTCAGCTGATAATATTTGACTCAAGTTTTATCCTTTGTAGGAAATATTTTAAAAAGTAAAAGCTTAAAAGTTTAAATGGTCGATGGTTTCTTACTGTCTTAATTGAAACTATGGTATGAAATGTGGTCTAGCTTTCAAAAAATCAGACTTCATGTTAACTTCTTAAAATGTTAGTAACTACTAACGACAAACATTTGTGAAGCACTTGGTGCCAACAAAATTCTAAACACTTTAAATACATGTAAATATTATATACTCTCCTTTTGATTATACTGAAATTAGCTTATATACTTGCATAAGCTAAGCTAAATGGGTACTATGTTCTGAGAAAAAATTGGTCATTTGGTTTATTTAATGACTATACTTTTCAGTGGGTTTCAGTAAGGAATTTAACTCATAGAAGTCCTGTTAATATTATGATTTATTTTCTTGAGATTTAAGCCAGAAAATGTGAAGCTTGTCAGGGACTCTAACTTGTTAATATTAATATTATGTTAGTCATTCAGAGCTCAGTAAACAAAGGGTTGAAAGTAGAGAAGAAGGAGACTCTTGGGTGGCTTGGTTGGTTGAGCATTTGACTTCAGCTCAGGTGATGATCTAACCGTTCCCAAGTTTGAGACCTGTGTAGGGCTATATGCTGACAGCTCAGAGCCTGGAGCCTGTTTCAGATTCTGTATCTCCCTCTCTGTCTCTGTCCCCTCCCCCGCTCATGCTCATGCTCATGCTCATGCTCTGTCTCTCTCTCTCTCTCTCTCTCTCTCTCTCTCAAATAATAAACATTAAAAAAAATTTTTTAATAAAAGAAAGAGAAGAAGACAAAAGAATAAAAGGGCCTCATTTTGTTCTGTATAAACTACAGTCGGACTTGGATGCAAAGACATTTGTGAAGGAGAGCAATGAGGCTCCTAAACAGGTGTAATGATCAGATTTTTCAGGTTTGTTAAGTTCGATTTAATTTCATGTTTTTTTTTCACTAAACATAATTTTTTTTTATGTGTAGCTAAATGGGATATAATTTCTATTCTTTAGTAAGGCATTCCTTACCAAAAGAAAACCAAAAAAGTTGTAGAGTTGAAGATCATCCAACTCATTCTTTTTCTTTTTTTTTTTTTTTAAGTGTATTTATTTTGAGGGAGCAAGAACGGGAGATGGGCAGAGGCGGGGGGAGAGAGAGAGAGAATCCCAAGCAGGCTCCACACTGTCCACGCAGAGCCCAACTCAGGGCTCAACCCCGTGAACCATGAGATCCATGACCTGAGCAGAAATCAAGAGTCAGACGCTTAACAGACTGAGCCACATAGGCACCCCTCAACTCACTCTTTTTCATCAGAATATGTAGTCTCTGTAACCATCCGGAAAATGATCCTGGATTTGTGGACTAACCTCTTGGTATTTCCTTATGATGTTTGAATTAGAACGTACACAGTGCTTTTTGTTTGTTTGTTTTGCCTGTCTTTATTTAGTTTCACACCCTGCTAGTTCTTTAAAAATAATTTGGGATGGCTTCTGTCTTAATTTGTTGTTTACTTTTTGCTTCTTCATATTAATCTGTGCAGTTTACTTAACACTACGTCATCAGAAGTTTTGATGTAAATGTCTGGGGTAGGTCTGTGTGGTCAGTTTCTGTCATTTTTGTTAGTAAATGCTCCACTGGATAGTATTTTCACTATGAACAGTATGTGGAACACATTATAAACCATAATTTGAGAAGCAGAATGTGCTTCCAGCACCACTTGTGCCTCCTTGTAAAGCTGGTCCTCATTTTGAGGTGGCGTTCTTCCCATCATCAATTAGTTCCCTACCATCGCCCTGCCAGCCATTGCTCATTCATGAGGCAGAGTAGGTTACCTAATTAATGTGTAGGATTCATACTGTCATTTGTACCTCTTTTTAAACCTATTTTTTACTTTGAGACTTGCCTAACAGATAGCTTTTTTCTACCCTTTTCCAATAAATGGGCTTTTAAGAGGCTATATCTCTAGGCCAAGTACAGTGATGGCTTGTGTTCAAGCCAAAGAATAACAAAACCCACATGTGTGCATGGTATTCATAGGTGGCATGTTTCCCAGGATCGTGCTAAACCTCAGCTGCTTTCATATTAAAACATCTTTTCTGTTCTTTAGAGTAGTTTCAGATGAAAACAGATATGCAACTCTTGACCTAGTTCCATTGAATGTACATTTCAACTACTATAAAATGGACTTTTCTGATTTTAATATTCCTCTTGCATCTCTGTGTGTATTCATTTGTATCCTTTGTTACTCATAGCTTGTTACCTCTTTATCTTTGTTCTCTGTATTATTTACTAACTACGTCACCAATGCATTCAACACTGATCATTTCTCCATTGCAGTAGTAAGGGCATGCAATTTGGAGCCATAACATCTTTGATTTGAATGCTGACTTCACCAGCTACTTTCTTTGTAACCATGAACAAGTTTTGTAACCTTGCTGCACTAGTTTACTCATCTATAAAATGAAGAAATGTATCATACTTACATTTAATGAGATAATACATATAAAGGGCTTAGTGCATAGTGTAACACCTAGCCAATGTAATAACTGCCTAATAACCAGCTTAGTTATTATTTTTTCTGTACATTTACCAGGTTCTACCTGTGTGCCTCGTATTGTCCTGGGCATTGAGGATATAAAGATGAAAAAGACACAGTCCTTGTCCTCAGGGATCTCATAATCTAGTAATATGGAACAACTTATACATAGAAAAATTAACATAACAACATAATACAAGAACCATTAACCTTGGCTACTTTTTGGGTGTTGAGGGACATTTTCTTTCCACTTAAGATCTTTCATATTGTGAACATATATTACTTTTATAATAAAAACTAATGACAACTGCAATATACTCTAAAAGGTGCTCCATTTCAGGTATATATTCAGTGCTATAAGAACAGGAAAGCAGGGGGCACCTGGGTGGCTCTGTCAGTTAAGAGTCTGACTTCAGCTTAGGTCATGATTTCACAGTTGGTGGGTCCAAACCTTGCACTGGACCATGTGCTGATAGCTCAGAACCTGGAGCCTACTTTGGATTCTGTGTCCCCCTCTCTCTCTGCTCCTTCCCCACTCATGCTATCTCCGTCTCTCTCAAAAATAAACATTAAAAATGAAAATTAAAATAATAATAATAAAAAGAACAGGAAAGCAGAAGGAAAAACTATCTGTTTAGGAAGCTCTTGCATCTTAGACTTTTCATCTTCATCAGACTGTCCCCAGAGTCTACTAAGGTACACATCTTTTTAGAAAGCCTGGCCAAAATAATGTGGCAATTAGGTGCTATTATATAGGCTGAAGACTGTATAGCTGTCTCTGACACAGCCATCTTGGCCTCCCGAGATTTTGCATTTTATAAGACTACCGCTGTTTTTGACTGGTGTTGAGTGGGTTGAAAGTAGAAGGACTTTTTTTTCTTTTAGGTTTACTTATTTATTTAGAGAGAGAGCATGCAAACATGCAGGAGGAGCAGAGAGGGAGAGAGAAGATCCCAAGCAGGCTCCACGCTGTCAGCACAGAGCCCGATGTGGTGCTCAAACTCATGAACCACGAGATCATGACCTAAACTGAAACCAGGAGTCAGTCACTTAACTGACTGAGCCTTCCAGGTACCCCAGTGGTAGAAGGACTTTTAAACATCGTAACAGGAGACTACTACCCTTTGCTATGAAAGTTAGAGTTGCCAGATTCATTTCTGTTCATCTTATACAAGACCATGAGACAACCTTAGGAGTGACTGAAGGCTAGCCTGAAATGGGCCCTAGGCTTTGTGAACTTTAAAGAGGAAAGACTTTGAAAGCCCCCTGGAGTTTTGGTAAGCCACTCCTTCCGCAACCCTAAACAGTTAGAAGCTTTTTGAGAATGCTAGAATCATCCTGCATAGTCTAAGCTCCTGTAGCTTCTTAGGCCTGTCCACCATGTAGTTCAGGGTAGAGAATCCTGGTTTGTTTTCAAGTTGATTGTCTACTTAGACCTAACATTAGGATTTCTCATAGTTTGTTACTTGCTTTTAAGTGAATTTATCAACATTCAAGTTTATAAGTTTCTACTATTGCTCAACCCATTTAAGGAAAGAGTCGTCCAAAAGATCAGTAATGTTCCTTAATGCCAAATGTTCGCTTTTCTTATAGTGTTATCAAACTAAAGTAAAATTGTATATAATTTTTTTCTTATCTGTTTTCTTAGCTTTCAAAGCAATTTGTGTTTAAAATGAAAAATGAATAGGCTTCTTGCCATAATTTAGTTGTGCTGAATTGTTTGGCTCTAACTTTAGTGGTGATGGAGACCAGATTCGTGAGCTGTGGGATCTGTTCTGTTTGGATCTGACAGCTGGCTGTGTTAAATATCTTGGAGCCTTTTACTTCACATGGGGGTAGGAGGTCAGGAGGGTAGGAGCAGCAGTGGAAGAAAGCAACCCACTTGATTTAATATGCTGCATTTGTTTACTGCTTCCAATAATAACATTGTGCAGCTGTTTGAACAGCTGCCTTTTGATTTCCTTTTGTTTATTGTTTAGGTTTATTAAGCTTGTCTTTGATACCTGCTTACTGTCTGCCCTTTAACTAGCTTTTCTTCTTTATTAAATATATTTTTTAATGTGTACCAGTTTCTTTCAGCCTAGGCATGCTTTGATGGTTTAACACAGTCATTTTACTAAAAGAAGGAATTTTAATTCTGTCGGTCATACTGAAGATGGCTTATTTTGCTTTCTTATTGTCCCTTAGCTTTATTATTTTTAGTGAAATGTTTTTATAATTTGGTAAATAAATTACCTTAGAAATTAGTCATAATTTTCTGTTGAGTCACCACTTACATTAATTTACTAAATCTGCCAACTTGTAGCTTAATCTGCATACTCCAAAATAGTAAAAAAAAAAAGTCAGGTTAATTGTAAAGTATGTGAATTTTGTTTTATTTAGTTTCTGTGAACAGATTGGATACCTGGAAGGCACATATACACAAACACACATAGCAAAAAGATAAATCTTGTATTTATTTGTCAGTTTTCTTATTTAGTCTATTCAGGCAGACTTAACTGCAAATTTATTCAGTATCATGGGAATTTTGTTCTCTTTTTACAGGTGAGAGACTTGTCCATTGCTTATATGCTGGTGACATTAACCTACCTCTATATTGGAGTCCTGGTTTTTGCTTCATTTCCTTCACCACCATTAACCAAAGATTGCATAGAGCAGGTAAGGCACTAGGTACCCTCTCTTTGTGATTGTTTATACATTCATATCTGCAAAGCAGGCAGGGTGAGACAGTAGCAAGATACAATACCAGACAGACCTGGGTTTGAATACCATCTCTACTATTTACTGTACATGTGAGAATTTAGGCACCTTCCCTATCCTTTCCAAACTTAAGTTTTCTATCCCATGAAGCAGTATAATACATACACCATAGATTTTTAAAGAGATTCTTGAGAAAGCATACTGTATGCTGGCCTCTTTTGGTACTCAAATAGATGATTCCTGTTGTGTGCATACTATTATTATTGTTTGGAAAACTGTTACTAGTGCTATTCATGAATTTATAAAACCTCCACTGAGAATACATTCAATCTCCTTATTTTGCAAAGCCCAGATCTGGAAATGTCCTGGATAATCTGATGTCTTTGCTCATCAGTCCCCAATAATAGGTCTAACACTCATTTTGTACTGCATGGCAGCCAGTAAAACAAAGACTATTTAACCATTAAAAAGAGAGGGAAAGACAGAATGAATAAAAGGAAAAAATTACAAAAAAGTTGCTATAAGTAATACTTTCTTTGATTTGGCCTATCATAAATTTAGGAATAGTATAGTTTCTAGTTTAATGTGACTGACAGATTTCTCACAAAAATAGCATTTTACAGATGGCTTTTTTTCTAGTCTCCAATTCCTCCAATAAGAAATTCCTCCAATAAGAGTGTTGTGGAATATACAGTGTGATTTATTATGGATGAATTATAAGAGTTATTTCAGCATAATAACATTAATAATGTTCTCATCTTTATAAGAGAAATAAGTTTGAGTTATTACTGTTATGATAGCTTGAAATGTTCTTCTTTTGATTTCCTTGATTCCAGAAGTTCTTTGGCAGGAAGATGCTTGCTGAAAATTCCCCCAATGTGAACAATCCCATATAAAGGCCACTCCCTTGGGAATAGGAATAGCTATGGTATTCTTATTTGAAAATTAAAAAAAAAAAATTCTGATTAACTTTTTTTTAGATGCCAAACTAAAATGGATAAAATCATGTAAGGAAATAAAAATAAATCCTTCTTTTAGTTATAGCCTGCAAATAGTAATGATACAAGGTGATCCAGAGCGAAGGGGAAGGTTTCTTTGTCATTTGTTTTAATGTCAAATCAACTGAAGACTGATACTTTTGTAAAACTGAATAAAAATGCGGCAATGTCAAATTTGTATCAAAGTTTCTAAACACTTATTTCAATTTCTGTACTTGGTTCATTGAAGAATAATAGTTAATGTAAACAGTTTGTGGAGGAGCAAACCACAATTTGAGTTGCACCTATGTTCCAAAAAAAACAGACATTCCATTATATAAATTTGTATATACTGAATTGATTTTTAACATTACTTCATTATCTTTCTTGGATTAGAATTTTTTAGACAACTTCCCTAGCAGTGACATCCTGTCCTTCATTGCAAGGATATTCCTGCTGTTCCAGATGATGACTGTATACCCACTCCTAGGCTATTTGGCTCGAGTTCAGCTATTGGGCCATGTCTTCGGTGACATTTATCCTAGGTAAGGGCTCCTCTTCTGTTGGCCAGCAAGATGTGCCAAGCAACAAATGACTGTGCAAACAGGTCAGTTTAAAATGTGACTGATCCTTTTGCTATAAAAATTTGCCTAATGAAAATGGTTACTAAAGATAGGTCACTGGTGTTCTTTTCCCTGAAGAGCTTTAAAATTAGAAGCTACTTCCTTGTCCAGATTGATTTAAAGATAATCCCCTCGGGGCGCCTGGGTGGCTCAATCGGTTAAGCATCTGACTTCAGCTCAGGTCATGATCTCAAGGTTCGTGAGTTCGAGCCCCACATCAGGCTCTGTGCTGACAGCTCAGAGCCTGGAGCCTGCTTCTGATTCTGTGTCTCCCTCTCTCTCTGTGCCCTTCCCCCACTCACACTCTGTCTCTCTCTCTCAAAAATAAATAAACATCCAAAAAAATTTTTTTTAATAAATAAATAAAGAAAGAAAGAAAATCCCCTCTAGTTTAGTTATATTAGCTCTGATATCAGTTATGTTTATCTTACGTTTTAGCTGCCAATTTATTTACACATTGCCAGGAAGTTAATAGTATATAGTACCTGTATTGGCAATGTATGGCTAATGAGAAGCAACTCTTTTATTTTAGTTATTGATTATTAATATTTACTCATATTTATTAACATTCATGCATTAAAAAATTTTTTTAATGTTTATTCTTAAAATTTTTTTTTCAACGTTTATTTTTTATTTTTGGGACAGAGAGAGACAGAGCACGAACGGGGGAGGGGCAGAAAGAGAGGGAGACACAGAATCGGAAACAGGCTCCAGGCTCTGAGCCATCAGCCCAGAGCCTGACGTGGGGCTCGAACTCACGGACCGCGAGATCGTGACCTGGCTGAAGTCAGACGCTTAACCGACTGCGCCACCCAGGCGCCCCTTTAATGTTTATTCTTGAGACAGAGAGAGAGAGAGAGAGACGGAGCATGAGCCAGGGAGGGGCAGAGAGAGAGGGAGACACAGAATACAAAGCAGCCTCCAAGCCCTGAGATGTTAGCACAGAATCCGACACAGGGCTCAAACTCATGCATGAACCGTGAGATCATGACCTGAGCTAAAGTCGGATGCTCAAACGACTGAGCCACCAGGTGCCCCCAACATTCATGCATTTTTACATAAATCATAATTGTTTAGAAGTAAAGGTGAGATATATAACAAGTTTAAATTCCTATTTGTTCCTGTAACTACTGCTATAGTTTTCAGTCTTTTATTGGTGATAGAGCAGTTTTGAGTCCTTTTGAAAATCTGTTCAAAGCTAATCACCCTCATCCAAGAGAAATTTTCATAAACTGCTTCAGTGTTTCCCTAGAACTTCATGCTGGATTCCTGGTTAACTCCTGCTAACATTAAGTTTTAGTATAGATTCATCCTCGTAAAAAGTACCTAGTCCTAACCTATTTTACTTGAAATAAATGGTCTTAAATGAAGAAAACTTTCATACAAAAAATTTTGTAATTACATTTACAGTAACCAGCTAAAACAAGTCTTCATCAGTTCTTCTCCAAAGTGAACTAATGCAGTATTTTCCCTCATTAACTAAATAATTAATATAAATATGTTTGTTTAAAAATAAAAAATCTATGAAAGCAAAAGTCCAGAGGTACCAGGTCTCTAGCATTGATAGTAGCAACAGCTACAGTTCTAACATTGCTCATCTTAAAGGTTGGATTTCAGTACATACAAGACTCCTATTGTGTTTATACCCTGTGTTGTATTTACATTCACCATAATAAATACAATGAAGACATAGATGAAAAAAATTCTAGGTAAATGAATTATTCCTGTTTTCTGCCATTATTTTGCATAATGGTGGCTATTAGAATGTTTTTTCTTCTTGGAAATAGTCTGAAATTTCCCTTTCATGTTCACATTGCATTTCTTTCTCTACCACCAGGAACACACTACCATTTATCCTGCAGTTACAAGTCCTCTACAGACTGCATGATTCAGAGCATAATTTTTGAGCTCAGTACCTCCTTTATACTCTTAAAGTTTATTGAGAACCCCCAGGAACTTTATTTACCTTTTGTGAGTTATATCTATCAATATTTAACATATGAAAAATTAAAACTGAAAAATTTTTAAATATTAATGAATTTATTTAAAAAACATTAATAGGGTGCCCACTGGGTGATTCAGTCGGTTGAGCGTCCAGCTTCAGCTCAGGTTATGATCTCATACTCTGTGAATTTGAGCCCCACGTCGGGCTCTGTGCTGACAGCTCAGATCTTGGAGCCTGCTTCAGATTCTGTGTCTCCTTCTCTCAACCTCTACACCCCCCAAAAGTAAATAAGCATTAAATAAAATATTTTTAAAAAGCAATAATATAAAACTATTACTTGTTTTAAAATAACATATTTATGAAAAATAATTGTTTCCCAAAAAACTTTTATTTTACATTTTCCAAACTTTTTAAAGTTTTATTTATTTAAGTAATTTCTACACCCCACATGCGGCTTGAATTCACAAGCCTGAAACCAAGAGTCACATGCTCTTCCAACTAAGCCAGCAAGACACCCCACATTTTCAAAACTCTGATTTGCTAGAAGATAATTGGATTCTTCTATCTTCTGCATTCAGTCTGTTAAAATATGTTGTTTTCATTAAAATCTATGAAGAAAATCTACCCTCACATAGACATGTTGTTGGAAAAGCAGTCTTTTAATAGCCTTTTCAGACTATTGTGGATATTCTTCTTTGATACTTTGCCAAATTTTAACAAGTGGTAGTTTCCTATAAGTTAGTCAAATCAGAAATTCAGTATATTAAAACCCATTGGTCTGTCTTACACTTTGGATCCTTTACCCGTGATGTTTTTGTAACATCATGTTTAGTCACCTGGAAAATATCATTTCACTGATTTCTGCAGATCTTCCAAATGTTGACACACTTCCTTATAATATCAAAACCCACTTTCGTAATATTGCTACCAATTTCATTATAAACCTCTTTAAATATTGAAAAACTCAAACTGAGGGTGGCAAGTACAAGCTGTCCAAAATTCTAATTTTTACTTGAAAGCTCAAATTTTATCATTGACAACACATACACGTGTTTTCCTTGAAGTGACAAGATCATAAGCTTTCGTTTTTAAGAAAATGTCTGTCGGGGCACCTGGGTGGCTCAGTCGGTTAAGCGGCCGACTTCGGCTCAGGTCATGATCTCGCAGTCCGTGAGTTCGAGCCCTGCGTCAGGCTCTGTGCTGACCGCTCAGAGCCTGGAGCCTGTTTCTGATTCTGTGTCTCCCTCTCTCTCTGACCCTCCCCCGTTCATGCTCTGTCTCTCTCTGTCTCAAAAATAAATAAACGTCAAAAAAAAAAAAATTAAAAAAAAGAAGAAGAAAATGTCTGTCTAACATCCGAGTCTGAAGAACCACAGTTTGTCTGCCTTTCAAATAAAAATAGCATTCATTGGAAAAAAGGGCTAGGTTGCTCTCCAGCTCAGTTGCACAAGTACTTTTCCTCAAGACAACCATTATACCTCACCATGCAGCAGATAAGCTGTATTATGTATTTCCTGTTTAATGACACAGAATAGCAAAAAGGTGTGTGTCCAAAACATGAAAGTTAATAAAACTAGTAACTTTTACTTTTTTATGAAGGACTATTTGTTTGAGAGTGTTTTGCAATAAAGCATACAGTATAGAATACAAAATGGTGCAACCGTCTATCCATGCTAAGGGGCCAGCAGTTTACCTACAATTGCTTTTGCAAAGCAAGTAATGTCTTTTATGATTTGAAATTAATTTTTACCTCAGTGACTTCCTGAAAAGGTATTGGGAACTTCCCTGGGGTTTGTGGTTACACTCAGAACCACTTCTTTGGAAAATACACAGCGTTGTTTCCTTTTATAACACAGAAATAACAAAAGAGCCATTGTCTCAAAGCTCTGGAGCAATTTTTAAAGTTGGAGTTTCTAGATAAATAATAAGATCTGGAAGCCTGAATATCTTTGTAATTCATGAGGATGTAGGACTAACTGCTTATTTGTGTAAATATTTTTCCTTATTCTCTATAATCTTTATCGGGTTTTAATTACCTTCTGATAACCTGGGCTCACAAGGTTGCTTTAAGGTATAAGTTTGGCTTTTAAGAATCAACTTTTTGGGAAATGGAGTTATTTCTTGAGCATCAAACTTTATGTCCATTCTTTTTCTTTTTCTTTTTCTTTAAGTTTATTTATTTATTTTGAGAGAGAGTGAGAGAGAGCACATGCATGGGAGGGACAGAGAAAAAGGGAGAGAGAGAATCCCAAGCAGGCTCCACGCTGTTAGCACAAACCTGATGTGGGGCTTGAACTCAAGAACTGTGAGATCATGACCTGAGCCAAAATCAAGAGTTGGATGCTTAACCAACTGGGCTATCCAGGCACCCCTACATTATTTTTCTATTCATTATTTTCTAGTCACTGAATATCTTTAAGTGACTGAACCTGAAGGATGAAAACCTGCCCATTTTGCCTTTTCCCTTAAAGTAAATAAATACTTTACAGAAAAACACATAGAAAGTTTGTTAAATACAGAAAAGGGGCAAAATTACTCCAAATCCCAAATCATAACACAATTATTACTGCCTTTTTAGTATAGTTCCTTTTGATATCTTTTCAAATGTTTTCAGATTTTCTGTAGTAAAAATCTAGCTAGCTTTTTTCCAAGTTGTCTAGATGACTTTTTACCATCTAGGTAACAATAATAAGTTATTTTGAATACTTTTTAATATATCCCATCAGGTAAATTATTACCTTGCTGTATATCTAGGATACTTCTGGTTTTGCCACAAATATCTTGAAGTTAATGGCTTTTTTCATATTTTTGTTTATTAAGAAATTCCAAATGCAATTATGGACCAAAGGGTGTGAACTCTGATACACACTAGTTTGTTCTGACAAATCTTAACCTATTCATATATTTATACAAAAGGAGCAAGGTCACTGTCCCGTCACTATCATTGAGTACTATCATTGCCTTCAATTTTTGCTGCGATTTTATTGTCAAGTTTAAGACATTTTCATTTTAAAAATATTAGTAATGAATTTTATTCTCATATTAATGGTTATAATTTGCCTGTTTTTATTTTTATCTTTTCTTCCAAACTCCTCAACTTCTAGCATTTTCCACGTGCTGATTCTTAATCTAATTATTGTGGGAGCTGGAGTAATCATGGCCTGTTTCTACCCAAACATAGGAGGAATCATAAGGTACAGCCTATAAGGAAACTCTGTCCCTTCATATATTGGCCTTTATTTTTATGGTTTTCCTGTTGATATTGTTGTTGTTGTTAATTTAATTATATGAAATTATTGTATTTAAAACTGGTAACATTCAAATGTAGTTCTCTGCTGTCAAAGTGCTCATGATCTTCCATCACTGCTTCTTCCTGATTCTAGAAGCCCCATTATCCCTTGGGCATCTTTCCCCTTCTCTTTTTCTTTTATACCTTTTTCTCTTTATACAAGATAAAAAAAAATTTATATAAAATCTGTAACTTCTTGGAGTACCTGAAGATCTCTAGTATGTTAAGGCTGTGTTCTAAGTTTTTAAATCCATTTCTACTCAAGAACGTGTTTCACTATGAGTTGCAGTCAGAGAGTGAGAGTTGAGATGGGAGTTTAGATCCCATATGGCTCTTTACTTAATATATTTTCTCTAAAAATGTTGTGATGGGTTGAATAGATGGGGAGTGAAGTTGTGACCTCAAATTCTCATGGAATACTGGGCTGATTTCTCTTCCTTGACTATAGAAAGCAGGGCTGAGTCACTTTTTTGAAGACCCTTACCTAAGAAAGTAGCAAGAATCAGGAGAGAGCATTGGTCTGATGCTTATTGAATATAACGGATTTTCAAGTTTCTGTTAAGCTAAGGATAGGGTAAAGAAGAAGAAAGTGCGGATCTGACAGTCTTTTGTTGAGGTATTTTTGTTACTATCTTTGATAATTATGCTGAACACCAGAGAGATACTCATCTGTTCTCCTTCTCAAGCAGATGCTAGCAGTCCTTCAAAGACTCAGAATGCATAATTAGTTTATAAAAGATCAAAGATAGGAAGCCTGTCTCCAGATGTTTCTGAGGAAGCAGCCACAAACATGGAGACGTAGAAGAACTATGGAGATTGGAGAGATGCATAAAAAACTCTGTCAAGCAGATGCTATAAAGATGAACAGGAAATAATATTTTATATTAGCGTAGCAAGTAAAATGTTTTCAACTGACATGCATTATGTCTACAACACTTGAATCAAAAATAATTTTGTTGCCTTATTAGACTAAAGAGGGTTTAAATGGTACTATATTTACCTTAATTATAAATCAGCAAAAACAAAATGCAAGATTAATATTAATCCACAAAGTTTTTATTTCACAGGTATTCAGGAGCAGCATGCGGCCTGGCCTTTGTATTCATATACCCATCTCTCATCTATATAATTTCCCTCCACCAAGAAGACCGTCTGACATGGCCGAAATTAATCTTTCACGTTTTCATCATCATTTTGGGCCTGGCTAATTTGATTGTTCAGTTTTTTATGTGAAATACTCAATGTTTTCTCAAGATCTTTTGTGGTATTTTCAACTTTGACAACAATTCCACATAAATTCACTTGTAAATGGTGTTATTGCTGTAATTCTAAATGTTTTCCTAAGATAATTTGGGGGGAAAAAAGGGAAATGGAGGTCCATTAATAAGTAATTTTGATTAGAGTGGAAAAGGGGGCAATGATCTTTATCTTTTTTCATATTCACCACCTCCTCATTCTCACTGTCTTTTCTGAGTAGAAGCGTAAGCCCTTAGGAAAAATCACGCTAGTTTTTGCTTTTACAGTTTTAAGGTGCATAGGTTTATTTTGACTACAGTAAAGATTCTCAGGGTGTCACAGCAACTATTGCCAGATGCTATGTCTGTTTTATGTTTGAATGTATTCACTTTCATTTTATTACTTGCTAGATCATTTCTGCAGTTTGTCCAAACATTTACTGTTTGGGACAGTAAACCAAATACCTCATTTTTAAAAAGAAATTTCCATGGCATCAGTGTTAATAGAGTGAACTCTTAACTGCATCCTTAATCTCTGTTTAAAAGAGAGAAAGAATGTCAGTATAGGCTTTGTGGTCATGAAATTTACACAAAATAAAAGAACTGGGAGAGTTTATTGCTGTCTGACTCCTTTTGTTTCTAATCTAGTACCAGTGACTTAGGTCAGAATTCTAGTTCCCCTAGCCACATTTTGCATAGGAACCAGTATGGTTGTCTCCATCAACACAAGAGGACTCTTACTTTTTGGATTTCTGAGCATTGCATAGGATGTCATGACAGGACCAATGGGGAAGAATATAGGAAACCTGGCAAAGAATGTCAGGTACATGAGTCCCTATAAGAGAGAAAGGAAATGGAGAAGGGACTGGAAAAGTGAGGCTTCCTTCCTAGTGTGTTGGGGATTAATCCAGGAAATGATTAATTCTGTTTGAGGTAAGACTTCCAAGAACTGGTTCCCCAACCACTCCACTGCTTACTTCTTAAATGGCAGAGAAGAGGTTAAATCCCTGAATCTGAGAAAAGGATTAGGGAGTCCAAATTTTTTTTTTAATTTTTAATGTTTATTTATTTTTTGAGAAAAAGAGACACAGAGTGTGAATGGGGAAGGGTCAGAGAGATAGGAGGACACAGAATCTGAAGTGGGTTCCTGGCTCTGAGCTGTCAGCACAGAGCCCAACGCAGGGCTCAAACTCACAAAGGGTGAGATCAGACCTGAGCAAAGTCGAATGCTCAACTCACTGAGCCGCCCAGATGCCCCCTCCTTTTTTTAAAATTCAATTAGTTAACATACAGTGTAGTCTTGTCTTCAGGAACAGAGCCCAGTAATTCATCTCTTACCTATGACACTCACTGCCCATCCCCACAATGCCCTCCTTAATGCCCATCACCCATTCAACCCATCCTCCCACCCACCTCCCCTCCAGCCACCCTCAGTTTGTTCTCTGTATTTAGGAGTCTCTTATGGTTTGCCTCCCTCTCTGTTTCTATCTTATTTTTTCTTCCCTTCCCCTATGTTCATCTGTTGTGTTTCTCAAATTTCACATAGGAGTGAATCATATGTTATCTGTCTTTCCCTGACTGACTTATTTTGCTTAGCAAAATATACTCTAGTTCCATCCATGTTGTTGCAAATGGAAAAAAAAATCTCATTCTTTTTCATGGCCGAGTAGTATTCCATTGTATATAGGTACCACATCATCTTCCTCTATTCATCAGTCAATGGACATTTGGGCTGTTTCCATAGTTTGGCTATTGATAGTGCTGCTGTAAACATTGGGGCACATGTGCTCCTTCAACTCAGCATTTTTGTATCCTTTGGATAAATATCTTGTAGTGCAATTGATGGATCATAGGGTAGTTCTATTTTTAATTTTTTGAGGAAACTCCATACTGTTTTCCAGAGTGGCTGCACAGGTTTGCATTCCCACCAACAGTGCCAGAGGTTCCCTTTTCTCCACATCCTCACCAACACCTGTTGTGTCCTGAGTTGTTAATTTTAGTCACACTGACTGGTGTAAGGTGGTATCTCTTTGTGGTTTTGATTTGTATTTCCCTGATGATGAGTGATGTTGGGTATCTTTTCCTGTGTCTGTTAGCCATTTGGATATCTTCTTTGGAAAAGTGCCTATTCATGTCTTCTGCCCATTTCTTCGCTGGAGTATTTTTTTTTTTTGGGGGGGTGTTGAGGTTGGTAAGTTCTTTATAGATTTCAGATACTAATCCTTTATTCAAGATGTCATTTGCAAATATCTTCCCTTCTGTCCATGCCTTTTAGTTTTGTTGATTGTTTCCTTTGCTGTGCAGAGGATTTTTATCTTGATGAGGTCCCAATAACTCATTTTTGCTTTTGTTTCCCTTGCCTCTGGAGACATATCAAGAAGTTGCTGCAGCCTAGGTCAAAGAGGTTGCTGCCTGTTTTCTCCTGTAGGATTTTGATAGTTTCCTATCTCACATTTAGGTCTTTCACGCATTTTGAATTGTTTTTTGTATGGTGTAAGAAAGTGGTCCAGTTTCACTCTTCTGCATGTCGTTGTCCAGTTCTCCCAGCACCATTTGCTGAAGAGACTGTCTTTTTTCCATGGGATACTCTTTCCTGCTTTGTCAAAGACTAGTTGCCCATATCTTTGTGGGTCCATTTCTGGGTTCTGTATTGTGTTCCATTGATCTTTGTGTCTGTTTTTGTGCCAATACCATACTATCTTGATGATTTCAGCTTTGTAATACAGCTTAAAGTCTGGAATTATGCCTCTAGCTTTGGTTTTCTTTTTCAACATGACTTTGGCTATTCAGGGTCTTTTCTGGTTCCATACAAATGTTAGGATTGTTTTTCTAGCTCTGTGAAGAATGCTGGTGTTATTTTGATAGGGATTGCAATGAATGTGTACATTGCTGTAGGTAGTGTCAACATTTTAACAATAGTCTTCCAATTCATGAGCATGGAATTTTTTCCCATATCTTTGTGTCTTCTTCAACTTCTTTCATAAGCTTTCTATAGTTTTCAGCATACAGATCTTTTACCTCTTTTTACCTGGGTTTTTTCCTAGGTTTCTTATGAGTTTTGGTGCAATTGTAAATGGGATTGATTCCTTGATATCTCTTCTGCTCCATTATTGTTGTATAGAAATGCAACTGATTTCTGTATATTGATTTTATATCCTGCAACTTTGCTGGATTCATATATAAACTCTGGCAGTTTTTTTGTGGAGTCTTTCAGGTGTTCCATGTAGAGTATCATGTCATCTCCGAAGAATGAAAGTTTGACTTCTTCCTTGCCAATTTAGATGCCTTTTACTTCTTTTTGTTGTCTGATTACTAAGGCTAGGACTTCCAACACTATGTTGAATAACAGTGGTGAGAGTGGACATCCCTGTCATGTTCCTGACCATAGGGGAAAAGGTCTCAGTTTTTCCCTGCTGAGGATGATATTAGCAGTGGGTCTTTCATATATGGCCTACATGATCTTGAGGTATGTTCCTTCTATTCCTACTTTCTTGAGGACTTTTATCAAGAAAGGATGTTGTATTTTGTCAGATGTTTTTTCTGCATCTATTGACAGGATCATATGGTTCTTATCCTTTCTTTTATTAATATGGTGTATCATGTTTATTGATTTGCAAATGTTGGACCAGTACCACAGCCCGGAAGTAAATCCGACTTGATAATGGTGAATAATTCTTTTCATATACTGTTGAATTTGATTTGCTAGTATCTTGTTGAGAAGTTTTGCATCCATGTTCATCAGGGATCTTAGCCTATAATTCTCCTTTTTAATGGGGTCTTTGTCTGGTTTGGAATCAAGGTAATGCTGGCTTCAGAGAATGAGTTTGGAAGTTTTCCTTCCATTTCTATTTTTTTGGAAAGGTTTGAGAAACATAGGTATTTAACTCATCTTTAAATGTCTGGTAGAATTCCCCTGGGAAGCTATCTGGCCCAGGACTCTTACTTGTAGGAAGATTTTTTTGATAACTGATTCAATTTCTTTGCTGGTTATGGGCCTGTTTAAATTTTCTTTCTTTCTTTTTTTTTTTAAATGTTTGTTTTATTTTTGAGAGAGAGACAGAGCGTGAGTGGGGGAGAGGCAGAGAGAGAAGAAGACACAGAATTTGAAGCAGGCTCCAGGCTTGGAGTTGTCAGCACAGAGCCCGACATGGGGCTCGGACCCATGAACTTCAAGATCATGACCTGAGCTGAAGTCGGATGCCCAACTCACTGAGTCACCCAGGCACCCCTCAAATTTTCTTTCTTTCTGTTTAAGTTTTAGTAGTGTGTGAGTGTCTAGGAATTTGTCCATTTTTTCCAGATTGTCCAGTTTGTTGGCATATAATTTTTCATAGTATTCTCTTGTAATTGTTTGCATTTGTATGGTCATTGTTGTGATCTCTCCTCTTTCATTTATGATTTTATCTATTTTGGTTCTCACTTTTTTCTTTTTGAGAAGTGTGGCCCGGGGTTTATCAATTTTGTTTATTCTTTCAAAAAACCAGCTCTTAGATTCATTGGTCTGTTCTATTGGTTTGTTTGTTAGTTTTTGGATTCTATATCATTTATTTCTGCTTTAATCTTTATTATTTCCCTTCTTCTACTGGCTTATTTGCTGCTCATTTTCTAGCTTCTTTAGGTATAAAGTTAGGTTGTGTATTTGGAACCTTTCTTACTTTCTTGAGATAGGCCTGAATTGCAATGTATTTTCCTCTTAGGATCACATTTGCTGCATCCTAAAGGGTCTGGACTTTTGTCTTTTTATTTTCATTTGCTTCCATTAATTTCTTCTTTAATTTCCTGGTTAACTCATTCATTCTTTAGTAGGATATTCTTTAATCTCCATGTATTTGAGGGCTTTCCAAATTTTTTCTTGTGGTTGATTTCAAGTTTCATAGTGTTGTGATCTAAAAATATGTGTGGTATGATCTCATTCTTTTTGTAGCTATTAAGGGCTGATTTGTGACCCAATATGTGATTTATTCTGGAGAATGTCCCATGTGTATTTGAGAAGAATGTATATTCTGTATGAAATGTTCTGAATGTATCTGTTAAGTCCATCTATTCCAGTTTGTCTTTGAGAGCTGTTGTTTCCTTGTTGATTTTCTGCTTAGATGATCTGTCCATTGTTGTAAGTGGGATATTAAAGTTTCCTACAATAATGGTATTATTATCCTTAAGTTTACTTATGTTTATGACTAATTGATTTATATATGTGGGTGCTTCCAAGTTGAGGGCATAAATATTTGCAATTCTTAAGCTCTTCTTGATGGATAGACCTCTTAATTATGATATAATGCCCTTCTTCATCTCTTGTTACAGCTTTTAATTTAAAGTCTAGTTTGTCTAATGTAAGTATGGCTACTCTGGCTTTCTTTGGCAACCATTAGCATGATAGATGGTTCTCTATCCCCTCATTTTCAATCTGCAGGTGTCCTCAGGTCTAAAATGAGTTTTTTTGTAAGCAGCATTTTGATGGATTTATATTTTTATCTACTCTGATACCCTATGTCTTTTGATTGGAACATTTAGTCCATTTACATTCAGAGTGATTATTGAAAGATATGAAGTTAGTGCCATTGTGTTATTTGAAGATTTTGTGTTTCTTTTTTTCAACGTTTATTTATTTTTGGGACAGAGAGAGACAGAGCATGAACGGGGGAGGGGCAGAGAGAGAGGGAGACACAGAATTGGAAACAGGCTCCAGGCTCTGAGCCATCAGCCCAGAGCCTGACGCGGGGCTCGAACTCACGGACCGGGAGATTGTGACCTGGCTGAAGTCGGACGCTTAACCGACTGCGCCACCCAGGCGCCCCAAGATTTTGTGTTTCTGATGATGTTATTGGTCCTTGTAGTCTTTGCTGCTTTCCACTCAGAGAGTCCCCCTTAGAATCTCTTGCAGGGCTGGCTTAGACGTTACAAACTCCTTTAGTTTTTGTCTATGAAAGTCTTTATCTCTCCTTCTATTCTGAATACCAGCCTCGCTGGATAAAGGATTCTTGGCTGCATATTTTTCCTATTCAGCACATTCAATATTTCCTGCCACTCCCTTCTGGCCAGTCAGGTTTCAGTGGACAGGTCTGCTGCTAACCTTACATGTCTACCCTTTTGGTTAAGGACCTTTTGACCCTCACTGCTTTCAGAATTCTCTCTTTATCTTTGTATTTTGCAAGTTTCACTATGCTATGTTGTGTTTTTGTTGATTTTAAAGGGAGTTCTCTGTCCCTTTGGACTTTGATGCCTGTTTCCTTCCCCAGATTAGGGAAGTTCTCAGATATAATTTGTTCAAATAAACCTTCTGTCCCCTTTTCTCGTTCTTCTTCTCGAACTCATATGATAGGGACATTGCTTCATTTCATGGAATCACTTAGTTCTATCATTCTCCCCTCATGATCTAGTAGTTTCCTTTCCCATTTTTTTTTCAGCTTCATTATTTTTTGTAATTTTATCTTCTATTTCACCTATTCTTGCCTCTGCTTCTTCTATGTTGTCACTGTATCTAGTTTATTTTGCATCTCAGTTATAGCATTTTTAAATTCATCCTGACAAGTTCTTAGGTCTTTGATCTCTGCAGCAAGTATTTCTCTGGTGTCTTCTGTGCTTTTTTAAGCCCAGCTATTAGTCTTAGGACTGTTATTTCAAATTCTTATTCAGATATAATATTTATACCTCTTTTGAGCAGTTCTCTGGCTGTGATTTCTTCTTGACCTTTATTTTAGGGAGAATTCCTCCATCTTTGTTATTTTGGCTAAGTTTCTATCTTTTGTGTGTTTTAAAAGCATGTTATGTGTTCTGCATCTGAGAGTACTACTGTATTAAAAAGGGGCCATACACTGTCCAGGGCCTGGGACTCCAGGAAGTGTTTCTGCTGTATGCTGCATGCACTCTGTTATTGTATTTTGGCTGCTCTGTCCCACTGGTCAGTCCTCTGCAGAGGTCTTCCTTGCTTGCAGTGGTGGTGTTTAGACCTTTAACTAGGTGTGCTTTGATTTGTTTGTTGAAACGACTCTGGAAAAAAATGGTAGTGGGGGGGGGAGCCTGATCTCATAAATAGAGAAAAAGGAAAGGGGAGAAAAGAAAACAAAACAGACAATCAAAAAACTATAAGGCTCATTCCAAGGAAAGGGATAGGAAAGGAAAGGAAGAAAAAAAAGTAGAAGAGAATATATATATGTACACACACACACACACACATAGGAAATGACAAAAAACAAATCAGAAACTATGAGCCTGATTCCAAAAGAAAAAGGGAGGAAAGAAAGAAAAAAGAAGAAAAACAATTTTTGTCTGTTGTTGCTTGTGACTATACTGGTCTGGAGTAGAATCTGGCTGCATTGGGTCAGTCAGTCTTCCTCTAGTAATCAGTTGCCAGGCACTGAGGGACAAGGTTTGGTGTAAGTGAGTCCCACCTCCACTGGGGTCCACTGTGCTGCTCTCTGAAGCCACAATAGTGTTTTGGGGAAAATGGCATCACTCCAATTTCTCCTCCCCAGACTGGGAATCTCAGCCTGTGCTGTTCAGGCAGCCTTCACAGAATGGCGAGGGTGGTCAGCTTGCCCTGCGCCCCAGTTCTGAGCCTTACCCTTGGTGCTTGGCTGGGATTCAAAACCCAATGTATTAAAGGACTCTGTACCACATCGATCTGCTCCCCTCCTCCAGAATAAAGCCTCTCCACCCTGATGATGAAAGGCCTTTGGCTGGCACCTGCAGAGTCTTTTGTCCTTGGGGAGGCCATAACCCCTCTTCCCAAAGTACTCCAGGAAGGGGTCTGCTCTCTCCTAGTGTGCCCCTGAGATCGCTACACTATGCTCTGCACTCCTGGGCCAGCTCCTTCCTCCACAGGAGCACGTGCCACAGCTCCACTCTAGAGAGAGAGTTATGCACCTCCAAAACCTCCAAGTTTCAGCTCCCAAGGCTGTTTGCAAAAAAAAAAAAAAACCAAAAAAAAAACCAAAAAAAAAACCACATACACACACAAAAAAAACAAAACCTGACATTGTCCATACTTAGTTTCCCAGTCTGTAGTCTAGGGAAGTTTTCCTCTTGTGCTAACTCTGATGCCGGACTTTCACAGTCCCTCTCTCTTTCTCTCCCTTTTGTCTTTCCACAGAAAGTGTTCTCTCCCCTCTGTGGCTATGCCATTTTATCTGTGCCAATTCACATACACACCCCTTGGTCCTGCCAAACTGTCTCCCTTCATCTGTAGAGATCCTTCTGCTGCTCCGCAGATTGATTTCCTGGGTGTTCCAAGTGATCTGACCTCAATACAGCTGTGTCTGAGGGCCAAGAAAAATCCTGGTTCCCTTACTTCTCTGCCATCTTAACTCCTCCAGGGAATCTGAATTCTTAAAATTAACACTCTCCTCTTTTTCATTCAAACTAAAATCTAAACCAGAATTCAAACCCATGTCTTCCATGTAATAACAGCCTTCATGTTCAAATGCAAAAGTTAGATTTCTCTAATTTTAGGCCAACATTAAAAAGTGCATTTTGTTAATATATATCCCACATTCCAGGAAAGTGTGTAGATTTATGTTACTTCCTTCTTTTGAGAAAGATGGGTAAAATGGTTTTTGAAAGATGGACGAAGTGGTCTTTTTTAAGCCTAGTAAGGACCCCAACATTTGAGACCAGCAATACTTTCTTTCATGAAAGTTTACTGTCCCATCGATAGACCCATACCTGTATTGATGAGCTGTATTTCTTAAAATTCTTTTATGTAAAAGTCTCATGAAAATTCTCAAGCATACACAAAAGTAGAGAAAACAGTAAGATAATCCTGCCACATCCCCATCCCCTATATTAATTATAAAACTTATGCTGCATTTGCTTCATCTATCCACTTTTTTCCTTTTCCACTGTAATATTTTAAAGCCAATATCAGACATGTGATTTCATCTCCACAGACATTAATATGCAGTAATTGCCTTTTGAACTTACCATTACTTTTGTTGATGGAGGCAGTCTGAAAAGTTTTTGCTAGCAGAAACTGCTGGTTGAAGACAGGTTTATTAGAAGATACTGCGTTAAGTTTCTGTATCTCTATGTTAACCTCTTAGAGTGGAATATTCACATTGAGGAGGTGTCTCTATGCTTGGGATCTCCTGCCTCTTTGTGATTTCTTCACAGAAATCTTCTTCACTTCAGTGTGAAGTCTTCTTCAGTTAGAGACATAGGAATCAAAAGCTACACAGCAACTTGAGACCCACGTTTAATCCCTTCTTATCCCTAGTCACCACCCTTGTCTTTGAAAACTTCAGAGACAGAATTTTCTTTTGTCTCTTTTCAGTAATATACTTGAATATTTTAACACATGGAAAAATGACTTGGTATATTTTTGTCCATGTAATGATCAAAGTGAATATGACAATGAATGCAATATTTACTAAATTAAAAAGCAGTGTGGATATTTGCTTTTTGTTTTCTTTAAAAGACTTGATAATTTAGAACTTCTAAAATCCTACAGGAAGCTTATGCTGGATAACTGCCTTCTTAAATTTCTTTTCATGAAACTGACACCTTTGGCTTGTTATTTAGCTTGGCCAGAATGTTCTTTGTGTGAGTGTGTATGTCCTGGCTCACACATTAGAACAATGAGATATGAATTCATTCAGATCACATTACAATTAATTTTATACTTTCTCTATTGTCATCTTTGTAAGTTTCCTAATTAAACTTATGTTACTTTTTACTCTGATGTGGTTAACCTCAGTTTCTTGGAATTTAGCTTATTTAGCACACAACCGAGCACATTATAAAACTTTAAAAGGGTTGTGTAGAGAAGTCATCCCTAGAACAGTTCTGAATGAAAATATGGTATGCTCATACTAGGCCAGAAAGAACAAAGAAATGTCCTTTGACATTTGATATCTGTGGGTAATCCAAAATCAGTTTTGTCATCACACCCAAAAAAAATGTATTACAGTAAAGAATAAATTTACCCACAAAAAGGGACTGTGTTAAAGGAAATCAGTCACTTTACTTATATATGTTTTGCAATCTATATTTTTACTTATTTGTTTCCATAAATAATTGAGTAAACTACCACATTCAGTGCTTTTGAGGAGTCAAAGATGAATAAGATTTCATTCATATTCTAAAAGAACTTTAATCTGGTAAGGAACTATGTGAGTAGTTAACTATAAGGCAAGGGACCATTAGAAAAGACAAAACCCTTTCCAGCTGGGATCCTCAGAGAGGACTGGTAAAGAAAATGTGGGGTAAAGCAGCAAGAATCCGTTTTCAGTTTCCTCCTAATATCTGTCCAAAATGTTATGTATTTGATGTATTTTGATACATCATGGGATCATGTAAAATATAATCGCTTTTATTTTGGCAATGATATAGTATTATTATAAGTATTATATTGTTATAAAAGCTAAATATATTATTCTAAGAAGTTTTATGAAAAGTGTTTAACTGCTTCTGTATACTAATTATTGTTCTCTTTGCATTCTTCTTTAAATGTTTTATTTATTTTTGAGAGAGAGAGAGAGAACATGAGCAGGGAAGGGGCAGAAAGAGAGGGTGACAGAAGATCCGAAGCAGGCCCTGTGTGACAGCAGAGAGCCCAATGGGGGCTCAAACTCCTGAACCATGAGATCATGCATGACCTGAGCTGAAGTCATACACTTAACCGACCAAGCCACCTGACTGTTCTCTTTGCGTTTTTAACACTACATTTTTCACTACTTTGAATCTTGGGACAGCAAAGCACAATTGTTTAGTAGGAGAAATAAGTAGTAACATATTAGGCAATACGAACAGAGAGATTCCATAAAATTTTCTCTCCAACTATTAGGATTCAAAATGTCAAATGTTTGAGTTTTTGGATAAAAGCAGAAAATATTGATGCTGTATGTTTCCTTTAGAAAGCACTGCTTTTTAGAATCTGGTGGTGGCAGTTTGTTTTCTTATCCCAATTTGAATGTCAAAAACAAAATCCAAATCTAGTTGACACTTAAACAATAGATTGTTACATTAGTCTGTGATCCAAAGTGAAATGCGCACAAGGCGGCCTGGCTGGCCCCAGTTTCACAGTTGACTGCCGACTTCACTTCAGATTATATAAACACGTATTGCAAAACAGCTCTGACGGGAACCTCATATCCTAAACAGTATTCTCTGAAATGTAATTTGTTGTCTTTTTATATAAAAGAAGAAATTAAGTCAAATTATTTTGAAGAAAAACAACTCCAGGATTTTGTGTAATTGAATTTCCCAGGAAATGTTATTGCCTGGTAGCACGGACCCCAGGGTAGAAAGAAGCTTGAGTCCCATATTTTGCAGAGTCAAATTTCTCAAGTGACTTGACGTGTGTCAAGGATCCCTCCTTAGGGCACAAACCTAACCAAAACCTAAAATGATCACCCCTTTTGAACAATAAAGTGTTGTGATCCCTTGCTACCAGAACATTACAAACAGAACATGGCACTTCAGGTAAGTTTAGCCCAGTTTCTGTCAAAGACCTCCCCGTGTCATAATCTTCCCAAGCCATTTAAGGGCAACGAAGAGCTCTATTTTTCTGCCTTTCCTAAGTAAAATTTCTTTTTTTCCCCCCCAATGTCATTTTTGTATGTTTCCTTACTCTTCTGCAAGAGAAAATAAGGATGTCTTTTTAAAAGATTGCAAACTTCTCCATTCTCCTTATTCATCTCAGGCCATAAGGTAAGGATTACGATTGGGATTGGGACTGAAAAGAATATCAAAATCTCCACATATTTCCTCCTTTGGCCCTCTCTTGATCCCAACTGATCCAATTATGTTTGGTCATAGCAGACACTTACTATACACTTCAGTTAATTAATGAGACAGATTCAACATTAATGGACAACAATAAGTTAATTGCTATTTTCTAAAATTTTGTTCTATCATCATCCCTCCTCAAAAAAAAAAAAAAATCTGAATTGGTTCAGTCAGATTCGGGATTAGTCCCTCAGTCAATGTTTAAGTACTTGACTGAATGCCAGACCCTGTGCTAAGCATAAAGCATACAGTAGTGAACAAACTGGATGTGGCCCTGGAAGTTTAGCATGTTGCCCACCCTCCTGTGTATGAGGCATCTGGTCATTTTCCCTCCGAAATGCCAGGCATTGACCCTTTCCTGCTGCCCGGTCTGCACTGAATGCTGTGATGTAGCCACATCATCCACGTTTTCAAGAGATGAGTATAGGATAGGTGCGATAAATGCAACTTAATGTTGCATGTTTATCAAGATAAAACTTTTTAAGATCCTAGGATAATTATAATCACATAAAATTATGTAAACATGTGGACAACTGGAAGGGTCCAGAGGAGAATGAACATGGGTGACCTGTTGAGGTGACAGCATTCCAGTTAAATCATTTCTATTGTCATTTTATTATTTGCATAACCTATTTTCTTTCTTTTTTTAAAAAAAGTTTGTTTTTATTTATTTTGAGAGAGATAGAGAGCAAGATGGGAGAGAAGGAGAGAGAGAGGGAAACAGAACCCCAAGCAGGCTCCACACTGCCAGTGCAGAGCCCAATGCGGGACTTGAACCCAAGAAACGCAAAATCATGACCTGAGCCTAAATCAAGAGTCACCTAAACTACTGAGCCACCCAGCCACCCTGCATAACATGTTTTCTAAAAGGATGTCTAGGAAAAATCATGCAAAAGAAGGCTTGCAGAAATCAAGCTACATTCAACCCATGAAGTTACGAGCAAGCCACAAACAACTTTTGGAACAGGTGAGTGAGATCTTTTATTATAGGATCAGACCCAGGTTTTGTGGGTCCAGAAAAATTTTAAGGAGATACATGCAAAATTAGGAAGGCAGCCGGGCAAGTGAGCTGTAACTTTAGCTTCTTTAGCTTTTAGTTAAATCATCCACAACTGCTCCAAGAGTGGGGCATTTAGGAGGCTGAAGGAGGTGTAATGAAGAAAAGTTTTATGTGCTCCAACATGGGAAACTGAGTTTCTGTTACATTTAAGAACTCTAACTTTTACCAAGTCTGAGCTTTTATTTCTGAGTCAAACAGGATTTAGCAAAATAGCATGGGGTACAAATTCATTAATGGTCAACTTGGGTTCAAAATAGGACGTTTTTATGTTTTAGAGTTTTTACTTGGTGGTGGGTCTTGCAGTGGTATTTTTTGTTGTTGTTTTTGTTGTTGCTTTTAATTTTTGCAGAGATAAAGAGTTCAAAGAATGCTGTTTAATTGTCCAATAGCTATTTAATGAATCTTAGGGATGAGGAACTTTTTTTTTTTTTTAGTTGATTTAGTTTTTGAGAGAGAGAGAGCAGGGGAGGGGCAGAAAGAGAGGGAGAAAGAATCCCAAGCATTCTGACAGTGCAGAGCCCAATGTGGGGCTTGAACCCACGAAACACGAGATGATGACCTAAGCTGAAATGAAAAGTCAGACACTTAACCAACTGAGCCACCCAGGTGCCCAGGAAGAGGAGCTTTTTAAGGGCTCTCGATGAAGAAAACATGCTACCAAGAGCAACATTTATTTATTTACTCTACCATGTTCCAAAAAGGATATATTTCTACTAAGGTAAAATCAGTTTTTAAAGATTAACTTGAACATTTTTTAGAAAATAAATTAGAAATTTATGACACTCCTTATGTACAGGAAACTAAAACAACTCAAATAAATTACTCCTTGGTGCCATATCATAGTTTTTTATTGTATGTAGATGATGCCTAATCCAATGCACTAAACTTTTACTGATTGTCCTAGATTTGGAAATGCAGAGTCAGTCTTCCCAGTGCTGCCAGAATTCTGTATTTAATATGACAGTGATTATGTTCTTCTGTAAAATCATTCAGTGCTCCAATAGAAAAATGGACAAGGGCCTTTGGAGCAGACAGTTCTCAGAAGAAAAACTGCAAATAAACATGAAGAGAAAAAAAGTTCAGGGTCAAACTAGTGATCCATGCTAATGGATAATCTCAAAAACATAGTGTAAATGAAAGAAGCCAGCTGCCAAACACAAAATATTGTATGGTTTCATGTATGTGAAATGTCTAGAAAGGGCATTTTATAGGAACAGAAAGCAAAACAATGGTTGCCTGGAAATGGGAGTGGAGGCGGGATTAACCTTAAACAGTATGGGGTTGGGGGGGTGCTTGGGGAGCTCAGTCGGTTAAGCATCAGACCTCAGCTCAGGTGGTAACCTCAAAGCTCATAAGTTCTAGCTCCGCTTAGAGCCTGGAGCCTGCTTTGGATTCTGTGTCCCCATCTCTCTCTGCCCCTCCCCCACTCACGCTCTCTCTCTCCTTCAAAAATAAATGAACATAAAAAAAATTTTTTTTTAAAGAAACAGGTATGGTGGAACTTTCTAGGATGATAAAAATGTTCTTTTAGCCTCTTGAAAACTGAGAACAAACTGAGGGTTGGTGGGGGGGTGGAAGGGAGGGGAGGGTGGGTGATGGGTATTGAGGAGGGCACCTGTTAGAATGAGCACTGGGTGTTGTATGGAAACCAATTTGACAATTTCATATTTTAAAAAATAATAATAAAAAAATTAAAAAAAAGAAAAGAAAAAGAAAAAAGAAAAAAGGGACATCAAATTAAGAGTCAAGTAATAGTGTTAGACTGCATTAATACTTTCTCCAAAAATATAATTGAAGGGCTATTTCTTTTTTTTTTAATTTTTTTAATGTGTATTTATTTTTGAGAGAGAGACAGACAGACAGACAGAACACAAGCAGGGGAGGGGAAGAGAGAGAGGGAGACACAGAAACTGAGGCAGGCTCCAGGCTCTGAGCTGTCAGCACAGAGCCTGAAGCGGGGCTCGAACTCACGAACTGTGACATCAGGACCTGAGCTGAAGTCGGACGCTTAACCAACTGAGCCATCCAGGCGACTTGAAGGGCTATTTCTAATAAAAAAACAAGTAAATTTAAAAAAAAAAAAAAGTAACTATGTGAAGTTATGTATATGTGAATTAGCTTTGATTATGGTAATCATTTCACAATGCTGACTGTCAAATCAACACATTTTAAACCCTAAATATGTTCAATTTTAATTTGTCAATTATATCTCAAAGCTGAAACAGAATAAATTTTTTAATTGGTCTCAAAAAAAAAAAGAAATGTTCTTTAAAAAAAAATTTTTTTAATGTTTATTTATTTTTTGAGAGAGAGATTGACAGAGTGTGAGCAGGGGAGGGGCAGAGAGAGAGAAAGACAGAATCTGAAGCAGGCTTCAGGCTCTGAGCTGTCACCACAGAGCCCGATGCGGGCCTTGAACCCACAAACTGTGAGATCATGACCTGAGCCGAAGTTGGACGCTAAACCAACTGAGCCACCCATGCGCCCCTAGAAATGTTCTAAAAGCAGATTGTGGTAATGGCTACACAATAATTTCTAAAATCATTGGATTATACTCCTACATTGGTTGAATTTTATGGTATATATTATCCCTCAAAGCTGTTAAAGAAAAAAAGTTCAAAGAAAAGAAAAAGGAAGAGAAAGAAAGAAAGAAAGAAAGAAAGAAAGAAAGAAAGAAAGAAAGAAAGAAAGAAGGAAGATAAGAGAAATGTAGGGACATCTGGGTGGCTCATTCAGTTAAGCATCAGACTTCAGCTCAGGTCATGATCTCCAGGTTGGGGGTTTGAGCCCCGCGTTGGGCTCTGTGCTGACAGCTCAGAGTCTGGAGCCTGCTTCGGATTCTGTGTCTCCCTCACTCTCTGCCCCTTCCCCACTCATGCTCCCACACACGCTCTCACTCTCTCTCCCCAAAATAAATATTTTTTAAAGTAATTTTAAATGCTTTCTACTTGGCAAATACTAAAATAACAGTAATATCCTGACAACAGTGTGGAAAATGGACAGTGAAGCACACATGGTAGGTTTATAAGTGGGCACAGACTTCCTGTAAGTTATTTGGCAATAGGCACCAAAGCTTCAAAGTGAGCCTTTAACTCACTTCCACAGGTATATCCTAGTGAAATAATTGGACAAGTGTTGACATACATACACAGAGATGTTCATCTCTTTATTCTTTGTAGTGGAAAAATTAAAAACAACCTGTTGTCCAACAGTAGGAGATGAATTATGGAATAGCCATCTAACAGAATATTATGTAGCTATTTAAGTGATGATGCAGATATATAAATGTAATGTCAAAAGACATTTATAAATATTAATAGTGATTATAATTCACTATGTATAGAATTAAAAAAATGTATACATATATAAAATATATGCATTTGTATATCTATAAAGGGCTGGAAGTTTATATAAAAAATATGAACATTAGTTATCTCTAGATGTTAGGACTACTTGGTGGTTTTTTTTAATTGTCTTTTCTTTATCTGTATTTTCTAAAGTGGTAAAGTAAAATATATCATGTTTTCTGAAAACAGCAATAAAAGCTGTTTCTTAAACAAATATCAGTTTGGCTCAGTTGACTAAACATCTGACTCTTGATCTCAGCTCAGGTCTTAATCTCAGGGTCATGAGTTTAAGCCCCATGTTGGGCTCTTTACTTGACATGGAGCCTATTTAGTAAATATCTATCAAGGTGCCTGGGTGACTCTGCTGATTCTTGATTTCTGCTCAGGTCATAATCTCGCGGTTGATGTGATCAAGTCCTGAGATGGGCACTTGCATCATGGAGCCTGCTTTGGATTCTCTCTCTCCCTTGCTCTCTGACCCTCCTCTGCTCATCCTCTCTCTCTCTCTCTGTCTCTCTCTGTCAAAACAAATACACTTTTAAAAATAAATTAATTTAGGGGCGCCTGGGTGGCGCAGTCGGTTGAGCGTCCGACTTCAGCCAGGTCACGATCTCGCGGTCCGTGAGTTCGAGCCCCGCGTCGGGCTCTGGGCTGATGGCTCGGAGCCTGGAGCCTGTTTCCGATTCTGTGTCTCCCTCTCTCTCTGCCCCTCCCCCGTTCATGCTCTGTCTCTCTCTGTCCCAAAAATAAATAAACGTTGAAAAAAAAATATTAAAAAAAAAAAATTAATTAATTAATTAATTTAAATAAATAAATTAAAATACCTTCACTGCAGTGTCCAGGTATGTTTGATCAAATATCTGAATACCATGGCCTGACCAAGCTGATACACAGTTAACCATCACACTCACCAACCTACAAACCACAGCAGCAGGTAGCACATCATTTCCCCTCCTTTTTCTGCCAGTTTTCCAGGAACTCCCTAAAGCTATGAATATCCAAGGTGCTACTGAACTTGGGTGTTAGGGAAACAAGATGTCATATAATGGCAGAACCAGCAGATAGCATCTCTGAAACCCTGAGGGATGAGGCCCAACTGGAACAGCTTACACAGACCAGGCAGCCCTGGGACCTAGAATGAGGTACATGAATGGATTTCTGGTCAGGCCATTGTTCAAGGCACAGCAGGAACAAAGCAATTCTAACTCCTGTCCATTGGGCTCAGCACCTCCCAGGCCTCAAATGAGCCCAAAAGGCAAACTCGTGGGGTCAAGTTTAGGCAACAAATCTCTCATGGGATGCTCAGAGCCTCTCTGATGACAAGTGAGATTGTTTTCTGCACATTTACTGGTCATTTTGAGGTTTCCTTAAATTGTTTATTATGTAAAAGCCAAGTCTAAATCATCTCAGATATCCTCCTACTCTGAATCCTGATTTGAAATCTTGGTAAAGGTATATTGTTGTTTTTCTAGGTCCTTTTTAATATAGCTCTCTTGGTTCCTTTGTTTCTCATGACTTTTTGCCTGATAGCTGGAGTATGAGTAATGTTCTATGGTTAATCAGATTTAGCCTGCTGCAGAAATCATTTCAGTTTATCAAGTTAACTCAAGGAGATTCTCTCAAAAAAATGTTAAGGTTTGGAGGGGTTCCAGTGGTTCTCAACCCTGACCTAGTTTACTCGGCTCAGTAAGGCACCCAGAGCAGCCAAACCACCTTCTTTAGTACTCCTCAACTGTGTGGAAATTGCTTATTGTTATAGCTCTCTCCCAGCGAATGGGAGGCAGGTAGGAGCACAAAAAACTGAAAACTTGAATAGATTAATTTTTTTAATGTTTATTTATTTATTTTGAGAGAGAGAGAGAGGGAGCAGGGGAGCGACAGAGAGAGGGTGGGGAGAGAGAAAATTGCAAGCAGGCTCCATGCTCAGCACAGAGCCCAATGCAGAGCTCTATCTCATGACCATGAGATCACAACTGCAAGATCACAACCTGAGCTGATATCAAGAGTAGGACGCTTAACCAACTGAACCATCCACAGACCCCTAGATTAATATATATTTTTAAAAGATTTTTTTTTAAGTTTATTTATTTTGAGAGGGAGAGAGAGAAAGCACATGCGAGCAGGACAGGGCAGAGACAGGGAGAGAGAGAATCTCAAGCTGGCTCCACACTGACAGCATGGAGCCTGATGTGGGGCTGGAACTCATGAACATGAGACCATGACCTGAACAGAAATCAAGAGTCAGATGCTTAACAGGCTGAGCAACCCAGCTGCCCCTTAAAGATTTTATTTTTAAGTAATCTCTACACTCAGCATGGGGCTTGAACTCACATCCCCACGATCAAGGGTTGCATGCTCCACTGACTGAGCCAGCCAGGCACTGCTTTAATAGATTAATATTAAGATATTCTACACAAATAGGTACAGATCAAATATATTTTATTATTTGAAGGGTGTAACCTGCATGGAATCCAGCAACACTTTATTTCAGTCATCCATACCATCTGTGAAACAATCATCGGTAACTACAGATAATAAAATCACTTGTATTATGGATACTGCTTTTTATTGGGTTTTGGTTTCCCAAAGGTCCAGAGAGAAAAATAGAATGAAGCACCAACTTTGTCATGTACAGCCATGTAATACAAATAAAAAATTCTGACTTAAAATCTTTTCTCTTTCAAAAAACTATCAGTTTAGTTTATAGGGCACCTGGGTGGCTCAGAATGTTAAGTGTCCAACTTTGGCTCAGGTCAGGATCTCATGGTTTGTGGGTTTGAGCCCCACGTTGGGCTCTGTGCTGACAGCTCAGAGCCTGGAGCCTGCTGTGGATTCTGTGTCTCCCTCTCTCTCTCTACCCTTCCCCAGCTTGTGCTCTCTGTCTCTCTCTCTCTCTCACTCTCAAAAGTGAATAGATAAACATTAAAAAAAATTTTTAAACAAAAAACTATCAGTTTATTCTGAGTAAAATTTAATAGATATTTTATCCTTAGCATGGGCCTCAAAACTGAGAATAATTATAAATCAAGTCAGTTTCAGAATCCTTTTCTTGCGTGCATATGCATTTTTGCACTCTCTCCCTTACTCTCTCTCTCTCTCTTTTTTTTTTTTTTTTTTTTTTTGCTTGCTAATCATAAGCCACAACGTAAATTTCTGCAAGAGCCAGGATGCCATGCCACAAAAGATCAGTCTGACTTCAGAGATTCTACTTATTTTTCCTGCGTAGAGTACAGATGTTTTTTTGTTGAATCGGGACCATAATTTGCATCTGGTAGGACAATGGGCCATACATATTCTCTTCTCCTGTCCACACACAGAGCTGCATTGACAACAGCAAGAGTTGCTCAGAGATAGAGGCAGAATTTGACTCTGCCAGTGCAAAATTCAGCCTGATTTTAAAGAGTAAATGATCCAGTTAACATTTCATGAAGAGCAAAGCAGCGAGTGTATTTGGAAGTTTCCTTTAAAATTTCTTGAAATTTTCCTTTGAAATTTCCAGCCCAGTGTATGAATTCCAGACCCTAATGAGCTTCAGAGGCCTTTGGAGCTGTAAATAAGAACCAAAATGATTGTCTATATTGGATCCAGGACTTTCTTAGCCAGTGGATAATTTATTGTTATGCTCTATGTCCTGGTTTTCCCTCAGAGATTGATGTGTTCTCTTCTGTTTCCAAAAGGCTTTTCTAGCATTCACCTTTCTTCAAAAGTAACCCTGAAAGATGAGTCAAAAGTTCCATACCTGTTTTCCATGTGGGGAAGACTAGGGCCCAGAAAGGTTAAGCAAATTTTTTACTTGTGCAACAAAGGAACTCTGGGTTCTCAAGTGGTTATGGAAATATAGTCAAAATGGAAACGAAACTTCTGCTTCCTTAAGTTATCTTTCCTGTTTGTTTAAAATGGAAACCCTTTCATTTTACCAAATTTATCAGTTCATAGGAGATTGCTTTTTGACTGATGTATATTTGGAATCCCCTCTAATTGGAACCAGGACATCCTAGTCATTCATGAGGAGCCTCTTCTTAAGCCTCTCTTCCCGGATACAAACACAGCCCTTTTCTGGCTGAGCAGATCACTGCTGATAGATTTTACCAGTATTGTACAGAGAGTTTAGAGAATGATTCATTTAATTGCCGGCTCTGCAGTATATTTTCTTTGAAACCCATGCATTCGGGTTTGGTTTTTTTTCTTAATAAGACTTTTGATATCTACCTTCAGAGTTTCCTTATTTGCTTTTAGGCTCCAAGACGTTTTGGTCCTCTGAATTGAGAAATAAAGTAGATTTAACCTTGAGAAGGAGAAAAAGTAGAGGGAGTTATTGGTTTTATGAATTTCAGATTTTTCCAAGGAAAAAAAAACGAAAAAGGGACAATTTTATTTTTTTAAGTCCACAAAGTCTTGAGCTATATGACATACTTCCCTTTTTAGAAGTAAATTATAAGGAATCATAGAGATTTTTTAGTTCAATCTCCCCATCTTACAGATGAAGAAATTAAATTGAAATGAGTGTGATATGTCTTAGAGTTATTTCCATGTCAATATGTACAAATTCACTCTTTTTTTAAAAACTGTGTACCTCTAAGAATGCACCTTAATTTATTTAGCCATTTTTCTTTGGGGATTATTTTTTCTTTGAAGAATATTTTGTTCCAGTTTTTCACTATTAGAAACAATGCTGCAGTGAATAACCTTGTACAATGCGTGAGTATTTTTACCTGATAGATAATCAGAAATGAAGTCAAAATTTTAATAGAAATAGTTCTGTGAAATTGTACCCATGACTGCACATCTTTGCCAACACTGGATGTTATCAGACTTTTAAGTTTTAAAAATCATTTTGGTCTTGAGAAAAAAACCAATAATTTTCATCTTTTACGTTTAGCTCATTAATCTATCTGACATCTATCTGAAATCCAAGCCTTCATGTATTTTGTGAGGTAGGGGCCTAACTTAATCATTTTGTCAATATTTAATATGAGAGGAGCAGAGCACCTGAAGCATGTGAAGAGTAAGGATGGCAGCCAAATTTAACCACTCCACAATCCACAGCAAAGTAAACGTCTTGCAACCTACCAGATCTGTCCCCTGTGGCCACTTCTGAAGGCTACATAGGGGCCATGTGCTGTTACATCAGAGTTGGATCACGTACGCATTCCAGGATTTAACTATACAGGCTTATAACTTTCAGAGGGCCCAGATACTATGGACTTTAGGACATTTTAAAAGACCTGTAAGTGTAATTTTGCCTACAGTAATTTTTTTCCTTCCATGTCAACAAAAGAACCTAGATTGCCCCATGCCCCGTCCAACAGATACACCTAAGACATGCCTAGAGCAAGCTGCCTTTTGTGTCCCTCACGCACAGTCTCCAAGGATCTTATAAAAATATTCCTTTCAATCACATATATACACATATAGTATGCTTCTGAAAGGACATTGGAAATGCAGTTTTCTCCACTTAATTAGGTTTGGAGCTTTGAAGTTTTCCAATGACTTTTTTTTTTTTAATACCCCTTATGGATTGGTACCTACCTAATCCATAATCAACCTACTGTTTCTTCCCAAGATTTAGAAATCTCAGTAGAGTGCTCTGGGCAGCCACTACCAATTGATGGGAGTTGACACACTGGTGGAGTCAGTTTACCATCTCTGGTCTAAGTTTATTTATTTATTTATTTATTTATAATGTTTATTTTTGAGAGAGAGAGAGAGAGAGGGTGTGAATGGGGGAAGGGCAGAGAGTGAGGGAGACACAGAATCTGAAGCAGGCTCCAGGTTCTGAGCTGGCAGCACAGAGTCCAATGCGGGGCTCGAACTCACAGACCATGAGATCATGACCCGAGCTGAAGTTGGATGCTTAACCAGCCAAGCCACCCAGATACTCCTAGGTCATTGTTAATAAAAGTCTCATGGTAGTAGTGGGAGATTTTTGTCTTAAGTGTAAACATTTTATTGCCATGATGTCTATCAGTGGCCTTGCCCATAAATGGGAGATGAAGATTACTGGAGGAGGAAAAATAAGATGTGGCTCTTTGGGGAAGAAGACCCTTCCTTTTTCCTTTAGTGTCTGAGGAATGTCACAGGTCTTCCTACTTTCTATATTGAAGGGAAAAGTCAGTGATATGATTTTGTATCAAGACTTGAGAGGTTGAGGAGGGGGTACAGCAGATGACTTTGGTGCTCACCCACATCCTCTAGCACTACTTGTTATCATAAAAGCAGGTGGCTTCTGTGGCTCTGCCCGAAGACACTCTGGCTACAGGAGCTCATGTGGCTTATGCACAGGGCTGGTGGCAAGTGCTGGGCGATGGCTTCAGGAACAGAACTCACCCAGCAACAGATGAGAATTGTCCTGCAACACTCCAAGAGGTAGTCTTTGCAGTCTCCTAGGAGTCTCCCAGCTGCCCCAGTGGTAGTGGGCTCATTTATGCTTCCTCTCTATAGGCTGTTTTTCTTCCCTGTCTCAAATCCCCAGTCCAAATAACCTATTTAACCAAAAAACCTAACAAGATCCCCTTCCAAATAACCTACTCGAACTCCAATTCTTGTAAAAGACTCTGCTTCTCGGAGAACCCAAACTAAGGAGGACACATCACCTTGGTAGTGGGGAATGACACAGCCTTTTGAGAACTAATATTAGCTAACAAAATATTATAAGGAACCCCTATTAAGTAATACAAAATTTTAGTTCTCCACTCTATAAAGAGAAGCAAAGCCTTCTGGGAAGGGCATCTGTTTTTGCAGAAGCAAGGGAGCTACAAAAGGGAGGAGGTGAATCTCAAGGCAGGGAACCCTGTCATACCTGCCATCCAGCTAAAGCGGGAGCATGCTGGGCTTGCTCAGAGAGCTCCCCAGGGCCCAGGGACAGATGCCAGGCTCAAGCACCAGGAACAGTATCAGAGGCAGCAGTGATAAATAAAATACTATGTTGTGATTTCTCCATTTGAAAATAAGTTTATAAATATATCATTTTTTCCAAAAAACTATGTCACTCATGATTGCCAAATGTCGTTTGAGGGAAAGACTGTCCTTAAGAACAGATTTTATCCTTTAATTTAAAAAATTGTTAAAATAGTCATGAACAACATGATGAAATGATGTGGATAGAAGATACTATTTTTATATAATATTTTTATTTGGCTGAATTAAAAGCTGCCAACCATTTGCCAGTGCCCCTCTTTTTGGGGGTGGGGGGAGTGGGGATGGTTCATGAAACCCTAAAATCTGGGAACCACTGATCATAAATCCAATTGGGTATACATTTTCTGTGATGCAGGGGTTTATACAAACTAGCCATACTGTAAAGCCAGTGTAATGGCTGGTTCCTGACATCATAGGCCAGCCCAACTAATGAATTTTGGGGTGGTAGCAGAGGTACAGATTTCTCATGGAATTTTTTTCTGGAGCTAACTGGCTACTCCCTCATGCTCAGTGGTTGTCCTTGTGTTCTTCACATGTCTGCCAGGATTTCTCTGTGATGTTCCTAAGCTTTCCCCAAATAGTATAATTGCTTTACTCTACCTGCCTCTCCCTCAGCACCTAGACATAAGGGAGAATAGAGTCTTCTTGTGTCCTCTCTAATGTACAGTCTCTCGTGTCCTGCTCTAATAGTACAGGCTATTTTTATTTGTTGATCATATTGCTTTAACTCCAATGAGGTCATTCACACTACTGGGAGAAGTTATCTGTATCACTCCATTCTTCAAAGGAATTCCCCCAGTAACAAAGTGCCATGGTTTACCTGCATAAAAATGAAATTCAAGCCACTTCTTAATTTTAAATTGATAGAGACCAAAGGTACCATTAATAAGAAATAAGGAACACAACTTTGTACATAAGAGAAGAGGAGAGTGGCTAAGCTAAGGATGTTCTCACAAAAAAAGAAAGGCTGGACAATTTTTTAAAGAGATTGAGACAATTATATAAAAAGAGAATCCCTATCTCCATGGGCTCTGGGGAAATGAATTACATGGGGACAGCCTTTTAAACTGAGTAGGATGGAGGTTGGTAGGGAACATCTTCCTCCCTCTATTGATCCCAGCACGGAAGAGCAGAGATATTGCTCTTCAAATTCTTAGATAAACATTCCTGCCTGAGTACTCTTGTTTTCTGTAAATGGTAATTTCATAGTGTATCTCTAGTCTAGGGGGCATTGTGTTTTGGGCAAGAGGGTCAGGAGACCCACCTGACATGGCCATTCTAGAACTAAGATTCCAGGTGTGATAGTTTGCTGGGGCTGCTCTAACAAAGTAGCACAAACTGGGCGGCTTAAACAACAGAAATGTATTATTGTCTCATAGTTGTGGAAGCTAGAAGTCTGAAATCAAAGTGTCAGCAGGATTGTTTCCTCCTGAGGCCATGATCTGTTCACAGCCTCTCTCTTTGGCTTGTAGATGGCCATCTTCCTGTTCACATGCCCTTCTCCCTGAATGTGTCTCTGGGTCCAAATTTCTCCTTCTCCTTAATCCAATATGCCAGGATGCCAGGCATATTGGATTAAGACCCACCCCAGTGACCTCATTTTAACTTATACCTCTGTAAAAACCCTATCTCCAAATAAGGTAACATTCTGAGGTTCTGAGTGTGAATTTGGGGGAGACACAATTCAACCCACCACCAGGCAGCCATTCTGGCTTCAGTTTCTCTGGAGGAGAATTTTGGCCTTAATGTTTTTAAGGGCTCTTTCAATCCCAGCTTTCCAAAATTCAGCCCTTAGGAAGCTGCCAAACCTACCCACCCCCTGCTAGCTCTTCATTCACAGGACTATAAATATAAGAATTTTCCTGACCCAGGACTGCCAGGAGGGCGGGAAATGAGTGGGGAAATGCTGCAAGGGTGGAGTTTTCCTTTAACCTTTTGTCATTTGCATGAGTTCTGTAATCAGAGCAACACTCAGGGTGTGGTAAACTGTGGGTCCTGACATCCTAAGGCAAATGAGCAGACTCAATGACATTTGTTCTTTTCCAAATCCAGAGGTCTTCTGTGCTCCAACTATAGATGACAAAATAGTTCCAGGAGAGCTGCAGTGTTTTGTTCTCCCTGCCAATTCATTAGCAACAGAACGGTTGCCAGGCTATAATCCAGCCAGGCTGACATCAGCTCCCCAGTAAAAGGACAGAACTGGAGTTGGGTTGTGAGGCCAACAGGGATCAGGAGGGCTCAGCTGTACTGACACATGGTGAAAGAAAGAAAGAAAGAAAGAAAGAAAGAAAGAAAGAAAGAAAGAAAGAAAGAAAGAAAGAAAGAGAAAGAGGGAGAGAGAAGGAAGGAAGGAAGGAAGGAAGGAAGGAAGGAAGGAAGGAAAAAAGGAAGGAAAGAAGGAAGGAAAAGAAAATAAAAGGACGGAAGGGAGGGAGGGAAAGATGGAGGGAGAGAGGGAATGAGGAAAGAGAAGAAAGTTGGGAAAGCTTATAGAAATGAAGAGGTCACCCACCTTTTTAAAGGAACTTAGACAGGAAGATAGGATGGAGGGAGCACTAGACATGGTCATAACACAAGTTAGGGTCTTACCAGGATTATCTTCGGTGAGCATTTAGAAAAATTAGGTTTTGCTTGACCTGTAAATAAAAACCATGAGTTTTAGAAACCTAAACTGAGAGCCTGGGTGTAAAAAGAAACCTATATAAGGAAGCTGAGCTGGACTGTAGTTATGGGAGGCCCAGGAACAGCCCACTTCCTTTCTTTGTGCCTTTTTTATTCATCTCTAAATGTGGGGATGGTAATACAATTGCACTCCTCTCAACTTAAAAATACTTTTCTTCTGAATCACCTGACAAGGCTTTTTTTACCCCTTCACAGTGCTTATAACCATTACGAGATCTTCCAGAGCCATTTTATCAGTCTAGCAGATCTTGCTGGAAGCTTCTAGCACTCCAGATGCTGAGTGCTCTGTCACTGAACGCTCGCTATCCTGCTTGTCTTAATAAAGTGCCAAAACTTTACGTCTAATCTGTGTTTTATTAGGAGCTTCCTGGGCTTTCTTTCCATGGCATTTCTCCATCTCTACTTCTGGACTTTCTTCCCAGCTTTTATGATGTTAGACAGCAAGCTTCGGATGGCGCTTTATAGCTGGATATTATAAGTGTGTCCACATCCTACCTTCTGTTTCTACCACATGCAGCAGGGCAGGGGAGGAAAAATAATCATCCTGGTGGCCCCTTTCCCAGCTTCGTGGAGGCAGAACATGTCCCTGATGGGGTAGGCACGTTTCTGGCTCTGCAGGGGTCGGACAAGAGATGTCTGCATGCAGAAAACTAGGACACCAATGAGCTCATCACAAAAGAAAAGTCTGGAGTTAGGTGGATTGAGAACAAATTATAATACATTCAGCAACTTACTGTGCTTCAACCCCATTTTCCAACCGGGTTATCCTTGATTTAAGTATCCCAAAATGCTATGTTCTGCCATCTCTCCCCATCTATATCCTCAGATGTTGACTCTCAGATCCTCCCAATTAAATTGAACTCTTGAATACTAAATGTGGTCCTACTTCTTTAGAAATAATATCCACTTATTTATCCATCCATTCATTTTTTCAACAGCAAGGGTTGGGTATCTCTCATCCACCAAGCACAGTGCTCAATCAAAACGGTAGGAAAGGCTTCCTACCCTGTAGGAACTCCTAGTCCAAGGTGTCCTCCAATCAATGAAGGTTCTGGATTTGGGTTTTCACTTTGACTTTGGCTTTTTGAACTTACAGTACGTGTGCTTCCTTTCCAAAGAGGAACTTGGCTTCCTTGCTAATGCAGAGCATGGATATCTGCCAAGTCCTTGTACTCAACCAGACATCCAGTCTCCATTCCTTCTGGTCCTTCCGGTCTCTCTCTGAAGCCCAGCATGATAGTCCCATTTCCTATAGATTCTTCTTGAGTCCAGAAGTTCTATCCACCTTCTGAAGGTTATATATACACCAAAGCCTTTGGGCCTATAAAGCCTTTCAGACGTGACTTCTGTAGAAATTCTTCCCTGTTTGTTTCCTCTTGGCCTACCACTAGACTATGACAGAGTTCTAAGACCCCAGTGTATCTGGGAGTTCATCTGTGACAATTAAAAGTGAGATCCAAAAGGGAAAGTCTAGCTGTTTCCCTTCTGAACCAAGCCAGTCTGACTGAACTGTCAGAATAGTGTCTGGTGGCAGCTCCCTGCCAGGCCCTTGGGAGCCCAGGCAAATCTGCCCAGCCCAAACTTCTTGGCCACCCTTACAGTTCTGCCTTCTGCTTGGGGTGGGGGGAAGATGGTCACTGTGCAATGATGTGCAGAGGAAGATAAGTGGACATTGGGCACAGCCCATACCTAAGAGGCAGTCATATCTACAGGATATTTCTGCCCAAAATGCTGCATGTGCAGCAGTGCAAGGAAGGGAAAAAGGCCATCCTTGTGGTCCCACTGCATCTAATCTGGAGGAGATCACGAGACATCCAAACTGGACATTCTACAAAACAGTCATCCTGGACTCTTCAAAAATACTGACGTCAAGAAAGATGTTTTAAAATGCAAGGGAGCTGTTTTAGATCAAAGAAAGCTAAAGAGACATGACAACTAAACTCAATGCATGATCCTTGATTGAATCCTGAATTGAAAACAATATAGCCATAAAGGACATTAGTGGGACAATTATGCTATGTGTGTGTGTGTGTGTGTGTGTGTGTGTGTGTGTGTGTGTAGAAAGAGAAAGAAGGGAAAACAAATATGGTAATCTGCTAACAATTAGTATGTCTAAGTGAAGGGTATGTGGCCATTCGTTGTACTGTCTTCTCAGCTTTGCTGTTGAAATTTTGCAAAATCACAAGTGTAGAATTTGAGTGTAGCCTGATGTGGGGTGAACGACTGTAAGAGGGGAAAAGACGGTTGAGCAGACTTGGCAGGAGCCAGGAGAGGTATGGCAACTCCAGACTGCTTCTGGACCAGATTCCTAGTCCCAGTGAAAATCAGGCAAAATTCTAAGCTGCCAAACTGGCAACAAACATGGGACCTGCAGCTTAGTGCACACCTGGAAGCTTTGGGTCAGCCCTACCATCTGGGGACCAGATGTGGGCGCAGCAGACAAATTCCAGGCCTACTAACAAGCCAAGAACTCCCAATAATGCCACGTGTAGCTTTCAGAGGCTCAGGACTGAGAAATGCTGAATGATCGATGGTTGGCTGTTGTTCCAGAGGCCAGACAGGATCAAGGCCAGCAGGAACTGACACGTCTGCCTGTTGGCCAAGGAGGCCAAAAGCCCGCCTGAGGTGAGGGTTGGGGCTCATCAGGAGCTCATCAGGGAATAAATGGTTCTCTTTTCTCTTAACTGGTTAAATTTTACATTGCCAGATTAAGTTACTGATTAAGCTCACAGATGTCACCCTAATTTCCTTTTTTTCCATATCTTTCTTCTATTCTTTATTTGTAATTCTTGCTAGCTGTCCCTGTACCTCTCCTGGTTTTATGCCATTATGATGTATGGAAAACATTAGAAGACTCTCTACAGTGTCTTAAAATGACTGAATATAAAGATGCAAAACAACAAATAAAAAGCAAAAAAAACCAAAACAACAACAACAACAAAAAAAAACGCCAGCCAAATATCAAAGCTGGTTTTGGACTCAGTAGTGTCCACGTTGTTTCACATGTTGTTTCCAAAGGTCAGGGAGCTAAGTGCTAAAGTGACCCAACATTCAAGCCCTCCCTCTAGCTGTGTCATCTTTTGGCATTTCTGTTAAGTTTATGGCCCTTAAAGGAATGGCTGACTTCTTCTTGACTCTCATGTAATCTCAGCTGTCCTGAGCAGAGCTGCTCAAATTCTGGACAGGACCAGCAGTTCAACTGCCCCCTGTGTGAGGCTCCTGAGTTTTCTTCCCCTCTACGTGGAGTTGTACACCATGAGAGGTCAGCCAGGGGTTGGTGGGACAGACCCAGCCAAGGGCTCTGCTGTTTCCACCATGCAGCTCAGCTCAGTCACAAAGCAGCCATGACAAGCAGTGCCAAGACCATCTGTTGGGATCCAGGAATAGATGAATTCCCGGTGTGAGTAAGGAAAACAGCAACAGAGTCTGCTACAAATGTGATTAACACACAGGATCCAGCCAGGCGAAGCCTCCTCCTGAGAAACCATAACATTTGCAGAAGTAGAGTTAAGCAAACCCCAGTGTATTTCACTCTCACTCTCAATCTCTTTCTCTTTCACTCTCTCGTGCTCTTCCTCTCTTTCTTTGAGAAGCAAATCCCTGTGTTCAAATATAAATATTAAACAAGAGCCAATATACAAAAGATTTCAAAACTCAGCCAGTCTGATTGGACCTATGTGGCTCCTCCCGTCACCTCAGGATAATTTCAGTATAGTTAGTGCTCCACCAAATCCACAGTTTGAAAACCATTGCTTTGATCTTTCTTCTCCACACACAGAGGGAAGATGGCATCTTCTCCAACCATGCCTTCTTGGGTTTTTTACAAACACCTCCCCACCACTCCTTGACCTGTTTTTATGCCTCAACACATACCAAGAACAGGTGAGATCTGTTATATTTCTTTCTTAGAAGTCTGGAAACTATTCTTTGATGGAAAAAGAGTCTAATGATAACTTATGATTTCTTCAAAAAAGAGCATTAGCCTGAACTTAATGTGTTTCATCCTATTGGAAAAATAGAGGTCTGATCACATGGTTTCATTTCCATGAGGTTGAAAAGGTAACATTTACGGGAGCATCGGGTCAGTTCAGTCGGTTCAGCATCAGACTTTTGATTTCAGCTCAGGTCAAGATCTCACAGTTCATGAGATCGAGCCCCGTGTTGGGCTCTGCACTGACAGTGCTGAGCCTGCTTAGGATTCTCTCTCTCCCTCTCTCTCTCTGCCCTTCACCCACTCTCCCCTCCTCTCTAAACAAATTAAAAAAAATCTTTAAAAAAAAGAATAGGTAGCATTTGTGGATTCATCCTTCAGCTTCCTCATGAGATGGGAGAACCCCAAGGTGTGGCTATCCTCACAGGTTCTGTTGCGTTGGCTTTATGTTAACTCAACATCTTTGGATCCAACTGAGGTTGTTCATTTTTGTTTTGTTGTTTTGTTTTGTTTTGTTTTATCATTACACATTGTATTAGCTGCTTACTTTTCCTGCCATTGACCACTAATTACCTTTTCATCTATAACCTCAAATGTCATGAGACAGAACACTGTGGGAAAGTTCACCTCTGAAGCAATGGAAAGTTCCTGAATGTGAGAACAACATAGTAATCTACAATAGGAAAGGCCATTAAACAGCATTATTACATCAATTATCACAATAGCAAAGACTTCTGAAGTGGAAAAAAAATTTATTTTATAGGACTACCTGTCATCCCAAAAGAACAATGTGTTTTTAGTCATTTGTTTCAAAACCATTTGGCTCATTCCTCAGCTACCTAGTTATTTTTTAAATTTTATTTCATTAATGGTTAGACTCTATTGTCCTAAGCCAGACCAGCCAAAATGCTATACACTGTCTTAACATACAGATACTGGTGATCCACATGTATCCTGGTCTTTCCTCACCTCTAGTCCCCATCAGTACCCCTTCTGGAAATCACTAGAAAGCATATCACCTGGGCTCACCAGAAAGTTCATGGGCTACCACCTCTGCCTGCTTCTGCCCTGCCCTTCTTCAGTGATGTCAACTGCTTACGTCTTCATTACTCATGCAGTTGTGGGAACTTGTCTCACTGCAACCTCCGGTGTCACCAGCCAACCACCCCATACAGGCCCATTTCCCCCCTCACCACCCCTGAAACACAGGGCCTTCAGTGTACCAATATGGAGATGAATATGCTGGAGGTCATGAAGTCTCTCTCCCTTTTGTGTAACATTATTTCTATGAGTAGATTACTGAGGCAGTATTACCTTCATCCATTGTCTTAGAGCTTCTAGTGAAAACAGTTGTCTTAGTCCATTTGGACTGTTACAACAGAAATACCAAAAACTGAGTGGCTTATAAGCAACAGGAATTTATATCTCACAGTTCTGGAGGCTGGAAGTCCAAGATCAAATCATGTTGGGTTCTAGTAAAGGCCCTCCTCTGGGTGGTACACTGCCGGCTTCTCACTGTGTCCTCACATGGCAGAGGGGGCTAGAGAACTCTGTGGGTTTTCTTTTATAATAGCACTAATCCCATTTATGAGGGCTCTACCCTCACAACCTAAGCTCTTTCCAAAGGTCCAACCTCCTAATATCATCACACTGGGCTTAAGGATTTCAGCAGAGGAATGTGGGGTGGAAGGGACACAAACATGCAAAGCATAGAAGTGATGATTTCAGATTTTATGCACAGAACTTTCGCTCCTGGGACTGAGTTCTGGATAACCTGGAGGCAAGACTAGGGTTTAGGGAATCCTGTGTATTTGGAGCTATGATTCCCTCTAAAGGCTTAATAAACTTTTTTGCTTGAGTCTCTCTTCCCTTAAGTAAATTATCTTTCCTGAGTTTATTGGCCTCTTTTACAAATGAGCTTCTGGCAGCACAGTCCACTGAACAGGCCCAGACACATCTGAATCCCAGCAGGGGATGGTTTAGGCTTAAGCAGAGGCCACTGCTGCATAACTTTCAAATTTAAATTTACTTCAGGCTCTTTACTGAATATGCTTGCTTAAAAAAAAAAAAAACAGATAACTCTGGTTACATCAGTCATTCTTTCCTAAGTTAGTCATGGTCTTTTCTTTTGCCTTGTCCTTAGGAGCTCTTAGATGTCAAATGGCAGGTTGGTGAGGTTATTACTGAGTATTTGATTCATACACATTAATCACATGAGTAGAAAGTGTATCATTCCTATTTCTCCAGGTCAGCATTCTGTTTGCCTAAAATAAATTTAATTCAAATGAATCTTCACTAGGATGTGGAGATATTGGAACCCTCATACACTGCTGGTGGGAATGTAAAATGGTGCAGCCACTTTGGAAATCGGTTTGGAGATTCCTCAAATAGTTACACTGAGCAATTTCACGTGACCCATCAATTTCACTCCTAGGTATATAGCTATGAGGATTGAAAACATAGGTATACACAAAAATTTATGCACTAACATTTATAGCAACATCACTCATCATAGCCCCAAAGTAAAAACAACCCAAATGTTTATCAACTGATGAATTTAATAGTGGAAATGGTTGCACAATCTTGTAACTGTGCTTAAAAGCACTGAATCACACACCTTAAAGGGGTGAATTTTATGGTATGTTAATTATATCTCAATTTTTTATCTTTTCTACATAGTAAGCATTCAGCACAAAAAGAGCCTGCCTTTTTATTATCTTATTATTAATTAAAATCCAGTCCAGTCTTTATTCAGATTTCTTTAGTTTCTATCTAATGTCCTTTTTCTGTTCCAAGAGACTTTTTCTTCAAAAAGTAGGCTATGTTTACAACAAATTGAAGCTTTCTTGTGAAAGGCAAAATCTTTGTAAAGCCCAAGTAGAAAAATGAATGCTTCTTTTATTTATTCATTCAACAAATGTTGAGAACATAGTATGGCAATATGCCAGTCACTGCAGAGATAATGGTGGCCAATGCAGATATATCCCTGCCTGCACAGGGAGATACAGGAAAGTCAATACAATTTGACAGAAGCTGTGCCCACGAAAGCACAGAGCTCTGTGGGGGCACATGGGGGGAACACCCGCTCAGGCCTGAGAAGTCACAGAAATCTCTCTGGAGCCCTTTATTTCTAATAGAGACCTGAAGTTGAGCCAGAGTCAGGGTTGCAAAGAGCAGAGGGAGGAAATGTTCCAGAAAAAGGGAACAACATATGCAAAGACCTTGAAGTGGGAGAGAACACAGCATATTCTGGGAAAAATTCAGAATGGCTCTTGAAAAAGAGAGCCAATCTAAACATTTGGTGTGAACAAGTCCAGATTATTGTGTTTAGGATTTCAATACATTTGCCAGGGTTCCAACTTGTTCAAACTTTACTCTATGTGTGTTAGAATGCTTTCAACCGCAAGAAACAGATATTTTGATTTCCACAGGCATAGTGAGTTAGGGCATTTATTATTTCATATGACAGAGAGAATAGAAGTACGGCAGACTTTAGGAGGTGTGTTCAGTGGTTTGATAATTTCACTAGGGACCCAGCTATCTTCTGTCTTTCTCTCTGCTACCCATCCATTTAGCTTCTTTCTAAGGCAAGTTCTCCACCAGGCCACAAGACCTGAGGCAACAGCTTGACTGTCCCCTTTCATTAGGAGAGACATTTACTTTGCTTTTTTCCAGTAAGCCTTTCCTAGCATCTCATTGGCACAAATTCCTGAATAGAGAGCTGGCAGGGGGGTAAGTCACCATGAGTGGGTCAGATTAATTATTTTCAATGGCTTGAATGTTGGGGCACCACGTGACCACAATGGGGGCCCTAAATATAGGTGAGTGCTTTGGGTTGGCACTGCTTTTGCCAGCACCTGCATTGAACCAAGACTATGTCCAAGTTCAACTTCACAGTATGATAAGCAATGTGGTTTTTTTTTTGTTGCCACGGGTTTTATGAAAACTGGCATTCATACTGACAAACTTCCTAAAAATTATCTTTAAGCCTCTTTCTCTTTCCCAAATTTCCTCTCCGTACCACTGGCACCACATCTCTTTCCCTCTTTCCACCACATCTTCCTCTCCAGACCTCTTTCAGCCAAACCGATTGTTACCTCTTTTTTCCACTCCTTTTCTTTAAATCATTCATTGTGCATTTTCCACCCAGCAGAAACCACCCCTCTCCACACGAAGGAACAGACTTTCATGTCACCTACTCTTCCTCCTGCATTCTCCTGAGGGTCTCCATTTCCCCTGCCAGGAATTCAACAGGGATCTAGAAGTTTGTACTATTGTTTCTACACACAAAAATCTGGATCTTGATGGTTGCAAATGCTTTTATATTTTTTTCTTAATGTTTATTTATTTTTGAGAGAGAGAGAAAAGACAGCGAGTGGGGGAGGAACAGAGAGAAAAGGAGTCACAGAATCCAAAGCAGACTCCAGGCTGCTGTCAGCACAGAGCCTGATGTGGGGCTTGAACTCATGAACCATGAGATCAGGACCCAAGCCAAAGTCAGATGCCTAACCAACTGAGCCACCCAGGCGCCCCCCAAATGCTTTTAATCAACAAGCTTATTAATTATCAATCACTATTAAAATTATGCATGGTCACACAGAAATTGTTTTAAATGGGAAAAAAATAACTTCATTATGGTTAAAAATACCCAAACTATGAAAAATATAAACTATGTCCGAAAACAAACAAAAAATTGGGAAATGTTTGTAAAATACGTGACAATTTTCTTAGTGTAGATAATTATTTTTACAAATCACTAAGAAAAAGACGAACATCCCAAGGCAAAAGATATGAGCTGTCAGTTGAAAGAGAGATATCATTTATTTTAATTTTTTCCTATCAGATTGGCAAAGATTTTAAAATTTACTAATCCCCAGTGTCGGCAAGAATATGGAGCAATAAACAGTGTTGATGAGAAGGTCATTGGAACAACTTTCCTGGAAGCCAATCTGCATTTGTATCAATATTTTAAAAATATTTCCTTTTGATTGATGAATGCTTCTAGGAATTTATTTTAAGGAAATATTCAAGTAAGTGCACAAAAATTTATGTGCAGTATATTTATCATAATTTTTTTAAGATTTTTATTTCTATTTATTATTTTTATTTTAGAGAGAGAGTCCATGTGCATGCAAGCTGGGGAGAAGTGTGGGGAGCAGGGAGAGAGAGAGAGAGTGAGAATCTTAAGAAGTCTCCACACTCAGCATGGAACAGGACATGGGACTTGATCCGATGACCCTAGGATCATGATCTAAGCTGAAATCAAGAGTCAGACACTCAACCAACTAAGCCACTCAGGTGCCCTTTAAGATTTTATTCTTAAACAATATCTACACTCAATGTGGGGCTCCAACTCACAACCCAGAGATCAAGAGTAGCACGCTCTACCGACTGAGCCACCTAGGCACTCCCATAGTCTTTTATAATAGCAAAATTGAACAACTTTACTGTCCAACTAATTGACTTAATAATGGTAAATTTGTTTTTGCAATGACTTGCTTACCTCTGATTGCATCTCCACAATCTATCTCAGTGTCAGGTCCATATATGAATATTTATTAAATGAATGAACAAATAAATATAGTAGGTATTCTATAGACATTAAGAATGATGATACATATTTACTTTTATTGAAATTGAAAGCTATCTGTGAGCTATTATTATTTTTAATAAATGCAGTTTTATTAATATTCATATTTTTTCAAGACACCATGATAGGGTGATCAATAAGAAATGTTCAAACACAGGATAACATTCTCTAGGAGATGGGGAATGAAAATAGAGTTTTCAAGAGGTAAAAAGCTTTTTCCCATTTTTTTTAAAGTTGATATTAGGTATCAAATTAAATCATTCTGTTCTATATACTTTAAGAAGTGATGTTAGAGTTTCATTTTATTTTTTTTAATGTTTATTTATTTATGGGGGGAGAGCAGAGAGAGAGAGAGAGAGAGAATCCCAAGCAGGCTCTGCAATGTCAGCACAGAGCCCGATGCAGGGCTCAACCCCACAAACCATTTGATCATAACCTGAGAGTCAGACACCTAACCAACTGAGCCACCCAGGTACCTTGAGTTTCATTTTAATCTATCAATATTTATAATACACAAGAAATAACATAGTTTTCAACTTATTAAATTAAATGAGTAACTACAATGGAGGAATCTGAAGGACAGTATCTTAACCAAGTGACCAAAGTTAACAGACCAACAATGGGATGTGAGATATTATTAAGAGGAAAAGTATATCTGGGGTGCCTGGGTGGCTCAGTCAGTTAAGTGTCCAACTTCGGCTCAGGTCATCATCTCATGGGTTGTGAGTTTGAGCCCCGCATTGGGCTATCTGCTGTCAGTGCAGAGCCTGCTTCAGATCCTCTGTCTCCCTCTCTCTGCCCCTCCCCCACTCGCTTGTGCGTTCTCTCTCTCTCTCTCTCTCTCTCTCAAAATAAATAAACATTAAAAAAAAAAAAAAAAAAAGAGGACAGGCACCTGGGTGGCTCAGTCAGTTAAGCATCTGACTTCGGCTGAGGTCATGATTTCATGGGTCTGTGAGTTCCAGCCTCGCGTCAGGCTCTGTGCTAACAACTCAGAGCCTAGACGCTGTCTCGGATTCTGTGCCTCCCTCTCTCTCTGCCTCTCCCCTACTCTCACTCTGTCTGTCTGTCTCTCTCTCTCTCTCTCAAAAATAAATAAAACTTTTTTTAAAAAGGGGGAAAAGCATATCAACAAAAGAAAGGAGAAAAACGATGTGATCATTTCAATAGATGCAGAAAAAGCATTTGACAAAGTACAATATCCATTCATGATAAAAACCCTCAACAAAGTAGGTCTAGAGGGAATATACCTTAACACAATAAAGTCCATACATAAAAAACTCACAGCTAACAGCTTCCTCAATGGTGAAAACCTGGGAGCTTTTCCCCTAAGGTCAAGAATGAATAAGACAAGGGTGTCCACTCTCACCACTTTATTCAACATATTACTGGAAGTCCTAGCCATGGCAATCAGACAACAACAAAAAAATAAAAGCCATCCAAATTGGTAAGGAAAAAGTAAAAATTTCACTATTTGCCAATGAAATGATACTATATATAGAAATCTCTACAAACACCACCAAAAAACTACTAGAACTGATAAATTAACTCAGTAAGGTCTCAGGATACAAAATCAATATACAGAAATCTGTTGCATTTCAATGCATTAATAATGAAGTAGCAGAAATTGAAATTAAAAAAACAATCCCATTTACAATAGCACCAAAAATAATAAAATATCTAGAATTAAACTTAACCAAGGAGTTGGAAGACCTATACTCTGAAAATTATGAAATACTGATAAAAGAAACTTAAGATGACAGAAACAAATAGAAAGATATTCCATGCTCATGGATTGAAAGAACAAATATTGTTAAGTTGTCCATACTAGCCAAAACAGTTTACAGGATAAATGCAGTCCCTATCAATCCATTTAATGCAATCTCTATCAAAATACCAACAGCATTTTTCACAGAACTAGAACAAATTATCCTAAAATTTGTATGCAACAACAGAAGACCCTGAATATCCAAAGCAATCTTGAAAAAGAAGAGCAAAACTGGAGGTATAACAATCCCAGATATCAAGATACACTACAAAGGTATAGAAATCAAAACAGGAGGGTACTGGCACAAAAATAGATCAATGCAACAGAATAGAGAGGCCAGAAACAAACCTGTGATTATATCGTCAACTAATCTTTGACAAAGGAGGCAAGAATATGCTTTGGGAAAAAGCCTCTTCAACAAATGGTATTGGGAAAACTGGACAACTACGTGCAAAAGAATGAAACTGAACCACTTTTTTACACTATACACAAGAATAAACTCAAAGTGGATTAAGGACCTAAATATGAGACCTGAAACCATAAAAATCCTAGAAGAAAGTACAGGGAATAATTTCTCTGTCAATGGCTGTAGCAACATTTTTCTAGATATGTCTTCTTGAGGCAAGGGAAACAAAAGCAGAAATGAGCTATTAGGAATATACCAAAAAAAAAAAAAAAATCTTCTGCACAGCGAAGGAAACAATCAACAAAACTAAAAGACAACCCACTGAATGGGAGAAGATATTTGCAAAAGATATCTCTGATATCTGATATATATTTTGGATACTAACCCCTCTAATTTTGGGTTAGTATCCAAAATATATAAAGAACTTATACAACGCAACACCTAAAAAACATATAATAAATAATCCAATTTAAAAATGTTCAGGGGTGCATGGGTAGCTCCATCAGTTAAGTGTCTGCCTTCAGATCAGGTCATGATCTCATGGTTTGTGAGTTAGAGCCCCATATCAGGCTCTGTACTGTCTGCACAGAGCCCGCTTCACATCCTCTCTTCCCTTCTCTCTCTGCCCCTCCCCACTTGCATGCTCTCTCTCTCTCTCTCAAAAAAAAAAAAAAAAAAAAAAAAACCTTAAAAAAAACTTAAAAAAAATGTGCAGAAGACATAAACAGACATTTCTCTGAAGAAGATCTACAGATGGCCAGCAGATACATGAAAAGATGCTTAGTATCACTCATCACCAGGGAAATGCAAATCAAAACCACTTGTCAGAATGGCTAAAATCAATAACACAAGAAACAACAGGTGTTGGTGAGGATGTGGAGAAAAAGGAATCCTCCTGCATTGTTGGTGGGAATGTAAACTACTGCATCCTCTGTGGAAAGCAGTATGGAGTTTCTTCAAAAAATTAATAATAGAATTACCACATGATCCAACAATTTCACTATTGGGTATTTACCCCCAAAATGTGTAAACACTGGGGTGCCTGGGTGGCTTAGTCGGTTAAGTGTCCAACTTTGGCTCAGGTAATGATCTCTCAGTTAGTGGGTTCAAGCCCCGCTTGGGGTCTGTGCTGACAGCTCAGAGCCTGAAGCCTACTTTGGATTCTGTGTCTCCCTCTCTCTCTGACCCTCCTCCACTTATGCTCTGTCTCTGTCTCTCTCTCTCAAAAATAAATATTTTTTTTAAGAATATGAAAACACTAACTCAGGAAGACATATGCACCCTTATGTTTATTGCAGTATTATTTGCAATAGCCAAATTATGGAAGCAGCCCAAGTGTTCATCGATAGATGAATGGATAAAGAAGATGTGAGATATATAGATAGATAGAGATATATATTAGAATATTATTAGATAATGGAATATTATTCCTCCATAAAAAGGAATGAAATCTTGGGGTGCCTGGGTGGCTTAGTTGGTTAAGCGTCCAACTTCGGCTCAAGTCATGATCTCACAGTTCATGGGTTCGAGCCCTGCGTCAGGCTCTGTGCTGACAGTTCAGAGCCTGGAGCCTGTTTCAGATTCTGTGTCTCCCTCTCTCTCTGTCCCTCCCCTGTTCACGCTCTGTCTCTGTCTCAAGAATAAATAAACACTAAAGAAAAAAAAGAAATGAAATCTTGCCATTTGCAACAACATGGATGGATCTAGAGAGTGTAATGCTGACTAAGTCAGTCAGAGAAAGACAAATACCACATGATTTCATTCATATGTGTAATTTAAGAAATAAAACAAATGAACAAAGGAAAAAAGAGACAAACCAAAAAACATACTCTTAACTATAGAGAACAAACTGATAGTTACCAGAGGGGAGGTGGGTAGGTGGATGGGTGAAATAGGTGAAGGAGATGAAGAGTATACTCATCATGATCAGCACCGAATGATGTATAGAATTACTGAATCCCGGGGCGCCTGGGTGGCGCAGTCGGTTAAGCATCTGACTTCAGCCAGGTCACGATCTCGCGGTCTGTGAGTTCGAGCCCCGCGTCGGGCTCTGGGCTGATGGCTCAGAGCCTGGAGCCTGTTTCCGATTCTGTGTCTCCCTCTCTCTCTGCCCCTCCCCCTTTCATGCTCTGTCTCTCTCTGTCCCAAAAATAAATAAATGTTGAAAAAAAAAATTAAAAAAAAAAAAAGAATTACTGAATCCCTATATTGTACACCTGAAACTAATATAATGCTGTATGTTAACTATACTGGAATTAAAATAAAATTTTATTTTTTTAAGTAGACTCCATGCCCAATGTGGGGCTTGAACTCACGGTCCTGAGATCAAGAGTCACATGCTGTACCATCTGAACCAGCCAGGCACACCCCCCTCCTTAAAGAAAATTTAGAAAGAAAGAAAGAAAGAAAGAAAGAAAGAAAGAAAGAAAGAAAGAAAGAAAGAAAGAAAGAAAGAAAGACACATTACAAAACTACATGAATAGTGTCAAGTATACTTAAAAAAAAAAAAACCCACAAATGACACATCATCTCATGTTTGTATAAAAAAGCTTGTGTATGGGCGCCTGGGTGGCGCAGTCGGTTAAGCGTCCGACTTCAGCCAGGTCACGATCTCGCAGTCCGTGAGTTCGAGCCCCGCGTCGGGCTCTGGGCTGATGGCTCAGAGCCTGGAGCCTGTTTCCGATTCTGTGTCTCCCTCTCTCTCTGCCCCTCCCCCGTTCATGCTCTGTCTCTCTCTGTCCCCAAAAAAATAAATAAACGTTGAAAAAAAATTTTTTTTTAAATAAATAAATAAATAAATAAATAAAGCTTGTGTATGTGTATCCACAGAAAAAAAGGCTAGGAAGATATATACCAAAACATAAATCGTGGTTCTTTCTAAATGGTGAGATGTTAGGTGTTTTTTGCATTCTTTTTTATTCCTTTAAAGAATGTCCAGATTTTTTTAAATGAGCACTTATTACTTCTTTATGAGAAAAAGAAAATGAATTAAAAAAAATTTTAACAACAAACATTGCTCTTTATGAATGTATGTGCTATTGAAACATACATACATGAAAGCATGAACTACTTTGCAGTTTTACACATCTTGCCTGGATAACCTGAAGATGACAAATCGTTATAGCAACTTGCTGCGAGGAAAACTCAAAGACTTTTCAAAGAAAATACAGAGAGAAAAGTCACCGAGAGCAAAGGGAATGGGGAGCCAGCCAGAGCCTGACTTTCTGGTGTCTCCTCATTCCAGTGTGGAACTTGGAGGACTCTGTTACTACTGAATTGGAAGCCAGCCTTCTGGGTCATTATGAAGGTAGGCTTGTAAAGGTAGGAGGATAAAATATGTTATTTACAGTATGTTGGTTTGATTTATAACTTTTAGGTATTTAGACACATGGTACGTGGCTCTTCATTTGTATTCTTGCCATGGGTTTCACAAATGTTAGGGACAGGCCTGGAGGCAGAGAACAAAAGTAAATAGACCAGTTTGTCATCTGACGAACACTAAATGTCATATGCAGGCGTCTACAGAACAGTGTAGATGGTACTCTCTAATCTCATGGACAGCTTAGACCTATATCTACATCTACAGCTTCCCATAGGCTCGCTGGTATCATCTGGACTCTCTGTGACTATGTGAAGCAGAGAACCAGTGGTGAAACGTCTAGAATATACCCAGTACATTGGTGGAAGCAACGTTTATTAAGGAGCAATTGACAGGCCATGCACCTCCTCAAAACGGACAAGAGGATTCCCAAGCCCTCAGGGTCTAGAGGCATGGAGATACCTGGGACTAATGTGGAAAAGAAAAACTTCCATCCAGTTTGCTAGAAAACACTGCTTCCTGGTAGCCCTGGTTTGAGACTACTCAGAGAGTTCAAGGCAGAGTCAAACATAATAACACAAAAAAATTCATAGAAAAGGCAATGTAAATATATTCTAAATATATGAAATATATACATTCATATATGTAAACAGATAGGTAAGCCTATATGTATATAGGTTCACAATAAGAAAAAAATTAAAGTATGCTTTTCACATTCCCATTATCAAAGATCAAATGATTTGATAATATGCAGCATTAGGTTTGATGTAAGGCAATCATCAAACTCATGCATTTTTGATGGAAGTGCAAAGTGGTACTCCTCTTTGAAGTTATGTTTTGGCAACATTCAGCAAAGAACAAAAAGGACATTGTCTTTGACACAGCTCTTTCAGTTCAAGAAATTTATCAGATACACACCTGCTTGTATGTGTGTACAAAGAAATTTGCACAATACATATGTGTGTCACAGCAGAAGATTGGAAATAACCTGAAAGTTTATTAATAAGTTACTACTTAAGTAAATTAGGCCTCATCCATCCAGTAGAAGCTACACGACTCTAACAAAAGAAATACGCTGCTTTACAAATTGCCCCAAAGATAGTATTGGGACAACTGGAAAAATCTTTATTTGGACTGTGTATTAGATAATAATATTGTATCAATATTAAATTTCCCAAATTTGATCATTGTATCAGGGCTAGGTAAGAGAACGTCCTTGTTCTTAGGAGATACACATACGAGTATTTAGGGATAAAAATATCTACAACTCACTGTGAAATGGTTCAGCAATCATAATTTTAACAATAACAACAATGATCAAAATTACATACATACAGAGACAGAATGCAGTTATGGCAAAATGTTAATTGATGAATCTAGGTGAAAGGCATACAAAAGTTCATTTTACTATTCTTGGGGCGCCTGGTGGCTCAGTTGGTTAAGTGTCTGACTCTTGATTTCGGTTGTGGGATCAAGCCCAAGTCTGGCTCTGTGCTGACAGCTCAGAGCCTACTTGGGATTCTCTCTCTCTCTCTTTCTCTCTCTCTCTGACTCTCACTCTCTCAAAATTAATAAATTTTTTTTAAAAAGTTCATTTTACTATTATTGTAACTTTTCTGAATATTTGAACTTTTAAGGAAAGAAACAGTTTAAAAAGAAAGAAACAGAGGTAGAGAGCAGTCTACTGTGTTACCTGTTGGGAAAAATGCATATGCCTTTGGAAGCAAACAGAAGAAACTGATACTTCTGGTTGCTCCGGGAAGGGGAGTTCCTCTGGGGGATGTGGTCAGAGGGAGGTTTATTATATTGTGTACCTGACTGTACTACTGGGACTAATTTTTTTTTTTTTTAACCTTGTGTGCATATCCTCTATTCAAAATGGGAGAGAAGAACAAGTTATTTAAAAAGCAAACACAGGGGCGCCTGGGTGGCTCAGTCGGTTGAGTGGCCGACTTCGGTTCAGGTCATGATCTCGCGGTCCGTGAGTTCGAGCCCCGCGTCAGGCTCTGTGCTGACAGCTCAGAGCCTGGAGCCTGTTTCAGATTCTGTGTCTCCCTCTCTCTGACCCTACCCCGTTCATGCTCTGTCTCTCTCTGTCTCAAAAATAAATAAACGTTAAAAAAAAATTAAAAAATAAAAATAAAAAGCAAACACAACTACTAACTAAAAGATACTAATTCACTTCCACTGTACAAATGATTATGGAAACTATCGCTTTTCCTAATCCATTTTAGGCATTTCTATGTACCCTGATCAAAATCAGTCAATATCATTTTTTTTAAATAAAGAGCAGAACAAAAAGCTGCTGCCCAGAGAAAGTCACTGTTAATATTTTCCTGTCACCTTGTAGTCTTTTTCTCCCACACACATTTTTTAACATAGTCAAGATCCTACTTAATATATAATTTTATGATTTCCCTTTGTTTTTGTTTTAATATTGTGTCAAATATCTCATGTCCTTAAAAACTCTTTGGACAACAAGTTTGTTTGTTTTTTAATTTTTTTAATGTTTATTTATTTTTGAGAGAGAGACAGAGTGTGAGTGGGGTAAGAGCAGAGAGAGAGGGAGACACAGATTCTGAAGCAGGCTCCAGGCTCTGAGCTGTCAGCACAGAGCTGGATGTGGGACTTGAACTCACATCCTTGAGATCAAGAGTCACATGCTCTACTGACTGAGCCAGCCAGGCACCCCACGGACAACAGTTTTGATAGCTGCATAATGTACTATCCTATGATACCTTGTAATTTAATGATTCCCTATTGGACCTTCCGGTTGTTTGCCCTTTTTTTTGTATTATAAGTAAATGTGCAGTGAACATAATTACTTAAAATTCTTCATCTGCATTTCAGTTATTTCCTTAAGCTTGATTTCTATCACAGAAACTACTGGGGTGTGGGATAATAACACATTTAAACACTCTTGAGACATATTATCAAATTCCTTTCTCAAAAGATTGTTCCAGCTGCTTCTTGCAGCGCCAAGGACCTTCTTGAACTTGTGGGGACAGGAGCCTCCCTCACAGCGAACTGGACTAGAAGTCAGGAGAGCTTGTCTATGGTCCCTGCTCTGCCACAAATCACCTTTGTGATCCTGAGAAAGATATTTTTTAAAAAAAAAAGTTTTTTTTTTAAATATGTGTAGACCTTACTTTTTTTTTTAATTTTATTTTTAAGTAATCTCTACACGTACCATGGGGCTCGAAATCACAAATTCAGATCAAGAGTCACATGCGCTACCAACTGAGCTAGCCAGGCACCCCAATGTGTTTTTTAAATCAGTTTCACATTTCTTTTTAAACCTCACAACCACCTCCCTGAAATAACAGGGAGGTATTATTCCCATTGGAAAGATCAGAAAGCAAGGCTCAAAATGGTTAAGTGATTTTTCCAGGGTCGGACCTGGTAAATGACATGAAATGTACAACTTCTGGTTCCTATTTCAGGATAATTTCCATTATCTCACACTGCCTCTTTCTTTTCAACTTGTCAGGCAATCATTTTGGATCTCAAGGTAGGAATTGTTCTGTGCTTCTCAGATTTCACCTTACACACAAATTGCCTGAGGAACCTTGTTAAAAGGCAGATTCTAATCAATAGATCAGGGTAGTGTCTAAGATAGTGCATTTCTAACAAACTCCTGGATCATACAGGGCTGCTGGTTTGTGGACCTCGCTTTGTATACGTGCTGCCGAAGCAAACACTGGATCTCCCTTTGAATAGCAAAATACAAGACAGTCTTTTACACTCCTTTTGGCAAAAATATTGCATATTTGTGTATTTTTCACGTAGGATAAAATTGTATCATATATAAAAGCCATTCATCATATAGAATTCACCAGGTTCCACACTGTATCCATCAGTGGATGAGGATCAATAACTAACTACAGCCTGGATTCCATAATTTTCTGCAAGTTTCACGTAATAAAGCTTTTAGAAGTTAAGTCTAATAAAGAAGTTCTTCAAAACCAAGAATCTGGATTGCAGGAGCAGTCCAGTACTGAGCATGACATTTGGCTGGAAAAGCAAAAGCTTTCTTGTGTGGATACACAAGAAATTAACTAAGAACTCCAGGGTGCCTGACTAAATACTGGCAAGGGAGAGCATTCCAGGAAGGGGATACAGGCTTGGAAAAGCAAAGGAAATAGGAATGGGTCAAATGTTTTAGGGACACTGACTAGACTCATTTGGGAGGAATGCATAATTTATGAAGGGAGATAAGTGCAACTCCAGGTCAGATTTTTATAGCTTGTAGATAGATGCTTGGTTGAATTTAGATCTTTGTTTAATAGTACAGAGGTATTTGCCACTGAAAGCTTTTGAGTGAGGGAATGATAGAAAAGGTGTTAGAAAGGTACATCTTCAGAGGGCAGTGACTAGAACGTTAAAAGGCCAAGTCCATATTTAGGTGTGAGAGAATGGCAGTGAGAGTGAATATGAGTAGGTACAGATACATTAGATGTTGTGAGAAAAACAATATATGTTGATTGTATTGGTTTTTTTTTTTTTGCTATTAGACACCTTTATTTTTTTTATATATATATGAAATTTATTGACCAACTGGTTTCCATACAACACCCAGTGCTCATCCCAAAAGGTGGCCTCCTCAATACCCATCACCCACCCTCCCCTCCCTCCCACCCCCCATCAACCCTCAGTTTGTTCTCAGTTTTTAACAGTCTCTTATGCTTTGGCTCTCTCCCACTCTAACCTCTTTTTTTTTTTTTTTCCTTCCCCTCCCCCATGGATTCCTGTTAAGTTTCTCAGGATCCACATAAGAGTGAAACCATATGGTATCTGTCTTTTTCTGTATGGCTTATTTCACTTAGCATCACACTCTCCAGTTCCATCCATGTTGCTACAAAAGGCCATATTTCATTTTTTCTCATTGTCACGTAATATTCCATTGTGTATATAAACCACAATTTCTTTATCCATTCATCAGTTGATGGACATTTAGGCTCTTTCCATAATTTGGCTATTGTTGAGAGTGCTGCTATGAACATTGGGGTACAAGTGCCCCTATGCATCAGTACTCCTGTATCCCTTGGATAAATTCCTAGCAGTGCTATTGCTGGGTCATAGGGTAGGTCTAGGAACCTCCACACTGCTTTTCTGAGGAACCTCCACACTGCTTTCCAGAGCGGCTGCACCAGTTTGCATTCCCACCAACAGTGCAAGAGGGTTCCCGTTTCTCCACATCCTCTCCAGCATCTATAGTCTCCTGATTTGTTCATTTTGGCCACTCTGACTGGCGTGAGGTGATACCTGAGTGTGGTTTTGATTTGTATTTCCCTGATAAGGAGCGACACTGAACATCTTTTCATGTGCCTGTTGGCCATCTGGATGTCTTCTTTAGAGAAGTGTCTATTCATGTTTTCTGCCCATTTCTTCACTGGGTTATTTGTTTTTCGGGTGTGGAGTTTGGTGAGCTCTTTATAGATTTTAGATACTAGCCCTTTGTCCGATATGTCATTTGCGAATATCTTTTCCCATTCCGTTGGTTGCCTTTTAGTTTTGTTGGTTGTTTCCTTTGCTGTGCAGAAGCTTTTTATCTTCATAAGGTCCCAGTAATTCACTTTTGCTTTTAATTCCCTTGCCTTTGGGGATGTGTCGAGTAAGAGATTGCTATGGCTGAGGTCAGAGAGGTCTTTTCCTGCTTTCTCCTCTAAGGTTTTGATGGTTTCCTGTCTCACATTTAGGTCCTTTATCCATTTTGAGTTTATTTTTGTGAATGGTGTGAGAAAGTGGTCTAGTTTCAACCTTCTGCATGTTGCTGTCCAGTTCTCCCAGCACCATTTGTTAAAGAGGCTGTCTTTTTTCCATTGGATGTTCTTTCCTGCTTTGTCAAAGATTAGTTGGCCATACGTTTGTGGGTCTAGTTCTTGGGTTTCTATTCTATTCCATTGGTCTGTGTGTCTGTTTTTGTGCCAGATTGTATTGGTTAATTACATGTGGCAAGTGATGGAAGAGTTTTAGGTGAATCTTTGAAGTTCCAAGGCTGGATCATAGGAAAGTAATGGTACCATCAGCAAAAATTGGGATGTCAGGAGATAAGTAAACTACATAAATAACCACAACAACAATTGCCCACACCAACTTTAATATCGTGGCATGGCCCAGAATGCTATGATCGCAATAGCAGAAGGAAGGTTATTTTGAAATAATTTTGCCTGAATCATCTGATTATTAGTTAAAATTCTGGGTTTTTGGGGGGGGGGAGGGGTAATGCTTACTTATTTTTGAGTGGGGGAAGGGACAGAGAGAGAGGGAGACAAAGGATCTGAAGCCAGCTGTGTGTTGACAGCAGAGAGCCTGACGCAGGGCTCAAACTCTTGAACCATGAGGTCATGACCTGAGCCAAAGTTGGACACTTAACTGACTGAGCCACCCAGGCACCCCAATTAAAATTCTGTATTTTGATGGAAAAGGGCTTATACTTGGTTTTCCAGGAGTGGTGGGTATGCCTAAATTTTTGCCTCCTTGCTACCCATCCTAACAATTGTCACAGTTAACACAGTTGACTAGGAGTAGAAGGAAATTCGTATGCTTGAATCAGGACCAAACTGGGGTTCCAAATCAAAAGGGGGCGGCACCATAAATTCCTGCTTTCTGCCTGCTCTCAGCACAAATCAGTACATAAAGGCACTAATCTAATTCTGATTTTATCCTGATTTAGTGCAGTCCACTGGAAACTTCCTTTCTGGAATCTGAAATTCTTTATAACTGAGTTCAGCTCACAAATGCACTGGCTTTGTTGCCTTATAGAGGCCTTGATGCCCTCAGAATAGCAGAGTTATTTGTAGCAAAGGGCAGACCTTTGTACTCCATTGGCAGCTTCTGCTCAGTAGAGGTTGTGGGAGCCTGAGAGGAAGAAGCCCAGACATGTATGCAATTTCCTCCCCTGTTCAATTCACTCCATTGTCTTTTTGGTGGTTTGACCTCTTATGACAATTGTAAGGTGTCTTGGAAAATTCTGAGATATAATTCATAGCTCTTGCTGTACAGAGAGAAGATTTTTAATTAAAATGAAAGCAACAATAGAACTGTTTTTTCAAAGAGGGTTGGGTTTTGTTTAAGCTACATGTCTTCATCAAATTCCAACTGGGATAGTCTCGTGTGGATTTTTTTTCTTCTCACTTCTTATCACAGATAATAAGAATTTGTAGGACACCCACTCTGTTTAGAGTGCAATAATATGCCATTGTTTAGAGTTCAAAACAAGATGCTAATTCAACAACCCCAATTAAAGAGGTTTCTTTCCCCATTGTAGTGGCCATTTTTATCTGAGAAATTGACTGTATTTCAGTGGTAGAATTATGTGGTATAATATAGCATGATTTATCATAAATTTGCAGTTTACTATGAAATGAGATGGGGCAGTGATCTGCAGCCAACAGAAAAGGGTTTATCTCCATTCCTCCCCTCTCTGGGGTGAGAGATGTTCCAAGCCTGAAGGAAACACAGATGCAACATCACCATCTGGCACGGCAAGGTGTGTGATGTGTTCTCAGGATCATTCTGTTTTTGTCTGGTTGTAAAAACCTGCCCTGTGTTTTTATTACTCAATCACTTCTTGAGCCGGTAAGCCTGGTATAGGCGCAGAAATTAGTTCAGATATGTCTTTAACCACAGGATAGCCTTAGCAAATTAGGCAACTGATTCAGAGTAACTGATTGTTTCAACCACAGTCACACAGCAGGAAGATCACAAAACCAAATAAGTGCCCTCTATCTTGTATAAGAACAAATGCGCACAGAAAGAGAAGATAAATCTCTGCCGGAAACCAGCTAGATTTCATTTGTTACTTCAGCTGTTTGGCAAGATCTTTTCAACACATGCTTGTTAGAAGGTTTTTGGGTTTTTGTTTTTTTTTTTTTTTAAATCTATGGAACTGGCTGAGTTTTTTGAAATGTCACTTCATCTTGACATTTGGAATGATGATTAAAGCTTAGCTTACTGGCCGTGTCCAAACACAAGATGAAGGGAAGGATTTCGGTAAAATCTCTGGATGATTTGGACCAAAAAGAACTCTTGGTAATCTGGGGCCCATTTCTGTTGTGTTTCACTTTCAGTAATGGGGTAACAGGGTCAGAGACTAAACAATGTGTGTCGCTTCAAGCTTTGCATTTACCTTTCGGGATTTTGTCCTAAATCTTTCAGAATATCTGATTTATTAAGTTTTATAGAGTCAAAATATCATTTGAGGGTAACATAGCTTTTACTTATGTTTATAAAGTTAAATCCATTGGCATCAAAACCTTAAACTATTAATTTTTACGTCCCTAGAAACATGGTTTAAAATGTTCAGTATGTTATGAATGTATCCCTATTTGATTTTTTTCCTCATCTTGCAGTTAATATAAGGGTATCATAGAAGGTAGTCTCAGAATCAAGAGCAAACTGAAATTTTAATGGAGGTTATTATAAATCGACATGCAGTTGTAAGAAATAATACAGTGAGATCCCTTGTACACTTTTCCCAGGTGCCCCAGTGTTTACAATTTCTTTTTTTTTTTTGTATGTTTTCATTTATTTTTGAGAGAGAGAGAGCAATCCAGGGAGGGAAAGAGAGAGAGAGACACACACAGAATCTGAAGCAGGCTCCAGGCTCTGAGCTGTCAGCACAAAGCCTGATGGGGGCCTGAACTCATGAACCACAAGATCATGACCTGAGCTGAAGTCAGACACTCAACTGACTGAGCCACCCAGGTGCCCCAGTGTTTACAGTTCCTAAAATTGTAGTACAAATTGGGGTATTGGCATTGATACAATCCAGCGACCTTATTTGTATTTCCCTAGTATGTGTGTTTGTGTGCTCATTTACACCACATTATCATCTGTGTAGTTTTGCGTACTTAGCACACATACTAAGATATACACAGTGCCATCACCATAGGGATTCCTTATGTTGCTTTTAAATAACTACACACACTTCCCCTCCACCCATCCAAACTGTATTAGGTTTTAACCCATCAAGTAGTTCTTCACATAGATTGGAAAGCCAGTATATATAGTGATTAATACATTAAGTCCCACTGCCTGAGTTTCAATCCTGGCTCTGCCACCACATTAAATAACTTATCTACCTGACCTTATTCAAGCCTCACAAAAACCCTGTGAGATAGACACTCTTGTCCTGTTTTAAATGAGGAGACTGAGCCTTAGAGAAATGAAAGGCAACATAGGGGGTGCCGGGGTGGCTCAGTCGGTTGAGCAACTGACTCTTGATTTGGGATCAGGTCACGACCTCAGGGTTTGTGAAATCGAGCCCCATGATGGGCTGTATACTGTCAATGCAGAGCCTGTTTGGGATTCTCTCTTTCTCTCTCTCTCTCTCTCTCTCAAAAATGAATAAATAAACATTTAAAGAAGAAAAGAAATATATATATATATACACACACATATGTAAAGGCAATACAGTATTTGCCTAGAGTAACATACACATTTGAATTAACATTCAAACCCACATCCATTTGACCCCAAAAGCCATGCTTTTTCACAGCAGAAAACGTATTAATTTCAGGTGTTCCAGTTAGACAGTGTGCTGGTTAACCATTTGTTCCAGCCTCAAACTCACACTTCTAGTCCCAGCTTTGTGATGCAAAACACAATTCTCTTTTGCCAAGTTTGTTCTTCATAGGTTCTGCCAATAGGAGGTGCTGGGGAACAGATCACTTGCTCTTTCCTATTTGTTTCCTGTTTGTATCAATGCCACCTTGCAAACAGCTCTTCACCCTGACAATGGCAGTTCCTTCTAGTAGCCACAGTTAATTCCAGTCTGCAGGTGGTCCACATTCCCAGAATTGGCTCCATTGCAGTCCTCAGTGATACCACACCATCCAACCACGACCCCACTTCAGAGATCTGGCTCCCAGTAACTCTGGGAGTTACTGAGGAGCCTCCTTCTAGTTCCTGAGGCATCTTAAATCTTCAGTCTCTGCCCTCTGAGCATCTAAATTATAGTATTCCAGCCTCTCACTTTGTTTCTCCCCATCCTGAAGTTACTACTTCTATGATTATCTTAATGTTCTCTTCTTGTGTTTCTAGGTCTCCAGCACTTGATAAACAACTCTTTATATTAAATAATGGGTCAATGATTTACTTATTCCAGTTGTTTATTAAATGAATTATTTATTAAAATAATTGGTATCATTTCTGACTCCTGATTGGGCCCTGGCTGATACAAGTAGCTAGCTCATATTTTGGAAATTCATTTGTGAGATTGACCAAGAGTGTAGCAAGATTATTTGGCAAATAGGACGTTATAATTTTAACAAAAAATATTTGAAATTTTACAATATGGCAAAAAGATGACAGTGCATCTGTTATTTCAGTGTCACACCGTCATTGTCTAACAGACCTACCCACAGATTATATTCTTCTCTACTGCAATGCACCTGTGTTTAACTTACTATTTATTATTGCTTAGAGCCCACATTCTATGAAATTAGACATAAACTTGTAGAAGATTGGTAAGTGGCAAATGTTTTTTCTTTAAAAAAAATTTTTTTTAATGTTTATTTTTGAGAGAGAAAGAGTGAGCAGGGGAGGGCCAGAAAGAGAGGGAGACACAGAATCCGAAGCAGGCTCCAGGCTCTGAGCTATCAGCACAGAGCCCAATGCCAGGGTCAAACCCACAAATCATGAGACCATGACCTGAGCCGAAGTAGGACACTTAACCAACTGAGCCACCCAGGCACCCCTGGCAAATTATTTTTCTAGAGTAGAGCTATAAATAATTTCTGTTTGGTGGAAAAAGGAATCTCAAAGGTTATAGTATTTTTAATGTTTATTTATTTTTGAGAAAGAAAGAGAGAGTAGGGGAGAGTGAGGGAGAGGCAGAGAGAGAGAGGGAGAAAGAATCCCAAGCAGGCTCTGTGCTGTTAGCACAGAGGGGCTCAAACCCATGACCTGCGAGACCATGACCTGAGCTAAAACTAAGAATCAGACACTTAAGTGACTGAGCCACCCAGGTGCCCCTCAAAGGTTATAGTTTTATTATCCTACAGGGCATTCAACGCGTTTTTTTTTTTTAATTAATGGGTTTTACTTTTTTTTAGCAGTTTTAGATTTACAGATAAGCTGAACAGATAGTACAGACAGTTTAATGTATCCTCTCTCTCTTTTACTCAACTTCCACTGTTTCCCCTATTAATAATATCATGCTTCATGTGGAACATTTGTTACAACTGATGAACCACTATTGATCCATTATTATTAACTAGAGCCCATAGTTTACCTTGTGGTTCATTCTTTGTGTTGTACATTCTATGGAATTTAACAATGTGTAGTGTCACTTACCCACCATTCATGTATCATATGGAATGATTTCACTGCCCTACAAGTCTCCTGTGCCTTACCTATTCAACTTGACCACCTCGCCTGAATCCCTGCGAACCACTGCTCTTTTTTTTCTATAATAATATCTAGTAATTTTTATTTATACTAATTTAATGAGTTTTTCTCCAAAATTATTAAATTAATATGTGTATATCCAAGGCATAACATAATGCAAAAATATGAGAGGCAAAAGTTAATCTGAATCTTTTATCTCTCATTTCTAGTCTTACTCCTCTTCCTGGAGAGAACCATGTATCTCAGGTGTGCATTCTTCCCTAGTTTTCTTCTGGTTTTCACAAAATGGGAGTGCTTGTGTGTGTAAGAACCACTGATCTTTTGGGGTGCCCAGGTGGCTAAGTCAGTTAAGCGTCTGACTTTGGCTCAGGTCACAATCTCACAGTTTGTGAGTTCAAGACCTGCATCGGGCTCTGTGCTGACACCTCAGAGCCTGGAGCCTGCTTTGGATTCTGTGACTCCCTGTCTCTCTACCCCTCCCTCACTCATGCTCTCTCTCTCTCTCTCTCTCTCAAAAATGAGTAAACATTAAAAAAAAAAAAAAAAAAAAAAGAAGAACCACTGATCTTTTTATTGTCTCTACAGTTTGCCTTTTTCCAGAATGCCATATGTTTGGAATCACATAGTATGTAGCCTTTTCAGTATGGCCTCTTTCATTTAGTAAAATGCATTTAAGGTTTCCCCATGTCTTTTTGTGTCATTTCTTTTTAGTGCTAATATTCCCTTGTATGGATATATCACTTTATTTTTCCATTCACCTCTTGAGGGTCATCTTGATTGTTTCCAAGTTTTGGTACTTACAAATGAAGCTGCTGTAAATATTTGTGTGTAGGTTTTTGTGTGGACATGAATTTTCAACTCATTTATGATTGCTGGATCACATGGTAAGGGTACATTTAGCCTTGTGAGAAACTGCCAAACTGTCTTCCAAAGTGGCTGTACTATTTTGCATTCCCATGAAGTTTTAAAAGAAAATCTAATTAAAAAAAAATTAGATGGGGGTGGGCACCTGGGTGGCTCAGTCGGTTGAGCGCCTGACTTCATCTCAGGTCATGATATCACGGTTGGTGGGTTCGAGCCCCGCATCGGGCTCTGTGCTGACAGCTCAGAGCCTGGAGCCTGCTTCGAATTCTGTGTCTCCCCCTCTCTCTGCTCCTCCTCTGCTCATGCTCTGTCTCTCTCTCTGTCAAAAATAAATGAACATTTAAAAAAAAAATTAACAAAACAAAACAAAACCCCAACATTTAACTTGGCAATCTTTCTTTCATAAACCACATATATTTAGTCTCTTGAATTCTCCTATGAACCAGTTTTACCATCTTGATGGTGCCCCAATTAACAAGGTAAATAAATATTCAACATGTGCTCACTTAAATGTTCGTATTAAAGGCCAGTTTTCACCTTTTAAAAATTTTACTTTGACAATAAGAGCCAATGATATTTCCTACATGGAAGATGACCCTACTGATTAACCATAGGAAGAAAACCCTTTCGTCTTTTTTCTAAGTTATGGTAATGACCTTCACAGTCACACTCAGATTCCTCAGGGTCAACTCACATGTAAACTGGCTCAGCAACCCTATTAAAGGCTAATATTTTATAAGTGGGAAAGAGTAGCTGGTGAACATTCCAGTGAACTGATCCATAGATTCGTTAAAACAAACAAAAAAAAATGTTTCAACTTGAAAACCAATTACTAGATAAATGCTAAGTCACCCTGGTATAAATCTGATTAAAGTGAATTTTTCAAGTCATACAGTCTCCATTTTTCTATGTATTTTTAATTTGGTGGCTTCTGTTAAAGAGAAGATTGAAATCAACCCTCTGCAACTAGGTCTTAGACTTATCTTTAAGAAATAGAATCCTCACAGTGTTTTGAGGCCTACTGGCCGAATTCTGACACTGCACAGAACTTCCCCAGGCATAGAGACAGAGTAGAATTACGAGTCTGGTAGGCAGGGAGGCTAGGGTGTGTGGTTTGAATGTCAAGGGCATTCTCGGGCTTGCTGCAAACCTCATGCTGATTCGTCCATTCTCAGACTTTTGAGCTGAAGCCTACTTCTCTGCAGTCTCAAGTTATTCCAGACCGTGTATAGAATGATTTTCTCTCTTCACCTTCCTCAGATGTGGAGCTCCAGCAGCGGCTGGCACTGTGCACACGTAACCTGCACGCCACACATCCCCCCTCCGTTAATGTAAAGGCCCCAACATAAACATTAGTTCTCATGAGTGTTCCAAGGATTTTAAAGGGTTGGTGTTGTAAAAAAATATTTAGTCAGCTCGTGACAGCTACAATCCTGCTCCTGTTTCAGCTTTTAAAAAAAGAAGGAGGAAGAAATAAAAAAAAGGAAACCATACTCATTTCTTCCTTCCACAGCTCAGTGACGTTCCAAAAAGTAGAAAGAATCCCTTAGCTTGCCTCACTGGTAGAAATGCCTGGTTGGGACATTCCTTTGGCCACTTTAGCTGAAAGCTGCATACCTCGGGGACTGAAGCATCCCTGCTTTAGTCTCCTGTCTGAGAACTGACTGAGAACTGTCTACAAAGATAGGAGAACTCTGTGCAAAACCCCCGGAGAAAGCAACCCCAAACCACACCTGACCCCAGATGGAGGCCGCATTCCCAGAGAGAAAACACAGCCACTGAGATAGTGTGGAACCACTCAGGATCCCTTTTTATTTTGACTGTTGAACAGGTAATTACTGTCTTAGGAGTGTTTGTTTCCAACGTATCGAAGGAAACTCTTTTACCTGGTGAAATGGGGCAGTTGTCATTATGACACACTATGGTAACCTTCTCCAAGAAGACATCCTTGCAAGCAAAGGAAACTGCCCTATAGGAAACAGAAAAGTTGACCAGTCCTTTTTTATCTAGGATATTCATGTTCCTGGCCCTTTTGCTACAGTAGTTTGTGCTTAATTCTTTGTTGTGTTTGGCAATGAGCTGGTGAGAAAAACAAGGGTATTAATAATGATAATAGACATTTGAACTTCCTGGGTACACTATGTGCTTGTACCCAAGCGCTGAATAGAATTTTTTAAAAAGATATTTGTGTGTGTGTGTGTGTGTGTGTGTGTGTGTGTGCGCGCGCGCCATGAGACTAAATTTTGCCGCAAACTTAAGTCATTCATTTTCCTTTGTCCCGGAAAAAAACACATTTTTGTCTCTGTGGCATTTGAATCAACTCTCATTTCCTACTTTTGGCATTTGAAAAGGTTTTATGACATAAAGTCATTTTATTTATGTGTTTGGCAACTCATGCCACAAAGCCTTAGGGCCTGCCAATTAAAAACACAGCAGCAAAGGAGTGAAGCAGTTTGATGATTTTCCATAGATGGGAAAATGGTTTTCCATCATCAGCAAGCTCCTTGCAATATGATACTGCTGTTCAGTCACTCAAATGCTATAAATCTGGTTGTCTTTCTGGTTTTGTGGCAAATCCCACCTGCTGTGGTCTTTGTTGGTAACTTGTGGATTTTGGTCTGATTGCCAATTATTGATCCCTCTTCTCTATCCCCCTCTTGTTAGAAAGGTGGAAAATCAAGGAGGAGGAGGAGGAGGAGATAGACAGGAAGAAAGGTGGAAAATCAGCAAGAATTGTAGGTGCTGGGAAAACTTTTTGGTGAACTGAATATTTTATAGGGATTAAGTCAGTGTTTTTTAAAACTAGAAAACCATGCCTATGAACTAAGGTTTTATTTTTATCTACCTGGCAATGAATATTAGTCACTATCTTATTTTTCCAAAAAAAAAAAACATGTTATGAGATAAGGAGTTTCAGATGCTTATTATGTTAGATTTCTACCACAGTTTTGTAGCAAAGTGTTATATTCCTAGGAAAGCAAAAATATAGTATCACTGGAAGAACAATTAAGACTTAGGAGAAAGTAAAATGTACTGAGATTAATAGGTTAATTTTTCAATGTAGGTTGGTACATTTAATACTTTTATATTAATAAATGAAATGAAGTCCAAATTTCCATGTAATTGGTCTCACTCAATTACCATGACATGTAATTTTTTTTCAAAGTCAAACATCAAAAGGTCATAAAACATGAATTAAGTATCTTTGTTGTGGGGTATTGAATTATGGTTGATTTTTTCCCCTCTGATTCCTTTTTCATTACCCATATATTTCTAAAATGAGTATTCATCCTATTTTAAGTTGAAAAAGAAAACAAAGTTAAAAGAAAATAGAAGAGGGGCGCCTGGGTGGTGCAGTCGGTTAAGCGTCCGACTTCAGCCAGGTCATGATCTCGCGGTCCGTGAGTTCGAGCCCCGCGTCAGGCTCTGGGCTGATGGCTCAGAGCCTGGAGCCTGTTTCTGATTCTGTGTCTCCCTCTCTCTCTGCCCCTCCCCCGTTCATGCTCTGTCTCTCTCTGTCCCAAAAATAAATAAATGTTGAAAAAAAAATTAAAAAAAAAAAATAGAAGACAGCTTTTTGTTTGTTTATTTGTTTTATTTTGTTAAGAAAGGACAGCAAAAATGCTAACCATAAAGGGAGAAATGGGCAAATTGGTTTGGACTATGTTAAAATTAAAAACTTATGCTCATAAAAAGACAACCCACTGATATATCCGTCAAAAAGATTGTTTCCAGGGGCACCTGGGTGGCTCAGTAGGCTGGGCGTCTGACTTGGACTCAGGTCACGATCTTGCGGTGAGTTGGAGCCCTGCATTGGGCTCTATGCTGCCAGATCAGAGCCTAGAGCCTGCTTCGGATTTTGTGTCTCCCTCTCTCCCTTCACCTCCCCCACTCGTGCTCTGTCTCTCTCTGTCTCTCAAAAATGAATAAACTTAAAAAAAAAATTAAAAAAAAAGATTGTTTCCAGAATATAGTAAGGCCTCCTAAAAATCTAAGAAAAAGACAATCGAATAGAAAAATGCACAAAATGTCTGATAAATGTATAAAGAGATGCTCACCTTCATTTGTCATTAGGGAAATGCAAATCTTAACCATAATGAAATACTTCTACACACCTAGCAGAATGTATATAGAGAAAACTATAGGCTGTAAAAAAAAAAGTATTGGTGAGGATGTGGAATAATTGAAGTTCTCATACATTGCTGGTAAGATAATGGTAAAGATATTTTGATAAAGATATTTTGGAGATAGATATATATATATATACACACATATATATGCATATATAAATATATATACATATATATATATATATCTCCCTTATGACTCAGCAACACCACTTCCAGGTGCAACCCATTGGAAGTGTGTTTACATGTTCACCAAAAGACATAAATAGTAGTGTCTATAGCAGCACAAGTCATGATAGCTCCAAACTTGAAAACTATCCAAGTGCCTATAAATAACAGAAAGGATAAAGAAATTGTGGTATATTTACAGTATGGAAAACTCCACAGCAATAAGAATGAATAATTTATAGCTATATGTACCAAATAGGTGGATTCACAAAAATAATGTTGAGTAAAATAAGTACATGTTTATGATGCCATTGATACTAAAATAGTCTATATTTTTTATTATTTTATTTTTAAAATTTACATCCAAGTTAGTTAGCATATAGTGTAACAATGATTTCAGGAGTAGATTCTTTAATGTGCCTTATCCGTTAAGCCCATCTCCCTCCCACATCCCCTTCAGTAACCCTCTGTCTGTTCTCCATATTTAAGAGTCTGTTATGTTTTGTCCCCTTCCCTGCTTTTATATTATTGTTGCTTCCTTTCCCTTGTGTTCATCTGTTCTGTGTCTTAAAGTCCTCATATGAGTGAAGTCATATGATATTTGTCTTTCTCCAACTGACTAATTTTGCTTAGCATAATACCCTCTAGTTCTATCCAAGTAGTTACAAATGGAAAGATTGCGTTCTTTTTGATTGCCGAGTAATACTCCATTGTATATATATATCATATCTTCTTTATCCATTCATCCATTGATGGAAATTTGGGCTCTTTCCATACTTTGGCTATTGTTGATAATGCTGCTATAAACATTGTGGTGCATGTGCCCTTTTAAAACAGCATACCCATATCCCTTGGATAAATACCTAGTAGTGCGATTGCTGGGTTGTAGGGTAGTTCTATTTTTAATTTTTTGAGGAACCTCCATACTGTTTTCCAGAGTGGCTGCACCAGTTTTCATTCCCACTAGCAGTGCAAAAGAGATCCTAAGATAGTCTATATTGTTGAGAGTACATACTAGGGGTGCCAGTCGGTTAAGCAACCGACTGTCGATTTCGGCCCAGGTCATGATCTCATGGTTCATGAGTTTGAACCCCGCATCAGGATTCATGCTGATGGTGCAGAGCCTGCTTGTGAGTCTCTCTCTCTCCCTCTCTCTCTCTGCCCCTTCAGTGCTCTTTCTCTCTCAAAATAAATAAATAAACATATCCATTGGTATTAAGTTGAAATGTATACAAAATTAATTTATGATGCCAGAAGTTAAAACAGCAATTACCCTTGACATGAGTAATGACTGGAGAGGATATGGGGAGATTTTCTACAGAGTGGTCAATATTTTGTATCTTTTTCTGGGCACAGGTTACAAGGATGTGTTAGTTTATAAAAAATTTATCCACCTGTACTCTGATAATAAGTGCACTTTTATTTATGGAGATTATATTTCATTGCTTCTTCGTCTTTTGGCTAAGATCAAGTGTGTGGAGATTATACTTCAATAAAAGGTATTTTTTTAAGTTTATTTTTATTTATTTTTGAGAGAGAGAGCATGAGTAGGGGAGAGGCAGACAGAGAGAATCCCAAGCAGACTCCACGCCACAGCTCAGAGGCTGACACAGGGCTCAAACCCATGAACTATGAGATCATGACTTGAGCAGAAATCAAGAGTCAGATGCTCAAATGACTGAGCCACCCAGGTGCTCCTCAATAAAAAGTTTTAAAGGAAATGCTCTAATGGGCCCTCAGAACAACAATTTGCTTATATGGCATACATGCCTATAGCTCTTGTTACTAAATAAGCATAGTATTTTTTCTGTATTTCCCTCTTTAAACAAATCTGTGGTAAGCAGAATGATGCTCCCCCCAAAAATGTCCATGTCCTAATTATCAGAATCTGCAAATATGTTACTTTATATGGCAAGAAGGACTTTGCAGATGTAATTAATTTAAGAATGTTGACAAGGAGGATTATTCTGGGATACCTGGGACCTAAAATCACATGTGTCTTTAAAATTGGAGAACTTCTGGGGCACCTGGGTGGCTTAGCTGGTTAAGCATCCTCTCTTGATCTTGGTTCAGGTCATGATCTCACTGTTCAGTTCGTGGGTTCGAGCCCTGTGTCGGCGGGCTCTGTGCTGATGGCATGGAGCGGATTCTGTCTCTCTCTTTCTCTACCCCCCATCCCTCAAAATAAATACATTAATTAATTTTTAAAAGTTGGAGAACTTCTCTCAATGTGGTCAGAGGGAGATGGGATTATGAGAAAATGGTCGGAGAGATGAACTGTTGCTAGCTTTGAAGAGGGAGGAGGGAAACTTTGAGCCAAGGAATGTGAGCAGCCTTTAGAAGCTGAGGAAGGCAAAGAAATGAGTTCTCCTTTACATCTTCCAGAAGGGAGCACAGCCCTGCCAACATCTTGATTTTAGCCCACTGAGATACATGTTGGATGTGACCCACAGAACTATAAAATAATCAATTTGTTTTGGTTTACACTACTACATTTGTGGTAATTTGTTAAAGCGGCAACAGAGACTAATATACCATCCTCCTGATTGCTGGAAATGCAAAATTTTTAAAAATCTCATGCTTTTATACCTAATGGGCTGCAACTGTCAGCAGCAGCAAAAGAGACCTGGAATGTCAGGAGTTTGGCAAGATTGAGTTACGAACTATATCGAATCAAACAGATATGCAAAGAGTAAAGGGCACAGGGGACTTACCTGTAGTTCAACCCATTCGGTGTCCTTGGAGCCTCTGTCATGAAGAAAAGTGCTGTTTCTGCAAGGTGCAAAGGCCAGGGCAATGCTTTTACATAAACATGCTCTTGGTATAACAACAAAAATAGCTTCATAAACAGGGAAATCATTCCAATAAACACATGACATGCCAGTGATCTTAAAAACCCGTTCAGGTATCTAAGAACTAGTTACACCTCCCTGACCTCACTGACCATGGGCCAACAAGATGATCTCTCCATGGTTTCCAACAGCAAGAGAATAATACAAGGAAGCAGAGGACTGGATCAGTTGTGATTAGCAGGCCTGCAAACTAATAACCTGAAAATGTGTCCATGATTGGCAACCCGCTCTCTCCACCAACATTCTTTGATAGGGACCTTTGGTGGTCTTTTTCCCCATTGTTTTTTAAGTATCATGTAAATATAGCTTCAATACAAGTTTCCTAAACCCTCCTATACAGAAATTTTGGAACCACCCCTGGAACTAATATTTGATACATGACATTGGCACATCCTCAGTAGAAAATAGTTTGGCATTACCTTCTCAATTTGTACATATGCCTACCTGTATTAGTTTCCGGTGTCTGCTGTGGCAAATCACCACAAACTTGAGGACTTAAAACGATAGTAGTTTATTCCCTCACAGTTCTGGAGACCAGAAGTTTAACATCAGTTTCACTGGACTGAAATCAAGGTGTTGACAAGGTACCTTGCCTTCTCTTCTGTCTGGATTCAAATCTCCTTCTGGCTCCCACTTTATAAGGACAGTTGGATTGCAATTAGGGCTCACTAGGATAATTCAGGATAATTTCCCTATCTCAAGATCTTTAACTTAATTACATTTGCTAAAACTCTTTTTCCAAATAAGGTCATAGGTTTGAAGGATTAGGATGCGACATATCTTTGGGGGGCATTGTCAGCCTACCCCAATACCCTAGCAATTCCACTCCTATAAAGTGCTATGGAGATACTCCTGCCTAAGTGTATTTTGTAATTTTTTAAAGTTTTGTTTGTTTGTTTGTTTGTTTATTTATTTATTCATTTTGAGAGAGAGTGCGAGTGGTGGGGAGGGGAAGAGAAAGAGGGAGAGAGTGAGAATCCCAAGCAGGCTCGCACTCTCAACACAAATCCCAATGCGGGACTCAAACTCATGAACTGCAAGATCATGACCTGAGCTGAAATCAAGAGTCAGACGCTTAATGGACTGATCCACCCAGGTGCCCCCTAAGGGTATTTTTTGAAATACATTTTAAAACTCTAAAGGAAACCACCAGATGCCTATTGACAGGTGAATGGATAAGTAAAATAGCATATTCACACAAATGGAAATTTATCCATCAGTGAGAATGATTGATGTAGCAACAGGAAACAACATGAATACACTAGAAATAATGGTGAGTAAAAAAGCAAACCCTCACTAGTGTACATAGTATGATACTGTTTTTATAAAATTCAAAACATATGGGGCTCTTTGGTGGCTCCGTTGGTTAAGCATCTGACTTTGGCTCAGTCCATGATCTTGCGGTTTGTGAGTTCAAGGCCCACATTGGGCTCTGTGCTGAGAGCTCAGAGCCTGGCGCCTGCTTCAAATTCTGTGTCTCCCCCTCTCTCTGCCCCTCCCATGCTCATACTCTATCTGTCTCTTAATAATAAATAAACATTAAAAATTTTTAAAAAATTAAATTCAAAACATATAAAACACTGACTAGGGACAAATATGTGGTAAAGCCATGATTTTCTTTTAAATAAAGGCAGTGATAAAGGCAAAATGTAGAATGTGGTCACCTCTGTGTTGGAAGGGTTGGAAAATGGAGCAGGCTGGGGGTATGGGATTGAGAAGGAATAGCCAGGTAACTTCAATATGGGAGATGTTTTAGTTCTTATGTTGCATGGCAATTCCTTAAATGTAATGTCACAAGTGTTGCTTTAAATGTATCACGTATTGCATTTTACAAATCCCCAAGGTAATTAGTGGTATTGTATTGGGCATTTTTTGTAGCTAGGTACAGATTCATGCTTGCTAGGGAAAACAAAGATTGATCACAAGGATTCATATGCATAGGAACTGGAAATCATCTGCGATTTGAAGAAGCCTAAGTACTCTGTCCTCCACTGTTACATGCAGAGGGTAAAGAGACTGCAGCAGGAAGTCTAGTTCAGCAAAAAATAGATTCTCTGACCAATTCTTCACTTGCAGATAGCTTCATCTTTGAGACTGGTATTTCCTCCCTAAATATAAAAATAATCCAGACTTAATGAATCATGATTTCCAAGGAAGACCTCAGATCATCTGCATATTTGATAAGCATACTAGGTTATTCTCATTATCAGGGAAATTTGGAAAATTTCTGGAGCATGCTTCTCAGATGTGCATGTGCACAGGAATCACTTGGCATCTTGTTGAAGTGCAGATTTTGATTTAGTCATTCTTGAGTGCAGTCTGAGTCTGCCTGAGAAGTCTCAGGGAATGCAGACATTGCCAGTCAAGGGCAGTTTTTGAGAAGCTAGCTTCTAGAGTTCAGTACAGTGTTACAGACCCCCTTTGAGAATCTGGGAAGAGCTCTCTGTATATCTGTTTCACAGCAGAATGCATAAAGAAAATTTAACATCAAATTGCAAAGGGTTTGGAGGGCTCCTGAACACTATTCATAGGCTAATAGGACACACTATCAACTTGGTACTGATGAGGAGGTGACAGAAATCTTCAATTAATAATGTCTAACATTTATTGAGTGTACCTATTATATGCCTTGTCACTGTGCTAGGTGTTCTAGACATATTATCTCATTTAATCCTCACAACAAACCTATAAGATAGGTCCTATTTTTATCATTCTTATCTTACAGGTAAAAAAAATGGTGCAGAGAAAGTTTTTGGTAATTTGCTCAAAGGTATTCTGCGAGCCTGATTCCTGAGCCCAGGTGTTTAATTACTATGTAAGTACTGCGGTCTTAATGTGTTATAATTGATGAAGGAAGTAATTTTATTTTATAAAAAATTGTCTGGAGGGGTGCCTGGGTGGCTCAGTCAGATAAGTGACTGACTTCAGCTCATGTCATGATCTCACGATTCATGGGTTCAAGCCCCACGTCAGGCTCTGTGCTCAACACTTGCTAGGAGCCTGGAGCCTCCTTCAGATTCTGTTTCTCCTTCTCTCTTTGTCCCTCCCCTGCCTGTGCTCTGTCTCACTCAAAAATAAATACATGTTAAAAAAAATGTATGGAAAGTGAAAATGTGGGCAAACTAGACCTGAGGTTTTCAAATTCTGATGGGCATCAGAATCTCCTGGGGAATTTGTTAAATATGATAACAAAACAATGTTTGGGTTCCACACTAGATCTTCATCTTAAAATCAGAATTTCTGGATATGAAGCTGGGCACTTGTATTTTTTTCTTTATGATTGATTTTTTTTAAAGTTTATTCTTAAATGTAAACAGGATCTAAGGCAACACTTCCAACACTTCATTCAAGCTATAGGTGGCAACAGATGCTATGACAGGGAATCCAGAAGTTTAAACAGGAATGGAATTTAGGATTACCATTGCCTCAGGCACAAGGAACAGCTTACTTTTTACCAGATTTCTTAATTCTAACTGTGGCAGGGGGCCCTTCCCCATAGCCTGCGTTTTTAGCTCCTTGAGTTTCTTCTCCTCCTCTTTCTGTTTCTGGTTGAATGTCTTATCTCATCCATTTCCTTGACCTGCTTCTTGGGCTGCTTCAGGGGCTTCCTCTTGCCACCTTCAGAGCCCACACGGCGCCTGCTACCTCTTCCCCCGACCCTACCACCGGAAGCCTGTTTAACCAACACCCCAGATGATTTCAATGTGCAAAGTTTGAGTATGAATGGTATAGGTTTTAGACAGGCAGCATTTTAAAAGTGCAAAGGAGGGGCGTCTGGTTGGCTCAGTGGGTTAAGCATCTGACTCGTGATTTGGGCTCAGGTCATGATATTTGTCAGGCTCCGGGCTGAAAGCTTGGGATTCTTTCTCTCCCTCTCTCTCTGTCCCTCCCCCGCTCGTGCTTGCTCTCTCTCAAAATAAATAAATAACCTTAAAGAGTGCAAAGGAAAGTTAAATGAAATCTGTTATGTGAGAAACTCTGAAAGGGAAGGTAGCCCCTAGAGGGTTAGGAAGTTCTTAGAAATGCATTACAGGCTCTGATCTTAATAAAGAAGAAAAGCAGGGAAGCACCTGTAAGTTTCCTTTGCTTTCCTTTGCTCCCTTGACTTCCATTCAGGTGTATTCCATAACATCTTCATTTAGAAGGGGATAGATCCACCTTTTAAAGTACTTCATGTTATCATGGACACAAAAAAGTGCTTATAAAGTGGTGTCATGGACCTGTAAATAAAGTGGCAGGAAAATTAACCCTACTCCTCCCTTTCCCCCCAGACAAGCTTAAATTTGGGGGTAAAATACTAAAATAACAGGAAAAAAGGGTCGGAAGCACAGTTTGACTCTCTTCTGAACTCTTATTTATTTTCCTTTTTCTCATTCGTTTATTCAAGCAATTTTTGTTTTTAGTTGCATGTGACTTCATTGTGCCAAGTACAACTCTAGAGCTGGGAATACAGTGCTGAAGGATGCCTACTGCCATTGCTTAAGGAAATGAGTTAGGCAGTCATACCCATACAGTCATGGGTTGAAGAGAGGGACAAGTATAATGTGAGAAGAGCACACCCATGGGTTGTGAACAGAAAAGGAATCAGGAGAGAAGGGTGGATTTTATTTTGTTTCTAAAACAGCTGAAGAAGGTAGATTCTGAAGAAGAGCAGGAACTAGATGGCAATCCTATTCAAGATTTTTTTGTTGTTGTTATTGAAAAAAAATTTTAATGTTTATTTTTGAGAGAGAGAGAGCTCACGCGCGCGTGAGAGCACGAGTGGGGAGGGGCAGAGAGAAAGACACAACCCAAAGCAGCCTCCAGGCTCTCAGATATTAGCACAGAGCCCAACCAGGGGCTCGAACTCACAAACTGTGAGATCGTGACCTGAGCCAAAGTCCGATGCTTAACCCACTGAGCCCCCCAGGCACCTCAAGAGTTTTTTTTAAATAACAATATACGTGTTGGCTTTAACACTATAGATATTTTATAGGTAATTAACTTCTGTATTTCTGGTGATACATTTTAAAAAAGATTGTTAAAGAAACAATTTGTGAGCATCGTAGAGAAAAGGAAGTGGTGATCAACAGAGCCAGGTGTGGATTTACTAAGAACAAGTCACGTCACACCAACCCCCTTTCTTTGGTAGATTAGGGAACTATGGTAGATTTTGGGTTGAGTGGGTGGTAGGGAAGCAAAAATAATGGAGGTAGATTCACAGAAATCTTTGTTTTTGAAAAAAATATGTATGTATGTCTGCTTAGATCAGACATTTGCTAGGCAGCTTACACTTTCGTATTTGATCATCACAGTAAGCCTATTAAAAAAATCTTGTCTTCCTAAAAATCAACTGATGACATAAAACACAGGATCTGCAACACTAAGGGAGAGTGTTGGTGGGAGAAGCTGGTTTGCTCATCCATGAGGCCCCCAAAACTGATCCTAGAGATTTACCTCCTTCCTATAGTTCCTCACACTCGTGCACTGGGCCCAAGAGTTAACAGAAGACTTTAACCCCAATACTCTGTAGCAAAACTGTAAAAGGGCTACAAACCATAAACAAGATTTTAGGAAAGATGGAGGGTAATAAAATGGAAATAAACATAGAAAACAACTTGAAACTGAATAATGCAGTTTACAAAATAAGGTTTATCGTCTTCAGTTTATAGACTTCAGAGATTAGAACTTCCGCTCACTACTAGATTACCTGTTTTAAATGACTCTTTTTGGCAAATCACTATGCATTTTCAGTGATTCCTCTTTGCCTCCAGCCACACTTTTAAGCTATAAACTGCTTTAACCTTCCTTTTAGAACCTTCATTTCCACTAATCCACCGTGTGAGCGTTTTCACCTCCTTTCCCACTCAGAGGCTTCAGAATGTGCCATTTATTTTGTCTCTATGCTCAAACCATTCTTCAAAGTTCATTCTCCTTCAGCACTCTTTTCTCTCTGCCCCAATTTTTTCATGTAGGTCTGTGTGGTTTGAAGGACCAGTTTCAATTAAGTTAGCTCAAGTGAAAGGTTTTCTTAGAGTAATATTACATGATTTCTCAGAAATAGTACTCAACATACTCTTTAGCCTTCTATCAGTTGTGATATTTGAGGCTTAAACAATTGTTTTGTTTATTTTTGTTTTTTCTTACATATGGAGAAATCTGGAGGTAGCTAGTTGCTGATTGTTTTAGTGGCTCAACATTTAAAGACCAGTGGCACTACTCTTCTTGGCCTTTTCTTCACCATCACAAGATGGCTGCTATAGCTTAAATATCACATCCAAGTTCAAAGAAGTTAGGAAAAGAAGGGAAGCCAGTCTTTTCCTTTGATTAGGATAGCAAAAACTCAGAGAAACCTACCAGTAGACTTCTGCTTATATTGCATTTATAAGAACTCTGTAACCCAGCTACTCATAAAGAAAGTGAAATCACAAGCCACAAGTGATTACTATTGAGACTATAGAAAGACCTTATACACTTTGATAAACATGAGGTATACAACCGAATAGAAAAAATATGCAGAAGGCAGGAAATTGGTAGAAGAAGAAATATCTTTGGTGAGCAAATTGAGAGAAAGATGCTCTATCACATTAATGATCAGGCAAATGCAAATTATGACTACATTGTGATAGCTGGTCATTATGACTAAATATTATCCACTGAATTAACAAGAATTAAGACCTCTCAAAAATAAGTGTTGACAAAAATGTGGGGCTGTCTCCACGGCTAGTGTGGGTAAGGTAAAATGGTACAACGACTTGGGAATACAACCTAGGATTATCTAGTGAAGTTGGATGTGGGCAGATGCCTTGAGGTAGCAGTTTCACTGCTAGTGATTCCACACAGGAGACATGCATGCCAGTGTTCACAGCAGTATTTTTTGTAACAGCAAAAATGGAAATAACCCAGATGCCCACTGTCAGAAAAACGTACAAAGGATATATTCATATAATAGACCTACAACTATTGCAGTAACATGTATAAATACAAGAAATACAATTTTGAGAGGAAAAAAAATCAAAGGGAGAAGACTACATATATCACATAATGTTTTTAAAAGCTAAAAACAAGGGGCGCCTGGGTGGCTCAGTCGGTTAAGCGTCCGACTTCAGCCAGGTCACGATCTCGCGGTCCGTGAGTTTGAGCCCCGCGTCGGGCTCTGGGCTGATGGCCCCGCGTCAGGCTCTGGGCTGATGGCTCAGAGCCTGGAGCCTGTTTCCGATTCTGTGTCTCCTTCTCTCTCTGCCCCTCCCCCGTTTATGCTCTGTCTCTCTCTGTCCCAAAATAAATAAATGTTGAAAAGCTAAAAACAAGAAGGCTAAGCAATATATTTTTAGAGATACATACATATATGGTTATATGTTTTTCAACAGAGAAATAACAAAGCAAGAACAAAATAAACACAAAATTCAGGATAGTGGTTAGCCCTCTTGAAGGAGGGACATGGGATACAACACCCAGGTGAATTCAATGATCCTGCAATATTCTAGGTATTAAATTCAGTAGTGGATTAATAGTTGCTCATTTTATTATTATGCTTCATAACTTGTATTTCATATATTATATATTTATATGTCAAATATTACATAATAAGAAACAAGAAAAAATAGCTTTGGTAATAAGGATTAAAATAATTTTAATACATCATATTGCAAAAAACATGTTGGAGGGAGGCACATGCTCTGGTCAACCAGACATTTACAATTTTAATTGTTTTAGCTTTACAATGATATTTTAGTATAATAAAAACTGTATTTGCTTCAGTTCAGGTGGGAAAAAGAACATAAGCACATACAGACACAAATGCTATAGGGGAATTTATTATTACCTTGCAGCAACTTTGGGAAATAAATAAGTAGTTGAGACAAGAAGCAGGGTGATAACAGAAAGAGAGAGGCTTAATAATTTAATGTTAAAGAACAGTGCAAGTAGAGGAGTGGGAACAGAAGTGAGAATACAGCAATATGCAAAGAGAAAGTGGAAATGGAGGATGTAGATTATAGTGTCCTTTTCAAAATGCTTAGCAACAAAAGAAGAGAAAAAATTAGTTTCTGTCACCTTCAGGGAGTCTTCAGGACTATTCTTCCCAAGCCCACTGTGTTTTGCTTTTGTTTAATGCCTGTATTAGACAGAGGAACATGCAGGCCCAAGGATAAACTTTGTTAGGCATTTAAGAAAGCTTCTGAGGTTTCATGCCCAATCTAGGGACACATAAGTACCTATCCCCAAGGGTAATAGTGTCATTATTCAATCAGTGTTTCCTTTTTATTATTTTCACTATCATTTCAAGGTTATTTAAGTTATTCTCAATTCCAAATATTATACCAGAATCCAATCATGACAATAGACCAAAACAAATACCACCACTCCCAACAACAAAAACTCCCACCCCAAAAGAAAATGACATTTCTTAGACATTCTCTCAATAGAGGATTTATTCATTGCTTATAATCTGCACAAATTACAGATCCCATTTTAAAAAACAGGGAATGACTTAATACGTTTTAAAGGACTTTGCTTTGTTGATCCATTTTTATTTATTTAAACATTTTTGTAATGTTTATTCATTTTTGAGAGAGAGACAGAGCATGAGCACGGGAGGGGCAGAGAGAGAGAGACACACACACACAGAATCCAAAGCAGGCTCCAGGCCCTGAGCTGTCAGCACAGAGCCCAAGGTGGGACTCGAACTCACAAACTGTGAGATCATGACCTGAGCCAAAGTCGAATGCTTAACCAACTGAACCACCCAGGTATACCTTGTTGACCTATTTTTAAAGCAATTATCTGTAACTCCTCCAAAGGGCAAAAAAATCTGTTAATATATTAACTGTTTTCTTTACTTCCTTCTCAGCTAAGACAATCTGTTCTGGTGTTGGGAAAGGACAGGCAAGAACAATCTATCACCTCCCTATGTAGTTTTTCCAGAGTTCCCAGGTAAAATGCTTATTCCTGCTTTATGTGCCTGTTGTACACCAACAGACTTCTATCACAATATTCATTCAATTACATGCCAGTCTTGTTGATCAAGCCTCCCAGAGGGCAGAGGTCTTTTCTTGCTCATCTTAGTCTCTCTATAGTGTGCACTGGGTCTTGTATATACTAGGGACTCAATAAATGTTGAATGAATGAATGAACAAACAACAATTATTAATCAATAGGGTTTTTTGAATGTTTACTTTTGAAAAATCATTTTAAAAGTAAATGTTTATTTCAAAAGCTGTTTAAATAAAGCATTCTCCCTAGATTATGTCCAGCATATAATCACAATAAATATTTTTTGAATGAATACCAAATACGTAGATATCACAAGTAATTTCAATTTGTTATGGCCTTGCACTCTAGGGGCCTTGTAACTCTGGAAGTAAGGGAAGCCACATAAGCAATGGTACATTATTCTCAGTTATAAACTGTTTAAAACTTTTTTTTAAGTTTATTTTTATTTTGAGAGAGAGCTAGCGAGCACAAACACGAGCAGGGGAAGGGCAGAGAGAGAGGGAGAGAATTCCAAGCAGGGTCTGCACTGTCAGTGCAGAGCCCAATGCGGGGCTAGAACCCACCAACTGTGATACCATGACCTGAGCCAAAACAAAGAGTCAGATGCTTTAACAGACTGAGTCACCAGGCCCCCCCTAAATTGTTTAAAACTTTTAAAAGATATTCAAACAAAGGTGAAATACAGAATTTACTTAAAAAAAATTTTTTTTTATTTGAGAGATAAAGTGTGTGTGAGTGAGTTGGGGACAGGAGCAAAGGGAGAGAGAAAGAGAATCCCAAGCAGGTTGCATGCCCAGTGCAGAGCCCAACGTAGGAGCTCAATCCCACCAGCCTGGGAACATGACCTGAGCCAAAATGAAGAGTTGGATGCTCAACTGAATGAGCCATCCGGGCTTCTCAAAATTTACATTCTTTTTAAAGAAGAAATGCTTCTTCAAATACATTTTTGCTTGTGGGATATCACTTGGGGCTTTATCTTCAGAATCATTGAGGGAAATGTTATCCCTCCATTGTTTTTTTTACCCCTCTGTTTTTTCAGGGGCATCTGGCAGTTAAAGTCAGAGAAGTAGTAGGTACAGTTTTTGATTTGCATCTTACATCTTTGTATAAGAAGATATGAATAATAAGAAAACATACCAGTCCTTAACAACTGTAGAGGTTTTGACCTTTTATAGAACATTTTCCTATTATTTTTTTCCAGGATTCACCACTTCTTGACCAGAACACACAGCAGGGATTATCATCCCAATTTAACAGGTTAGGAAACTGAGATTACTAAATCTCTGCTAAGGTCCTCCTAGAATCAGGGATGAGAAGACTGCTCATTTCAGTTAAAGAAAAATTAATTGACACTTGTTAAAACGGTGAGGAAGACTATTACTAAAGAGGGTCAAAATTACTGCAATAGGAGAACAAAATTGTGCTGAAATTTGAATAAAAACAGCTGGGAATACACAGCCAACAAACAAGAGTGACTGGGTCAGTGGATGGAAAATTACCATGAAGAAACAGTAAAGCAGGCCAAAGGTGGAGGATAAGGAATTTGATCACGTATCAAAGGCATCAGACATCAAGAGGGGGATGACTTAGCAGGATTCATATTAATACTGAGCTCAGCCAGGCCAGACTTGAAGGCCTAGGTGGAATCCTAGACAAGTAGAAGGTTCAGAGGAGCCTAAGTAACGCTAGGACAAGTCTTTTGTCACTGCCTATCTTGGACCTCTTTATTATCCAATCCCTATGGATGAGGATGGCTGGCAGGGAGCCGACGCTCTAGGATCGAGGGTCTGGAGTCTAGCTCTCCCTCCCAGGCAGGAGTAACCGGCTGCCAGAGCTAAGGAGACCACGTCCCGCGACCACCGGACCCACGCGGGTCGGAGCAACGCCCCTTGCCTCAGACCCGAGTCGTCCCCAGAGTCGGCCCAACAGGCAGTGCAACCCACTTCAGGGGCGGGCCCTGCAGGTCGGGCGGGGCGGGGCCGGCACCCTTTATTTGCTGGTGCTCTTGGGCGGGGTTCCAGGCCCCGCCCCACCGCCCGTTACTGGCCGCATAGTCTCCATCTCCCTCCCCTCAGCCAGCGAAGGCCGGCGCTGGTCGGTCCCGCTCTGCCCAGCGGGAGGGGCCGAGCCCGCGTTCCTCCTCCCTACGGGTTTCACCCTTAAAGCACGAGTCCTGACGCTCCGCCTGTTGGAAAGGGTGCCGGGATCCGGACAGCAATCTGCCAGGGCAGGCCAGGGCCTACCGAAGAGGGCCTGAGACCAGGGAGCAGCCCCAGCTGGCACGCGAGCGTCTCGGCGGGTGAGAGCTGCGAGGGCAGGGGTCCCGGGCGCCATTGCTGGCCGCCAGAGCGCCGCCCGGACCTATTCCGCCCTCAGCTGCTCTACCCGCGCCGGGAGGAGCCGTAGCTCGGGGTCGTCGCCACCCACTGGCCCCGTGTCGTAAATCGTGTGCTTCATCTACCGCGCGCTGCGGGCCGTTGGGACCGAGACCATGTTTGACAAGACGCGGCTGCCGTACGTGGCCCTTGATGTGCTCTGCGTATTGTTGGGTACGTACGCGCCGCCGGCCTGAGGGGCGTGTGCGTGCGAGCCCGGGGTGGGGTGCCCCGGTGGGTACAGGCATGTGTCTTCTGGGAGGGGACTCGCCGAGAATTGCCCACGGGCGTGGGGGCGGGTGTGTGTTTCTGACGCGCGCACCTTTGCGGGGCGAGACTCGGGGGACGGCTTCCGCAGCCCGGGGATCCCGCTTTGCAGCCTGCACCTCGGTCCGTGTGTGGCTCCCACTGTCTTGTCTGTCGCCCGCCGGTGTGCTGAGCCTAGCCCTGCTTGGACGCTGTTCACGTCTCTGCGCTCCGTCCCTTGCTCCTGTCCTCTGTTTCCCGTTCCACTTCCAGCAGAGCCGGGTGGGCTCCTCCCCTCTCTGCTGTAGGGAAGCCCGGTCACTGGCACGTCAGGATCTGTAGAGACACTGGAGGTTTGATTCACTGGGTATTCTCAGTAATAGGCGCCCCGCCTGGTTTATCTTACTTGTGGGAAGCAGTTTAATTTTTCGTCTATAAAAGACTAGAACCTTCCTAATTAGAAGGTGTTACCAGGTTGTAAATTGTCAGGTTGCAAGTAGGTGTGAGGATGCCAAATTTCTGCCTATGGATCTGAAGAAACTGGCTGTTTGGTTGTGTATGCGCGCGTGCTCCAGACCTGCTGTTTCCTTCTCTGTACAGACCTTGCCATGGTGTAGCTTTCCATCTCCTGTGACAGCCCACAAGGAGCACTACACATTCTTTGGCTGCAGCAATTCTGGCGTTGGCTTCCTAATGGAAGAGTTCATTTCTGGGGCTTCACGTTCCCAATTGCTCCTTGCTTTTGACAAGAAAGAATTGAAGTCATCTGGATAAGGGATAGGCATCTGGATAAAGGATTGAAAGGAATAACTTTCACCTTTTTAATATGTATTGTGTGTAAGGTAATATGTTGAGAACTATCTAGACGTTGTGGGGGAAAACAAACAAACAAACAAACAAACAAACAAGCAAGAAGACCTGCTCGAGGTTTGGGTAGCCAGAGTCAGGTATCAAAGTAATGGTCGTGGCAACACCTCAGTGTTGGAGATCTGTGACTGTGGCATCCTTGGTGCAGGTGTGCATAATGGCTTTCACCGATAGGAAATATCCCCGATTTGAATCCAGTTTTCCACTTTTCCTGCCTCAAACCTGACCATTTAGGCGGCTGCAGTCTTGCTGAATTCTTACAAATTCTGTTTCCTCTTTTTTGAGGTAAAGTCCCTGTATTATTTATGAAATATTTTTATTGTTGACTGAGAGCTCTTTTAGAGCTCCACAGTGAATTTTTGGAGTTAAGTTCAGAAAAGAGAAACAGAATTTTGGAACACTATATTTTATAGAAACAGAAGTAATTCTTTCTCTCTTTCTTTTTTTTCCTCCTCAACCCCTTTGGAGAACTAATTCTTCAAATGTCAAAACATACTAATAACTACATTAAATATATTGAAATTTATTTACGATGAAAAATTTACCTTTGGTGAAGACATTAAATTTTATTGCAGTTTTAGATTTTTCTTTTTTTTCTTTTAATTCCAGTGTAATTAACATACAGTGTTATATTAGTTTCAGGTGTACAATATAGTGATTGAACAATTCCATATATTTCACCGTGCTCATTATGATAAATGTACTCTTAATCCCTTTCACTTGTTTCACTGATCTCACTACCTACCTCTCCTCTGGTAAGATGTTAAATTTTAAAATGTGCTAAAGCACAGTGTCACTAGGGCATTGTTAAATGTCACATATATTTTAGTGAAGGGAGAGGAAAATGTTTGGTGACAAGTAGTTTTGATAATTCCAATATATTGGACATTACCTGCCATTGCCACAGATTGTGTACTCTCAGAATTATATATCTATTTCCTCTTCTCCCTTGTGAGAGTTAATAATTTGTAAAACAAATGTCATGTTTTTTTCTGTGGGCCAAACACTGTACTAGGATAAGTGAAACCTCATACTGCTTTAAGTTAACCAAAGTTAATATACACAGTCATATGGTAGGTCTATGTTTTGTTTCTGTGTTTTTAAATTCATCTAAAATGGAGAACCCATTTGTAGTACTGTTTTATAAATTATAAGTTCTTCTGGTCTGTGTTTTCAACATGATGCAAATATCACATAATTGTACTGTAGAGGTAATAACAGTTTTATTGCTATAATTTTATTGACCTGACATTTTCAGGATTTATGATGGCTTTCAAAAAGATGAAATTGTGTTTTTGATTTTAAGTGTTTTTAATGGTTTTGGGAAAAACTTGCTTTGGGGGCTTAGGGATTAAGTATGTTTTAGAAAAAGATACCTGGTCTATTGAAACATGTTTTATCTGTTATTGTATTGCTCAAGTTTCTTTTAAAGTAATTCAGAAGATTTTCATGATGAGCCCAAAATTCCCTTTCCCTAAATAGAAAATGAAGTACTAATTTATTTTAATTTGGTAGATAAGATGACGTTAAATTTAACAATGTCAACTCTCCATTACAAACAGCAATGAAGGTGCTGGGATACAAAACTTTTTCATACTGGGTTTTGGAAGGCAATACATTTTTATAGCAAATTCACCTCTTGGAGTCTAAAGGTTATTTTAAATTTGGCTTTTATTCACTTTACTGACGGCAGGAGATTGACAGACTAAAATTATGGTAGCTTGAAGAGGGTTATCAATTTGGAATTAACTTTATTCTTTTTCTGTGGAGTATATACAGTTAAGAGTTGTCTATACCAACAAAAAGATGATTAAACACTTCTTAAATACAGGGTTATATGAAAGTGACTCATAATTATAATGTGAATATGTTCCAGGTTCTGTTAATGACCACCCCAACATCATACAGTATATCCATTTTAATTTGATGATGTAACATGATTGTGTCACATGACTACTTTATAATTTTATGGAGTGTGATGTCTGTTGAAGTGATCATTAAACATGTGCTGTTTGTGTTTCTACCTCTCAGTCATGTTTATCATGTAAAACATGAATTCCTCCATCTCATAAACCAAATGATGAGTTTCTTCGGTGGATCTGGTGAGTTCTTAGAAAAAGTCAGAATTTTGAGATATAATGTGTATTTGAAATGGAGCATAGTCTTGCCATTTTTCTCTAGATCTTTTGATGATGAGTTCTGTCATTGTAGAAAAGACTGGCTGTAAGTATCTAAGCACACAAGAAAAGCTGCTGGATAGGAAATGATAGCAGGCTGGTATGAAGGGAACTGTGTTTTTGCTCATTGTGTTAAATGATGTCCTGAATAAAACTTACTAGTGTTGAATTTCTGAGAGTCATTCCACATTTTATCCCCTGTGGCATAACGCTGCCAGTTACGGACGCTGAGTCCACTGATGGATTCAGTGCACATAGGTTGAAGGCTGATTCTGTCAGGTGCATGTTAGGTGCTAGGGATTCAAAGTTGATTAAGACAATCCTTGCCCTAAAGGAGTTCAGGGTCTAATGAAGGACGAATAAACGGCTTATAGTACATCCTGATAAGTGTAATAATTGAGGTATGGAATAGGTGCCCTTTGAGTACAGAGAAGGGACTTGTCTTAGACCTGATCCATTGCAAATAAATGGTTTGTTTATCCTTAGGGATGCAGAAGGGACAAAAATTACCTAGAATTACTTTTAGAATCTTTTTTTTCTTGCCCACCTTGATGTAGGGCAGTAGAAACCCAAGTAGGTACCCTACATTTATGACTTTTTTGTAGATAGTTCCATGGTGTCTAAAAGATTAAGGAGGAACTGGCAAAAACTTTTTGTATACTTGTGTTTTGCTGTGTGGCAATCATTTAGAATACCTTTTTGTGCTCCACATTCTCCTTTTGCCCCTCCAGATCTGTTCTCCACCTTTATCTGTGCTCTGGGAAGCAGATTCTGTGAGTTGTATCAACTGACCTCTTGGTTTATGGTTTCTGGTTTGCCTTGGTTGGTGGTGTGTCAGTAGGAGGCCTGGAAGAGCCAGTTCCTTCCTGCTGGATTTGTGTTGCTAAAGCCGTTCTGTGTTTTGTGAGTAGGTCACAGCTTCTATTAAATAGCCCTCTTCTGCCAGCCAGCCACAGTTACAGATCTTTCTGGGTTCTGGTAACCCCTTACTTGCCTCTTTAGGCCTAGTGATGATAATGGCTTCCTGATGTTGCTGGCATGGGAGTTTTCCACCATCCCTTGCTGCTTTTCTTAAATCCTGCCTCTGCGTTTGAAGATGGTTCCTTCATTAAATTCTGTTGAATACCTTTTTTTAAAAATTTTTTTTTTCAACGTTTATTTATTTTTGGGACAGAGAGAGACAGAGCATGAACGGGGGAGGGGCAGAGAGAGAGGGAGACACAGAATCGGAAACAGGCTCCAGGCTCTGAGCCATCAGCCCAGAGCCTGATGCGGGGCTCGAACTCACGGACCGCGAGATCGTGATCTGGCTGAAGTCGGATGCTTAACCGACTGCGCCACCCAGGCGCCCCTTGAATACCTTTTTTGAATGTGCTTTTTTTTTGTTTGTTTGTTTGTTTTTCTTGGGCCCTACTGATAACATTCATCCATGTCCAAAACAGATCTGAAGTAGCTTCCCTTTCTTCACTAACATCAGTTACAGCTGCCCATTATAGCAGGTGCAGACAGGAGCTCATGGGCTCCAATGTTGGCTTTCTTGGAAGAGAGGTTGGTCATAGTTTCCTTACCATGCTCCAAATGTGGTATCATCATTATGTCAAATCGTAGTCAATAGATTAAGAATAAAATCTGGCAGCCGATGATAGTAGGTGGTTGTGGAATCCCTGTTACTTATTCTTCCCTAGTAATTATCTCAATACTGATGTCATATGTCATTGCTGTAATACTGACATCTGCACCTTAAGTATTACCTCTGAAGAGTGATTCCCTTTCCTTTCCCTCATTCTGGACCCCTTTCTCAAGGGGAAAAAAAAATTAAATATTTAGTGAAAGATTTTCACTTGCTAAATAGTTTGCAGCATATTGTGCCTTCCCTTTTCTCCTGACATTCATTCATTCATTCATTCTTGAACATGTGTTTGCTTAGGTGCCTGGCATCGTGTTGGATGCTGAAGATAAAAATAAATAAATAGGACAAAATGCTTACCTGATCAGTAGCCATTTCAACCTCTGTTAACTTGTATTTATTTTTACAATGTTTTTTTAAATTTATTTTTATTTTTTTAAATGTTTATTTTTGAGAGAAAGAGAGAGAGCACAGGTGGGGGTGTGGGCAGAGAGAGAGAGGAGACACAGAATCTGAAGCAGGCTCTAGGCTCTGAGCTGTTTGCACAGAGCCCATCGCAGAGCTCGAACTCATGAACTTTGAGGTCATGACCTAGATGAAGTCACATGTTTAGCCAATGGAGCCCTGGGAGCCCCTATTTATTTATTTTAGAGAAGAGAGTGTGCACCTGTGTAAGTGAATGCAGGGGGTGGGACACAGAGAGAGAGGGAGAGAGGGAATCCCAAGCCAACTTGGTGATGTCAGCACAGAGCCCTATGTAGGGCTCAAACCCACAAATTGTGAGTTCATGACCATAGCTAAAATGAAGAGACACACCCTTAACCAACTGAGCCACCCAGAACTTCCTTTATTAACTTTTATTAAGCAAACCTCTTTTGCTTCTGATGAAAGGTCACTGGGTTTGTGGCTTTTTCATATAACTTTTCTATTCCCAGCTACAGAGAGAGGGATGGAATCTCAAAAAATGATCAAAAATTTGTTAAACTGGCATATTCTTTTGTTAGACTGGAATCCTGCCGCAAGAGTTTTTCTACCTTTAAGTGGCCAGTTTTGAACAAAAGCAGAGACCTGGAAGAAATTGCTACTGTTTGACTCCAGTTGGTTTTATACAGTTGAATTTTAACTTGAATTTACCTTGCTTGGAATAAAGTATGGAAATGTTTAGAGAATGTTCTTCTCCATAGATTTTATGAAATGTAAATTCTTCATTTATATTCTCTTTGAATTACATCCCTTTGGAAACTCAGGGGCGTGCTATGGATCTTGATTACTCTTTTTTTGTTTAGTCATTTTTGGCTGAGCTCTACCAAAGTTTCCTATGTATGCTCAGCTTGGGGGATTTTTTTTTTTTTTTTATTCTCTTGGATAAGAAATTGAAGTTTAAGTTGTTATTGTTTACCCTAGTAAAAAAGAGAATTTGGAAGAAAGTCACTAAACTCCCAGATTTTAAGTGAACCAGTTAAAATATAGCTTCAATTTTATGGAAAGGAATTTGGAATGTTAATTGTCTGCTTCCTCCTAATTTAGGTGGCTTAATTCAGCATTTGGGATGGAAATACACAGTCTCTGTAATAAGCTAGTTAAGGATTACATAGACACTGTCTTGTCTGATTTTCATTTTAAAAAGCATTCACCATTCAGATATTATGAACAGTGGATACAAGTAGCTTTCTTTTCTCTTCCTCCTCCTTTACTTCTTCCCTTCAGCCTTCTTGCTGTCTAGGTTTAAAGCCTAGATGGCTTATAATTTTTTGTTTGTTTTGTTTATTAATTAAAACTAGTCTAACATTGGAAATATCTTGTTTTTTATAAACAATTAATTTTCCTTTAAAATATTAGAGAGGCAGCATAGTCTAACGATGATCTCTGGATCCAGATTGCTTAGGTTTACATTTCACTTCCTCCATTTACTACTTGTGTGATCTTGGGCAGTTTTCTTCTTTGTGCCTCTCTTTGCTAATAAAAGTACCTACCTTATATGGTTGTTGTGAAGCTTAAGTGAGTTGTATGTAAAGAGCTTAGAACAGTGTCTTGCACTTAATGTGCATGATACATTTGTGAAATAAAATCAATCTTCTATAATCCTACTAACTGTAACATAATTATTTTCATAGCAGTAACATCAGCTAGTTTCGTATTAGGGGCAAAAACACTCTCAAACTTTGAAACATTTCTGATGCATACTCATGGAATGTCTTTGAAGCTTACAGAGCATATTGAAATAGTAGTGTTGTATCAGTCATGTGTAAAAGCCACATATATGATCTCCAAGTAGTGGTAATCCCAGCAGTGGTGGAAATTAATCTGTATAGGTCTGTGGTAGAGAGTAATTAAACAAATAAAAAAACTTTATACCATGCTAAGTCCTGAATTTCACCTTAATTAAGAAAATGGAGTTATCTGTACTCTGAGTCACCTTCACTACTTTTATTGCCTAGGCCATGGAAATGGTCATTCCCTATAAAAAGTGAACTTCATATTTTCAAAATTTGTGAATGGCCTTCATTGTACATCCTCATTTGTGCAAATTCTATTATTTGAATTCTTCTCTGCAGTTAAATGGACAACAAATAATTGTTGTGTAATACCTCTCCATACCCTCCTCTCCACCTCTCCATCTTTTTAATTTTTTTCATTTATTATATTCTTTAAATTAAAAAAAAATTTTTAATTCAGGAGTAGAATTTAGTGATTTATCGTTTAAATACAATACCCACTGCTCATCATAAGTGCCCTCCTTAATGCCTATCACCCATTTAGCCCATCCTCCCATCCATCTTTCCTCCAGCAACCCACAGTTTCTTCTGTCTAGTTAAGAGTCTCTTTTGGTTTGCCTTACTCTTTGTTTTTATCTTATTTTATTTTTCCTTCCCTTATGTTGAACTGTTTTGTTTCTTAAATTCTACATATGAGTGAGATCATACGGTATTTGTCTTTCTCTGACTGACTTTTCTGCTTAGCATAATACACTCTAGTTCCATCCACGTGGTTGCAAATGGCAAGGTTTTATTCTTTTTGATGGTTGCATAATATTCCATTGTATATACATCCACATTTTTATCCATTCATCAGTCGATGGACATTTGGGCTCTTTGCATTACTCTTGCTTTTTTCAGTCAGGTGTTTCTTTTGATGTATATTAATGTGAAATTTGTGTGTGTGTGTGTATAGATGTGTGTGAGAACAGTATTGTTTTTTTAAATATTTGACTTTGCATTATCTTTATTAAGCACCTATAATGTGCTTAATACAATGTTAATAGCTATAAATATTACTGTAAAAAAGATAACATTTCTAAACTAATATTTAAGACAGTTACAGATGTTTGTAAATGGCATGAAAGAGTTCAAACAAGGTAGAAGAGTGTCAGACGGTGGAGGGTGGCAATCTCAAAGAAGGCTTCTCTGAGGAGGTGATACTTGAATTAAGATTTAAGGATGAAAATAAGGAGGGTATGGAGGAACTGGAAGAAGATGATTCCAGATGATTCCAGGCACAGGGAAGAGCAAGTGTTGAGGGCCAAATGGTGAAGAGCATTTTGTAACAGGAAAGAGGCCAGTGTGACTGGAATATAGTATGCATCCATGGTATTCTTTCATTTCTTTTTAAAATTTTTGTATTAAAAAAATTTTTTTTTGTTTATTTTTAAGAGAGACAGAGACAGAATGCGAGTGAGTTAAGGGCAGAGAGAGAGGGAGACACAGAAGCAGAAGCAGGCTCCAGGCTCTGAGCTGTCAGCAGAGTCTGATGCAGGGCTCGAACCCACGGACCATGAGATCATGACCTGAGCTGAAGTCGGGCACTTAACTGACTGAGCCACCCAGGTGCTCCAATTTCTTTTTTCTCTTCTCTTCTCTTCTCTTCTCTTCTCTTCTCTTCTCTTCTCTTCTCTTCTCTTCTCTTCTCGAGAAAGGGAGAGAGAACATGAGTGGGGGAGGAGCAGAGGGAGAGAGAGTGAGGGAATCTTAAGCAGGCTCCATACCCACTGCAGAGCCTCACTTGGAACTTGATCCCAGAACTATGAGATCATGACCAGAGCCAAAATCAAGAATCTGGTGCTTAACTGACTGAGCCACCCAGACCCCTCTCCATGGTATTCTTAATAGTGAATTTTGTAACCAACTTCTAAATGTCAAAGTGGATAATAATAATAACTGACATTTGTTTAGTGATTACTAGGCCCTGTGTGGCCTGTAAGGTCTCTTAACAACTTGCTCAGGGAGGGTAGTTTGGTTGTCTGTATTCTGTAGGTGATAGAACTGAGGCCTAGAATATTTGGGAAACTCTCCCAATGGAACCCAGCCAAGAAGTGATATAATTGGGAATTGGGAAATGGATTTTTAAGGATTATAACTTTTGAATGCAAATTGGTCAATATTTAAGAAAGGTACTAATAAATGGAGAAGTTGACAAAGGAGAGGTTTAGGAGATTAGTTGATTGTAAAAACAATGATTATTTTTAGGTAGCCTAACTGTTTTATGACTATCTTAATTCTATATGATGTGACTTCAGAATCCATTTCTACCTAATGATATTTTGAGCATGTGCCTGCTACCCAAAGGAGGCACTTTAATTTTTCATAACTCAAATTCCTAATTACTACTAAGAGTTTGCCAAGACAGCATATCATCCTTGAATTTGCCCTGTTAAGTAACATACCCACAGACTTTTTTTTTCAGGTAGCATTGTTGTTGGCATTTCTATACAGGAAAGGAAGACTTTTGGTCTTCACTATATTTCATGGGAGTCATGTGTGTAGAGTTCAGAGTCACCTTTGGGAACTCATTACAGCGGATATAGTTAGAATCTCATGGTTTAGTTCTCATTTGTCACTGTTTGGAAATGTTTCCTGAGTCTTTTTCAGGGTGGGGTGCCCAGGAAAATGACATATAGGAAATGTGTCCTAGATGAGCTCTTGAGTTAATTGGCAGCTTGTTAAGTGAGGTTCTGCCTTGCCTTTTGGTACATTTACATCAGCAGTAAGAGAGATGGGTTGACTGCCTAGGCGCTTGAGGGGTAAATGAGGAAAAGAGAAGAAAAACATTATTCATTGAATGCCTAAACGAATCTTTTGTAAATTTCTTACATAAACTCAGGCAATCATCATAAAGCTCTGAGGTTTTAGCCTTACTTTATGTCACAGCATTGGAATACAAAAATGGGTGAAAAAAGTAAACAAAAGCCTTGGTTCTCAAATAGCTCTTGTTTACTGTGGAAGACAGACTCATAAGAAACAGTGACAATACTGTATAGTAAGTTGAATGCCTGATATTTCCTAGCTCTGAGGTTACTAAGAGTAAGACAGGGTCTCTACACCGAAGAGATATGCAAAGGCTTGTAAATGGAGATTGGTTGGTATTTTAATGAAGTCTATCTGTATTTCAAAATGATTTCTTCTTAAACGGTTGCTTTTACTTTCCAGCATAAATAATGTGCACCTTTGGGCACATTACTTTTGTCTAGTTCTAAATTCTGTAAATAATTCCTGTGGAAAGTTCAGGCCCCATTTGTATTGCTGGATAATGACACAGGAGGTGGGTGTTCAGAAGGTGTGTGGCACATGGTAGGCATTCAAGTATTTGTTACATGAATGAATAGGCAATACACTTGAGTCAGCTACTCTTCCAGGGTTTGAATTCTAGACCCATCTATTAATAACTGTATGACACTGGGCAGGTCACTTCACCTCTATGAGTTTCGTCATCTAATGAGGAAAAAGATGATGCTAATAGGGCATTTTTCATAGTGCTGTGAAATTAGCTGAGATAATGTATGAGACAATGTATATGAAGTGTTTAGCACAGTGAAGTGTTAAGCATAGTCCTGGCCTGTGCTGCTGTTATCATTATTAAACTAAAAACCACTTTGGTACCAGTGACCCAGTCTGTTATTTAAATTTAATATCATGTGCTGGTGACTCTTCTTTTGGAACATTATTTAGTGTTCTAGTTTCAGTTAAAAATTGTTTTTTCTTAACGATTATTTATTCTTGAAAGAGAGAGACAGAGAATGAGCAGGGGAGGGGCAGAAGGAGAGGTAGACACAGAATCTGAAGTAGGCTCCAGGCTTAGAGCCTGACTTGGGGCTCAAACTCATGAACTGTGAGATCATGACCTGAGCCAAAGTCAGATGCTTAACTGACTGAGCCATCCAGGCACCCCTAGTTTCAGTTTAAATGACATTGACATTGGAAACTGGTTTGTATTTCAGTTTTTAGTGCCCAGATCACTTTGGGAAATGTTTTTATTACTTCTAACCTATTTCTCTGTGGAATCAGCTCACAAAGATCTTTTGATTTTGCTTCTAGGTGAGCAATATTCCCACAACTCATAGGCAAGGTACCCAAATGAATGTGGCTGGAGAGAGAACAGTGTAATAGAATAGTTGTGTGAACTAGTAATAGCATGGTTTGGATAGTCCTAACTCCTCTTAGTACCCATTTCCTAAAACATGGAGGTTTTATTTGTTAAGTATAAACTTATCAAGACCCAACTTGAGGTTGAAGGAGCTAAACATAACCAGTTCTCATCATAACTTCTTTTCATCAATAAGATTTTGTATTTTCTTCTTTCCAGAGTTTAAGAAATCGGTATATATATATAGTGATCACACCTATCTGCAGTGTTCTGAGATAGCCCTAACTTTAGGTAGTAGCCTTCTTCTGAGAGACAGTTTGTTAAATATATGACCAAATGTAATTAAAATTCATACTTTTATGATATTTAACTTAAAAACTATGTTTTTGGGGCACCTAGATGTCTCAGTTGGTTAAACGTCGGACTCTTGATTTCCTGATCTCATGGTTTGTGAGTTTGAGCCCTGAGTCAGGCTCTGTGCTGATAGCTTTGAGCCTGTTTGGGATTCTCTATTTCCTTCTCTCTATGCCCTTCGCCGATTCACACTCTGTCTCAAAGTAAATAAACTAAAAAAAAAAAAAAAAAAAAAGTAAACTTAAAAAAAAGCTCTTGAGTTTTCAGTCAGCATGCACAGCTGTCATCAGAAGAACAAAGGTAGTTTTCACACTAATGTGTGGAGAACATAAAATAGCTTGTTAATTATTAAATCCCATGGGGCGCCTGGGTGGTGCAGTCGGTTAAGCGTCTGACTTCAGCCAGGTCACGATCTCGCGGTCCGTGAGTTCGAGCCCCACGTCGGGCTCTGGGCTGATGGCTCAGAGCCTGGAGCCTGTTTCCGATTCTGTGTCTCCCTCTCTCTCTGCCCCTCCCCCATTCATGCTCTGTCTCTCTCTGTCCCAAAAATAAATAAAAACGTTGGAAAAAAAAAATTTAAATCCCCCCTCAAAAATAAGTAAGTAAAATTAAAAAAAACCTGTTTTTAAAAAAAAACATAGTTTTTCAAATGACATCATAATTTGATTTGGAAAATATACCTAGCATAGTTAGGCAGTGTAGCAGAAGCAAGTGATGTTTATTGTATTTTACTTTTTTTTTTTTTTCAAATGGCATGGATAAGAGAAAGGAATTTTAAATGGACTCCTTTCCAAATATGTATTGTTTCTGACTCAATGGCTCAGTTGGGAAAAGGTTTCTTAAACTGTGATGTTATCAAAACTTGCTAGGCAGGTTATGGGTAATATTCAACTTTATAGCTAGTGTTGGGTATCTAAATTAATACTAACTTTATGTCTCACAGTATGAGTGAGAGTTTAAGTGCTGTCATTGAATGTAGTCTAATTATGAACCAAATCTAATTGCAAGTAAGTAAATTACCTTTTATGGAGATAGGTTTTTAAATGGGCCTTCCCCCTTGCTTAGGATTTGATATAGTGGAGGTTTTGTCGTGAGTGGCAATTTGTTTTTGTAACTTTATTTAAATACTTTAGAGTATGATCTAGCAGTGAAGGCAGTTGGTTTGGAAGTCAGATTCTGGTTTTGCTTCTGCTATTCTTTCTGATCACATGGGCAAGATCTCATGGGCTGCTTCATTTATTTATGTGTAATTTCTAATGAGAATAATGTCTGCCTTGCCTATCTCTCAGGATCACAGTGGTAAGCAAACCGTGCTGATTAAGAAGAGTCAGTTGCTGCAGAATATATTAACAGCATTTGACACCAGTGGACTCAGGGTAGGAAGACAGAGAGCACATAGTATACGAGGGGGTATTTTGAGCAACTGCAGCAGACCTGTAGGAGATCAATTATAAGTCTAGTCTGGTGAAGAATGGGGTGAGTGTTATTGTCAGCAGAAAGTAGGAAAAAGCTGAAAACTGAAGTGTTTAGGAAGTAATGATAGGCACTGATACAAAGTAATGTAGACCACTCCCCCTCGTTTCCTCTTTTGCCACACTTAGGTACACAACTTTATCAGTGACCAGGTGGCTCATGAAATCCTGGAACTAGTTCGTTATTCTTGTCTTAGTCATACTGTGACAAATGGGAAGATGTGCTACCTTGAAAAGCCATTGTAAAATATAATTTGGTCAGACTGAAATTTTAATGAAGGGATTTTTGTTTTTTAAAAAAGGTGGAGATTAGTGTTCACCTACTATTTAATTAAAAAAGGAAAGAAACTACGATTTTAATGTAGTCTGCTGAATATCAGATTATTGTATCAGTAGTAGTTTGTCTTCAGTAAAGTCTGTCAGATTCTTTTGGCAAAGATCTAAAACACCAAGGGAATCTCTTCTAACATTGTAATCAGCCTGTGCTATGCTCTATTCCATTGACCTGCAGAATAATAAACAGGTGAGAGATGGTCCTTGAAATAGAGTAATTACATTTTCTAAGATTTTCAATTTTTCTCAGTACTAGTCTTGCAGTTCATTAGCTGATTAATGATTGGAATGGTAACACCTGAGTGTTACTGTGTAGCTGTAGCTGGCTGCCTGATGATTACTATGTGGGGCGTTGGGACCCATTGGACAGGTAAGGAGTTTCATCTACCCTACAGCCATGGAAACTCAACATCGATTAGAAGTATGGCACCAGAATTAAGGTAACATGGCCAAAGTTATAAGAAAATCTTGACAAAATTGAGTACTATTTAAGAGCTTATTTATTTGTTAGCTAATAATTAAAACATACATTTAAAAGCATTAAATTATTCAATAGCCATTACTGAAATTTTAAACTCAAGAGAGCCTCTTGATATGGCCCTGATGTGGGCTTTCGCTAAATAAATTTATTCTAATAAAAAGGGAGGCAAAAAGAATGAGGAAAAAGAAAAGAAAGGAGGTAAATATTGCTGGATGGTCTGTTTTTTGCCTTCAAAGGGGAGTTCAGGAGAGGATGAAGCTTCCTCAATAGGAAGAAGGTTGAGAAAATTAATCATGAGGATGTGTGCTTCACAAGGTCTGAGATTGCTTGCTGCCCAGTAAAAAGACTGTGGTGGAGATTCTGATTTTTCATTTGGAAAATATAAGGATCACATAAAATAGATAAAATTAATATAAAATTAATGAAGTAAAGAGCTGGCCTTTAAGTTGGTCAGTTAATTCAACCTATGTTTAGGATTTACTAAGGGAAAAAATCAGATTGCTGGAAAAATGCTGTGATAGTTACCATATTTCACGTCCTTGGACTTTTCATGATTACAAATGATATACTGGGATAGGGAGACTTTATAACTTGGTCGAGTATTTTTTAAGTTAAAGTCTTAGTAAAAGTAGAGGAGTTTGAAATTTTGAACTATCAGAAAGAACAAACAATGAAATCTTACAATTCATACAGGTGCTAGCCATAGACATATTTCAGTGGATTATTTAAATGCAATGCAGTAGAAGGTGTTTATGTACTAGGAGATACAGACTTATTAATACTTAGTATAATAAAGGATGTGAATCATATCTGTGCATCCATCTTATAATTACCCAAAATAAGAGAGAAACAGGCTGTTCCATTTTAAAGAAGTTAGAATGCAGGGTGTCTTACCTTGTAGTTTCAATAGAACTTTATTTAAAAAAAAATGTATTTTACCAATATAGGAAATGATTTCCATTTGTTTTTAGTAACATATAAAAGTTTTTAGAGATTTTTTTTTTTGATTTATGGGATGCATTTTAAGTTAGGTGTGTGGACACTGAAAACATACAGGTTTGAGTTTGAATTCCACTTCTTTCACCTACAATTAGGGTAAATCACCCATGCTCACAGCTTCAGTTTCTTTATCTGAAAAGGGCTGGGTCTTTATCTGTATATTCTCTTAGGCTTATTTATTCTCCATTACATAGGAGTCATCTATTCCACAAGTATTTGTCCCTCACATGTTGTGTGCCACACTCTTAGAGGAGATGTGTATAATCAGACAAATAAATATAAAAATAAACTGATAAGTGCTATAAAGGAGAGAGATGGGTACTGTTAAGGTTTATAAAAAGTTTTGAATAGGGGCGCCTGGGTGGCTTGGTCGGTTGGGCGTCCGACTTTGGCTCAGGTCATGATCTCACGGTCCGTGGTTTCGAGCCCCACGTCGGGCTCTGTGCTGACAGCTCAGAGCCTGGAGCCTGCTTCCGATTCTGTGTCTCCCTCTCTCTCTGCTCCTCCCCAGTTCATGCTCTGTCTCTCTCTGTCTCAAAAATAAATAAACGTTAAAAAAAAATTTTTTTTTAATTTAAAAAAGTTTTGAATAGAAGCATGGGGTAGCTTTTTAAAATGATGACTTTGGATTTAGGGTAGAATAATAGATTAGGGCTGGAAAAGAATGGATTTAGGGAGATGAGTTAGGAAGCTGTTGAAATAGTCCAAGTGAGGAGCACCTGGGGGGTTCAGTTGGTTGGGCGTCTGGCTTTGGCTCAGGTCATGATCTCACAGTCTGTGAGTTCAAGCCCCGTGTTGGGCTCTGTGCCGACGGCTTGGAGCGTGAAGCCTGCTTCGGATTTTGTGTCTCCCTCTCTCTCTGCCCCTTCCCCACTCACACTCTGTCTCTCTCTCAAAATAAAATTTAAAAATGTTAAAAAAAAAAAAAGAAAGAACTAGTCCAAGTGAGATAATGGTAGTAAGACTAATGAGGGAGTGGTGCAGATGGAGAAAGGTGGATGGATTTAAGAAATATTTGGGAGGCAAAATGGACAGGTTTTGATGAAACATAGAATGTGGGGAATCAGAGAGAGGGAGATAACAAGGATAGTTCTGAAAGTTCTGTCTTGTTTAATGGATGGATGTTAATTGCTGCCAGATAATGAGTTGGGGGCATTAGATAAGAACGTGACCTGATATAGGAAGAGGGGTAGAGAAGAGAGAATGATTTTGGTTTTGAGCACCTTATGTTTAAGATGCTTTTGAGATTTTGAAGAGGAAGTCAAGTCGTTGTTTGCACAAATGGAGTAGTCTGAGGAGTAGTCTGAGTATGGAGAGTCACTGGCATATTCATGGTAGTCAAAGTTATAAAAATTGAAATCTCAAGCAGGAGTTATAAAGTGAGGAGAGAAGGTTTCAGACAGAGTTTTAAGAAACACCAGCATTTCAGATTGTTGGGAAGGAAGGAAGAACACAAGACTGAGAGGAAACCCTAATAACTCGGAGAATGTTTCCAGAAAGTCCAGTGAAGAGAGTGCTCCAAGGAGAGAGTGGTAACAATGTCTACATTCTCCTGAAATGTCAAGTAAGATAAAGTCTGTAAAGTGTCCAGTGGGTTTAGTTACACAAATGTCATTGATAGCCTTTTCTTATGTAAAGAAAGCAGTTTCCATATTTGAGTGGTCTGAGAAGTGGGTATTTGGTAAAGAAATGGAAATTGTGGGTATTGGTAATTACTTTAAAATGTTGGACTGAGAAAGGAGAGTATAGTAGAGAAGATTCCAAGCACTGGCCCTAGGAATCATTTCGGAGAGTGGGAGGAGATCAGTTAGGGGTATCAGCTGAAACACTAATAGGCTGGGATAATAGGTTCTTGTGGTTACCTATGACATGCTGGATGGGGAAGAATGATCTTGCCAGATACAGGAATACCTTTTTAAAAAAACAACTGAATTCCCAAGTGTGTGTGGTGAGGGGGAGGTTGGGGGGTAGGTGGGTTTTACACCTAATGTGGGGCTTGAGCCCAGGACCCTGAGATCAAGAGTCACATGCTCTACTGACTGAGCCAGCCTGGAGCCCCTAGGAATACCATTTTGAGATATATGGTACTGTGTAAGAATAGTTGGACTTCTTAAAGAACCCTCTTTGTTGAGAAGAATGGATTACTTGGTATCCTTGTTTTCCAAGTAACTATTACCAAGTATGGTGGAGTTTGGGATGTGGAGCCTGATAAACTTGGTTTCAAAATTCTGCTTTGCTATATATTCTTGATTTAGGTCACACAGATGGTTATTTAGTCCTGCCGAGCTTCAGTTTCTTGACTTGTGTGGTGGAGAGAATACTGTCTACTTAATAGATTTGTTAGGGATGAGAATCTGTGTAAATAAAGCACCTAGTACTTTTTTTTTTAAAGTTTATTAAAATTTTTTTTTCAGTGTTTATTTCTTTTTGAGAGAGAGAGACAGAGTGCAAGCAGGGGAGGGCCAGAGAGAGAGGGAGACACAGAATCCGAAGCAGGCTCCAGACTCCAAGCTGGCAGCACAGAGCCTGATGTGGAGCTTGAACTCATGAACCATGAATTCATGATGTCAGCTGAAGTTGGATGCTTAACCAACTGAGCCACCCAGGTGTCTCTATTTTTGCGAGAGACAGAGACCATGTGAGTGGGGGAGGTGCAGAGAGAGAGGGGGAGAGAGAATTCCAAGCATGCTCTGCACTGTCAGCACAGAGCCCAATGTGGAGCTTGAACCCATGCATGAAAACATGAGATCATGACCCGAGCCGAAACCAGTGCCCCAAGCACCAAGTACTTATTAGGCACTCAACAAACTAATGTCTGTGTGTCCTTTTTCTTGCTTCCCAACTAGCTGCTGTTTATTGTGTAGTTTCAGCATTGAATGTTTGCTCTTACTCTTGAAGTAATACTTGGTGGGAGTACCTCCTTCAGTTTATCTTCTGTATAAAATAACTTGAGTGGCACAAACATACATTTTTGGGAAAATGGATATATGATTTGCTATTGCAGTAATCATAACCATTAAAAAAAGAATTTTACCAGTTTTTTTGACTTGTGTGCATTTAAAAAAAAGTGTGTGTGTGTGTCTTAAACAAAGCTTACTAATTTAGATATGCCACTTTGGTGACTTCCTGCCAAAGTAAGAGTTCTTATATTTTTCTTCAGAGACACATCTTAGTATGACTATTTTTAGTTTTTGGATCCTCGCCATTTGCCGTAATTTCAGACTAGACATGATGGATCCACATAAATACTTCTAAGATTTACATTACATGATACATTTTTTAAAGGGGGACATGTGAACTGTTAAAGCAGGTGAGGTCTCAGGTCTGGATTTTATTTGGTTTATTTAAAATTTTTGATTTATAGTTTTGATTCTTAAATTATTTCTTACTCATCTTTTGAGGATCGAGATAACTAATTTTGTACCAAAATGGTGAAATCAATTTAAGTTGCTAAAGCAGTCTCCTGAAAGGTTTTTAAATCTGCCCCCAACCACCACCATACATAACCTCTTAAGTGGCATTTATGTATTACCTTTCTAGAAGATGACTGTCCTAGAAATTTTAAAAGTTTATCACTTTTCCAGCTTTATTCAAGAATCACTATAATAATGAACACATACTTGTTATTGTTTGGAATATAGACCTTATCACTGAGTGGGAGAAGTTGACCAGCTACTAATACAAGAGACTTTGTTGGTTAAGCGAAGTTTGTAGATGGGATTGCTGAGACTGGAAGTCTCATTGTAAATTCAGAGAGAGAAGTAAATTAACCATGTGTTCCCATCTGAACAACAGAGGCGTTGTTTTAAAAGCTTAAATAAAAACCAGATAGAACTCTATAGGTCATAATTTCTTTAAAGACTAAATAAACTTTTCAAAGAGGAACCTCTTCAAAGAGGAATCTTTCCCTTGATTTACTATCTTACACTGTTTTGTGAAATTTGTTGGCTATTGAAAAGCCTTTGAAGAAAGATAACTAAAACACATGTAGTTAGGGGAACTGGGTGGCTCACTTGGTTAAGTGTCCAGCTTTGGCTTAGGCCATGATCTCATGGTTCATGGGTTCAAATCCCACATTGGACTCTGTGTGGACAGTGCAGAGCCTGCTTGGGATTCTGTTTCTCTCCCTCTCCCTCTGTTCCTCCCACACTTGCACACGTGTGCTTGGGCTCTCTCTCTCTCAAAATAAATAAATAAACAAAAAAATAAAAATAATATACAGGTAGTTACTTCATGAAGTCCTCTTGTATATGTGTTGATACATTTTCCAAGTTAAAAATTACTTTTTCATTAGAGGCAGTAGGCAGAGGAGAAAGATCAGGGAATAAGCATTTATTGTCTTAATGTGCCGGGTACTATGTTAGGCACATTACTAGGCTCTTAGTTCACAACTGTTCTGGGAGGTATATAAATAGTATTTATTTGCATTCACCATGTGAGAAAATTGAGCTAGATAGGTAAGTAATTTGCCCATGTTCATTTAAGTTTAATAACTGGGAGAATGCCAAAAGTAAACCCAGCTCGGTGGAAAAGTCCCAGTTCTATGCAGGACCTCACCCTGCCACACCAAAGATTTCATGAGTAGTTATATAGAAGCTAGAGTGGCGAGTAGATGTTAGCTAGGTGGAAGGGGTGGGGTCATCATGTACAGTGTGGCAAGAGGTTTGGAACAGGTGAGGGGAATAGAGAAACAGGGTATGAGGCTTAAGTCAACATTTAGACTTAAACAAAATTTATATATAGCAAAATTCACTCTTTAAGGATACAGTTCTTTGAATTGAGACAATTTAGACGTCAGAGTTATGTAACCACCACACAAGATACAGAACTGATTTATTACCCTAAATTTCTTCTTGCTGCTCTTTTGTAGTGAACTCCTCCCACCTCCTACACCTCTGGCAACCAATGATTGGTTCTCCATCCTATAATGTCATATAAATGAAATCATGCAGTATGTATCCTTTTGAGTCTGGCTTCTTCTCATAGCATAATGCATTTCTAATTAGGGAGCCATTAATGATGTAAATGTTACTGTACAGTTTTGCTACAGTTTTTGGCCTTGAACTCTCAAAATGCTTATATCATCCCCAATTCCAGTTTCATGTAAACATAATTTTTTTTCAGTTGAGAAATGATTATAGTTACAGCTTCAAATATCAAAGAAGCCCAAAACAGATTTGTGATAAATGCCCAGGAGAAAGTAACATAGAAAAAAAATTAGCTGTCTCTCCCCACACCCTATTATGTCCACCGTCTCCTTGCCTTTTGAACATAGAAATCTGCATGGAAAGAGTGCTACTGACCGTGACCTTTGCCAGCTTGAAAAAGAAAGGGAACAGCTGTTACCATGAGAGGGTGGAAGGAATTAATGGTCCTGGCCAGTTGGCACTGTGTGCCTTTTGGGAAGGGAACAACAGGTGACCAACTTCTTGCTTTTTATTTTTGTTCGTGTATAAATAAATAGGCCAACTTTTTTTGTGTGTGTGTGCAGAAATCTGAGTCCATATTAAAATAACCTGTCCTTATAGTTCTGGGTATTTTTTTTTTAAAAGCTGTTTAAATATATACACACATTTATTTTAAGTATCTTAATGAATGAAGAGACTCCAGGGTTGAGTATATTATAGGTCGTTAGTGACAGAAAAGCACAGAAAGTAAAATTCTTTTGTAAATGTCACTTAGATATCCAAACTGCTTTTTCTCCCCTTTGTCCCAACTTAAGTACAAAACAAAACCCAGCAAGATAACTGAGTACTTTTTATAGTAAAACCGTCAGCCACAGAGATGTGGTCACTTTAAGCTGGTGACCAGAGCGCAGGTGTCTCTAAAAGCCGAGGGTGCACTGTTCTTTGAACTTGTGGCCCTGGATACTTCATGTGCCATCTCTGTGAATCATACCCAAACATACAGTTCTATCACTGATCCCTCCTGCCTGACTCAGGGCTCTTCCCCTTTTCCACCTCTACTTTGCATAAACTCATCTTCCTGCAGTACAGCTTTCACCCAGGCGTTTCTTGATCAAAGCCAATGCTGACTTTTCATTTATTTTTATTTTTATTTATTATTTTTAAAAACATTTTAAAATTTTTTATGATTTTTCATTTCTTATTGAGACGTATCTAAATTACTGACCTGGAACAAAACATCCTTATACTGCAGTTTTGTTTTGCTCATTCATATTTCTGTTATTTTTCAGTTCCCTCTACCCTACTTTCGTTGGATCATCCTATTTTTTTTTAGACTGCCTGGCAACAGATTGAACTCAGTGATGAATCTTTTTTTTTTTTTTTTTTAAGTGATCAATCTTAAATGCATTTCTAATTCCATTTCCCATTGCAGTTATGTCTATTAGTCTCTTTATTCCATTACAATTGCTTTGAATGTTTTTCTGTTTTTTTTTTTTTAATGTTTATTTATTTTTGAGTGACACAGAGAGATAGAACCTGAGTGGGGAAGGGGCAGCGAGAGAGGGAGACACAGAATCCGAAGCAGGCTCCAGGCTCTGAGCTGTCCGCACAGACCTCGACATGCAAACCACGAGATCATGACTTGAGCTGAAGTCGGCGCTTAACTGATGGAGCCACCCAGATGCCCCAAAATGTTTTTCTGTTCTATTAAAACCTCCATTTGTCCTCTGCTCTGTCATTTTTTAGCAAATGGCACTACATTTTAGCAAATGGTACACACTTCATTTAGAGGGTTTTGGGGTTAAATAAATACATCTTTGAAACCTGGATGCACCACTTACTATCACAGCTGGTAACCAGTAGTGTATATCTGAGTCTTACCTTTTCTAGCCCACAACCCTTCATTGTCCTGGTCCCTTCATTGTCCTAGTCCCTTCTATGGACCTCTTTAAGATCCCACAACTGAAAGATTGAAGCAGAACCCAGCTTTAGCACCAGCTGGTGTCTGTCCTGAGTGGCCAGTGCTGGTGCAGCACTAGTTGTTAAATACTTTTAATTTCACCCTTATTATATCTATGACTTTAATTAAGTTGCTTATCCTTTCTGACTCATCCTCTCATCCTTAAAATGGGGATGATAATACCTGTTTTACAAGGTGACTCTGTGCATTCATCCAATATTTGTTGAGGGCCTGCCCTGTTGTAAGCATTGACTTAAGTGCTTAGGATATATCAGTGAACAAAAATGTCCATACCTAATGAAGCTTGTGTTCTAGTATTGTTAGGATGAAGTGAAAATTAATGTTAGATGTTCAGTATGGTGCCAAATACATAGAGGTGTGTACGGTGTTTTAGTCTTCTTTATTCCCCTCTGCTACACTTTTCTATCAGGGCCAAAGGGCCAGGGGGATTATGGCCGCAGGGAAAGAGTGAAGCCAATAACTAATAATTAGGTGTGGCTTCTCCAAAGGGGACTTGCTTTGTGACTACTTTGCATAGCAATACAAATGAAATAGGAAGCTTTTAAAATTTTTTGTAAAAAAACCTCTAATTGACCCTGTTTTGGATGGTCTTTGTTGTCTACCTGTGGTTTCATTTCCTCCCATCTACCATGGATCTAGTTTTGTCCATTCATCCATATTGTCAAGTCCCCTCTGCATCCCCCCCCGCCCCCCCCCCGCCCCCCCCAACCCATTCTGTCACCTCAGTTCACTATCCTACCTTTTGTGCTACAGACAAAAAGAAATTGTTAGCCTTCTTCTGCCTTATTTGTTCTTCAAGGTATGGACCAAGTTACCCTTTCCTTCCTTTTTGTCCAGAGGACATATAAAGGTCACCTCTACCCACTTGCTCTTCACTTCTTAAATCTTGTCAGTCTTTGTGTTCCCAGTCCAAGTGCGGCAATTCTGTCAGTGACCTCTTGTCTGTTCTTTTTCTGCTCAGCTTCTTTATAAGTGGCATTTGTTAAGACCAGGTGAACTCAGTGGGTGCATGGCCTCATTGACCTGGGTTCAAATCCTAATTCTGCAACCTTTGTGGCCTTGGGCAGGTTTCTTTATCTTCAAATCGATATAATAGTACTTACCTTTTCAAGTTAATTGAGATTAGAAAACTGCAACGCGTACCATACTGTCAGGATATAGGGTAAGAGTTCATTAAAAAGTAGCTACTGTTACTGGTATTTTTTTAAAGTGCCCCTTCATTTTTCCTGGCATTATCTTTTCTTTCATATTGTATCCCGTTTTCCTGGTAGTTCCTTCCGTATTAGTTGGCTTTGTTGACTTTGTGTTTTCTTTCCAAGATTATGACTATTGTCTCTTTCACTGAGTGATCTTAATAAAATCTCGTGGCTTCACCTCTCCCCTTTATAATTGATAATTTCATATATTCATCTTTTTTCTTTTTTTAATATTTATTTTTGAGAGATCGAGAGAGAGCACGTGTGTAAGTGGGGGAGGGGCAGAGAGGGATGGGGAACAGAGGATCTAAAGCAGGCTCCGCATTGACAGTAGCGAGCCCAATCCAAAGCTTGAACTCAAGATCTGTGAGATCATGACCTGAGCTGAAGTTGGATGCTCAACTAATTGAGCTACCCAGGCACCCCCAGATATTCTTTTGTCTTCATTCTCTCTTGAGTGTCAGCTATATGAGTCTAGCTGTGTGCTAGACATGAAACATTTGTCAAATGATGAGGAGTAATAATTAGGAAGGGGTGCATTGAATCTGTAGAAGAAACCATCCATCTTACCTGCATACTTACTAGTTTCACTTGTTGGAGAAATTTTGAATGATTCTCTTTACTTTTGGACATTTTGTTTTAAACATTTGTTTTTTTTTATTTTGAGAGTGAGTGAGCAGGGGAGGGGCAGAGAGAGGTTGAGAGAGGATCTCAAGCAGTCTCTGTGCTGTCATCATGGAGCCTGTTGCTGGGCTTGATCCCATGAACTGTAGGATCATGACCTGAGCTGAAATCAAGAGTTGGACGCCTAACCAACTGGGCCACCCAGTGACCCTTTACTTATGGACATCTAATGATCTTTTTAAAGGAGGGGAAGAAAACTTCTGTTCAAATGTAACATATAACGTGTCAATTAGCAGGAGGATTTTTCATGTGATTCTGGAAAGAACATGCAACACCTGTTTGCAAAGAAAGCAAGAAAAATACTGTATCCCTCTCTCCTCCCCATGTATTTTGTTCAAACTTAATTGGACACCAAATAAAGAACATTCCTTAAGTTTGGAATGAATACAACTTTCTATAAACTGCGCAAGTAACACAAAATAGTAAAGAGCCAAAAAGTTTTTATTTACTTTTAACCTAGGACTGCTAAAAGGAGAAAATGAAAGGGTGTGTAGAGGCACATTTCACGAAAGTAACTGTAGACTTACTTGTTACACTCAAGTATACTATATGTAGAAAAATACACAAACATAGTTAAATTTACATATGCTGGATTTTTTTTTTCTTTTTGAAAGGGAAAATATTTTTTACATAAGGGTTTTACCCACTACCTTTTGGTAAACCATGAACCCCTAGAAGCAGTTCCCTCACCGTTTATTTTTCTTGTAAGTTTTGCTGAAGTTTCACATTTCTCTTCTGTAGTTTATAGCAAAGTATACTTAGACTTTAGGATGGCTCAGTCAGCCCACGTATAGTAGATTAAGATGTATCCTAGGTCACACAGAGCAATTCCACCTTCATACCCAGTCCTACTGAAAGAAATCAATTGTCTGTATGTAGACCAACTTAGTCTCTAAGAATCATGAACTTGACTGAATGGGACCTAAAAGAAAATGTTTTTCTTCTTTCACGTTTGTAGAGCAGGGAAATGGGACCCTGGTGGTTAGACTCCTTTCCTAAAAAAAATAAAAAAATTAAAAAAAAAAAGTGGTATGATGTGGTGAAAAGAAGAGGAACTTTTTGTTGAAATGCTGGCTCCCCTGCTTACCACCTGTGTAATAGTGGTTATTTGCCCTAGTGCATACCCACAAGATGTGTACTCTTGAGTTACTTAGTATCTCTGAGTTTCTGATAAGATTTAGCCCAGAGATAGAGGTGGTATCTTGTTAACAGTTTAATAATTTGATGTATTTGTGTTTTTCTTTTTTTCTTAAGCCTTTAACAAGACTAATAATTTCATTAACCTGCAAAAACTGATGTAGTTAGTTGATCTGACTTTTCCTTCGTTTTCCATTTCATTCATGTTTGATCTATATTCTTTTCACTTTATTGAGCTTTTAAAAAATAAGTTACGGAAAATAAGTTATTGTACTGAATGCTTGTTTCATCACTTTTTTAAATGTTTATTTATTTTTGAGAGAGACAGAGACAGAGACAGAGACCGAGTGTGAGTGGGGGAGGGACAGAGAGAGAGGGAGTCATACAATCCAATGTAGGCTCCAGGCTCGAACCCACAAGTTGCAAGATCATGACCTGAGCTGAAGTCAGATGCTTCACCAACTGAGCCACCCAGGCACCCCCTCTTTTTTTTAATGTTTATTTTATTTTTAAGAGAGAGAAAGAGCATGAGTGGGGAGGGTCAGAGAGAGGAGGAGACACAGGAGAGGGTTTATTTAGAGAAGCATCTTCCTATAACACTAACTTGAACACAGTATTCTCCATTACTATCCTAAAATATTATTGAAAATTATCTCTATGGCAGAGAATATTCCATTGCTTTTTATTTATTTATTTAAAAAAAAATTTTTTTTTCAACGTTTTTATTTATTTTTGGGACAGAGAGAGACAGAGCATGAACGGGGGAGGGGCAGAGAGAGAGGGAGACACAGAATCGGAAACAGGCTCCAGGCTCTGAGCCATCAGCCCAGAGCCCGACGCGGGGCTCGAACTCACGGACCGCGAGATCATGACCTGGCTGAAGTCGGACGCTCAACCGACTGCGCCACCCAGGCGCCCCTCCATTGCTTTTTAAACAGAGGTGTCTAGGGGGATAGATATGCTATGGTGTGTTTGTGTGTGTGTGCGTGCGTGTGTGTGTGTGCATGCGTGTGCCTGCCTTAGTCTGCTTGGTCAGCTATAACAAAATGCCAAAGATATGGTGGCTTAAACAACAAATTTATTTTCTCATATTTCTGGAGGCTGGAATTGTAAGATCAGGATGCCATCATGGTTGGGTTCAGGTGAGTACTCTCTTCCTGGCTTATAGATGGACACCTTTTTGTTGTGTCCTCTCATGGCCTTTCCTCAGGCATGCACACTGAGAGAGAGATCTCTCTTTTTTCCTCTTCTTTTAACTAAAATGTTTTTTTTTTAAGTTTTAGTTATTTTGAGATCTTGAAAGAGAGCATGAGTAGAGGAGGGAGAGAGAATCCCAAGCAGGCTCTGCACTGTCAGCACAGAGCCCAATATGGGGCTCTAACCCATGAACCATGAGATCATGACCTGAGCCAAAATCAGGAGTCAGACGATTAACCAACTGAGCCATCCAGACACCCCCTATCTTTTCCTCTTCTTATAAGACCATTCCTGTTGGATTAAGTCCTTGGATTTATGACCTCATTCAACCCTAATTACCTCCTAAAAGACCTACCTCCAAGTATGATAAAATTGGGGGTTAGAGCTCCAACATAAGAATTCTTTGGGGCACTGAATTCACTTCATAGGGATGTGCTTCTACACATGTGTATATATAAAATATATGAGCAGTAGAGATAATAATTGTGATGTATTTAACCTGAAGAAAGAGATTCATGCTTAGACAGTGACAGTCCAGTATTGAAGCTCATTATTGAAGATTCTTCATAAAGATATTGGAGTGTTACTGCAGGTGGTATAATATTATCATAAAAGGGTGGTTACCTGAGATACCCTTTTTACTCAGACCTCATAGACTACTCAGTTCTCACTCTCCTTAATGTCTCAGTATTTGACATTTTACCTTTCTAGATACAGGCTTGATACTCTTACCTCTGTTGGCTTTTGTATCACAACATTGCCCTATTTCTCTGTTGTTCATTCTTTGCCAAGAATGGCCAGTGTGTGCTGCTGAATGAAACAGACACAGCCCCCTGCCCTCTAGAGCATGGAATCATCTTTTCTTCCTTTCTCTCCTACAGTCTCTGTTCATGATTTCACTATGGATATTAGTCATTAGCTGATTGTTTTATCTCTGTTAGTTCTGATTTTGGCTGTTTCTGAACTGTTTGATTCCCCTGGCTTAAGTTACCACTTCTAATGCCAATAACTTGCATATTTCTCCCTACTTCTGATTGTTATCCATTACTCATTTAGCCATTTAGTGTCTTTTCATTTAGAGCCAGCTGTGTGTGTGCCTGGTGCAAAGAATACGAGAATGATAGCATCTTTGCCTTGAAGTTGCTGACAGAATGTCAGAAGCAATATATAATACAATGTGATAGATGAGTCTATAAGGTGCCATGGGACAGATAAGTAAGGCATGCCTGCCTTGGACTGAAGGGGAAATGAGAGAGCAAGTATCCCCATTAGAAGGATGAACATATATGAAGGCACCTAGGGTTCTGAAAACATAGTATGTTCAGGTAACAGTAAATGGTTCAGTGTGATTGGAGTCTTAAGGGCTACATGGGGAAGAGTGAAAGATGAGGCCAGGTTAAGAAGTTACCAGATTACCCCAAAGGCAATATTCTCAATAATACTAAACTAATTTTGTGCCATCATAAACCACCTTCCACTCCTAACTTCACATTTCTGTCCGTGGGACCACCATTTTATTTCCAAACCCTGAAGTTCACCTTCAAGTCTGCTTCAGTAATTGTGACTAGGCGTGAGGTTGAGTCATTTCTATATTCACAACACTCTTTCATGCATCCTTCTCTATTTTCACTGTCAACACACTACTTATCAGTTAGTTCCTGGATTGTTTCAAAGCTGTATGAAATGGTCACCTTTCTACTTTTTTTTTTTAAGTGAATTTCTCACATCCTTTATCTTACCCTGTTGCTGATCCTGTCTGAACAAAGAGCACAGTGATATTTTACTTCCTATAGGAAAAGTCCTTTTTTAGGCCAGTATTTTAAATGCTTCATTCTTTCTATTAAACACAATAATCTCAAGCACTGTTTATCCCCCAAAAAACAACCATAATTGAAGAATTAAGAGTAATCTGTAGCAGAGAACATTTTATTCCATTCACTTTGAGTTTTTTTATGAACATAATAAGTATTTTATACTGAACAAGCTTTTCCAGACAACACGTCTCCTGCCTCCCGGTCTTGCGTTCTTTTCACAGTTCTAATCTCTTAATTTATCCAGATCACTGGCCTCCTTGGGAGGCCATATATACATTGACTCTGGAATCAGCCTGTGTTGGAATCCTGGTTCGACTATTTATTAGTTTCAGCAAGGTCTGCATTTGTCTAAGCCTCATAATAACTTTGTGTGAAAAATGGGAGAAGTGGTATTACCTACAGGGTTGTAGGTAAGGATGGAGTTACTCTGCATAGCATAGTGCCTGTCATGTGTGAGCATGTAATACATGTTGGCTATAAAATGTTATATACCTTGAAAAACCCCTTGCTCATTCCCTGTCTGCTCTTGTTAGTGCGACCTCCTGCTATGCATGCTTCCTTATACCACGAAATGCTCTCCTTGAGCCCCTCCCTATTGCCTATAGTTTACCTGCTGTTACAAGTTCAATTCAGTTGCTTTTTTAAAAAATCGTCTTTTCTAATTACTTTGGTTCACGTTGACCTCTGAATTCCTATAGGACCTTTTATACCATTTAAGAAATTAGCCATACTTTCTTTTTATGGTATTTCTTTGTAAATTTGCAAACAGTAAGATTCATTTTTTGTCATACATTCTGTGAGTTTTGGCAAATGCTTAGAGTTATGGATAACCATCACATTTAAGATACAGAACAGTTTCATCACCCTCTAAAAGTTTATCTTGGTATTACTTTTTAAACCATTTCCTCTAGTGTATATTCTGTGTCTACACGTACAGTTTAGGCTCTTGAACCCAGGGTCTGTTTTATACTAGTTTGTGTCTCTCTGTATGGCCTAGGCTAGTACTGAGCTAGTAGTGAGTAAATGCTTGACTGTTTGAATTAGATGAAACAAAGCATAAAAACATGGTAAACTTGAGCCTATTACAAAGCTACTAACTTATTTAACTTCTCTTTGGTCTCTCATTTTATTTGGGTGAAAATTTCATCTTTCCTGTATAACTTACTGAAGTGATTTGGAGCCTTGCCAGGGCTAATAAAAATCATTTTAAATTTATCTTGAGGGTAAAGACTGAAAGACTAGTTTCTCTCAGTTTTTATTATCAGATGTACTTATGGTTTCTATTTTCTTTCTTTCCCCTCCTTGACTATTTTTGGCTGTTATGATATTGCTCAAAATTAATGTATTCACAAAGTTTTCCCTTTTTTTTCTTAAACATATTTAAGATACTGAACAAGTCAATTAAAAATAAATTAATTACAAAATGTAAAATATAAAGCCTTCTTGTTTTTTCAACTTTATTTTTCCATGGGCCAATTCCATGGGGATTTCTTTATTGTATGTTTTTAAAATCAGAGGTCAACGCAAGTAAGAGAATTTATACTTGATAAAGGTGGGGCTGATTATGGACAAGCTAATGCTGCATGGTTTCCTTAATCTTCACTCTTGGGTATTTTGGAATATTGATCCTTTTCAAAAAGTACCAAATATGGTTAAGATTTGCATCCCATTCAGTAGACTTTACTTCCTAATGAAGTGAACTGAATTTAACCATGTGTGTCTTTTTTTCCCTTCCCCAACAGCTTCCATGCCTATGGCTGTTCTAAATTTGGGCCAAATATATCCATTTCAGAGAGGCTTTTTCTGTAAAGACAACAGCATCCAGTATCCGTACCATGACAGTACCGTCACATCCACTGTCCTCAACATAGTGGGGCTTGGTTTACCCATTTCCTCTGTAAGTAAATTAATAAGTAGGTAGTGATGGGTATGTTGTGTGGAGGTTGGATGAGGTGATGGAGTTGGGGTGGGAGTAAATCTGTAGCACTGTCTTCACCAGTGTTGATATGGTGAATGACTGAGGAGGATACCCACTGTTTTAACCTAGAGACATTGTTACTTCAGTTACAGGGGGATGTTACCCAAAACAACTTGATGTTATCCTGAAGAATTAGAGAATGATTATTTTACAGTGGAAGGGTTCATTTAAGTCATTTGGACCAACCCCTTTCAGTACATCAGTTTCTTCACTTGCTTAAGCCCAGTAAGCTGTTTTATGGCAGAGCTATAACTAAGATGATGCTTATTTTATCCTATTTTAAATGAAAATTGAAGCTATAAAAAGGAGATAGATTTATTTATTAAAATCGAGAAAACACTTCAGCACAAAGAATATCAATACATATGCAAAATAAAATCCTCGGAATACATTAAAACTTACTATTTTAAAAATAGTATTGACCTAGATAGTTTATTGGTTTATAGGATAATTTTGGTTTTCATTTTTTTAAATAACTGGGAACTTTCCTTCTAGGTTAAGTTTCACAAATTAGGGTTAGGATTGGCCAATGAGATTTTGTGATTACTGTCTTTTATTTATTTATTTTTTTCATGATTACTTTTTTTATCCTTGGCTGTGATTCCTGAATCTTGCCCTTTGCTGTTTCTCTTTATGTGACTTGGAAATAGAAGAGAAGGAGCAAAGATTTACTCATTGAGTATCTTGGGAGTGTAGCAGTTCCTGGTGTATTTCTCCTTTTGACCAGTTGTCTTTTGGCAGTTGGCTTCCCCAGATGGTTGACTTAAAAACTTTGTCTTAGCAGACCTCGCAGGCTTGTTTCCATCATAAGACTGGCTAGCTTTCTTTCCCTATTTTGCCCTGATGGCTAAGAATAATATCCTAACTACTTCTTTGGTTTTCCATTTCATACCTGAGTTCTTTTTTTTCTTTTTCACTAGCAGATTTTTGTGTTGTTTTGTTTGTTTTTGGATGGTCTTTAGTACTTTATTGTGGAAGGTAAAGGGTACTGGGTTTTTGTAATGTATCAAGATATATTAAATATTTCCTTTTATTGTCTACACATTCTAATTTGATTGTAAGTACTTTCATAGGATTAAAAGAGGAGAAAAATCTGGAATTTACTTTAGGGAAATAATTAATTTTTCCCTAAAAAGTAATTTCCATCATAATTGGTAAGGTTTATTTTAGGCTTCAAGCTTTTGAAACATTGTGCAGCAAAGCATATAGTATTGCTACTTAGATGAAAATAGACTGTACTGTCTTACGGTAACTGTACTTTGTATGAAGTGCAGGGTGTTTATTGCAGCTGTTATTTTGAGCAGCTATAACCAGATAAAGTTTTTAAAAACTATCCCTTTACTTGAGGAGATAATTGCTTGACTATCAGGAAGTTACTTTTAGTTGTTTGACTTGGTACATTTTATCTGTTTCTTTACAAAGGTTAGTTATATAAATAATAGATACTCATTTCTGAGTTTAAGAAAATCTGTTATATAAAGGAAAAAGAAATCACCCTTAGTTCTACCACCTGAAGACAGTTAATATTTTGATGTTATTTCCTTTAGTTGGACATTTTTTTAGGTCATTATGAACACATTGGAAATTCTGTTTTGTTCCTTTTTTTTTTTTTACTAGTTTAATAAAATTTTTTGAGTTATTAATAAATATCAAGCACCTTTTAATTTAATAGCAATAAAGCTAAATTTTTAAAAAACAACAGGAAATGACTTAGATAGGAATCCTTGGGTTCTTCAATACTAATTCGCATAAGGTTGCTATTGAGTGAAGTGACCTGGTATAGAAGACAATTTTATTTTCTGTAAAATGGTTTGTGTTTGATGTAACTTAATATGCATACATACTTTATAATTGGATGAGTACTAAGATTTTAAACAGTGACTTTATTTTACAATTTGAGGTCTATAATCTTTTTAAAAAATGCGTTCTGTACTTTTTATCAGCTAATCAAAAAAGATGCAACATTCAGAAAATTATAGATCTCTATGTTTTTGGTCTTAAGGTTTCTTTTTGGGTTTTAAGAATCCACTTTTTATTTGACATTTTTTTTTTCCTCTCCTTTTGACTTCAAGTAGGTTTATCTTCTCCCTCTGTAATTCCTCATACATTACTTTCGTAAATTTTTACATTTCTAGAAAACGGTAAAATCCTGAATTTTCATGCAAACTTTCAGAGTAATGATAGTAATGATAAAGTAAGTGTAAATCCCAAATCCCTGTGTTGCAATGAATTAGTGCACTTTTTCTAGAGTTTAAAATGTATACAGTTTGGGAATAGAAAACTGTTGTCTGTGTTTAATGGGTTATTTTACATTGACTTGAATAGTGAGTGTGAGTAGTTGCTTTTTTTAAGTCTTTTTTTTTTTTTTCTTTTCTGGTTGAAACTTTTTTTTAGGTCTTGATTGCTCCATGGTATAACCTTGTAGTAAAAATGTTTAGCCTAAAGTAATGGTATAGACTATTTTCTGTGGCCAGCTTATAAAAACTCCTAAAGAGACACTGTATATTATTCACAGTGATGTCAACTGCATCATGACCAACTGTGGGTATATTTGGATATATGTGAAAAAGGCTTAGACTGTTTATATATAAATTTTCTTATAAATTAGTGAGGAATAGATGAATGCCCTAAAGTAAAGTGAGTAAAGGGCATGAACAGAAAGTTGTCAGTGGAAGGCAAAAATTGCCAAAAATATTTTTAAAAAGATGTGATTTTAAAAAAAAATCAAAGGAGTTCATTTTAACTTAATTTTATTTATTTTTATAAAGTTTATTTATTTATTTTGAGAGAGACAGAGAGAGTGTGAGTAGGGGAGAGGCAATGAGAAAAGGAGACAGAATCCCAAGCAGGTTCTGTGCAGTCAGCATGCAGATCCCGAGGAGGGGCTCGAATTCATGAAAACGTGAGATCGTGACCTGATCCACAATCGTGAGTCAGACGCTTAACTGACTGAGCCACCTGGGTGCCCCAAAGGAGTTCATTTTAAAGCAACACTGATAAAATGGTTTGGCCTGTTACATTGGCAAAGGTAAAATCTTTCCCTAGCTTGTCAAGTGTATAAAACAAGTATTCTCATATCCAAAAGTGGGTAGAAGTATAAATTCATGTTAGATGAATATATGATTAGACCTAGAAATTATGTTTCAAATAGTTTACCCTAAGGAAATAGTACCAGTTTCTTGCAAAGAATTAGTTACAAGAATGTTTATTACAACATTATTTTTTTGTAGTAGAAAATTGGAAATCAATTAGTTCAGCTTTAGGAGACTGTTTATGATTTACCCCAGTGATGAAATACTGTAATATCCATACATTTTATAATTTTTGATATTTATTATACTAGAAAGATCTCTTTAATATATTAAGTGGGAAGGAGAAACAGAAGAGTGGTAATGGTTCTCTCTGAATAGTGAGATTATTAGTATATGAGATTATTTCATTTTATCTCTCATATTTCCTATTTTATTTCCTCCCATGAACACATACAATTTTTCAAATAAGGAAGGCTATTTAGAAATTTTTTTTTAATTTAGTAATTTTAAAACCCACTAGAAAGTTTCCCATTTTCATTTTGATAAACATGAAGCTTAACTGTCTGAACTGTATACCCATTTTCACATAGTTTTTCCAGAAGCTTAACTGTTCACTTTGTGGGTTTAGTTTAGTCTGTCTCCAAGAAAGTACCAAAAGAAAAGATTTAAATAATGATATTTAAAAAAATATTCCTTTTAATGTTTATTTTTGAGGGAGAGAGAGTGTGAGCGGGGGAGGGACAGAGAGAGAGGGAGACATAGAATCTGAAGTAGGCTCCAGGCTCTGAACTCTCAGCCCAGAATCTGATGTGGGCTCAAACTCATGAATTGTGAGATCATGACCTGAGCCGAAGTTGGACGCTTAACCAACTGAGCCACTCAGATGCCCCTAAATAATGATATTTTGAAGATGCATAATAAATAAAAATAAAAATTTCACTCCTTGTCCTTGTTGGGTTGTCTGTGGACTTGAGTGGATTTACTGATAAACCCATATCTCCTTAAAGACAGAAATTTTGTCTTGCATGTAGCGGTATACTATAATCCAATTCTGACGGTAACCACCCAGAATTGGCATTAGATTCCACTAGTTTAAGGTCATAGTCTCCAAAAAGACTGTCCTTACTTTAGTTGTCAGATGTGAGTTTGAGGGTCCGCAGGTCACCCACACTTCTAACCAACTGGCTACAAATCTAGAGGATTTCCATGACTTCCTACCCCTACAAGACTGCCCTCACTTGAGATAGCAGTCACAAGTTTGGGGGTCTCCAGGCCACCTATACTTCTCATCAATCTACTACAAATTTGGAGGTTCCCAGGACCTCAATTTCCCTTGAGGGAACCCTTGAGGTTCCCTTAACCCTCAAGAAATGGGGTTAGGGGAAGCCTGAATGCAGAACTTCTCTGCCCTCTCCCAGTGGAATCAAGGCTTGTCGCCCTTCTAGCACTCTGATGGATTCATCAAGCTTCAACTGTCTGTTTTTATTGGGGTTTCGGGGTTTCATGTATTTCATTCATATTTGATTAGGTATGATTTACTGAATCATCAGCCATCTGATTAAGCCTCAATCTCCAGTCCCTTTGGCTTCCTTAGGGCTCTAAGCTCCATCCCTCTGATCACTTGGTTGATCTTTCTGGTGACCAGGACCCTACTGTGAGTCATCTTGTCAGCATAAACTCAGGTGTGATCTAACAGGTTCATGAATAACAAAGATACTTCTGTGACTTAGGAAATCCCAGGAATTTAGTCTCTTCTTAAGAGCCAGAGACAAAGGCCAAATTCTTTGTTATAGACACATCTTTCTATCTTTAACTCTATGGACTTGGTGTCTTGAACACAATTCTGCACTCAGATGTTGGTTGATAAAGAGTAATCTTAAGAAGTTTTAGGTTTTCCTTTTCTTTCAGTCTCCCAAGTAACGTTTACTGAGGAATTTGATGTTTTGTCCCTTACAAGATTTCTATTATTAAAGAAAACATAATGCTGACGCTTATTAAAATGGTGACGAAGACTTTATTCAAGATTATTGCAATAGGAACAAGAGATGGAGTTCATCTCTGAATACAACAGAGGCAGACAGTGTGTGAATATCAGGAGATGGAAAATTACTAAGAGAATACTTCAAGGGTAGTGGGATTCCTGCAAAACTTACCTGATAGGATTCTTGTTCAGGGTATACCAGGAGCAGATTGCTTTTCATGCTATGTTTGAAAGAGGTAATATGTAAATTTGGTATATTAATGATTATACATCCATTTAACAGAACACTTGAAAATATTTTGATAAATCTTAATTTATATTGGACGTACTTAAAGGTAAGAAAAGTTACATAAATATTGAGTATATACTGCTGATTATGAAAACTGAAGTTCTCTTAGTTTCATAGTAGCCAAACTTACTGAATTTCACTGTTGTTTTCCTAAATGCTATGTCTTTTTAAGGGATTCATTGGAAAAAATATCTTCTCATAAAATCTTAAAAATAGTTTCAGGGATTGTTATGGAATGCCTTTGCTAAAGTTAAGGGATGAAGAACTATTGCTTCACATGCTGGGCACAGCTCTACTAAATTAGTGGACATTATTTTCTAACTTAAATTGGTTGAATGTTATTTCAAGACGAGAAACCTGATTTTTGAGAAGCCCTAAAACCTCTTTCTACTACATGAATTTCATCAATGAATTATATGTGAGAAGAATATTGAAATTAAAATGTTGATTTTGCTTACATTAGAAATTAAGTCATCTTACCATATAAATTGCTTTCAGAGTTCTGTTTCCTCACCACACTTAGATCTCTTCATCACCCCTCACTTTTTCAAGCAGAAAGGATGTAAATTTTTATTTAAATGTTTATTTGTTTTTGAGAGAGCTAGACACAGAGCACAAGCTGGGTAGGGTCAGAGAGAGAGGGAGATACAGAATCTGAAGCAGCTCTAGTCTCAGAGCTGTCAGCACAGAGCCCGATGGAGGGCTCAAATCCACTAACCATGAAATCATGACCTGAGCCAAAGTTGGATGCTTAAGCGACTGAGCCACCCAGGTGCCCCAAAAGGGGCATAATTTAATTTGGTGAACACTGAGTTGGCAAAATGGCCAAATACAAATGTATTTTTGATGGATATAATGTCATTTGTATGCAGTTATATTAAGATATATAAAAAGGTCAAATTTATCTTTTTTACATTTTTTTATACAGTTTATTTTGAGAGAGTGAGCGAGAGAGTGATTACAAGTGGGGGAAGGGCAGAGAGAGAGGCAGAGAGAGTGAGGGGCAGGAAGAGAAGGAGAGAGAATCCCAAGCAGCGACTGTGCTTTCAGTGCAGAGTCCAACACGGGGCTTGATCTCAAAACTGTGAGGTCGTGACTTGAGCTGTAATTAAGAGACAGATGCTCAACTGACTGAGCCACCCAAGTGCCCCGAATTTATCTTCTTTATGTTAACTCTCAACCTTTTTGTAAAACAGACCATTTTTATTTTGCAAACTTTTCATCTCTGAATGTATGAAAATATTTGCACAGCAATACTTGTATTTTTTTTTCATTATGGACTAAAGAGTCTGAAGGCAGAGTATGTCAGTATGATTTATTTTGGAAGTATCATCTGACATACTTAAGATAAAAGTGTAAGCATTTGGGGTGCTTGACTGGCTAAGTCAGGGGAGTGTGCACAAGGTGATGAGTTCAAGCTCCATGTGTGGCATGGAGTTTACTTAAAAAAAAATGTAAGCATTTGTGTTAAAATTTCATTAATGTATTTTTTTCTTTCATAAATAGTATTTTGAAAACTATAGATGGGGATGTTATGTACTTTTTTTTAGGTTTTAAGAAATTGGTTGAACTCATGACCCTGTGTGTCTTTGAAAATTTTTTTGTAATTAAAAATAAATTTATACCTTGGATTTGGCAATGAGTTTTTAGGTAACAATACCAAAAGCATGGTCCTTGAAGTCAATAATGGATAAGTTTGGCTTCATTAAAATTCAAAATTTCTGCTCTGTACACAGTATAGCAAGACTGAGGGAAAATATTTACAAAACACATATCTGGTGAAGGACTTTATTTGAAATATACAAAGAACTCTTAAAACTCAACAATATGTAAATAAATAGCCCAATCAAAAAGTAGGGAAAAGATCTGAACAGACAGTCACTTCACTGAAGTAGATATATAGATGGCAAATAAACATGAAACAATGGCCAGTATCTTAGTTCGTTAGGGAATTGTAATTTAAAACAATGAGATACCACTATACACCTATTAGAATGGTTAAAATTCAAAACACAACAGCAACTGCTGGTGAGGATGTGGAGCAACAGATGTTCTCAGTCATTGCTGTTGAGATTGTAAAATGCTTTAGCCACTTTGGAAGACAGTTTGTCAATTTCTTGGAAAAGTAACCATAATCTTATCATATGATCTAACAGTCATGCTTCTAGGTATTTATCCAAATGAATTAAACATTTTATGTCCACAGAAAATCACACAGTATTTACAGCAGGATCTTTATTCATAATTGCCAAAACTTCGAAGACACTGAGATGTCCTTCAATAGGTGAATGGATAAACTGTGGTATGTTCATATGATGGAATATATACAGTGTTAAAAAGAAATGAGCTATCCAGCCATAAAAAGACATGGAAGAACCTTAAATGCATAATGTGAAATGAAAGAAGCCAATCTGAAAAGGCTACATACTATATAATTCCAACTATATGACATGCTGAAAAAACTCTGGAGACAGCAAAATGATCTTTGGTTGAAAGGGGTTTGGGGGTGGGGACAGAGGAGGGATGAGGGATTGGTGTACAGAAGGTTTTTGGGACAATGAAATTCTTCTGTATGAGGTTTTTGTGGTGGATGCCTGTCATTATGTGTTCATCAAAACGCGTAGAATGTACAACAGAAAGAAACCCTAATGTGAACTATAGAGTTTGGTTAATAATAATATATCCATAATATATCCATATTGGTTCATCAGTTAAAGACATTGATAATGGAGGGAAATTAACGGTTGTGGTTGTGGAGAGGGAATGTTCCTGCTCAGTTTTTTTTTTTTTTAATCTAAAATTGCTTTAAAAGATAGAGTGTATTAATTAAAAAAATTTTTTTTAAAGAAAAAAATTTGTTCATCAAGTCTAGTGAAATGTCAGTGTTCTTTGGCTAAATATTAGTAATGATTGCTAAAAATGATTATCCTTGTAGTTAATGAATATTTATATATTCATTGCTAGGATTAGGATTATGTGGTAGGAAACTAAAATTTCAGGGCTACACTTCATCTTATTTATGTTAACTCATAGGAGTATTTTGACTTCAGATTATTGGTTCTCAGGAAAGGAGTGCAAAATTGGTTGACAGTTTAATAAATAAAATGTTTTACTTTATGACTTAGTCTGGCAAAGACTTAAATTTAGAAAACATGACAGTTACTTAAAATTCAGTGCAAGCTTTCAGTTTTTATAATGAAAAAATAAGGAAACAAGTCTTGTGACACAGTCTGATAATTAAGAGAATACATGTGTGGGAGATGTTTAGTACATTTTATGTAAGGGATCATTGCTGTTTCAGGTTTCATTATGTAATAAAACTCAAATAATTTAAAAATTTTTTAGCATCCTGAAAACTAATAGGTTGAATCTAGAAGCTTCTTTTCATAGTGAAGATGTTATCTAAATACAGGTTCACAGTCCATTATCCCAAACTCTTGGAGTCAAAACTTTTTGAATTTTTGAAAGGTTGTATGATTTGTATATCTTATGTAATGTTCTCAGCAAGAGTCTAAGACATAATCAAAGACCTTAATATCTGTATAATGAAATATGACTAGTCCCAATTAAGTGAGGTAAATAAGGACCAGGGTCATACCTTCATTTGTTCAGGTTGGATTTGGATACCAAATGTTAGGAAAGAACTAGGATTTTGAGGGCCTGGGATCTTAGAGTAAAGGATCTTTAAGCCCTTTAAAGAAAGCTGACTTAAAATTATTTAATTTCTTGGTCATGTTACGTGGTTACTTTAAACAAATATTTGAAAATCCTAAATTTAGTTTTTGTTGAAAACAGGACTTATGTTTAAAAATGTAAGCTTAAAACTGCTTATGTGAAACTAACTCGTTTGTGATGGGAGTGCAGGATTGGTGATGTAAGTCCTAAAAAATAAGCATATCCAATGCAGTAGAGGGATTTTGAATACTACCTTATTCAGTAATTGTGAAGCATGAGCAAAAATAGTGTCTGTAAAGAAGTCACTCGTGAAACATTTTGGTGTTTCCTGTAGCTATAAATAGTTTATGTCATTGTATCTGGCTTTCTACAAGATCACTTAATATTTTATTGTAGCCAAATTCCTCTGGGCTCCTTCTTTAAATAAGAATTAGAAGAAATTCTCCAACATTTTTATTAATTATTTTTAAGCTTTCATATTTGGAATGAGAATGAGAAAGGGTCTTAAAAATGACAATTTGCTGCTTTTATCATGAACCTGTGTTTCTAACATGACAAGAAATAGAATTCTGTATTACTGGTAGAAACAACACTTGTGTTTTTACTTGTGGTTTTGGCTTGTGAACAGTCAACACCAGTTCAGAGCATTGTGTCCGAACAGCTTCTTTTTGGAAAGCAGGTCCCAGTTGCTGCCTTATCAGTAGCTGCTCACAGCTACCCACAGCAGTGGGTAGCAGCAGAGAGGAGTCTTTTTAATTAAGCTACTTTCCAATAGCTCTTCCACAGGCGTGGTTGTTTTGGCTTAGAGGGTGGGGGTGGAAATCCAATTTGTGATCTTGTTGTATCTAGAGGGATTATAAGCAGAGGTCACTGGCAGGGCAAGAAAAGTGGGATGCATGGTCTAGTGATTCAGTGATTTTCTCAGTAGAACATGTGATAGTTTTGAAGCACAGTGTACAAGTTGTGTGTTTAGTTAAATACACATATGTGTTCTACACATTCTTACACTTGAATGTTAATCTTCTGATATACCTAAAAGCATTCTTCGAGGAACTCTCAAAATTTGAAAGAGAGAGAAAAAATATTTCTGTATAATTTTTATATAATTTCTCTGTAACTTGGGGTGGGGAGTATACCCTTGTTTAATTTAGCAGATTATCTGTTACCTGTTATCTCCAGCGTGGAGAGTATTTCTGTTTCATGTGTCCCAATAAGAAAATCATGGGGCAAGGAGATGAAAAGAGTAACTGACTGGGTGCCTGGGTGGCTCAGTTGGTTAAGGGTCCTACTTCAGATTAAGTAATATCTCACAGTTTGTGAGTTAGAGCCTGGCAGAGGATTCTGTGCTGACAGCTCAGAGCCTAGAGCATGCTTCAGATTCTGTGTCTCCTTCTCTCTGCTCCTCCCTCGCTTGTGTGCGCGCGCTCTCTCTCTCTCTGTCTCTCTCTCCCTCTCATAAGAAATAAACTTAAAAAAAAAAAAGAGTAACTGGAAAGGCATCCATTTTGTTTACTATAGAATTTTGCTTATTCTCTTTGAAATTATTGTAGTTTGGCTGCTCATTGTTTGGCTTAGAATTTTTTCCTGTAGGGTAAATGGAAGGCTGTGTTCTTCTGTGCCTTTTGTGTATGAATTATTACAATGTTAGAGATTTTTAAAAATCTCCTCCTAGCAGTTCTCTGAGGCTGGTAGGTGTTTTTCCTTTATAGCTACCAAAGGGTGGAGTTGGGATATTAACCTCAAATCTACCTTACTCTGTAGATCACATTCTTTTTGACAGTACTTCATTGTCTTCAGTGTGGAGTGGGTCTGTTTTGATGAAAGTGGGTAAGCCCAAAAGAGTACAACTCTTTGATTTTGATTTTCTTTTATTAGTTGTAGTTATGAATGTGAATCAAGGTGGTGAAGATTAGATTAGGGAAGAGTGGCAGGAAGCTTGGGTTAGTGATAGTCACTAAACCTTGGAGTGAAGCTTGTCTGTCTATGTTGACTTTATCTGCTGGAACAGTTTCTGAATCCTCATCTAAACTCTTTAAGAGTGAAAATGTGAATCTGATTCTTTGCTCCATTCCTGAAATTCAGTGTGACTTTATGTAAGTCACTTAATCTGTTCATATGTATTTCTCTAACTTGAAAAAGGATGCTTTTGTGTCTATCAGAAAACCATGAGAAGAGGGCTTGTTTCACTGATGCAAACATCATACTGGTTTCAAAGTCTGACCTTGTTCTTAAGAATAGGGTTAACTGATTTTGCTCCCAGTATAATATGTAAACCACTTTGGTGTTGTATTTTGGAGAAAGGTACTCTCAATTATTCACCTTTTAAGTGGAAGCAAAATGCTTTGCATGTATTTTTTTTCAATCGTTTCCCATTGTCTAACTTTACTACTTGTTCAGGGCTTTCATAAACTTTTCTGTAGACCTTTGAGCAACTCTAGAAGAACATCTGGTGGTTTATTTTACTTGATATAGTTCAGTAGCCTCCTTGAGAATTTTTGAAGAATAAGCTGATCCTCCCCCTCCCCAAATTTGGTAAGAAATTCTCAGTTCCCTTAACTTTTCAACTTCAAAGATCCAGTTCATTGTCTGTTTCAGCCATTTAACTTCTAATTTTTTTTAAAAAATATAATTTATTATCCAATTTGGTTAGCATTACAGTGTGTAAAGTGTGCTCTTGGTTTTTGGGGTAGATTCCCATGGTTCATCGCTTACCTACAACACCCAGTGCTCATCCTAACAAGTGCCCTCCTCAATGCTCATCACCCATTTCCCCCTTTCCCCCAACCCCTCACCCACTCTCAGTTTGTTCTCTGTATTTAAGAGTCTCTTATGGTTTGCTTCCCTCCCTCTCTGTTTGTAACAATTTTTTTGCCCTTTCCTTCCCCCATGGTCTTCTGTTAAGTTTCTTAAGATCCACATATAAGTGAAACCATATGATATCTTTCTCTGCCTAACTTACTTCACTTAGCATAATACCTTCCAGTTCCATCCACGTTGCTGTACATGGCAGGATTTCATTCTTTCTCATTGCAAGTAGTATTCCATTGTATATATAAACCACATCTTCTTTATCCATTCATCAGTTGATGGACATTTAGGCTCTTTCCATAATTTGGCTATTGTTGAAAGCACTGCTGTAAACATTGGGGTACATGTGCCCCTATGAATCAGCATCAACCGTTTAACTTCTGTGATCATGTCCTAGTTGATGCCATTTCCGATAACTTAAAACCCTCCACAGTTTGAGTTTTAAGCATTCTGCTCTCTAATCATCACCTTGATGGAAACAGTTCCTGTCAGTCACCAGCAGTTTATAAATTGTTAAGTCTAGTGGTCTTTGTCTTACTTGATCTATTAGCAACATTAAAAAAAAAACACTTAAAAATGTTTTATTTTGAAATAATTTTAGACTCTTATACGAGTTAGGAAAATAGTTCAGAGTTCCCTCTTCCCTTGACTCAACTTCCTCCAATGATAACCTGTTTGATAACTGTGATAAAATTCTGAGTATTATTAACTAATATACACTCCTTAATCAGATTTCACCAGTTTCTACATGCAGTTTTTTGGTGTGTGTGTGTGTGTGTGTGTGTGTGTGTGTGTGTGTGTTTGTGTCTGTAAAATTCTAGGACATTATCACACGTATAGACTCATGTAACTGTTCAGAACTGTTGATCACCCCAGAGAAACTCCCTCAGACTGTTTCTTTCTAGTCACACCCTCCCCCACTCCCTAATACTTGACAACCAATGATTTTTTCTGCACCACTATAATTTTGTCAATCATGTTATATAAATGGATTCATGCAGTATATATCCTTTTGAAATTGACCTTTTTTTTTTATCCCTAGTATGCCCTTAAGATCTGTATAAGTTGTTGAGCGCATTGATAATTGATTTTTTTTACTTTTGAGTAATACATGAATGTATTGCAGTTTATTTTTCTGTTTGTCTGAGGGACATCTTGGTTATTTCCAGTTTTTGACTATTACAAGAAAAGCTCTATGAGGTTCATTTTTTGGTATCTGTGTATGGATGATCAATTATTTATTCCAACATCATTTGCCAAAAAGACTCTCCTTTCTCCATTAAATTGCTTTTGTACCTTTGTAAACAACAACAACAACAACAAAATAGTTGGCTATACTTGAATGGGTGAACATAAGTTTTCATTTTTCTAGGGTAGCTACCTAGTAGTGGAATTGCTGAGTCTTTTAATAAATGTATGTTTAAATTTCAAAGAAACTGCCAAACTATTTTCTGCATCATTTTACATTCTTAACAGAAATGTATAGTCCACTAGTTCTGCATCTTTCCCAGCACTAATATTGTATTTTTATTTTAGCCACTTTTTTTTTTCCTTTTTTTAATGTTTGTTTATTTTTGAGAGAGAGAGAGAAAGAGACAGCGAGTGGGAAGGGACAGAGAGAGAGGGAGACATAGAATCTGAAGCAGGCTCCAGGCTCTGAGCAGTCAGCACAGAGCCTGATGCATGGCTCTAACTCAAGAACAGCAAGATCATGACCTGAGCTGAAGTTGGACATCCAGCCCACTGAGCTACCCAGGCGCCCCTATTTTAGCTATTCTAATTGGTATGTAGTGATGTGTCCTTGGGACTTCAGTTTGCTTTTCTCTGATGGCTAATTGATGTTGAACGTCTTTTCATGTGGTTGCTGCATACCCATGTATCCTCTTTGGTGAAGTGTATGTTCAGTTTTTTGCTCATTTTCTGTTGAGATTTTTATTTATTATTATTATTATTTTTTTTAACTGTGGATCTTCATTTATTCTGAGTGCGTAAAGTCTTTTGTTGAATATGTGATTTGCAAGTATTTTTCCCCAGTCTTTATCTTGTCTTTTCATTCTCTTAAGTGTCTTTTGAGAGTAAAAATTTTAAATTTTGGAGTATCAAGTTTACTGGTATTTTTTTCTTTTATAGACTTGCGTTTTTGGTATTATGTCTAAGAATTCTTCACTTAATCCTATTACAGAGACTTTTAAAAATATTTTCTTCTAGGGGTGCCTGAGTGGCTCAATTGCTTAAGTATCTGACTCTTGATTTCAGCTCAGGTCACGATCTCACAGTTTGTGAGATTCAGCCCCACCTTGGGCTCCACACTGGGCATGGAGCCTGCTTAAGATTCATTCTCTCTCTCTCTCTCTCTCTCTCTCTCTCTCTCTCTCTCTCCCCTTCAGCCCCTCCCCTGCTCACCCTCTCTTTCTCTCTCTCAAAAAAATGTTTTCTTCTAAAAGTTTAGAGCTTTCTGTGTTGTTCTGTATATCTCTGTGATCCATTTTGTGTAAAGTTTTATATGAAGTAAGAAGTTAGATTAAGGTTCATTTTTTTTATGTGTGTATGACTAACCAATTGTTTGAATATCATTTGCTGAAAAGACCCTCCATTGTCCACTGACTGACTTTTGTACCTTTGTAAAAAAAAAAAAAGTTGGCTGTACTTGTGTGGATATATTTCTGGACTTTGTTCTTGCTTTATATATATCTATATCTATATATAGATATAGATATATATATGATATAATATATAGATATAGATCTATCTATATCTATAGATATATATAGATATATAGATATATATCTATATCTATATCTATATATCTATATATATCTATAGATATAGATATCTATATCTATATATCATATCTATATCTATATATAGATATCTATATAGATTTCTATATATCTATATATCTATATATCTATAGATATCTATATATCTAGATATATCTAGATATAGATATATCTATATCTATATCTATATATATCTATTTATAGATATCTATCTATATCTATATATCTATATCTATATCTATATCTATATATCTATATCTATATCTATATATCTTCCTCTTATACCACATGTCTTACTGTAGCTTTATTTTGGGTGGTAAAAATATATATTGAGTAGCTAAAAATCAAATGGAGAAAAAAATAGGTACATTTTTCTCAGTAAATTTCAGGAAGTGTGACTCCTCTAGCTTTGGGTTTTTTTTTTTTTTTTAGACTTGTTTTAGCTGTTTCCCTTGTCTTTCCACATAAATTTTAGAATCAGTGTATCTACAAAAAAAATATGGCTGGAATTTTGATAATAATTGCATTAAAGCTGTAGCTCAATTTGGGGAGAATTGACATCTTGAACTTGTTATATCTTCCAATCCATGAAGATGATGTCTTTCTATTTATTTAGGAAAAACAGTCCTTCATCAGTGTTTTGTTGTTTTCAGCATATAGATCCTACATATACTTACTTAGGTTTATAACTTAGTATTTAAGTTTTTTGAACTGTTATTAATGGTATTGTTGGCTTCTAATTGCCCATTGCTACTATATAGATTGTGATTGACCTTGCTACACGCACACACACTAGTTCTAGGAGTTTTGGGATAGATTCTTTGGGATTTTCTATACTCCCCTACTTTTAATTCAGCCTTACTGGCTGCCTTTTCTCTTTATTCTTTTCAAGTTCCTTCTCCTCCTGACTTTTTAATTTTGGAGTGCTCTGGGTATCAGTTCTTTGGTCTTCTTTTCGATCTGTACCGATTTCTTGGTGATCTCATCCAGTTTCATAGCTCTGAAAACCACCTCTGTGACAAATTTATATCTTCATTTTGGACCTCTCCCTCAGTGGGCTTACTGGCTAACTGTCTACTTGATATGTCTACTAATGAGCACCTCAAACTCAGTACATCCAAGTTTCAACTCTTGGAGCTATCTGTTGCCCACTCTGATATTCAGTCTCCAATCTTCCCTGTCTCAGTTAATTTAATTTTATTATTATTTTTTTTAAGATTTTATTTTATTTTATTTTTTTAAGTAGGCTCCACACCCAGTGTGGGATTCAAGCTCACAATCCTAAGATCAAGAGTCACATGCTCTACTGACAGAGCCAGCCAGTCACCACCACCCCCCACCCCTTCCCCAAGTTAATTTAACTTTAAACTTTTGGTCTCTCACATGGTAAACTTCAGCATCATTCGTGATTCCTCTTTTATCACACTTATATCCAGCCCATCCTTCAGCAAATACTGTTGACTCTACTTTCAAAATGAATCCAGGGGTGCCCAGGTGTCTCAGTCAGTTAAGTGTCTGAGTTGGGCTCCAGCTCGGAGCCTGCAGCCTGCTTTGGATTCTGTATCCCTCTCTCTCTCCGTCCCTTCCCTGCTTGCTCTCTCTTTTTCTCTCTCTCTGAAAAATAAATAAACATTAAAAAAAAAAATAAAGGGCACCTGGGTGGCTCAGTCACTTGAGTGTCCAGCTTTGGCTTAGGTCATGATCTCACAGTTCTTGAGTTAGAGCCCCTCATCAGGCTCTGTGTGGACAGCTAAGAGCCTGGAGCCTGCTTTAGATTCTGTGTCTCCCTCTGTCTCTCTGCCCCTTTCCTGTTCTGTCTCTCTCTCTCTCAAAAAGAAAAAAAAATCAACGAAAATGAATCCAGAACTTGACCCTATAAGATCTGTGCTGAATCTGTGGTTCCTCCTTGCCTCAAACTAGTGCCTGGTACAGAGTAGTAGGAACCCACTTAATTGTTGAATGATTGCTTCTTTATTAAAGAAATGGTACTCAAGGATTTGAGATTTTACCTTCTCTATTTGAATTATAATATCCCTTAATGTTGACAAAAATAACAGTTATTTTTATATCTTCCTTAAGTTTCTTGAATTCATAAGACTTCTGTTACAGACGGAATTCTTTAACATTTTGATTTGTATACAGAATTGTGTTCAAATGTAGTTAATACTAAGCTTTTCAGAGTTCTTTCTTTAAGATTTAGTGGTAGTTTTAAAATAGGAAAATGTTCTAGTTTCAGTTAATTTAAGTTATAATTTATTGTGCTGGTTAAATTATTTTTAATTTTTAAAAAAACCATCTCTTTAGTAAAGATTAATATTAATGAAATATACTCATATCAGTGCTCTGTTAACATGAGGGTATGTTATATATAAGGTGAGTGTTCTGAATTGTTTACAGCAAAAGAAAGATTCAGTGCTTTAAAAAAACTGATCTTCATTTCCTTTTCTTGACTCTTGTTTTTTGGTGTAGTTCAGTAATTGTTTTTGTTTCTAGTTCATTCCCTCTCTTTCCCAAACTTTATTTTATCATGTACTCCCATGTACCCAAGTACACTTTATTATATGTGTGAATGGGGCAGAGTGCCTTCACAGGTTCTCTTGAATAGTCACCATGGTTTCATTCTCGTTAAATTTTTTTTTTTTAATGTTTACTTATTTTTGGGAGAGAGAGATGCACACACAACACAAGCAGGGGAGGGGCAGAGAGAAGGAGACCCAGAATCTGAAGCAGACTCCAGGGTCTTAGCTGTCAGCAGAGAGTCTGATGTAGGGCTCTAACCCACGAATCGTGAGATCATGACTTGAGCCGAAGTCGGAAGCTTAACCAACTTAACCATCCAGGCGACCCTCATTCTCTTTAAATATATGCAGAAGGAAAAGAAATTAAGCATTGACATATTCTTGTTATTATCTTTTTAAGTACGATTATATTTTAGGTCCTCACTAGCATCTTTGGCAACTGGTATTTTCAAAATTGACTCTTTCCTACTTGGAATTTTCCCCATTGGTAAGTAAACAAAGGTATATTTTCAAACGACTTAATAAAGAAGGTAGACTAAATGAACACACACCTCCAGGGGCACCTGGGTGGCTCAGTTGGTTAAGTGTCTGACTCAGGTCATGATCTACCAGTCTGTGGGTTCAAGCCCTGCATCAGGCTCAGTGCTGACAGCTCAGAGCCTGGAGCCTCCTTCAGATTCTGTGTCTCCCTCTCTCTCTGCTCCTCTCCCACTAATGCTTTGTTTCTCTCTGTTTCTGTCTCAAAAATAAATAAACATAAAAAAATTTTAAAAAACCCACACACCTCCCTTAGGTTTAGCCTATGGCCACAGTGAGGTATCAAAAATAATAATAGACCCATTATCCTGCAGTTTAGTCTATACCTTTCGGTTCTTTACATTTCCTGTCTCCATCTCCATCCTTCCCTTCTTGTTCAGGAATTAGGAGAAGAATATGATCATTGAGGTATTTCACAAAAGGACATCATTCTCTCTCTGTTTGGTGGTATCTTATATCTCCCAGTGGGGTCTGTTCATGTTCCAGGCTGTTGAGGTATGGTGCCTGACATCTTTGTGTCAGGATTTTTCAGACTGCTGCCTAATGCTCTTAGCCTTGGGGCAGCGTACCCCTTAATGATTTGCTGCTGTGGACTCAGGAGTCGCATGCCACTCTTTCCTGAGCATCAGATAGTTTTATATCCCTGTAATGTAGTACCATTCTGTAGTAAAAAGGAACAGGATCTCAGTCTATGATACACCATGGATGAACCTTAAAACATTATTTTATGGAGGCATTTGTGTAGTTTTCACTATTAGAAGAGTTCCCTTTATAGTAAAAAAGTTCTTTTTTTTTAAACTTGTTTTTTTTTTTTTTTTTAAATTTACATCCAAAGTAGTTAGCATGTAGTGCAACAATGATTTCAGGAACAGATTCCTTAGTGCCCCTTACCCATTTATCCCACCCCCCTCTCACAACCCCTCCAGCAACCCTCTGTTTGTTCTCCATATTTAAGAGTCTCTTATGTTTTGTCCCCCTCCCTGTTTTTATATTATTTTTGTTTCCCTTCCCTTATGTTCATCTGTTTTGTCTCTTAAAGTCCTCATATGAGTGAAGTCATACGATTTTTGTCTTTCTCTGACTAATTTCACTTAGCGTTATACCCTCCAGTTCCATCCACGTAGTTGCAATTGGCAAGATTTCATTCTTTTTGATTGCCGAGTAATACTCCATTGTATATACTCACCACATCTTCTTTAGCGATTCATCCATCGATGGACATTTGGGCTCTTTCCATACTTTGGCTATTGTTGATAATGCTGCTATAAACATGGGGGTGCATGTGTCCCTTTGAAACAGCACACCAGTATCCTGTGGATAAATGCCTAGTAGTACAATTGCTGGGTCATAGGGTAGTTCTGTTTTTAGTTTTTTGAGGAACCTCCATACTGTTTTCCAGAGTGGCTGCACCAGCTTGCATTCCCACCAACAATGCAAAAAAAATCCTCTTTCTCTGCATCCTCACCAACATCTCTTGTTGCCTGAGTTGTTAATGTTAGCCATTCTGAAAGGTGTAAGGTGGTATCCCATTGTGGTTTTGATTTGTATTTCCCTGATGATGAGTGATGTTGAGCATCTTTTCATGTGTTGGTTGGTCATCTGGATGTCTTCTTTGGAAAAGTGTCTATTATGTCTTTTGCCCATTTTTTCTCTGGATTATTTGTTTTTTGGGTGTTGAGTTTGATAAGTTCTTTATAGATTTTGGATACTAACCCTTTATCTGATATGTCGTTTGCAAATATCTTCTCCCATTCTGACATTTGCCTTTTAGTTTTGCTGATTGTTTTGTTCGCTTACAGTAAAAAAGTTCTTAACTACAGTTTCTCAGTTTTGCTGGACACCCCACCACCAGTCTTTCTAACTAACACTGTTGTTTATATCATGGTTTTGAGATCCTGAGTACTTGTGCAGAGGAAGTTAAAGATGGTGTGTGACCATGTTCTTATATTATTTTTTCCTATCTCTGATAAGGGATGGAGAAGTGGTCTTGTGGTATTTAGTTGTTGAAAGTGGTGAGCTACCATATCACATACCCTCTTTTGAATTATGATAAGTATTCACTTGTAGAACACTGTACTTACCTGTGGGTAAGTATGAGTTTACCATGCAGAAAATCTGACTCTTACATGGGCTAATATGACTAGCCACATGGGCATATTAAAAAGCAGAGTGTAGGAATGTAAAGGGGTAGAGCCATTTGGGAAAATAGTTTGGCAGTTTCTTAATAAGTTAAACATGAACCTAAAACAGAAATATATGCTATATGACTGAGCCATTCCATACTTAGGTGTCTACTCATTAGAAAGGAAAATCTATGTTCACACAAAAACATATACATAAATGTTTATAGTGGTATTAGTCATACTAGACAAAAACTGAAACAACCGAAATATCCATTAACTGGTGAATGGATAAACCAAATGTTGTATATACATATAGTATGATACTGTTTAGCAATAAAAAAGGAACAAAGTACATGCTACAATGTGGATTAACCTCAAAAAATTATGCTGAGTGATGTGAGGACTTAGAAAATACTACATATAATATGATTCCATTCATTGGAAATGCTCAGAAAAGGCAAATCTATGTAAACACAGAAAACAGATGAGTGGTTGCCTGGGGTTGGTAGTGGGAGCAAGGATTGAATGCAAATGAGCTCATGAGAATTTTTAGGGTAATGAAAAAGTTCTAAACCTGGATTGTGGTGATGGTTGTGCAACTTTGTAAGTCTACCCAAATCACTGAATTATGTATTTAGAGTGGATGAATCTTATGGTATGTAAACTATACCTCAGTAAAGTTTTTTTTTTTTTTTTTCCAAAAGGAAATGAAAGTGAATTTTGCAAACTTAAGTATTAGGAGAAACATGGTTTGACGAATGTAGTCATCTGACTAATGATGAAAAGGGATTGTTTTGGAGATGTAATCTTTGAGGTAAAAGGAAAAGGGTGTTTGATTTACATTGACAAAAGGGTAAGTGGAACCCTTTTGCCTAGAAATGTATGGTTAATACTGAAGATAGCATCATAAGTCTTAAAATTTTACACTTCTCCATATTTATGTACCCTGTGGCTGTTAGAGTAAATTGCTATTATGTAGAATAACCTTTTCGGAGCAGTTTGTCAAGGACCTTAACATTTATATCTGTTGGCCTACAATTCCACATAAAAAATATATTCTCAGGAAATAATTAGAACTGAAAATAAGAATTAGTATTTGGAAATGTTCACTGTAGCATTATGTAGCATAATCAAAAAATTAGTAATCTATATGCTGTCAGAATAGGAAGAATGTTTATAATTATTTTAGTTATGGCTCTGTTGTTTGCAAGGAGTAGATTTCCTTTCTAACTAGCTTTTGTTGAAAGGATACAAGACACTCAAAGGTTCAAAACAGCAAGATGTGTGGGACCCTTTGACAATGCTGAGCCAAGACTGCTTTCCCCATTTCTCGCTCTTAGGGGCCGGGCTGGCCATTCTGTCTTCCTTGCAGTCCTGCTTTGTCCTCAGCATTTTCTTTTGCCAGTCTTTCTTGTGCATGGTTCAGTGCTGCTTGCCAGCTCTGACTGAGTCAGTCTTTGTTCCAATGCCAAAATTTCCAGAGCACGAATCTGGACGTGGTCACTGACCCTAAGTGGGTCAGTGAACAACTGGTTATTTGGTCTTCTCCATTCCCTTTTTGGGCTCTACATTCAGTTTTAGTGAAAATGAAATGGTGTTGGATAATGGCAGTGATGTAATAGATCTCATGGACTTATATGAGGGATTGCGAATATTAATTTGGAAATATTTCTAAGGCCTGTGATACAATTGCTTTTCTTTACTCACACTCTCAAAAGAATAGTGTACATTTGTGGTATATTCCTGCTTATTGTGTGTGTGTGTGTGTGTGTTTTAATCATTCCTTACTAAAATCTCTGTGGTTTGGTTACCACCCTTTTTTCCTTATCAAAACCACTTCTACTAAGTCTGGTTCTTAAAAATGTGTTGGCTGCTGTGGACCAGTTCACCACCTCCTGAGATGCTCTCTCTGGACTTGGCCTCAGTGATGTTATTCTCTCTTGACCTTTTTTCCACCCTCCAGGTTTGCCTCAGTGGATCTTCCTCCTGTGCTCATTCCTTTAATATTGCCATTGCCAGGTGCCTCACCCTCCACTTCTTTTCACTTCCTGTCTGTCCTGCAGACAGGGTAAGAGTTTCTCTTACCCTGTGGCTTCAGAAATTCTTTATATCCCCAAATCTATCTTTACCAGACAATTTCTACTGAGATTCTGGTTGTGGTTACCACCATTTTTTTTGAATATTATCAAAGCTTCTCTTTTCAAGCTTTATAGCTTTTTGTACCTCTGTTTATTCTCTGCGACATTTATGTATGTATTGTGCCTTACTCAGTTTTGTATTCCTGGTAGCACCTACCAGAATTCTTTGAGAATGGATTCACTCAATATTTTTCCATTTGTGTATTCCTGTTTTTAAAAATGGACTAGTTATACTTGTATGTGATTTTGTTTCCTTCTATACTAAAAAAAAAAAAAATACCACAAACCTTTTTTCTAAATCTAAAAATAATTTTCAACATAATCTTTGTGGTCAGAGGGAAAAAAATCAACTTGGTGGATATGCTTGCTAAGAACATTTTTCAATATATTTGGGTTTATTAAGAGGAATTTTTCCTGAGAATAAGGACATAAAGTCTACTGCACTTTGGACACTAATTATATGTGGATTTAATTTCCATACTAGATATCTTGTCTTACCACAAAAAAAGAAATCATTGAAAAATTCAACTAATTCAGAAATGTGCAATGTAGAGAGTGAAAATTTCCATTATCATGTGTAGATTTGAATTGTGGACTTGGTGATTCTTTGTGAATACAAAATAAATTTGCTCATTGGGTAAGAGTATGGCTATTGAAGGATGAATGTTTTGTTACTATATGGGGCAGGCAATAACTGAAATCATTGATCTGCTTATTAACCTCCACAGTGTGTGCTAAGTATAAAATGTTTGTGCTCACCTGTGGTATCTGTATTAAAGTCTTGGGCATTTTGTCCCATTCCTCTGAATGCAGACAGGTTGGTGAATCAGAGGATAGTCTGAAATCAGATATGAGAGGTGGTATAAGGGTCTGTTAGCAAAGTCAGTTGTAGTTTAATTTTCTTTCTTTCTTTTTCTTTTCTTTTTTCTTTTTTTGTTAATTGTAGCATTTACTGTAAGTATGCCTTTGGGAACCTTGTGAATGTCTTAAAGACTTCTAATGGGTGGCCACTCTTGGCAAATAGCTTAACACAGAGATATAAACTTTGGTTTATGTATTCAGGGTATAAATGAAAAGCAGGAAGATAAATAACTCCGAATGTGTTTTTTTTTTGTTGTTAACTTTTTTAAATGTTTGTTTATTTTTGAGAGAGAGACAGAATGTGAGCAGGGGAGGGGCAGAAAGAGAGAGAGAGAGAGAGAAAGAGAGAGAGAGAGACAGAATCAGAAGCAGGCTCCAGGCTCTGAGCTGTCAGCCGAGAGCCCAACATGGGGCTTGAACCCACAAGCCAGGAGATCGTGACCTGAACTGAAGTTGGACGCTTAACTGAATGAGCCACCCAGAGGCCCTCCTCCCCGCCTTTTTTAAAGTTTATTTATTTATTTTGCAAGAGAGAGAGCACAAGTCAGGGAGTGGCAGAGTGAGAGGAGGAGAGGGAGAATCCCAAGCAGGCTCTGTACATAGTGCAGAGCCTGACACAGGGCTCGAACTCATGAAACCCTGAGATCATGACCTGAACTGAAATCAAGAGTTAGATGCTTAACCAACTGAGCCACCCAGGCACCGTGGAAAGTGCTTCTTTTCATTTGGCCCTTTTAGATAGAACATACTTGATATTTGTAGTAATGATACTCAGGCAGAGGGGCAGAGGGGCAGAGTTATAGTTGTCATTCAGCCTTTGGGGCGTTAGTGGAGTTAATGAGAACTGTAAATGGTTGTCAAGACTTGTAGTTTCATGGAAAGAACATTTGAATATATAGTGAGTATGATAGCTTGATGGTGATGGCATTACTGCTGGGAGAATGGGTCTCTGAGGGAGAGAATCTTCTGCTCTTGGATAAATCTTGACACAGACCTCATGTAGAAGGTTTTTGCTAATTTAACACTCTTACAGGGCATTCCTAATCAGTATGCTTCATGTTAATCAGTATGTGTGCTTCAGTGAAGTAAAGGAGAAATGAATTCTTAAAGTTGACTTTTAGGGAAGAGACATTTTAATTTTAGGAGGTGTGAGACATGATCTTCAGGGAAAACAGTGATGAAACCAGAGAGAACAGTCTTTTGGAGTTTTTGTACTTAACTCCATTGTCTGTTATTTCTTAAACTTGGTTTAAGTTCAGGTCCTTTTCATAGCAGCTCTAAACTTGCTCTAGATGGTATAGAAAAGAGTGGATAACACATTTTTTAGATACTCCATAGCTTAGCCATGACCATGTCCTGTCTAAATGTGGTAGTAATGTAGAGACAAAAAGGGGAATATCAAAATGCTGTTTTCCTTTTGGAAGCAAAGTGTGTGACAAATTGGTTTGGGAATAGTGTTGAAAGTCCTGTGATTAAACAGCAAACAAGAGCATGAGAAGGGAGTTTGTTTTTTTTTTTTTTTTTTTTTTTTTTTTTTTGTCTTCCCTAAAATCGGCTTAGTTTATTTGGGTAAGAAGAAAGGGAAGAAGATACTCTTCGTTAAATTGGTTAAGCATTGTTCTTTCTACCTTCTTAATCTAAACTGTAATCTTTTTAACTTCTGTTGCATGCATTGCTGCATTTCCTTTTTACGTGTGCTCTTATTTATTTTCATGGCAAATGCATTTTTAAACAGTCTCTGGGATAATTATTGCCATTAATTTTCATATTTCTATTTTAATGATATTTTCATTTATTCCTTTTGCTAGCTGGATTGCCTTTTGCAATTCTTACTTCAAGGCATACCCCCTTCCAGCGAGGAATATTCTGTACTGATGAGTCCATCAAGTACCCTTACAAAGAAGACACCATACCTTATGCGTTATTAGGTGGAATAATCATTCCATTCAGTATTATTGTTGTAAGTCAAATCCACTTTTCCAAGTTTATCACTTTTGGGCAATTGGCTTAATTTTGTGTTAATCTGTTAATTATTGAATGCATAAATGTCCAAAACAATGTGTGTTTTTTCGAACCTTTAATTGAAGGTGTTACTTGATCAAGAAAATCTCAGCTGTTTTAAGTGGGACCAAAGGAATAACAATGTATAATTAGAAGAATCTCACTGAAAGTGTGTAGCTTTTATGCTAATCTTTTTCGGAGTCCCTGTGATGTGTAGAGCTCTCATTTGCTATTGGTGCAGTAGTCATGAAATAGATGAATTTTATAGCAGTGTGTTTTTAGCATACTTTATACCCTAGGGTATTTTATAATTTGCGGAATCAATGTATATGTACCTACTTTCTAGTTACTGAGTTCTAAAAAGTCACAAGTAATCTTAAGACTTCATTCTAACCCATGTTACTTTAAAGAATTTTTATTTTTTAGAAAACTTTTTTTTAACATTTATTTATTTTTGAGGCAGAGAGAGACAGAGCGTGAGCAGGGAAAGGGCAGAGAGAGAGGGAGACAAAGAATCCGAAGCAGATTCCAGGCTCTGAGCTGTCAGCATAGAGCCTGACGTGACGCTCAAACTCACAAACCATGAGATCATGACCTGAGCAGAAGTTGAATGCCCAACCGACTGAGCCACCCAGGTGCCCCTAAAGAATTTTTAGATAATGGCACAAACTAGAGAGAAAAGCCAAAGTTCTATATATGATTAGCAGTGAACACAAGAAGTTTTATTGGTACTAAAACATAATAGCAACTATTGTTTTTAGAATTTTAGGTGGAAATGCTTAGAGAATGTGCTCCAGGGAGTAGACTTCAAGTGATTGGACTAGATTATTTTATAATGTCTTGACCTAGAGAGTCTGTGACTTAGATTAAATAGTTTTATGCTCCATACCTTACAACTTTAGAAAGAAGATTTATATGGTTTAAAGGAAAAAATATGGTCCCATTCAGGAGATAGGCTAACAAGATAACATATATGTCTTGTCTGTTTTGGAGTTTATTGAAAAAAAAAAACCCTTAATTTAGAAATGTAATGTGTTTTCTTTTTTAAGTTTATTTTGAGAAAGAGAGAGAGAGAGAGAGAGAGAGAGAGAGAGGGAGGGAGTGTGAGCAGTGGAGGGGCAGAGAGAAGGAGAGAGAGAATCTCAAACAGGCTCCATGCTGTCAATGCAGAGCCTGACATAGGATTCAATCTCACGAACCCCATGAGATCATGACCTGAGCTGAAATCAAGAGTCAGATGCTTAACTGACTGAGCCACCCAGGTACCCCTAGAAATTTAATGTTTTATTCAAGAATAATCACAGTTCCTTATTAGCCTTGAGAATTAATCAACTCATAATTTGTGGTACATAATTAATAAAAGAAAACCTTCATTATAAACAAGTTTGTTTCATGAGACTGTGAGTTCCTGTTCTTCTGGGTACCGTTGCTGCCTGCCATGGACCTGGGCATGGTGGAATCTGGCGTGTCCCAGGTGCTCAGATAAAATAAGAGTAATTGCACAGTAATACTGGTTGGCTCTCCTGCAGTATGCTGAAGTTTTAAGAAATCAGCAGATCCCTTTGATCTAGATATATCTTAAACTGAATTCTTACTACTAAAAGAAAGTCAGGCCTATGATTGTTCCTTTAAAGAGGCAGTAAGAGTAGTTTTTTTAATTTTTAAGTATATATGTTTCTGAGATACTATTTGAATATAAAATTTTTAGTAGGACACTTAGTTGCAAATATAGTTGACTCTTTAACAAGGTGGGGATTAGGAACACTGACCCCCAGTGCAGTCATAAATCCACGTTATAGCTTTTGATGCCCCCCCCAAACTTAACTAATAATAGCCTACTGTTACCTGGAAGCCCTACTGATAACCTAGTCAATTAACACACATTTTGTATGTTACATGTGTTACATACCATATTCTTACAATAAAGTATGTTAGAAAAAAGAAAAAGTAAGAAGATCCTAAAGAAGGGAGAATACATTTACAGTACTGTATTGTATTTATCAAAAATATCCATGTGTAAGTGGACCTGCTCAGTTCAAACCTGTGCCGTTTGAAGGGTCAACTTAGTAGCCGAGTTCATGCAGGATTGTCCCTTGGAGTACTCTAATGCTGCTGCAGAAGTATTTGTCTTTCATTTCTACTTGACTTCGCGTCTCGCTAAAAGGGATGCTGCACCAACAGAACTACAGAAAATCCATTACAGACCAAAGGCCTGCATCAGGAAAGGTTGCTGACTGCGGGCAGCAAGTGTGGGGGTATGGTCTGCCCATCGAGGGCAGTGCCTGACACAACACTTAGTAAGGACTTGTTATTTATATTTCATTAATTTGGAAGTTTTGACTCTTTCATCATGAGCTGTGAGAAAGTTATCTTTATGTTTAATAAAACAAATAAATTGAATATAGGTTTCTTTAAAAAAAAAAACATACTGTTTAAAGGTGCTATCAGAGTCCTATTTTCATGTCAACCGTATCAACAAACACTGCACAGAGCAGTGTTTCATGTAGTGATTAAACAAAAAATTAACTTTGTTCATTAATTCCACTTCCTTCAGGCAGCACTTGGTTAAACGTGTAAACATTTAATTTTATTTACTAGAAAATCTATCAGTTCTTTAAAAAAAATCAGGACTGTGATTCAGACTTCATACCTGCTCAATCTGATAAGACCATTTTGACTTTTCATACCCGTTCAATCTGATGAGACCATTTTGACTTTGGAAAAATATTCAGTAGAATAACGGGAACGAAGGTAGTTAGAGATATTTAGGAAGGAGTAGAAGTACACCAGTGATTTTAGACTACACTTTTGGGAAGGTGGACCCTGAGTGGAAGACACATAATACAGGGACACTGTAAAGATGTATAAATCCTTTTGGTTGATGGATTTTTAAAGGCGATGGTGAGAAAATAGTGTGGTGCATAGGTTATTTTGAAATGACTGAATCACATGTATTTAGGTAATTATTAGCTTTGATCTTTCAGAATATTTGGTTTTAGTCCCCCAAACTTATCTTTATTTCTTTAATAATTTATCATATCTTTGGAGTATAAATAATGTGTAACAAGTGATCCCAGCTCTAAAGTAAGACTACAGTTAGCTTAGGTGTGGACTTCAAAAGGCTAAGCATTGGCATAAATGGTTCAAAGGGCAGAATAACATATTAAAATGAAACAAACATGGCTGTCATGTGTAGTGAAATGCACAGACACATCCCAACATTTAATTTGGAAAATCAGTTTAGAACTCGTCTATTTCCCTCAGTTAAGATAGAGGGCATAATAAAAAATGATGTACACTAGCCTAGTGTTTGTCAGCTTTAGTGTCCCTCTGCCCTTTCCCACCATTTAGGGTTAAGTTTCAGCTTACACTACTTCTGTGAATCAGTTTGTCATCTGTGCCCAGTACTCTGAATTCTCCTAGTGAGCTGACTTGCTGTCATCAGTGTCAAGACCAGGGTTTTGGTGGTCCTAAAAAATGATCATCATGCCTAGGAAGACTCCCAAAGATCAAGAGTTGGAAAACAGTTGAGTGCTTATGCAGGATGAACAGCAGACAGCTGAGGTGGGGATATTTCAGCTGCTCAGATTGTGGTTGATTAATAAACTTGGTTTATATTTTAAATGATCAAAGAACAATTCCATAATGAAACATGAGAGAAGTATTTTCTTGCTGTTGATCTATCAAGGCAGTTGCTGGAATATCTTAACAGTCAGAGGAGACAGTGTATACTTTAATACGGGGCTACTGGAGGCACTTGGGGAGAACCCTAAGCAAAATGGCAGAGGTGTGGTATCCCTAGAAGTGCATATGGTTTTTCTCTCCTGAGAAAAGGATCTGATTAAGTCATTCACATTAAGCACTATAATGAGGAATGTATTTCTGTGGGGCTTAATGTTGAAACTAAGGGTGTTTACCTTTTACCCAAGAGGCAACACTTTTAATTAAAATTTATTAACTACCTGCTCTGTTTTAGGCCACCGTGGTGGTACTGGCTTTCTATTCAATGACTAAAACTTCGTTCTTCCTTTTGTACAGTTCATAGTCTACAATTCACAGTTGTTAGAGTTCTAACATTCTAATTATGGAATTCTAGGAGCCATGGAGACAGATGAAGAAATCTCTTTCAGAAGACAACCATTTATTTTACCTATGATAAGGCTGACCCTGAAGATAATTGGAAATTATCTCCACTACATGGAAATGTTTGAATTTTCTGTAAAATTGTTAATGAAAATTTAAGACAAAGCCATGAAACTAGTTTGTATCTTAAGCACAACTTTGTGACTTGTGTCTCCCCACTTCGCCCAATATCAGCAAGCTGACTCTTATCATTTAACTATTTATTTTGGTCTCAAGTGGCTAGAACGTGGATTATTTTATCAGAAAGTATAAATTTTTTTATAATTTTGCCTTTCAGTATTTTTTGGATTTCTTAGGGTTTTGGTCTATGAGCTTGTCAAGGATTTGGAAGTCTTTTTATGCCTTTAAACTCACTACCAATGGCCTATGCTGACACACGCTCTACTGGAAGTGGTGGGGGTGGGGGGGGTGCTTTGTTGTCTCCACTTTTAGTGCAAAACAAAGTCAGTGAAAAATAAAGAGGAAAGAGTCACTTGAAATATTTTCTTGGAGAAGGAGACCATCAAATGTGTGTTTGATCAGTTAATGAGACTTGCTAAGAAAGCCAGGCCTACAAGTCTGTAGAGGCAGGACTGGGAGGCTGTGTGTCAGCTGATCTCTGCCCTCTGTACCCTTTGGCCTCCATGTTAGATCTCTGCTTTTATATTAGTTTACTCCCAGAAAGTATTTTACTTTTTAAAATATGATGGATGTGTTTGATTCAGAGGAATGTTTGATAAAAATGAAGACTGCCAGAAAAAGTACTATATAAGGGATATTCTAATTGGGGAAGTTTGTCTTCTTTTAACAAACCATGGTTTTTGTTCTCTGTGATACATCATTGCATATTAAAACTCACTGTATTTGACTACAAGAAAAAAAGTAAGATCGTATTGTTTCAGGTAGAGTTTGAAATTGTTTTGGCCATTGCTTTTTAAGCAGTATCCACAATTCATCTAGCACCTTTTTTCATGTTTTAGAATTAGCTATCCTAACTGACTCTCCATTTGCAAATGGAAAAAAAAAAGGTGGTGTTTTGAAAATAAAGATTTTATTGTGATTTATCATTTTCTTTTCTATTTTTTATTTTGCTTAAAGTGCCTGGTTCCTGCTTTAACATACTATTTTTCTGTTTGTTTTTCAGATGATTGTTGGAGAAGCCCTGTCTGTTTATTATAACCTCTTGCACTCGAATTCCTTTATCAGGAATAACTACATAGCCACTATTTACAAAGCCATTGGAACATTTTTATTTGGTGCAGCTGCTAGTCAGTCCCTGACTGACATTGCCAAGTATTCAATAGGCAGACTGCGGCCTCACTTCTTGGATGTTTGTGACCCAGATTGGTCAAAAATCAACTGCAGTGCTGGTTATATTGAAAACTACATATGTCGAGGGAATGCACAAAAAGTGAAGGAGGGCAGGTGCGTGTTAAATCCTTAATGTTTGTTTTATCTTGTGTATTCTTGGGAAATAAGGTTCCAGAAACTGGAGATGTTAGCCACTAGCTTAAAGAGAGAACTAGTGTAGTTACTGGGACGTGAATTGAGACCATTTTTTGACCTATTATCTTATTCTTTTTTCCCCATTTTTGCCCTACCTTCTATTTAAGAGCATTTTAATGCAAGTCTGCATGTCCAATGAATAATAATGTAAAATGAACTTGGTATGTCATATAGTTCAGGACCAGCAAACTTTTTCTTAAGGCACCAGGCAGTAAATATTTTTGGTTTTGTGGGCCATTTGCTTAATTTGACAGCTGTCCAGCCGTACTGTTGTACCAGGAAAAACCCATCACAGACAATCCTTGAACTAATGGCTTTGGTTATATTCCAATAAAAGTTTATTAACAGAAACAGTGGCTGCTCCAGGGGTTATAGTTTGCTGACTTTTGATGAAGTCCCGTTGTTTATTAAGTTCTGCTCAGTCTCTTAGTATTTTTCGAGAATATTTTTATAAGGACACTTTATATCTTGACAGCTTTTGGTCTTAGGGTTGCCTTCTTTTAATATCCTTCGTGGGCTCCTTTCTATACTGGGAGCACTGTTAGTCATGAATGAAATAGATGTGTGGAACCCAAAAGGTCCAATTCTTTTAATGTATAGATGAGGAAACGGAGGCCCAGTAACATTAAATAAAATCACTAATTAGTAGGAGAGCCAGTTTCCCATCTCAAGTCTCAGCATTGTCACCTTTATTTTTTCTATATGGTTGGCCTTGTAATTTTAAAGTAGCTATCACTTTACGTTAGTTATTCATCATCCAACAAAGACTTTTCTCTGGGTAAAACATCCTTTGACTGTTTCTCATATATGATTCTCAGACGTTTTATTATCCCTGTTGGTTCTCTTATAAGCTACACAGGTCTTATAGTAGCTCCTAATTTTTACATTTAGTAGGGATGAAAAAACACTTTACTTAACTAAGAGTATACACTGTGCTGTGTGCAGGAGATTCAGCAGTGAACTAGAAGGCTGTGGTTCTCATCTTCATGGAGCTTAGTCTAGCATGGAGGACTTATATTAAACAAGTGATGGCAGTGGAAGAGAACCTCCTTGTTGATAATGAGGCCAGAGAATAGAGAGGCTATTGAATGGCAAGCTTTGAGGTGATCATAGGAGGACTGATAAAGGGGTATAAAGTCCTAATGAATGAAGGAGGGAGAAGTGACTAATGCAGTAGGGAATTGAGAAGTAGATAGTAGAAAGTAGTATTGTTGAATTTACGTAAGCAAGCATTTTTATGAGGGCTAGAGGAAGAATGGTGCAGAAATGGCTTTGAGGAGTAATGAAATTACCAATACCAGCCCTGGGATCTTAGGGTGTGAGATGTGGAGATCTCATTCTCTGCTCTGAAAGCACTATAGTGTCTGAGGGAAAGTTCTCAGATTTAATGACTAGGAGATTAAGCGACCTTTGGTGAAGAGTTTGAAGACCCAGGGAAATACAGAGGACTATCCATGCTTGTCTCTCTAATATCTCTCCTGCATAGAAAAAACTCTAATGTTTTCTCTTGGCCAGGGGATTCAAGAAAGTCACCAGGTAATAAGGGTTTACCTAAACTCCAGAAAATACCATTATAAATGATTCTTAAAGGACACAGACTCTTCAGACATGTACTGTTTCTCTGGTTCAGGGGCATAAATCTTGGCTGAAAATTTTCTTGTAACAATATGTCTTTTTTGTAAATTTTTTTAAATGTTTATTTTTGAGAAAGAGAGCACAAGGTGGGGGGAGGGGCAGAGAGAGAGGGGGAGACACAGAATCTGAAGGAGGCTCCAGGCTCTGAGCTGACAGCACAAAGCCTGACACAGGGCTCGAAACCCACGAACCACAATATCATGACCTGAGCTGAAGCCAGATGCTCAATTGACTGAGTCACCCAGCACCCCTGTAACACAACAATATATCTTATTGAGAGGTTTTTCTTTCTTATATAAGCCATTTGGACAAAATGTGAAATAATATAATTTATTTTAAATAGCATAAAAGTAATTACATTTTTCAGTCTATACATGTCCAATTATGTATCTCTTCCTAGTGTATCTAAATTGGCCAGCATGTACCATTATACTCTGATGACTTAAGTACATGTAGGTTTTTTTAACACTTTACCCTTTAAAGTTTCTTCAGCAACCCACATTTTGAATGAGAAGATCTGTTGGTAAGCTTTCGGGCTCTGAAATAAGGAAAATCAAACCTAGAAATGAAATTTTAAGAAAATTTTGTGTGTTCTGAGAAAAATGTGATTTCCATTAATGTTTCCAGCATAATTTAGGTGTTGCTGCAGTTTCAGAGCTTTGTAACATTGGTGCATAACTGTGGCTTTGCTTTGCTATTCTATTGTGGAGCATAATTTGGTTGGATTCAGGCTTTCCTATTGCTTTTGTTGAATTTTACAAGTCAGGATGCCAAAAACACAAAAACATTTCAGTCTAGACATTGTCTGTAATATATTAGGATTATAGTATAATCTCCTTTAATATATTTCTCTACACAGCCTGCCCCCTGTAGTTTTAATTATAAAATTATAATGCTTAACGTTGGAGAGAAGGGAACATAAGCACCCGAAATGAGTCATTTTTGTTGACAATAAATGAGTCACAGTTACATCTAGGGGTAAGAGTACTCTTCTACAATTTTGGCTTTTGGTCTTGATTTTTTCCCCATTTTTTCTCTTATTTTCTTCTGTTCCCTTCTACTCCTTCTGCCCTTCCTGCCTGTTTGCACGGTCTTGTGGTCTCATATCACTGATGGACTTTTACCAGGCTTCATTTGTGGCCTTGGATCCTAAACATAGAAGTGAGAACATAAATGGACTATAGTGGAATACTTATTGTAATATCCAGAGAACTTCTTTTCATTTAAATTTAAATATTAAATTTAAAATTAATACCTGGGGATTTCCTATAAATGAAAAGGGGCTATACTTGTAACTGTGGGACATCCAGCTGCCATTGCTTATGCCAAAGAGAATAGCATTACTTTAAGTCTGTGAAAAGAAATTACTCAAGAGCCCAGGTAGTTCAGACCTGTAGCACTCTGCCCAGGTGAAGATTCTCTTCAGAGAATCCTAAGGAGATGCTCTCAAAGAGAATCTTTAGACCAATGGCTCTTAAATGTTAGTAATTCATTAGAATCACCGGGAGGGCTTGTTAAACTACAGATTTCTAGGTTTCATCATCAGGTATTTAATTCTTGAAGTGGAGGTGGAGGCTGAGAAGATGTGTTTCTAACACACTCCCAGAGGCTGCTGTGTCTGTGGTTAATCTCAGGACCATACTTTGTGAACCAGTGCCTTATATCCCCTGGATGGTGGGAACACAAGCTCACATGACATTTGTTATCTCAGGATGTAATGCAAGGTGAATTTCAGATTGTGTACAACTAGCTTTGTTACTGAATGATCTATCACTGGCCACTAACTCAGGGAATGAGTGGGTGAGCCCTGGTGCTACTGGGGCGGATTGTTCTGTGCCAGGAACCCCAGGGGGGCTGGACAGCTCCTGGCTAGGTTTGCCAACACTGACCTCTCTGCCAGCAAGATGGACACCTACAGTGTTATAGAGAGAGGTTGGGAGCATACATGCAAGAGAGCAGGCAGGGAACACGTGATTGTGGGTTGTGGTCACTATAGGTTCAGCCCATGATCCATGACCAGGGAAGGGGACGAGTGGGGTATGGTCATTCTGTTGCTATCAAGGCTTTTCTGGTCTGGCGGTTGGCCTATTCAGGTCTTTGCAAAATGTCTTTGTCAGTGACTTAAGAAAGTGTGGTTAGAAATAAGCACTGTGGCTTTTCATTAGAGCATCAGTTAATTGGTCTTATCTATTTCTGGTTTTAACAGTTGGGCTGTATAGTGGAGCAAGAGAGCTCACTAACAGCTGCTCTATTTGTGATAATACAGTATAGAAACTGTTGTTTTTAAGAGATGCACTTCTCTTTTCTGGCTTTATTTATTAAAAAAATATTTTTTTTAATGTTTGTTTATTTTTGAGAAAGGGAGAGCATGAACGGGGCAGGGGCAGAGAGAGAGGAAGACAGAGGATCTGAAGCAGGCTCTGTGCTAACAGCAGAGAGCCTGATGGGGGCTAGAACCCAGGAACTGTGAGATTATGACCTGAGCCAAAATCTGACCGTCCACCAACTGAGCCACCCAGGTGCCCCTTTTGGCTTTTATTTAAATTACATTTGCTTAAGCATAGCCTCAGTGTTCCTGATCATTTCTGAGTGACTGGTCTTTGGCTATATAAATCAGATGTTCAGTACAAAGTCATTTCTTTTGGATTATGGCCACTTTATATTACGTAGATGTTTACTGGTGATATGTTTGGTCGAATGTGAGACATAATTTTCCTTTTGTCTTTCTTTTAAAGCAACCCCCATGCAGGTAAATAAAGGTAAATTTTGAGGGAGTGCCTCAGTAGTGAAAACCCATTATAATTAGACTGATTAGCTGTGGTATAAAGTATCTGGTAAAACCTGCTTTACGCTCTGAGAGAATGGCTTCTTCTGTGTGGTCTAATTGTAGACATTACAGGATAGTTTATCTTTCAGAATAATTCAGGTTTATCTATACTTCTCATGTGTATCAGTAACCTAGAAGACAGCCTTTGTCTTCGTCTTATATCTACATGGTAAAAGCAATATATAGAATAAAAGAGGGAATGATTAAAACAATTTTTTTTAAGTTTATTCATTTATCTTGAGAGAGAGAAAGTACAAGCGAGGAAGAGCCAAAGAAAGAGGGGGAGAGAGAGAATCCTAAGCAGGCTCCATACTGACAGCACAGAGCCCGAGGGGCTCAAACTTGGCAAACCATGAGATCATGACCTGAGCAGAGACTAAGGCTTAACCTACTGAGCCACCAGGTGCCCTGAAAGAGGGGATGATTTTAAAAGATCCTCCACTCTGTGAAAGGACATTAGGTATTAGTGCATTTAAAAGGAGAGTGACTTCAAGGCCAGCACCTCTTTCCTGCCACCTCCTCTGTTCTGAATGTTAGTATGTGATACTTTCAGTTGTAGCTGTGACTGTTACCTCACTCTCACACTGACTCTTTTTGCCCCACTGTTTCTTTTTTTTTCTTTCTTTTTTTAATGTTTATTTATTTTTGAGAGAGAGTGTGAACAGGGGAGGGGCAGAGAGAGAGGGAGACACAGAATCCAAAGCAGGTGCCAGGCTCCCAGCTGTCAGCACAGAGCCCGATGCAGGGCTTGAATCCATGAACTGTGAGATCATGACCTGAGCCAAAGTGGGATGCTTAACCGACTGAGCCACCGGCCATCCTAAGCCCCATTGTTTCTTACACTTTAGTCACATTGGAATCACATGGAGGGTTTGTTAAATACATAGAGCTGGGCCTCAGCCCTAAAGTTTCTGATTCAGTGGGTCTGGGGTGGAGCCCAAGAATTTTCATTCCCCAAAACTTCCCCGATGGTGCTGTGGATCCTAATCTGCGTATCACAGCTTCAGCCTATCTCTGAAGTTACTAATTTCAACTACTAATTAGTCCTAGTCACTGTGGAAGCTACCAAGGTGTGCAAGTTGCTCTCGTGGTGTTGCGCAGGGGCTGCTACATGTTTGGAGATTATGTGTGTGATAGAATGGATACAGGCTTGAAGGTATAAAGATAAAACCCTCAATGAAATCAGAGGGTAGTCATACCACTTCTAGTAGAGGAGGCAATTTGGAGGGTAAGGTTTGAATGTGTAGAATTAGGGTGGGGTATGTATTCAGGTCCAGGAGTGACATGATCAGAGTCAGGCAGGCAGGATTAGGGTATATAGGCAATATTTTAGTAGACTTAATCTACTGGTATCATTTTAAAAGGGGGTTTTGTTTGTCACTTGTTAATTTATAAAGGCAATCTGGGGCATTTAAGGCTAAGGAAACTTTTACTTTGTTCAGAAATAAAAACAAAGTTACACAACAAGATACCTAGTTAAATAGCTAAATATATTCTTACACATAATTTTGATTTAGCCTGTGTTGCATTTATGCATTCCATATAATTTTGTTTTAGTGTGGAATAAAAGCAAAAGATTTTTTCTCCTTTGAGATTTAACTTGGTGTCTGAATCTCTTTTATGAATGCAGAATTAGTTGCCTTGACATGTGACTTTATTTTGATTGATGTGCATACTTGCAAAGATAAGATCCCTTCTTTACGTTTAGTGACTTCCTACCACGATTTATTGGTAGATATATGTACGTCATAATGTATTTTAAAAAACAGCCCTCCTACCCCCAAAACTAGTAACAGTCATGCCATCCACTTCACCCTTTTTAAATGGTAATTTAGAGAATTAATTATGAACAAATATATCAGCTTTGGGCGCTTTGCGAAATTGTCCTTGGATTTTCTTCTTAGTTTTTGAGTTAGAATGTAGGAGGCAGTGGATATATTAAGATGAAAGAAATTCTTAGGTTTTGATAAATCAAGCAGTGCTGTGCATTAAATATTAAAAGGTTACTAACTCACATGAACACATCATCAGCTGATTATTTTATCTTGATGCTTTGTACCTTCAGCCCTCAACAAGTACAAAAAGATCAAGATCATACTGTGCATATTCTTGATGCTTTGTACCTTCACCTTAGAACTCTTGAATTCCACATTGTCAGCTTTGAAATATGAAAAAAAAAGTTTCATAGATATATTAGTGAGTACTTTTTCCAGATTAAAATATAATGATAAATCTCATAGATGGAGTGGTGTAAAGCTTGAGTTTCCATGCAGAATAAATGTGAACAACATGCATTAAGTATTTGAATTTTATTAGAAAATAAGTATTTTTATTGAGAGGTTAGGATGTGAGTTGCATTTTTGAATAGTAAAACAAGCATGACTTTGGGGTTGTGTTGGCTTATAATTCAGAGATCACTGAAATCTTTCTTCATGTGATTCTTTCTTTAAAAAATTATTTAATTTTAATTTTTAAAGAGAGAGACTGTGAGTGGGGAGAGGGAGAGAGAAAAAATCTTAAGCAGGTTCTGCGCTGAGCGTGGATAACTATGTGGTGCTCCGTCCCACAACGCTGGGACCATGACCTGACCCACAGTCAGAAGTCAGACACTCAACTGACTGAGCCACTCAGGTACCCCTTTTCGTGTGCTTCTTAAAGAAAACAGTATTTTTCTGTTTTAAGTAGCTTTTGTATTGAGGCAACAGGAAGACAGGAAAAGCATCAGCATTGGTTTGATGTGACTATCTCCACAAAGTGTCCAAACTACTGACTTAAGAGTATTCCTACTCAGTAAGTTCAAAATTATCTTTTTTCTCATTCCTCTCCCTTTGTCATTCAAAGAGTGGTCCTCTGCTCTGATCAGCAGGATGGACATCCCCTGTGAGCATGGTAGAGAGGCGTAATCTTGGACCTCACTGCTGGCTGACTCAACAAACCTTATTTTATGTAATAAATGAACTTAATATATGCACTCAAGCAAGATTATAGGATTGGTTAACTTTTCTTTTGTATTTGTATCCTGTTAACCATTATTTTTTTTCTTATGTAATCTATGGCAACTGCAGTGTTTTGCTTCTGAGGTATTGTTTGGAAATTTATGAAGATGGGGAGCTTTCAGAATTTTTGGTTTATTGATGGATAGAAATGAATCCTTTAAAAATAGAAAAAATCTTCCTCCAGGCAGTGGAAAGTAGGATTCAGACAATATCTAAAACCCTTCCCTTACTCGTCATCCTTGTTTTTCTTTTGTGAATGTTCTTTTCTAAATAAAATTTTTAAAGATTTTATTTTTAAGTAATCTCTACACCCAGTGTGGGGCTCGAACCCATAACCCTGAGATCAAGAGTTCCATGCTCTACCTACTGAGCCAGCCAGGTGCCCCTGAGAATGTTTTTAAAACTTAATTGTTTTTTTTAATTAACAGCAGAATATATCTGTTACTTCTTCATTTGTGGATATCATTTGTTCCACTAATCCAACTGCCTTTGTTCATAATGTTAAAAAGATTTCTGGGCATTTTACACACATTATTAAAATGCTTGCCAGATGTATTGGGAAGAGGCCTTAGGTACACTGCATGTTTAAGCTGACACACATTGACACTGCTCACAGTTTCTTACAGAAGGGTGAAAAGAGCAGGGTATTGGATTAGACTTCCTAATTCTCCTGACCTGTGTTGATAAAGTCAGAATTTGTAACCACTGTAAGGGGAAAACATATCAGAGGTAAGATGATAAAAGCAGATAACTTACCTCATGTGGCTTGCTGTGATTACTGGCATAGACTTAGCTAAGACATATGCAGAGATAACATATGTCCTTAGTTTTCTTTTATGCATTTTTTTACAACTCAAAACACAAGATAGTTAAGGTGTACTTCTTGGGGAGTCATTAACCCTCTTGGTCCTTTGGTGGAGGTGGACATCAGGGGAGGCAGGGGAGGTAGATTTGTTTGTGACATTTAAAATATGAAAAGTTGGGGCGCCTGGGTGGCGCAGTCGGTTAAGCGTCCGACTTCAGCCAGGTCATGATCTCGCGGTCCGTGAGTTCGAGCCCCGCGTCAGGCTCTGGGCTGATGGCTCAGAGCCTGGAGCCTGTTTCTGATTCTGTGTCTCCCTCTCTCTCTGCCCCTCTCCCGTTCATGCTCTGTCTCTCTCTGTCCCCCAAAAAAATAAATAAACGTTGAAAAAAATTTTAAATATGAAAAGTAAAAAAAAAGATAAAATATGAAAAGTAAGAATTTTATATTTTCTGGCATAACTACATAAAAATCCATTTATCATCAAGACATTAGATTCAGTTTTAGCTTAAAAAATGTATTGAGCACATACTTTATAATTTATGGTTGATGTAACAGTACTGGGTGTTAGGGCTACAACATGTAGTAAGATGGGATCTTCGGTGCACCTGGGTGGCCCAGTCAGTTGAGCATCCGACTCTTGATTTCAGCTCAGGTCATGATCCCATGGTCGTGAGATGGAGCCACGCATTGGGCTCCACACTGAATGTGGAGCCTGCTTAAGATTCATTCTCTCTCTCTCTCTCTCTCTCTCTCTCTCTCTCTCTCTCTCTCTCTCCCCCTCCCCCCCATTGTCGCATACACCCTGTCTCAAATAAATAATAATTTAAAAAAATAAGGAAAAAAGATGGGATCTCAGGGAGGTTGGGAATTTATCAGCAGTTTTTCTTTTGATTTGCTGTACCTTCTGAATTTTTCTAATGAACATCTGTGATAATTAAAATAAAAAACCCAGATATTCCTATTTATAAGTCTTGTCCTGTCCCTACCCAGCTTTGGGTGGAATGGAGGAAGAAAGTACTACAACAGATGATTTACTGTAGAAGGTGGATTCAGGGATAGATGTGTTCACTGATGATAGACATCTCTTTCCTTTTTGAAGAAAGGGAGATAACTTCAGCCTAGCTGCTGAAGAAAGGTTTCTTGGAGGAAATAGTGGCTGAATTGACTCTTGTGAAGTAATTATCAAAGTTGGGAGGCTCATTCCAGGCACAGTGATGAAGAAACACAGAGACCATGAAACATGGTGTATATTGGGAATTGTAAGTAGTTGGGTAGCAGATGATGATGGTTCCACAGTAGTTGGTGGGCTCAGGAAGAGTCTGTTACTCTAAATCAGCAGTTTGTGCAAGTGAAAGACCTGAAGCAGGAGAGTAAGGTGGGTGTGGTTTTGTTTTTATACTTGTAAAAAATATTCAGCTTTCCTCCACTCAGTTCTAATCTAAATGTACTAACATGGATACCTAAATATTGTATGACCTCAGCTTTGTTTTCTTCTAATGCAGAAGAACTTCAGATACTAAAGGAAGTGTGACTCTCCTGCTTTGTCCGTTGGGTAGAAAGGTTGTGTGAGAAGTGCTGTGGCACTCTGCTAGTCCTCTGGTAACACGAGCTCTAGTGCGATGTCCCCTGCTCTGTTCTGAAAGGAACGGAGAGTGACCTGTCTGGCCAGCTTCCTATTGGGCTCTAATAATTTTGTATTTGTGGGGGCTTTTCCCTTTTCTCTTGCTACTGGCAACATCCACATCAATGCACCTCATCCTTCCTGAGCCTAGTGACAAAGAGTTAGTGGTGATTTTGTGATCTGCATTAGGGTGGGAAGTGGAGTGTGCTAGCCAGGTGGTCACAGGCTTTGCTGGCCTTCAGGTTTTCTTTTTGGGAAAGGCTTGAAAGTAGAGGTCTTGCTTGCAGTCTTGTCTCTGGCTAGCATTCTTCCCCTTTAAAAAACACCCGAGCACTTGATTTAGAACTGGCTTTTCCTTCTATCTATCTCGCTCTGAAATCTACTTTTTAGTGAGGGTAGTCTTCTTTGTTCAGTGTGTTTAAAAAAAGGCGAGGGGGAGGGTAGGAGGTAGGTAAAGCATTACTAGTTGCTGGCATAGGAATGCTTCAGAGTTATGTCCTCTGTTTAATCTACCATTTGCCCTTTGTTTCCTTTTTAAGTCTTAGGTAGTGCTACTGTGGTGATTTGGAGTCTTTGTACACCAAGTCATCAATTTTTCTCTCATGCCATGGGGAACTTGTGACCTCTCTTCCCCTGGTCAGTGCACTTAAGTATGTTTTACCCTTCTGTCAGTAACCTTTGTCACAACCTAATCTCTGCTCATCTGTCAGAGACACAGAGTTTCCCTGTTCAGAGTGTAGAACCATTTATGCCCCAGTCATCTGATTTTCAAGACACACCCAGTTTTACTTTATCTCAGAGTTCTCAGCAACTTTGTACTTTTTAGGGTCCTGCCTTCCATATGAGTCTCCCATAAACAGAAGACACATGATCATTTGTTTTTAATCATCAGTTGGTTTTTTAAATCATCACTTGGTTTATTTAATCAAGAGTTTAAAATACCCTGTACACATACGAATTGTGTCCTGCTTTCTCCCCTTTTTTCCTTTCTCACAGTCCTGCTGGTTTCTCTCCTTTAAGGTTCATGATGTGATATCTACAGATATTAATTAGATTGTTTGGTATATGGTTCATTGATGTTAGTGGCTATGAAGTGGTATTTGATGCTGATGCATTAATATTAATGAATAAAATAGGATACTCACATCTGTTTTATTTCAGATAGGCATGTCACTTTAATATAATATGGCTTGGTTAAAATTGATGCCATATACATTCATTGTAGCTTTAAATGGAAATATAGTAAAAATCATTGTAAAAAATAACTCAAGAAATATATGACAGTTTTTGCTGCTGTGAAATAATTTCTCAGTCTCTGATTGGTTCAAGCAAATAAGATGAATTTACCTGATTTTTGCTGTATTTTACTTAAATTAATTTTGGTTGGGACCATCTTATATTCTTTTGCCATTTATTACCTTCATCTTTGTCTCTGTAACCTTTGGGGGAGAGATATCCTATGGTTCTTGTATTTCTAGACATCTCTAGAAATCTGATTTTTAAAAAAAATTTCCCCCCTTCCAAACACATGTATCAAAATCACATGTTTATTGGCTCTGTTACTTGTAATAACCAGAGTTCATATGCTGAATTTCAGTGGTATGAAATTATGTGCAGATACGTTTCTAGAAACACTTGTGATATTTAAAAATACACATAAATGTCAAGACATTTCATTGAGAGATGTGAGAACAAGCTTCCAGGGCTCAGGTCACTGCTGGGCTCTGGGCGTGAATGTGAAGGCACGGTGCGTGTGCTCAGACACTGCTGCTTGGGGAGAGGAGTTTGGGTGCATGCGTGAGTGTTTGATGTGGAAGAGGTTTGTAGGAAATGTGTAAGCAGGCATATCAGATATTTTGATTATCATTGTTTGTATTTATATATAAAATATAAATATATGTAAAAATATAAATGTGTGTTGTGTGTGTGTGTGTGTGTGTGTATATGTAAATAATCCCTGTAATACCAGGTTGTATTGTCTGGTAATATTACTGTATTATTACAGTATTACTGTATTACTGTATACACAATATTACTGTATTATTACAGTAATATTATCACTGTAAAATGGGAAAGATTAAAAAAAATTTTTTTAATGTTTATTATTAAGAGACAGACACAGAGCACGAGCAGGGGAGGGGCTGAGAGATGGAGAGACACAGAATCTGAAGCAGGCTCTAGGCTCTGAGCCTGACAGAGCCTGACACGGGGCTCGAACTCACAAACTGCGAGATCATGACCTGAGCCAAAGTCGGACGCCCAACCGACTGAGCCACCCAGGTGCCCCTGGGAAAGATTTTTTTTAATCTCCATGTGATTCCTTTCCCTATGACAGTTTGTATGTCCTTGTTTTTCTGTGTATTGTTACATTAAATGTGAAGGTGTATGTTTTATATGGTGTAAATAAATGACATATTTTAAAATGTGCCCTGGAGATAATTTGTCAGTTCACATAGAGTTAATTTAATTCATTTTAGCTAACTTAGAGTATTCAGAAGAATAGTGATAGAACCATTGTCTTCGAGTTGGTGTAGCTGTGTTGCAGCAAACATCTTTGCACTCATGCATGTTTTGCTGGCATAGATGCCCTCAAGTGGAATTACTGAGTGGAAAAATAGGGTGGGTTTACATACAGATAGATATTGTCAAATCACCCTTTGAAAAGTGTGCACTCGGGGCGCCTGGGTGGCGCAGTCGGTTAAGCGTCCGACTTCAGCCAGGTCACGACCTCGCGGTCCGTGAGTTCGAGCCCCACGTCAGGCTCTGGGCTGATGGCTCAGAGCCTGGAGCCTGTTTCTGATTCTGTGTCTCCCTCTCTCTCTGCCCCTCCCCCGTTCATGCTCTGTCTCTCTCTGTCCCAAAAATAAATAAACGTTGAAAAAAAAAAATTAAAAAAAAAAAAGTGTGCACTCACATCAGTGCACTGTGAGAGTCCCCATTTTCCCCATTCACTGCCTACTTGACTCCCCCGGTATCTTAGATGTGAGATTTTTTTTTTTTTTTAATTAATTTTTTTTTTCAACGTTTATTTATTTTTGGGACAGAGAGAGACAGAGCATGAATGGGGGAGGGGCAGAGAGAGAGGGAGACACAGAATCGGAAACAGGCTCCAGGCTCCGAGCCATCAGCCCAGAGCCCGACGCGGGGCTCAAACTCACGGACCGCGAGATCGTGACCTGGCTGAAGTCGGACACTTAACCGACTGCGCCACCCAGGCGAGATTTTTAAAGATAACAGCCTGAGAGCTCATTACCTGAGCATTTAGCACAGCTATTGCTTGTAAAAATCCTTTTGAAATAAAATAGTACTAATACTTGGGAAACTGTTCCTTTGTGCATTTGTTTGGGACATGTTTTAACTTTATTACAGGGTCATTCTATGTTTAAAGGTTACCGCAGAAGGGAAATTTATCATGTCCTTCAAGTTAATTTGCTATTGTGTACACTTTGTAATCAGGAAATAACATTTGGAGAAAATGCCTCATGTTGCAGTTTGACTTCCTTTTACTTGGCCTTTAGAGTGGACAAAGGACAAATTAGTATTCTCTTAAAATAATTTCCACATTGATATTTGGTTTTTCATAGATTATCTAAATTCTTCTTTACATTTTAACTTCACACAAGTTGCCCCGTGTAAGCTTGTACTCCTGTTCTTTCTAATGATTGCTCCCAGATCCCTCGGGAGATGGCAGGATCAGTGCTGCCTCTGGGTCTACCCTGCCTTCCATAGGAGTGGGATCATGGCACAGTGGGAAAGAGTTGTGAGGACTCAGATTTAAGCCTCAAAGTGATGTGATTTTTGAGCCAGTTAATGAACCTCTGGGAGGTTCAGGGTCTCTATGTACAAAATAGGATTGACAGCCCCCACCATGGGGATTTTTATAGAGTGGAAATACTGTGTATTAAATACCTGCACATAGAAGGTACTAGTAGCTAGTGAAGTGGTGGAATAGTAATAATTGGAAACATTTATGAGCATTGACCCCTTTGTAATGAAAAACAAACTCTTTTTGCCAAAGTATATGTGTCCTAGTAAAGTAGCTGATACTAGATAACATTTTATTAGTCCTCATTATTGTTTTAAAAAAGCCTGCCTCTATTTCTGGCCATATAGAGGATTAGAAATACTTACTGATAGACTTACATGTGCCGGGTAATATATTACACCACATATGCATATGTTGGTATGTATTCTGTATTAAAACATATATAAACATAAATAAATAAATCTTTTTAATAAATAGCCATGCTTATGAGAAAGTAAAGGAATTTTCCTGAGGTTGGGATTTGTTAATGCTGTAAACCTTATATGTGCCCTGAAATTATGCGCCACTTTCTGGTAGCCTAGACTGAGTTTGGATGGGCTCTGAACATGGGGCACAAGAGATAAAGGCTGAGGCCAGTGCAGTGTGGACAGAGGGGAGACTCTGGGATAATTTAAGGACTCCCAAAGGGCCACATCCTCCTGGGGGGTGGGGGGGCTGTCAGAAAGAATTTTAACTAGAGGGCCACAGTCACACTGTTCTGGGGCCAGAATTCATACTATGTAGGTGGCTTTAAAAAAAAAAAAAGAATTTTAAAATGGATTGGTAGTGAACCCATCAGGAGAGAACAAACATCTGTGGAAGAACTCTTTTTAAACCAAGGCCTCTACGATTCCCCACAGATAGAGTTCCAAGGACACGAGCTCATAAGAATGAACATCCATAGAAGAAAACTATGCTGAGAGTCAGGAGATAAGACAAACTACAGAAGCTCTCAAAGGCTGTGGATATTAGAATTACCATATGGAATATAAAATAAGTTTGTCTACTGTGTATAAATAAGAGATTGAGAATATAATGTAGGATAAAGAGTGGAAAATGACCATAGGTTTGAAAAAGAACCAAAGGGATCTTTTATAAATGATACATAGTAATGTAAATAAATAGACTGGTTAAGCACATTAGACACAGTGAAAGGGCTCAGAGCTGAAATGGAAGACAGACCAAGATTAAAAGTATAAAAGAAAGGTTAAGAGATACGGAGAGATAGGATGAAAATGTGTCACATGTTGAACATGTTGAATCTCAGAAAAAGAGAAGAGCATGGAGGAGACATAACAGTCAAAGAAAAGGTATGATGGCTGAACCCTGTTCAGCATTGGGTGAAGTATACAAATGAGAAGCCAACGAATACTAAATCAGATAAAGAAGAAGACATTCCTACTAGACATATGATCGTGAGACTGGAGAATAGTGGAGACTTTGGTGTGGAGGTGCTGGGGTTGGGGGCAGTTTCAAAGGACGGGTAACCCAGAAGGGAATGGCAGACAGATAGCTTCTATTTTAATAGAGAAGTAGAAACCGGAAGATAGTCTAATGATACCCTCAAAGTAATGAGAAAAAAAGCATTAACTTACAGTTCTGTATTCAGGAAACCCATCATTCAACGTTGAATGCAAAGTAGACATTTCAAACTAAGAGAATAGCTAAAGATATAATTGGTTTGTGCCTTTTAACTTTGGGGTGTGGGAGGAGGAAAATCTGAGGGAGGGCAAGAACATTGAGATGATTTAGGAGGTTGTGATTCAATCTCCTCATGAGCCCCAAAATACTTCGTAAATGCATGTAAAAAATGAAGAAACACTTTATGTGAGTTGCTTGCTTCTGATGACTGATACAGGTTGGATTTGGCTGTTTTTTGCCTGTTTGCCAGTTGATAAGGCTGAGCATTTATGTAGATGTTGGAAAACTGAGATGGAAGAATGATGGCTTGAGGAGGGGGAGCTGACAGACACAGTAGGGGTGGATGGCTATAAGGCTATGACTTTGGGATTCAGGCCAAGTTTAATGAGCTCTCCCAAGAGAGAGAAAATCTGAAGTTTGGCATTTGGAATAGAATCCCATTCACAGTAAGTTGTACTGTCAAGACTTGTCTACACGCTCAGTTTAATAGTCCATGCCTGAGCTAGTGAAAATAGCTGCATTTCAGAATATATATATTTTTTTTTCTGTAAATTTTCTTTCTGAAAAGACTTTCTTAAGCTTTGATGGAAAGCTGGTGTAGTTATTTATCTGTGTACATTCATTGGAGGAATTATAATGAAGTCAGATAGGTAGCCTAGGATTGGTGGAAATCTAAGAACAGGGTGGTGTTTGGAGGCCAGGACCAAAATCTTAAACATTTCAGTGAGGTTACTATGATGAAAACATTCTGCATTTTCACTACATTTGAGATCTTATTTTATTTTTATTATTTTTTAAAGATTTTATGTTTAAGTAATCTCTACATGCCACATGGGGCTTGAACTCTCAATCCCGAGATCAAGGGTCTTGTTGCTGTACTGACTTGAGCCAGCCAGGTGTTCCTAGTTTTCAGATTTTGTGAAACTACTTATAAAATTATTTGTTCATTTGTGAGTTTCAGACATAAGACCTGTATCTCCGAGAGATTCCAGTAAAGAGATGTATATGGAGTATGAAAATAATTTTATTTTTTGGTGTTTTATTCTGTTTTTAATGGTAATAAAAGTCCGTATTACCATGATCTATTTGATCACTTACTGTGGGTGAAGAAGACTTAGAGGCTTAGGTCAAATAGAGTTCTTATTTGTGTCTTTTAATCCATTTGTTGAAGTCACAGGTTATTGTTTGGCTGATTCTATACTGAATAAAATGTCTGTTTATGCACTTAGAATAAAAAACCGAAACCATTTTGTTTTCAACTAACGAAATCTGACTGAATCAGAACTCTTTAAAACTATCACATACTTTTGAATTTATGACTTTGTAGCACAGTGTACAGTGAATACTCTGAACATAAAGTCTTTGTGAAACTTTGAACTTGCTTGGCTTTGAAAACATTTCTTTGATCGTGGTTGTGTTGGCTTGATAGGATTTGACAGTCCTTGAAATTGGCTTTTATTTACTTATAGGTTCGTCAGTATAACTTACTGAAACATAAAATGTACAGAACTCTGCTCTAATTATCTGATTTAAAGTAAGGATTTGTATTGATCTGTTCTCTACAGCCAAATAGTAAGGCTAAAAGTAATTTATTTTTCTTGTTTTACATAGATTAAATTCACAATAATTATCAGATTTAATCACATAATTCCTAGCTGGTACAAGAAGTGAGAATACTCATTTTCTTAGAGATGTGTCTGATTATGAAAAAGACTATCATAATTCTTGGTAGATCATCGCCAATACAGGCTTAAGAAATCTCTTCTGCCACCCACCCTTAGTTGCATATACAGATTGACATTCTGATGTTTTAAATTCTCTTCGCTGAATCCAGGGAACCAAATTCCTTTTGAATCAAGCAAGGTGTAATAAGTAAAATACTTAAAAGCCTGCCTTTCTTGGTTTTCTTATTCTATGTAGGAAAACATCCTAATTATTTGCTTGATACATCTTTTGCATTTGCATGGAGTACTTTTACTTTGTCAGATGTGTGTGCTTGCCTTTTCTGCATCACTGGCCAGTACTATGTAAGCAGAACTTAGATCATGAATGTTAGTGAGCTTTCCCCTTTTCAAAAAGCGCCATAAAATTAAGTTTTGCAAGCATTCTGTCATTTTTAGGTGGTAAATATTCACATGTTTACAGAATATAATATTGAAAGAGGATTCATCTGGTACAGGACTGTCAGTGTATAATTTTAAAATATATGTCAAACAAAAGCACTTTGGTGGGAATTCTAAGGCAAGATGTGTGCCTGTTTAAAATGCTAAAATGCCACTTTTAATTTTTTAAAAGTGATTTTATTTTTGAAAAGGTAGTCAACTTCTGAGTGTTCCAAAGGAGGTATTACTAGTACTCAGGGACAAACTCTGCAAGTAGAAAATAAAACTTAAATCATGGTCAGTTAAGTTTATATGTCATGAAGTCAGACCATTTATACTAGTTATGGCTTGTCAGGTATTAATTGAGAAATGTTTGTCTCTGCCCTGGAAGTCTCAGTAATAAGACACCCCGTCCCTCAAGACTACAATGTTTCTGTCCTAACTGTCCCTGTTCCCCACTCATCTGATTTCTAAGGTGAGGGGAAAGAGATGTACTTATTATGGCGTAAGATTTAGGATAGCAAGACTGTTATCTGCCTCTAGCAAGGAAAATTGACATTTCTCTTCTTTCTCTTCTAGATTGTCTTTTTACTCGGGCCACTCTTCATTTTCCATGTACTGCATGCTGTTCGTGGCAGTAAGTACTCTGTTTATGGGGGATTATGTACCGCATACAATTCATGTGTTCAGCCTGGGTGTCCTCTCCTGTGTGGCCACCCCTGGCATCTCATCAGCTGTGCTCCATTGCTGGCCGCAGTTGAGAGAATGGATGCCTGTGCTTCTGCCAAAGCCAGTTACAACTGTTCAGAAGTATTTTTGTCCTTCATTTAAAGGTAGCAAACGGACACAATTAGGGAGCAGGTTGCAAATTGAGAACCTTCAGGACTGTAGGGAGTCTTCACTGTTGAAGCAGGTTTTTCCTGACAGCGGTAGAAACCTTATCATCAAATCTGTAAACCTGGTGCTAAGAATTGGTTGATGTGTGCCCTCCCTTTGGGACATATTTCCTGGAACGTAGCAACACCTTCTGTGTAATCACAGCAGGTCACTGATCTGAAATACCAGGCGAAGTTGACCGCTGCTGTGATAACCTTACCCTAACTGGGAGCCCTGGCCCCCTGTGCTTGGCAGGAGGGTGCAGCAGCCTGGCCTCTTTCCTCCTGGCGGCTGCTGGGTTTAGGAGTTGAGTTTTGATTAGCTGATGTGATGGCAGTTGTTGCTTCTTTTTGAGTAGGTTTTATTTTCCTTTCACCTTCTGAAGTATTTCATTGATGGCTTTCCACGGGACTAGAAAGGTTTCGGCTTCTGGGAGAGGCAGTTGCTGCTTCAGGAGCTTTTCATGTATACGGTTTTCAGGTCCACTTCTAATTGCTAGTCCAGAAAGCAGCATGGCCATTTGCACCTGCAGTATACAAAGCTGACGGTGAAGAGTTAGAAAATATTTGCATCTACATTCTTCATACCTAGAGACAAATGTGTATCCAGAGTAGCTTTAGGAAGACCCAGCTTTAGGGCATATACAAGGAATATGTATGTATGTATGTATGATTTGAGAGAGAGAGAGAGAGAGCAGGAGCAGGGGAGAGTGGCAGAGGGAGAGAGAAAGAATCTTAAGTAGGGCTCAATCCCACTACCCTGGGATCATAACTGGAGCTGAAATCAAGAGTTGGGCTCTCAACAGACTGAGCAACCCAGGTGCCCCTACAAGGAGTCTTTAAAAGTCAATTCAGTTGACTTATTTTTTATAATGTTCCCAGTTTCCGTCTGTCTCTGTCTCTATCTCTCTTTATATAAAGTTAAGAACAAATTTCCAATAAATTCCAACAAAGTTCCAACAAATTTTCAACAAAATTTGTTAGAAAAACTCTTAAGAGAGGGGGAGAAGATCTTCACCCTAAAGGATCAGCTGTAACTTTTAGTCTTATGAATGGACTTTTATATAGTTGTGTTCTATGTAAATTTTTTCTCCCCCTTGGTCACATTAAGTGCTATAGAAGTATTTAATGCTTACATATAAGTCCATGATATATATAATATTAAGAGTAGACTGCTGGGAGTTAATTTGGTCTCATTTAGAGAGATTTTAAAATCAATTTTTACCAGAATCCTGCTTTTATTGGAAAAACCAAATTTGAAAAGTCAGAAGAATATAAAAATTACAGATGTGTGTGTTATATAAAATTCAAACCCACAATTTCACAACCATTTCAGTAGAACTAATTTTGGCTTCTTCAGCATTTCTGGATTTTAAGTCTTTTGTCTTAGGTTAATTTAATTTTGTGAGGAAGCAACAGGGTACTAATTCAGCAGAATTTAGGGCTTCTTTTTGAAAACACACACCCAAATGTTTCTGAAAACGTGCCATGAGGAATGTGACTTGTTTGAAGAGAGTAACAAGAAGTACTATTCCAATATCCTCTGTTCATTTATCTTACTAGGAAAAGTTAGCATTCTTTCTAAAAGGAGCCACTGTATATTTTTCTTTTTAAATAGGGCATAGAGACAGGGGGTGATGAAGGCTAGAGCCATTAGTAGCCTGAGAAATCTTCCCAAAGCACAAGTTTGTGACTACACTGATGGCTTTTGAACGTTTGAATGTGATTTGTGTGCCCACAGCCGACCTCACCAGGGTAGGTTTTGAGCTTTGTTAGGTCCTTCATCTGCATGTATCAGTATCTTTTCAGTGTTTAAGGAGAGAGACTTAATAATCTGCACCTGGGTGCTCCAGTTGGTTGGGCGCCCCACTCTTGATTTCAGCTCAGGTCACAATCTCAGGGTTGGTGGGTTCGAACAGTGTAGTTCGTCGTGGGTTCTGACTGTGCAGAGCCTTCTTGGGATTCTCTCTCTCTCCCCCTTTCTGCTTCTCCCTCTCAAAAATAAATTAACTTAGGGGCGCCTGGGTGGCGCAGTCGGTTAAGCGTCTGACTTCAGCCAGGTCATGATCTCACGGTCCGTGAGTTCGAGCCCCACGTCGGGCTCTGGGCTGATGGCTCAGAGCCTGGAGCCTGTTTCCGATTCTGTGTCTCCCTCTCTCTGCCCCTCCCCCATTCGTGCTCTGTCTCTCTCTGTCCCAAAAATAAATAAACGTTGAAAAAAAAATTTTTAAAAAAATAAAAAATAAAAATAAATTAACTTAAAAAATTAAAAAAAGATTAAATAAAAACTTGAAAAAATAAATACTAAGGAAATACATAAATAAATTTAAACTAAATAAATAAAATGTAAAAAAGAAAAAAAAAGAATCTGAGGTTGATACAGATGATTTGCGTTGATACTACTTTAATTGTTGACTCTAGTAATCCTCATGAAGTAGAAGAGGGATGGTTGCCACCCTTTTTATAAATGGAGAAGTAGGGGCCTTGGGAGGCTATTAAGGTCTGTAAGCTCTCTACTGGTCTCTTATTAATCAGGTTCCCTTGGTTTGCTGATTCTCTGCTTGATCTTAACCCTAGTCCAATTATTTTGAAGGTCAGGTGATGACATACATCTTTTACCACCTGTTTTTAATTGTAAAGTATATTCTTAGATGTATCAGTGTCCATATCCTATAGTTTACTGTTCATCTTTGCTCCTTTGACCCTTCTCAAAATAGATGTATATTCAGTCAGATATAAACTTTTACTGAGGGCTCTTCTGTAAAATATAAAACTAATGTACAGAAGACAAAATGATTATTTAGAGGGCCTCAGTGGTAAGCCTGCTCTGTGGACACCCAGGAGCATATGAGGAGGCAAGTTATGGCTATAAGCAGAGGGAAAATTACCGACACTGTAGTTTGGTAATTGGGTATGAGCTATTAGATATAAAGTTATAATGAAAAGTTCCAATAAATATGTTTCTCAGAGACCAAGGCCTTTCTGGAGAAGAAAGTTGGCCGGAGCAGTCGTGCACTGCATTTCACTGACTCTAAGCAGTGGAAATATTTACTTGATGTGGATGTAGGCCCAAGCTTTTATTTCAGCCCCTGAACACACAGATGGCTCCCGCTTTCCAGCTTTCACATTTATATACAACATTTAACCACTCCACCTCCTCTGCCAATTCCTTAGGCAATGACTCATCTTGTTTCCCTAGGCATCTTGGCATCATGGGCCAGTCCCAGATTTGGGTGGAGATGTACAGTCATTTAAATTCTGAGGATGGCTTTTGATAGTCAAAATTTGTCAGGAAATCCTGACACCCAGAAATTAACTTCTACTTGAAGAAGTATCTTAAGAGAAGATATTCCTGACCATTGTTGTTCACCTCTGGCAGGCAGCCCAGCCCTGCACTTCACACAGTGCCAGTCAGCACCCATGAAAACCACCTAGGCTGGCAGGAGCATATGGCCTGGCTTCTTTGCACATAGCTAGTTTCTGTGCTTAGTGATGTCTGTTGAACTAGGCTGAATGCCAAAGATTCCAAATTTACTTGACTGTCCAGGAAAGAACCATGTTATGAGACTGTTCTTTTTTCAGTCCATATATATAAATGGAATGTATTGGAATATACTAAAGGAATGCACTAAAAAATTCTCCCAGCACTGTACTATTGAGCCTGAAATCTCAGATTGTTTATGTCACTGTCTTTTATGAAATTCCTGTATAAATTACCATAGTGGGGGCCCAAGTACCTTAGTGTAGGTGCTTCAGCTAGACCCCCTTCCCTGCCACAGAAAGGCTTGTGTCTGGGTCTCACCACCCCCACCTGCTGTGTTTGGATAGTGTTGCCCACTTGTCTGAATCTGGCTCTTTGATTTCCTTAAGATTTGTACAACCCCTTACCTCTCACTCACCATGTATTACCTAGTGATATTTCATGAAGATGTTTTCCAAGTTGTGAATTAATGCTGAGCATTGGGCAAGTGAACAGAGCCCAGGAACTACATGGATCTTAATTGTAACATGGGATTCTACATCTAAATTTAGGAACTCTGTGAATCCTAAAGATGGTGAAATTGAAGCCTAGAGAAGACTAAACAAAGGTCAGTCTTAGGGTGTTCTCCTGGCCAGTTCTGTCATCAAATGTAGGTGGAACAATATATTGCCTGGCTTAGACTTAGAAGCTGTATTTCAAATAAGTAGAGCAAGGAATATCTCTTTGTGTTGAACATGCTGCTTTTGGTCTAGTCCAGGAGTCGGCAGAAGATTTCAGTAAGAGGTCAGATCATAGGCTTTGTGGGCCACATGCAATCTCAGTTGCATATTCTTCTTTTAAAAAGTCCTTTAAAATGGGGAAACTATTCTTTAAAAATGTTCAGTTGTTTATGTAGAGAGTATGATCACAAGTGGGGGAGGGACAGAGAGCGAAAGAGACAATTGCTAGCAGGCTCTGCATTCTCGCTGCTGCGGGGCTCGATCCTGATTCGGGAGATCACGACCTGAACCAAAATCAGAAGTCAGATGCTCAACCTAGTGAGCCACCCAGGCACCCCGAATGTGAAAACCATTCATAGCTTGCAAGCTGGCCTACCAACTCTAAAATTGAAAAAAGGAAAAAAAAAAAAATAACCCTCTCATTTTAAGAATAGGTTAAGAAACTCTTGTGAGACAACAACATTTGCAGTTAAGTGTTACAGGATCAAGGAAAGGCAAAATAAATCAGCTTCAAAAAATATTTTGATTAGCAATCAGATTTTAAAATAGCAATCTGTTTTAATAGAATAGTTAGTTTAATAGAAGCTAATATTTTTTTTTAGAAATTTTAGGCAAAAAAAGGCTATATTCTACCCTTTGGGGATAATAAAATAATCAAAGAATACCAAAGTTGCGTCAACAGACATTGAATTTCCTTATTCAAAAAAGATGTATATATAATAATTTTTACAAAAAAAAAAGAAAAAAGAAAAACGTGTACCTTCTAATTTTGTTCCATTGTGGCCCTGTACATTGAAAACTCCTATTTATTTTGACCAGGTCTTCATGTGCTCTATAAAACTATCATGAGGTTCTTCATAGAGATTCAGTGTTGGGTTCTCTCTGGATTAGGAGGAAGACCTCTCTGCACTTGTCAGGGAAGCATTTGCTGCCTGAATGGTAGAGTGTCTTCCTACAATCCTCTCTGGGTTTAAATATCTGGTTATATTGAGCATATCGATTCCTCTGTCCTTGTTGCCTTAAGGAATAAGAAATTGCCTTTATGAGTCTCTAGTAAGATCTCCACTAAGAAGCCCTTATTTCTTTTAAAAAATACTGGGCATAGTAACTTATTTCCATCCCATGTTCAATAGGTTTTTTGTTAAGAGTGGACACTTTTTTAATTTTGTTTTTTATTTTTTAAAATTTACATCCAAATTAGCATCATTAGTGCAAAAATGATTTCAGGAGTAGATCCCTTAGTGCCCCTTACCCCTTTAGCCCATCCCCCCTCCCACAACCCCTCCTGTAACCCTCAGTTTGTTCTCCGTATTTATAAGTCTTGTCTGTTTTGTTCCCTTCGGTTTTTATATTATTTTTGTTTCCCTTCCCTTATGTTCATCTGTTTTGTTTATCTTAAAGTCCACGTATGAGTGAAGTCATATGATTTTTGTCTTTCTCTAATTTCACTTAGTACGATACCCTCCAGTTCCATCCACATAGCTGCAAATGGCAAGATTTCATTCTTTTTTGATTGCCGAGTACTAAGAGAGGACACTTAAAAAAAAAAAAAAAAAGATGCTGGACATTTAACCCTACATACTGGCCTATGTACAATCAGTGGTTGTACCTGATGTGCTCTAACACAGTGTGGTCAGGTTCAAATAATAGTTCCCCTGCTGCAGACAGGGAGGAATAGAGATAGGCCTCACTGGTTTCCTTTTGAGCCCTGAGGTTGATTTCCGCTCCAAGTCCTCCTGTGGTATATAGGTCTATCCTGCCTTTTTCAATAGATGAAAATGGGGGCAGGGAGCAGTGTAAAGGTTAGTTAAGTGTAGGATAGATCTTTGCTTTTCCTATAAGTACTTCTTTATGCTGTTTGTGCCTTATGGAAACCCACATGCCTCCTGCCTTTTCCTCGATGTGACAGCAGGGGTGACCCTAGTGGTAGGCTCAGGTGTTCCTTCAACAAACACGACTGTTGTCTTTGATTCTGGGGAGTACTTCCTTGACCAACTACACCAGCTGCAGGTTATGTCTTTCAGGTAGAAAAGGTTTGGCCTTTTCTACCCTTTCTCATATTTCTAGTAGTGAACTTTCCACTTTGGAGCTTCCTTCACCAGAAAGTTGGATGTTTAGGATCAGGAGGGATCCAGAGGCTTAGAATCTCTCTCATTCTGCAGGACCCCATCTCCCACCAGCTGACCTAAATACTCATTGGCCAGGTGAGGCCAAACTGCACCACTCTCAGAGAAGAATCAGAATGGGCTAGAGGAGACTGAAGGAGATGGTAGATAACTATTTGGCTTATGGTAGAGGCTCACACCTTATAGTGTATGTAGAAAGAAGTCATGGAAGTAAATCCTGTGCTTAGTGCCAGACTTCTCTTTCAATGGACATTTAATGGACTCTTTCAATGTCCACTTCAGTGGACATTTAATATGTTTGTTTTCATGGGTTTTCTTGCTATTTGAACCCATGTGTAAAAACATGGTTTTCCTTTTCAAATTGAAACTTACCTATTTAAAAAGTGAAATTTTATCATTTGAGTCAGAATCCAAATTAAAACAAAATGAGATTTTGGTTAAACACACAGGGGTGGCTGGTAATTAGCTTTTTTATCTTTTGGTTGTATGTAAGCAACTGACTCACTTCGATCTCCCAGAGAAAAAAAAAGGTTGATAGTAAAGACATAACACAGTCCAGAACTAGCCTCCCACCAGGAACGGAACTGAACTTGCTCAGTCTCACTGGTCGCCTGGCTTTTCAGTGTGGCTGCCATTCTGATCCATTTACTCACTGGCTTGCTGTCATTGCTGAACCATAGCTTTTACATCCTTATAAGCTGAGTTTGCAAGTAGCCTATCCTGTATCCTTTTAGGTATCCTTTCTACACTTCTAACAAAAAAGAGAACCCTTTCATCCTTCCAGTGTAAATTCCAGAGGGAGAATACAGTGCAGCAGATGTCTGGGTCAGGCGTGTCATGGGTCATCTTCAGTGTCCTCTCAAAAGTAAAGGCAGAGCTGTGTGGTTCAAATGGGGCTTCCCCTTCCCCCTTCAACTGTGTTGTGGGAAGACAGTGCCCCCGCCTCGGAGGGGAATTTGTAAGATTGCCAGAGAGTCTGTCAGGACTGTACACAATGTTGGATTAGAGTTCTGTAGTTCTTCTGAGTTTTCCAAGATAAGGAATGGACTTCCTTCCACCAATGTGTGTGTGTGTGTGTGTGTTGTTTAAATGTTGATTTTGAGCAGGGAAGGGGCAGAGAGAGGGAGACAGAGAATCCCATGCAGGGCTAGAACTCATGAACTGTGAGATCATGACCTGAGCTGAAACAGAGTTGGATGCTTAACAAACTGAGCCAGACAGGCGACCCTTGAATGTGTTTTAGTGCCTATATGATTGGCATAGGTATGTGTGGGGACTGGGGGTAAGAATGGAGTTTGCAAAGGCAGGGACTTATAGAGCCTTCTTATTATCAGCTGTGGCATTAATCCATGAGCTCTGTCCCTATATCTAGGACTAGTAGAACAGTGGTGAGAGCTTCAGACATTGTTTCTCTAAGGCAGTTAGGAACATATTCTTTCCTTGACAGAAACTTTTTAAAGGAGCATATGCTGTTTTCTTTCCTCTTAAAGGACAAGCAACAGAATAAAAGGTTATAAACCCACAAAGTCAAAGAATGCAAAAGGAAACAATAGCCAATAGGTAATGATGTTGGGAAGCAGTTAGATGAGTGGTAGAACTCAAATGTCTAGTGCCTTCAGAGGGTAGGAGCTTAAGAGATCTGTACTGCAAAACCTGAGAAGGCTTTGGACATGGAGCCACCAGGAAGATATGGTGAAGCTGTGTGGCAACATGGGTGGGGAGTTGTCAAAGTCTAGACTTGGCAAGTGATCCAAAGTCCAAGAAACTCAGTATTTACCCCTGGAGGTCTACTGAAATGGAAGATTTTTCATGAAGATGAACAGGGCTATAGGTTAAGTGATGCCTGACCTTCCCAGAGCTCCCTTGAGTATCTTGGACTCAGGGAAACACAGAGCAGGCAAATACAAAGCACAATTAGCCAACCTCACCCAGAGCTATGACCACTGTTCTGACCACAGCCTGCATACATGCCACAGCCATTAGTCATCAGAGGAGCCAGAGCCTAGAGGGAGGGCAAAGTTAGGTATATAACCACAATGGGGTGGGGGTGGGGGGTGGGGGGGAGGATCCCTAGTACCCCCTTAGGATGAAGTAATCTTTGGATCCCCAGAGATGGGGGTAACACCTATACTTGGGTAGATATGTAAGGGGAAAACTTAAAGGGGTAAAGGTTTCATCTGAAGTATATTGAACCTTGTGTTAAAGTCAGGGTCTTTGGAAGGAAAATACTGTTTGAAGATTTTAGAATCCTAAGTGAGGAAGGACTTTCAGCGCCCTGAGTTTCCTTTGAATTGAAAGCACAACATAGGACTAAGTGGAAGTTCCATTTTAGAGTTGGTATTGTTTTTTCTTGCTATGTCCTTAGCAGAGACAGATGCAGGTCTCCCTAAGATACATTCATAGAAGGATTTATAACTCATAGGTATATGTTTTTAGTCTGCAGAACCAATGCCTTTAACAATTATATGAAAAGGCAGAGGCAACTAAATAACCAGAATAGGGACAGCTGCACTTTTAGGCAGTAATATCCAAACCTGGCTTCAGCCTCACTCAAGGTACTGTTATCCTGAAAATGAAAAAAAAAAAATTCCAATTAAGGTAGAACTAGTGAGGGGACTCTAACTGGCATGTTTGTGTCGCCAAATTGGCTTCAGCTGCCAGATGCAAACTTTGATTCAACCAGAACCGACTTTCTTCTCAACTCCAGAATGTTGAGACAAGCCTCTTACTATTTATGTTTTTATAGCTTCAACAACAAACAAAAAAGGAAAGGAAGGGCTCTGCAGAAAGCCAGTAGGACTTTAAACCAGCTAATGAGTGCAATTCAGTTGAACAACTCATGTTCTTTTACAACCATGTTGTATAACCATGTAAAAAACTTGATAAAATTAGATAACCTCTGAGTCTTTGCCAGCTGCTGAGAACTGAATGCTCACAGCAGTGGTCAAAGAGCTGGGAATGGATTGTGTATCTATTTCAAATAGGCAGTGCCAATGCACACAGCCAACATACATTGTTTTCTGAGGAATGCATTTGATTAAGTGTATGAATCACAAATTATCAAACAGAATTTTTGAAATATACTTTGAAGGCATATTCTTACTAGATAGAAATAAGGCAAAAATTTTTTTTCAAAAAAAGAGACCAGATTTGCTTAAAGGGGGTCAAGTCTTTAGGGATGCACCCAAAGTCAAAGGCAGGCTGACAGAGAAGAGGGGAAATTCTCACCTGATTAGTGTAAAGTCATGGAACTAAAAGGGTGTATAGGTGCTAATCAGAAAATGTATTTCATTGTTGGATCAGAGAACCTGTACTTATTTAGGCAGATTACTGTATTATAAATACAGATTATTTATTCTTCGTTATCCTTTAAAGTAATCTGAGGATTGTGGAACTGTCAAGTAAACTGTTTGAATGAATTAAACTTAGTCCCTAGATAAACAGGGCAGAAAACTTAGTAGGTTGGCCCAGAATAAGGACAACCTTGTGTTCAGAATGCTAGCAGTTTATCCCAAGACTTGGAACTAATGATAACAGTTGCCTCTTAATCAGAATTATAACACAAAACACAGGAAGAGGCACTGTCAACAATTGTCTTTTTTACAATTTCAAAAGTAGTCTAGATACAGTAATAAACTCTTCTAAAAGTCAAGTTTCTTGAGCACTTTTTGTTTTGCTTTTTTAAAAACAAACTTTTTAGGGGCGCCTGGGTGGCGCAGTCGGTTAAGCGTCCGACTTCAGCCAGGTCACGATCTCGCGGTCTGTGAGTTCGAGCCCCGCGACGGGCTCTGGGCTGATGACTCGGAGCCTGGAGCCTGTTTCCGATTCTGTGTCTCCCTCTCTCTCTGCCCCTCCCCCGTTCATGCTGTGTCTCTCTCTGTCCCCCCCAAAAAATAAATAGACGTTGAAAAAAAAAATTTAAAAAAAACTTTTTAAATGTTTATTTTTGAGAGAGAGAGACAGAGCATGAACAGGGGAGGGGCACAGAGAGGGAGACACAGAATCCAAAGCAGGCTCCAGGCTCTGAGCTGTCAGCACAAAGCCTGATGGGGGCCTGAACTCATGAACCACAAGATCATGACCTGAGCTGAAGTCAGACTTAACAGACTGAGCCACCCAGGCGCCCCTGTTTTGGTTTTTAAAAAGATTAACTTTTCAGGTGTTAATGAGCATAAGAATGCTTGCCTAAAGCCCTATTCCATATATAATTTATACTCTGATTATTCAGTGGTTATTAATGGTAATGACTATTAACATTTAATGACTATTAATCATTTCAAACACCAACACTTTAGGGGTGTGGTGATACTAAAGTTTCTAGTTGGTATGTTAAACTCTTTATTCTTATCTTTTCTATTAGCTTTACCTTCAAGCCAGGATGAAGGGAGACTGGGCAAGACTCTTACGCCCCACACTGCAATTTGGTCTTGTTGCTGTATCCATTTATGTGGGTCTTTCTCGAGTTTCTGACTACAAGCACCATTGGAGTGATGTACTAACTGGACTCATTCAAGGAGCTCTGGTGGCAATTTTAGTTGTAAGTATACAGGACGGCAGCCTATATGTTGTTGATACTGATAAACACTGGGATAAATAAGTAGAAAACATGTGCTATTGAAAAAAACTATACAAAGGAAGATACTGTGGCTTAGTAATTTTTACTAAGAACACCAATGTTACTAAGTCATGTTAGGATAGACAGCAGATAATAAACTATGCTGCTTTTCCTAAAAGTTATAAAAACTTACTACTACATGTAGTTTTGTAAAAGGCTATGCCTACGGTGTTTTGGGTTTTTTTTGTATGAACTGAAGAATACCTTAAGTGCTAACAGAGTAAAGCTGTACTTAAGACCTAACTAAGCAACTCCGAATTTTAGAAGAATTTCCTTTAACATTAAAACTTCCTGTTGGTCACTAATTTTCTGTACCCTTTAACATACACCTTTTGTTTATATTTATTTTTTGCAAACTGTTACAACTATGTATATGGTTTTTAAAATTAAATTACATCATTAAATACTTTTGTCCCATTCTAAGTAGAATTTGTTCTCTATAGGTAGTGTATGTATCAGATTTCTTCAGGGAGAGAAATTCTCCTTTTAAAGAAAGGAAAGAGGAGGACTCTCATACAACTCTGCATGAAACACCAACCGCAAGCAATCACTATAGGAACAATCACCAACCTTGAAGGTAGCAGAGTGCTCAGATCAAGCTGGCCCGCTTTTCTAAAGGAAAATGATTGCAACCAGAAGGCAAGAGGATGCGTTTTCTTCATGGTGTACAAGCCTTTAAGGGACTGCTGCTGCTATACCTCTTGGATGCCCACTTTACCTGTGTGTATATAGTTCCCTTTAACACAGTGGTTATCTAATAGCTCTGAATTCATTTAAAAAACTTTAAGCCTTTCACTAAAACAATGCCCACCTGTACATTTTTTTATTAAAAAAATGTAATGCTTATGTACAAATGTGTATGTAATGTATGCTTTCTTAGCATGATGCCTGATTTAAACATAATACGTATTAAAATGTTTGAACGACTGCCTTGAGATGAAAGAACCAAATCAATACTTGTGTAAGCATTTGTATGTAGTCAGCTGTAATCAGGTGGTGAAAACTTTAAAATCCCACATTCATTTCGCTGGCTCTTTTTACAAGTAGAGGCTGGCAGCAAATACAATATCTCTCTTGATTTTGGTGATTCCTACAAGAAAAGAAAATAAGATTTAAAATTTTAAGACCACAAAGATCGTGATTCCCCTCTGGTGCGGTTTTAACACAACAATCCTGATGGTACAAGACCCTGTTGGTCTAAAAGATACCTGGAAGAGTCCACAGCCACCTCTGAGAGGGGGGAAACATAAAAACTTAGGCTAGACTCTGAAATGCCCAGTATGTCTCCGTGTGTGTATGTAGGGGGTGGGAGTGGTTCAAATTATTCACAAAGATTTATTACTGAGGAAAGGACTAAACTGTCAAAAGAAGTCATTGGCCCAAAAGCATGTACTTTCAGCCTATGTCAGGAGATCCTGTATTTTCACTTACCATGTGAAATTCTTTCTGCCTGAAGACAGGACAAATTTTATTATCTAAAAATGTTTAGGGGCGGCTGGGTGGTTCACAGTCAGTTAAGCATGGGACTTCAGCTCAGGTCATGATCTCATGGTTCATGGGTTTGAGCCCTGCTTCGGGCTCTGTGCTGACAGCTCAGAGCCTGGAGCCTGCTTCAGATTCTGTGTCTCCCTCTCTCTGTCCCTCCCCTGCTTGCACTCTCTCTCTCAAAACAAAACATAAACATTAAAAAAAAAAAAAAGTTTATATAAAGAGACTTAAACTTGGGTTGATGAAATAGGTCTGCCCCATCGAGCATAAGGAAACGTAACTCAGTTTCTGAACACCTCGTCTCAGGACACTGGTTGTGTCAGACAGAACAAACTGTAAACATGTTAGACCCACCGCCCACCTCTGTCACTACCACCTCGGACTGGCTATCCTTCCATGATCTGGTCTTCCTGCTTCCACCTTGCTCATCTACAGACTGGCCTACAATGCAACAGCAAGAATTGCTCTGAAACCCAAGCCAGTGCACAGCACTCCTGTGTTCAAAACCTCCAATAATCATTTCAGGAAAAAGGCCGGGGCCTAGGGGTTAAAATGATAATTTCTTTTCTCCTTCATACTATTCTACTCACTGCTCACTCTGCTTTAGCCACACTGGCCTTGTGCTGCTGCTTAAGTCTATCAAGAATAGACTCCTGAGTGGGCCTTAATGCCACCTCCTGAGTAGGGCCCCCAGGCATCTCATCTATCTCTCAATTCCTATTGTCTCTTCCTCTTTTTCTTCTGTAGACTTACAACCACCTGAAATATTTTAAGTGCTGACTTATTTTACATCTCCCCACACCAGAATGTAAGCTCCATGAAGGCAGGGATTTGTGGGTTTTTTGGTTCACTGCTGTATCCCCTAGTGCTTAAAACAATGCCTGGCAGACAGTACTCAATAAAAAATCTTACAAATGATTATACATAAAATCCCAAAACTTCTTCCCATACACTCTAAAAGTTTCTTTAAACACTACTAGATGGCCCTCCATGGCATTCCATTAGAAAGCATCTGAAAAAGTCTTCCTACATTGTGGTCAAGAACTCAGGTCTCACAGGATTTGCCTTATTAGAAAAAGCTTATAGACTGGATACTGACCTTCTGCAAATTTGTTTTCCAGCTCAGTATTTCCAATGGCTTTTGCTGCTTGACACATCTGTCTAAGCAGTTCTTCCAGGCGCCTCATACAACGAATTATGCTGCCTATAAAGAAAAGGAAACAAATTACTTATAAAATGGAAATAACCAAAACAGTAGAACTTTTGTTAACAGGCAAGATAGGAGAACATGGGATGATTAACAGTACTTTGAGGGACTTCCCATCCAGTAAATCAGGTAGCAAACTTCATTGGCTGCCTGGTAGGCACTAGGAAGGATATAAAAAGTTAAATTTCCCATCCTTGACTAATGCTAGAGAGTCATGGACTTATAATGGGTTGACATTTGCTCTTATTTAGAAATAAACAAAATGCTCTGGGAGCAGGGGAGAGAGCAACTTTGGGTGAAGGCCAGCAAAGACAACATATAACCAGGGTCTATTAAGAATGAGGAGGTCTCTTGGGGCGCCTGGATGGCTCAGTCGGTTAAGCGTCCGACTTCAGCTCAGGTCACGATCTCGAGGTCCGTGAGTTCGAGCCCCGCGTCAGGCTCTGGGCTGATGGCTCAGAGCCTGGAGCCTGTTTCCGATTCTGTGTCTCCCTCTCTCTGCCCCTCCCCCGTTCATGCTCTGTCTCTCTCTGTCCCAAAAATAAATAAACGTTGAAAAAAAAAAATTTTTAAAGAATGAGGAGGTCTCTGTCACAGAGTAACAAGGGACGACCACTGAGGCAATGCAGAGAAGTCTGACAAACTGCAGCTACTCAAGGATGCAGAGTGTGGCCTACTAGGGATCTGGATACCATCCTGTGAAGAGAATGCAGAGATTTTTTTTTTTTTTTTTAAGTTTATTAGGACAAGCCGGGGGACCGTCAGAGAGAAGGAGAGACAGAATCCCAAGCAGGCTCTGCACCATCAGTGCAGAGCCCTAAGTGGGCCTCGAACTCACAAACTGCAAGATCATGCCCTGGGCCGAGATCAAGTGTCAACTGCAGAGAATGCAGAGATTTTTATGTGGGGGAGTAATAAGAGGATCAGACTTGTCATTTCAAAGGTGCATCCATTCTTCCTGACCTTAAACAGACTTTCATCAGTGCCTTCTTCACACAGTGTGCCTCAAGGGAACACAAAAGAGGAGATAAGCCTCCTCCCATTGTATCTGACTCCCTGAGACAAGTGTTTGTATTAAAGCTGAAGCTGTAAACATCATTTCACATCTGTCTCACTTCAGCAAGAAGGGGCCTGGGATCCTTTCTCAAAGAGCTATGTGCTCAAGTTGACAACTCTTGGGAGTTTACTTTTAATGTCTGATATACATTAGGAATACCTGTCTGACATGCCAGCTAGTAACTCTTAAGCCCTTACTTCTACTCCTTGTAACACTGAAATAATTCATCAGCATTTATCAAGTTCTTGAAATACACTCACTGTCCGGGGCTGAGTTTTCCTTTTTTTTTTTTTTCCTCCCCTGAAGCCACCTATGGGCCAGAGCAATGAAAATACAACAATGCTATTGCACATTCTGTGAGTTTTGTTGGGATGACATTGGTAATGAAGATGACCAGCACACAGGTTACTTTAAAGACAACTGGGGATAATACCCTTCCATCTCTTATATACAGGATGTTCATAACTTTAGACTTGGTTCAAAGGACTGAGCTGAGGCACCAGGTCAGAGCAAAAAAGAGCAAAGACTTGATGGAGACCTGGGTTCTAGCCCAGATTCTGCCACTAAGTAATTAACTCTGTGATGTAGGCCCTTACCCTACTCTCATTTCTAAGGTATGTACAATGATAGTAAATGCTATTTAAAGAAAGGGCTTGCTCTACCTAACTCTGGATGGTATCACTTGAGATAAGAGATACATAAATTCTTTGACATGGGCAAAACCGTAAAGGAATATAATGTCATGATATAACCCTTTACCAAAATATCCAAAGTCCATAGCCTTTTTCGCCCTTCTCTCATTAAAAGGTTCATGGAGTTCTGGGGGGAAAAAAAATCCACCTCTCAAGTACACCCTATTTGTACTAGACAATTCTGTCAAAGCTATTTAGCACCTAGCAAGGTACTTTATTAGATTCTGAGCACTTATTCTGTGGCAAGTCTGTAGTGTGTATTTTATGTAAATCACCTTGTTTGACATTTACAATGTCAAATACACTGTCATTATCCTCATTTTCCAAAGAAGGAAAAGGGGAGAAAAAAGTTACAGACAACGTGAACAAGGTCAGAGCTAGGAATAAATGATGGAGAAATTATGTCAAAGATCATAGAAGTGAGATGTTTTCTAAATTTTCTCTAATGTGTATTACTTTAGAAAATTTCAATTTATAATATAGTTTACACATTTAAAATAATTAAAAAATAAATATTTTATAAGTTTCTTAGGCCTTACTGTAAAGCTCTTCACTTCTGTAAAAACCTTCATTGCCAGGACCAAAGAATTTACCATTAATGAGTTTCTAGAAACAGTAAGTGGTAAAAACCGACAAGTAGGATCTAGTCAGATAAATGGGTGTTTTATGATTTTGGCAATCAGAAAGTCACTGGTGATTTGCAGTAATTTCAACAAAATGAGACAACACATGTCCCCAACAGAGCGGGGGAGCAGACGCTTGACACCCTATGTCCACTGTCTCGAAGTGTACAGACCAGGGATTACATTTCGTCTATGCCATTTACTATGTGAGGGACTATATTATAAGCAAGTGAGGAGTGACTTCTTGTGGGTGGTAAAAATATTCTAAAAATATATCGTGATAATGGTTGTACAGCTCTGAATACATTAAAAACCACTAAATAATACTCTTAATTAAAAGGGTGGATTTTTATGCTCCGTGAATTATAATCTCAATGTTGAGTTCTTTCCGGAATGGTGAGGTAAACCTGAGTTTAAAGGTCAGTGACATTGAAATGGACATTTAAAATGGTGAATTTTATGTATATTTTGTCACAATTAAAGAAAAAAAAATTCTGATTACTCAGAATTCAATGTTGCTTCCTACTCTAGACCCTGGCCCATGGCAACCATTAATCTACTTCGTGTCTCTATGGATTTGCCTATTCTGGACATTTCATATAAGTGGAATTATACAATAGTTGCCTCTGTCTGCCTTTATTATTATTTTTTTTTTTATTAAAAAAAATTTTTTTTAGGGTTTATTTTTGAGAGAGAGAGACAGAGTTCTAGCAGGGCAGGGCAGAGAGAGAGGGAGACACAGAATCTGAAGCAGGCTCCAGGCTCTGGGCTGTCAGCACAGAGCCCAAAGTGGGGCTCAAACCCATGAACCATGAGATCATGACCTGAGCTGAAGTCAGATGCTCAATGGACTGAGCACCCAGGCTCCCCTCTATTTGCCTTCTCTTACACCTAGAACCTTAAGGAGTTCAAAGTTCATTCACATTTTAGCATTAATCAGTACTTCATTCCTTTTTATAGGTGCTACTACATTATACTGACATACCATAGTTTAATTATTCACTGACTGATGGACATTTGGGCACACATGCTTTAAAAGGCAATTTTGTAATCAATGAGGCTCATCTGGTTCTTGAACAAAACAGTATGATTCGCACTGAGGATGGAAAGTAACACCTTTCTCTGAACAGTATTCCTACCTCCAGCTTTCTGGTATTCCACAAAGTGGTCCCCATAGTTCATGTTCTGAATCTGATTTCATACTCACATGTAAGTGGTTTTAATGAGTTTGACCTGAGGTTAGGATCACAAATGTATTTTCTTGCAACTATGTATCACTGGATCGCAGCTCAGGCCCAAACCCTTTCTGGAGGGTAGAGACGGCTGCTCACAAGGCACCAAGCACAGTACCTGCTCCCTTACCAGGGTCTCAGTAATTATTCACCAAATGCCTAAGAATCAAATACTAAGTAATTTAGTACTAAAATTTTGCCAGAACTGAAACAGACATAATACATGTTACTAAATGGTCACCCTATTATTATTAGCAAAAGTATTTCTAAGAACAAATCCATTGGAAAATCCCTAGTGAGAGTGATGTACCTTGACCTAGGGAAGGGTAAAACTATGCATGTTGAAAGGCATTTTGAGAAGATGAGAAGAGCTTGTAGCGGAGGCAGAGTGTGTGAATGCACTACACGGCATTTGTTTTAAAAACTTGTGGCAGGCAGAAGCAAACATTTCCAGTGATAGCACTCGTCATTAGAAACCTCCTGTGATGAAATAAGTGAAAATTAAGTCGTTCATGCACAGTGAAGAGTACAATATTGTTTCTGTATAGACAAAATTTAAGGGCCTCTGAAAGCTTACAATGGATCTATTACATGGAGTAATAGATTGAAATTCCAGACCTTAGCCCCTACACATACTGTTTTAAATTGCTCTTCTAATTTAGTTCGATAGAAATAAGAAAAAAAAAAAAAATCCACATTATACCGTTTTGTTTTCAGGGTGATACAAAGGAAGTAAATATTTGTATGAAGTCTTCAAACGTCCTCAATTGAATCACAGTATAAGCTCCTCTCTTGCATTAGGCATCCCTTCAAACACATGGTATTTATCATTAAAATGTTAACTTGTGCCAGTTAATGTCTGAAAAATAGTTAAAACTACCTCTGAAATGACATGAAAGGATCACTTTTATTTTCATATAAAAAAAAAAATTAAGGGGCGCCTGGGTGGCTTTAGTCGGTTGAGCTCAGGTCATGATCTCATGGTTCGTTGGTTCGAGCCCTGCTTCAGGCTCTGTGCTGACAGCTCAGAGTCTGGAGCCTGCTTTGGATTCTGTGTCTCCCTCTCTCTCTGCCCCTCCCCTACTCATACTCTGTCTCTCAAAAATAAACATTAAAAAAAAAAAAGATAATTAAGAATCAAACTAGTAACAAATATGTTTTGAACAAAGTGCATTTTAAATTTCCAATGCAATCATTTTGTGCCCATACAAGACACAATATACTATGGGCTAGAACTCTGGTTACAGTATTTTCCCAATCATATAAAACATGTACTATAACAAGTTGAGAGAACAGCTATTCTGAAATGGAAGAACTAAATAACAGCAGGGTAAATAAAGGGTGGGAGTGTGGGGGACACACAGTATGCTGGAAAAAGGATGGACTATCCTAAGTAAATCAAGGTTCTCAGTTTTCTGCTGTTTACTTACGTTTTATTTTTAAGAGTTAATATACAGTCTATCCCAATTTTACAAAGAAAAAGTATAGCTGATATAATGGCATCCAGACTAGAAAAACATGAAGATTACACTGATGTCAGACCCAACTTCAAGTTATAGTTATAAACTGAATTCCTCAGATTTTCAAACTTAGATTTCTCACACAAATTGTGATGTACAAATAGCCCCAAGGAATTGGAAAGGGGCAAAATAGATTTCAGGAATGTTGGTATGCTCTAAGACACCAAACTGTCTTCAATTTTAGCAGTTTCAGATCTATCTCCGATACTGCGATAATTCTTCATTTAAGTACAAAGAACAGACAAATAATCCACAAAGACAATTTTATAGGGCTCTCCAGATTTGCAGATCTGTTGCCCCTTGATTTTTCTTCAAACAAAACAAACTATCTGCTATGAACCACTATTATGTCATTGTGTCTGACTTCTCAGAGCAGATATTCTATAAATATGAGCATAATAGCTTGGAATTACCTAGGCATAGAACAGTCATTAATTTCATTCTTATGTTCCAAAAAGATGCCAGACAAAGAGTGGTGGTGCCGTATGGCAGCTTTACACTGTGCAAGTGGTCATACACATACCAAGTTTCCTGTGTGTTATGCAGTGTTCACAAGTGAAGTGTGTCACGCTTTCCTCTTCTCACATCCTCGGCTATGGCTACTCACCATGAAACTGTTATAAATACCCTCTTACCATTCCTACAAGCATGAAGTGTCAGTGGATGGAGATGGTGCAATCTAGGTTAGGATTTAAGAAGTCTCTAGATCCGAAATTCAAGGGTAAGGCATTAGGGTGCTTAGATGCAGTTATAAACTACCATGTGATTTGTAATCACAGAGGCCGAGGTTCAAATCCTAGTGCCATCATATACCACACCTCCATGACGTTGGGAAAATTACTTTTTAAAAACTCAGCTTTCTTGAACAAAGAAGAAATAATATCTACCCTGAGTTAATCACTTTGGTGATTAGATGTAAATTATATAAAGTGTTTACTAGCACAATGCCTGGCACACAGTAGTCACATAATAGAGCAAGATTCTAGAACCACATCACTAAATGATCATTTAATGCAGGCTTAGAAATAAACTTTATGACACCATGTACACCATGTAACAGGACACCATAATAAAAAAATGCTATAAACGTCAACATTAAAACTTAAAACCAATGAAGTTCAATGTAGTATAGTAAAGGCTCTAATATTCTGTTGCAGAGATGTTTGACCTTTGCATCATAAAAATCAATGATTCATCGATTAATAGTCTTTAATAATGTTAGTTTAAAAGCATATAATATTGGATGTCCCAAAATATAATTTCTCTTAAAAACAGTAACAACAGCATTTAAAATATTATTATAATAATCTCTACAAACTGCAAGCTCATTTACTTTCGTTTTTAAAGAGTTTAATGTAAATCTCTAATTTGATAAATACCATTCACCATTATAAATATCTACATAAGCCAGTATTTTTGAAATGAATAAAACATTTCTAAAACGGTCTTCTTTAAATACTGTGGGGGTTTTTTGCTTCTTGTAATTCTTATTTCTTTCATATTCCCTCTGCCATTTTTTCATTTAAAATGTCTGTTCAGTTGAGCAACAATTATCTTACAGTCTTTAAAAATTCTGCATATTAATCTGATTCATGCTGATTCATCTGACTGAGGCCAAGTTTGTTATTAGAAATGCAGTGATGGACAGCATTTTCAGCTCTTTTAAGTGGAATTAATACAGCAAGCCTTGAGGTTACTGCCAAGCAAATAAAACCAAAGAGGGGAAAAAAAAAAAAACAAAACACCACACAAATATGACTTAGTAGGATCATCTGTTTATCTGTGATGGCATTATTCCACTTTATTACCAAAAATTAAAAACATTATTCTTGTTGGGGTGTGCCTGGGTGGCTCAGTCTGTGAAGCATCTATCTGACTGTTGATTTCGGCTCAGGTCATGATCTTGTGTTCATGAGATCAAGCCCGCATCAGGCTCCACATTCAACGTGGAGCCTGAAGATTCTTTCAAAAAATAAAAAATAAAATATTATTTTTGTTTAGTTAAAACACTGCCATCCTGAGTATATAATTTCCTATCAAAAGGAATGTATGTAGGGGCAGCTGGGTGGCTCAGTTGGTTAAGCATCTGACTTCTGCTCAGGTCAAAATCTCATGGTTTGCGAGTTTGAGCCCTGCGTTGGGCCCTTTCCTGTCAGCACAGAACCCCCTTCAGATTCTGTCCTCTCTCTGTGCCCCTCCCACGCTTGTGCTCTCTCTCTCTCTCTCTCTCTCAAATAAATATTAAAAAAAAAAAGGAAAGAAATGTATGCATATAGGATTTAAACATACCTTCAAAGACATCTGTCATCTTGCAGATATGAGCAAATGTTGCTCCCGTTGCCCAGGTATACACTACATCCATTAAGTGAGGTTTGAATGAGCTTAGATAAGTTTCCTCATCAATTTCCAATTTGGCTTCTGCTGAAACTTTTGCAATTCTTTTAGCACATTCCTTTGAAGATAGAAGATTTACTTAGTATTTCTTACTTCTGACCTCCCATATACTTTCTTTCTTTAGATTTCCAAAGCCAGAATTCTACAAGTTCCCTTTTTCTTCCTAGGTTAATATGCCCACAATTTGGATATTCTGTGCTTCTAAGTAGCTACAGTTCCTTTTCCACTGCTAAGTGTCAAGTAATAAAATTTCTCCATTACACTGAATTAAGAAAAATAGATCATGAGTGTGTTTTTCACCCAGTTACACCTTTAAAAAAAAAAAAAAAACAACCAAAAACAACCAGAAACTCTTCACTAAAATTATTCAAGAGTAGCATTTAACTAATCTCTAAGTATTTTATTAACAACCCCAAAACCCCAAAGACATCAATAACAAAACAGATTTAGAAAAGCACAAATCCTATGGCAAAAAAATGCTTTTCCCCAATAATGCTTTAAAAAATATAAATCTTAATTTTATTTTTTCCCCACAAAGAGAAATTTAGATCCATTCTTTCCTCCAGGGTAATATAAAAGGTCAAAAACCACCGAGTACTATATAAACTTCCCTGGTTCTGGAAGTTTAAATTTCTTAGTAACAAGGGATGTTAAATGTTCCACCGAAGAAACTTTGTTATAATTCACTCCTCCTCTTTTGCAGTGTCATATAGTTCATCTTTCCCTGTCTTTCTAATGTTGAAAAGGTAGATAAAACAGTTTATCCCCAGAAAATAAAACACACAATTACTATAAGCTACTGTGCCTTTGAGGACCCAGGGATAATTAATTTCTGAGGATAAAACATATTTTAAAACTTTGTTGTAAACTAGAATGGAAAACAATACACAAAAATTAAGCTAACTAAATCCTAGTCCATGAAGAAGCAGTTCTTAACACCGAGGAAAACAGTGCAGGCACGGAGTTGCTGATACAGCCTATGTGATACATTATTCCATGTTAAATCTGCACTCACAGCAACTCAATAAAATTTATTACACTGGTGGGGGAGAATTTAATAGCATTTAATAGCATTAAATGACAAGACTAACATCAAGTAACATATTTAATCCTGAAAGAAGGGGTCTCTGGAATGATAAATACTAAGACTATGAAAAATGTTTATTTTACATATTCTATTCATAAAATATGTAGTTCAAAAAATTTCTACCTGCATTTGACGAAGTGGTCCTGCTAACTGCTCAGTTAATTTGGGCATCTCACTTGACTATAAAAGAAAAGGATAAAACTCAAGTTTAAAATGCAGTATATACTTCCTGCTATAACAAAGAAAACAGAGCTTTCAGGATATCCATCAATATCAAATTATAAGACCTTAGTTATTAGCACTTAAAATTTTTAATCACCTTAGTTGACGTAAGCAACCTTTTCTCCTAAATTATAAAGTTATTCTATTTCAGAGGAAAATATTACACTGCTAAATTTATTATTTTCTGTGGCCACAAATGGAATGGAGGGAGAGCAAATATTATAAACATGCAAAGTAGTTTAGTTACATCAAAATTATTATAAGCTATTTTATCACAGTCAGATTTTGAAATAGTTTTGGTTCCCAGGAAACTCTTAGTCTGGAAACCGAAAATTTGGGGTAAAGAACATTAAGTAGTGCCCTCAATTTTTATTTTACCCAGGTATTTCTAGCTCTCTAACAAAGTATGGGATAGTTAAAAGTTTAGTCTGAGTTGTAGTGTTCTTAAGATTGCCTTCCCACTAATGAAAAGTTCATCACTTGTTTTCGGTTAGGATAATAGGAGTTTTCAGGCCTATTACCAACTGGGCAAATGAACTTAGACAAGTGGTTTGAATTCTGTGTGTTGGTTTTCTACCCTGTCAGAGAGAAATAAAAGGTCAGATCCTGAAAACCTATAAACTTGTGATTACAATAAAGACATTATTTGTGAACAAAATGTGATAAAGGCAGCCACAACAAAAATAAAATCATTATAAGAATGGTATATATGTATGTGTGACATATGTATATATCTACCCTGGATTTAAATTATATGTAAATTTTTTAAAAAAGCTCTTGTAATAGCTATGCCTTTACTTTAAGCACCAGTATTTACATAGCACTGGTTTTGTTTTGCATGTCATATGTATTATTAAGTGATAAATCATAAACTAGATTGTATATATTATTCCTGTCCAAATAAAAAAATGATGAATGGGGTGCCTGAGTGGCTCAATTGGATAAGCGTCCAACTTTGGCTTAGGTCATATCTCATGGTTTGCGAGTTAAACCCCTGCATCAGGCTTGGCACTGGCGGTGCAGAGCCTGCTTGAGATTCTCTCTCTCCCTCTCAAAAATTAAATAAACTTATTTAAAAAAATAATGATGAATGAAGGGGCACCTGGTTGGTTCAGTCAGTTAAACATCTGACTCTTGGTTCTGGCTCAGGTCATGATCTCATGGTTCATGGGATTGAGCCCCACTTCTGACTCAGCGCTGACAGGATGGAGCCTAATTGGGATTCTCTCTGCTCCTTACCTGCTTGCATGTTCTCTCTCTCTCTCTCTCTCAAAATAAATAAATAAACTTAAAAAGAAAAAAAAGATGAATGATGAGAAAACAAAATGGCCAAAAAGAACTCAACATCTCAGTTTAATAGTGAACTCAACACTGCTCACCATCTTTGATATTGTGTCCATTCATGACTGATTAACAGTTACTGATCATTTCCTCTCTGGTCATTATAAATAGAAGACACTGATCCTGACATAAGCAAGCTAAGTGCCATTTCACCAATGCTCTCCCATAAAATATATGCACAATTTATTCCTTCACCTCTCTTTGAAGTCTCAATTCAAATTTCACTCCATTGGTGAGGCCTTTACTAATCACCTTGTTTAAAAGAGTAATCCTATCCCCATGATTTCTGTCTGCCTCCTCTGCTTCACTTTCCTCCAAAACTTTCATCACCATTTGACATAATGTGTGTGTATTTTTTTTCTTCTTTACCTTCATCTACTAGCATATAAGTATCAGGAAAGCAAAAATTACTGCTGTACCTTAATGCCTAGGTCTGGGCACTGCACACAGGGGATGCTTAATACATATTTAAAGTCAGTTGATATTTATAATATAAAGATTGTATTTAGTCTTTTTTTTTAAATTTTTTTTTTTTTAACGTTTACTTATTTTTGGGACCGAGAGAGACAGAGCATGAACGGGGGAGGGGCAGAGAGAGAGGGAGACACAGAATCGGAAACAGGCTCCAGGCTCTGAGCCATCAGCCCAGAGCCTGACGCGGGGCTCGAACTCACGGACCGCGAGATCGTGACCTGGCTGAAGTCGGACGCTTAACCGACTGCGCCACCCAGGCGTCCCTGTATTTAGTCTTTAACTTACTTTTAATATAAAAAATGTAGGAACACAGTTTTAGAACACATTTCTAAAAAGAAGTGAGCATATTAAGCAGACTTGTTCATATTTATAACAATTCCATGTGACTTTTAGCATAATTTTTCATTTTCATATTGAAAGGCACCACCACCACAACTGATACTACATATAATACAGTGTGGTTTCACTGAACAAATCTTAATTAACCACATATAGTGACATCTTCTCCCCAAATTAAGAATTATGGTTTAGTTTAAGCCCAACTCCTTTGAAGAGGAAACATAGTTGGGCTCTCAGAAAACAGTACCTTTATAGTGCCACATTAGAAAAAAAAAGCAAGTGCAAAATATCAGCTCTAAGACAAAGTTGGACACAGGCAGAAGGGCAGCAATCCAGGTCCTAACTTAGGTCTTTTCAAAGAGAATTTGACAAATACTTTTAACAATTGTCTTTGAAATTAATGTAATGTAAAAAGAGAGTAAAACATAATATTTTGTAAAGTAATGTGTTCCTCATATGCAAATTATTTCACAGGTGAATACTGGACACTCTCAGAGGAGATAAACTGTTTCTGGATTTTTGTCCTATTTGTAATCATTGCCATATCAGCTGTAATTCTCATCAATAATTAGGGAGCTGAGAGAAAAGCACCTACTTAAGTCAACAAGTAATGTATTTGATCTGCTTAACAAGGAAATAATTAACAGATCAATGGCAGAATGGAAAAAAAAATTGTCTTCTACAGTTTACTTGAAAGTTGCACTAAATGTATATAGTAAAAGGTCTTCTAAAAATTTAGATATCAATATTAAATTATTCTTAGGAGGCAAATGTCTTTGTCTTATTTTGTCCACTTCATCCACCATGAATAAAATTTGAAATGTAAAACATGCATTTTACTTTTTAAAACAAATCATATGGGGGGGGGGGGTGTTGGCGCCTGGGTGGCTCAGTCAGTTAAGCGTCCAACTTCAGCTCAGGTCATGATCTCGTGGTTCACAGGTTCAAGCCCCGCGTCGGGCTCTGTGCTGACAGCTCAAAGCCTGGAGGCTGCTTTGGATTCTGTGTCTCCCTTTCTCTCTGCCCCTCCCCCGCTTGCACTCTGTCTCTGTCTCTCTCTCGCTCTCTCTCTCTCAAAAATAAACATAAAAAAAATTAAAACAAAAACAAAACCCAAATCATATCGGCTTTTGGAATAAAGTACAAGACTAGTTCATGTTCTTGTGGTATGCCACCTAGCACTTGTTTTTGATTTTTAAGAGCTGCTGAAAGGGAGCTCTTGCTAAACCAGCAATCAAAATCCTAGAGCCACCACCTCAAACATTGCCTATGAAGATTTTTGCCTCTAGGAGGATCAGCTGTTTCAAAGTTGTTCTCCATTACTGGAAGGAGAGATATTAATTTAACCTCCCCTTTCATTTTCACTCTTTTGCCTCCCTTTATTTTCATTCGTTCATCTTTCTTTCCAGGACTATCTGACTAGACAAGACTTCAAATAATGCACTGAGTTACAGAACAAATTTAAAACTTGGAATGTGATTAATGACTATCTAGAAATAAAATCCTATTTCACTCTCCTTTCTGATAATCATATTTAATTATTTACTACTTCTCTTACTGTATTTTTGTTGGAGTAGCAATTTTTTTTTTTATTAAATTCTTTTTTTTTCCTTTTAATGTTTATTTTTGAAAGAGAGGGAAAGAGAATGAGCAGTGGAGGGGCAAAGAGGGGGGGGGGGAACAGAGGATCTGAAATGGGCTCTGTGCTGACAGCAGAGAGCCTGATTCAGGGCTCAAAGACACAAACTGTGACAGCATGACCTGAGCTGAAGTTGGACGCTTAGTGGACCCAGGCACCCAGGCTCCCCAAGTAGTGTTGATTTCTAATTAACATTGCCCACATGTAAACAGGAAATAGTTTCATAATTAAAAATATCCATAACCACTAAGTTACAGGATATATGAATTAATAAATAAGGTATATTAAATCTATTAACTCACATTCTCTTGAAACACGAAGCAGCTTAGTAGTGCCGTTGCCTGTTCTGCAGACAGGTCATTGAAAAGGCCATTAAACATCATCTCAGTTAGAAGGAGTTCATCAGCACTAGATCACCACAAAAAAGAGAATAAATTTCAAATGTCATAACATAAAAACACACATATGTTAACATACATGTTAAAATGTAACAAGTTGTTTTCTTAAAATATTTATTTTGAGAGAGAGAGGGAGAGAAGGGGAGAGGGAGAGGGAGAGAGGGAGAGGCAGAGAGGGAGAGGCAGAGAGAGAGAGAGAGAGGGAGAGAATCCCAAGCAGGCTCCGAGCTATCAGCCCAGAGCCTGACACAGGGCTCAATTTCATGAACCATGAGCTCATGCCCAGAGCCAGTATCTAGAGTCAGAGGCTTAACCAACTGAGCCAGGTGCCCCAAAATGTAACAAGTTTTTAAATAAAGCCTATTATTTGACCATGATGAGTAATCAACGAGGATGACAAGGATTTATTTAAGAAAATGGCAGGTCTTTATATTTATCAACACATCAATAATAAATGTAAAATGGGAATTTCATGTAAAAATACCATTCTAGCAAACACCAAAATGGAAACATTTACTGAAATAATTTTATTTCTTAACTCTCAGCATACCAGGAAAAAGTGTCATCACCATTTTTCCTCTGGGTCCAGGGTTCCATTTAATTGTTTTTAAGTTATTTAACAAATAATTTATAACAAAAAGGATAATGAAAAACAACTTCATTAGAAATCTTAATTAAAATGTACCCATAGTAGCCACACATTTTATTCCACAGTCTCCCAATGTTGAGAATGTGTATAACCCAGATGGGCAATGGTCTTTAAATGCTACAAATTGCTGTTCATCAACTATCATCCACAAATCTGGACTATATCCATGTAGTATACGCAATTCTAAACTTCTTTTTTTTTTTTTTTAATGTTTATTTGTTTTTGAGACAGAGAGAGACAGAGCATGAATGGGAGAGGGTCAGAGAGAGGGAGACATAGAATCTGAAACAGGCTCCAGGTTCTGAGCTGTCAGCACAGAGCCCGACGTGGGGCTCAAACTCATGGACAGTGAGATCATGACCTGAGCCGAAGTCAGCCACTTAACCGACTGAGCCACCCAGGTGCCCTGCAATTCCAAATTTCAAATACATCCCCAAGAGGTACTAGCTCATCATCATGTCTGGTTTTTTTCCTGCACTTAATATTATCAAAATATACTACTGACAGCAGATTTTAAATACATCTCCTTTAAAGGTTCTAGCTTATTATTTTTGGTTCCTCTTTTGAATCATCAAAATACACTATTTTTAAAAATTTTGACAACTTGTAATTCTGTTGAAGAGAGGAAGGCCATCCTCTTTGCTGCGTAATTATTGTACAACATTTTCATATTCAGGTTTATATTATACAGATTAGAATAATCGGGGTGCCTGAGTGGCTCATCAGGTAAATGTCCAACTTCAGCTCAGGTCAGGATCTCATGGTCCGTGTTGGGCTCTGTGCTGACAGCTTGGAGCCTGGAGCCTGCTTTGGATTCTGTGTCTCCCTCTCTCCAAATAAATAACAGTTTAAAAAAAAAAAAAAGATTAGAATAATCAATCCAACCAATTTTTTTTTCTCTCTCCAACTTTTTCTTGATAATTTCCTTATATTTACCACTGTTTTCAGTATTTGACCACTTAAAAACCATATCAAACACAATTTAGCAAGCAAATCATAAAAGATGAAAGACAGTTATAAATCCTTCTAGTAGAATGGGATGATCCAAGATCTTAGCACAAAACATTAGATAACTCCTTCTTGAACTGAAAGAAAAGTAAACTAGGAATCGTAACTTTTTCTTTCTGTCCTTAGAGATCTATTATTCCCTTATTGCTTCTTCAGTTTGAGAATTTACCTATAGTCTAAGATTTTGCTTATATGATTTCACTATCATCACTGTGTCTTATGATTTGTCTAATAATTGGAAAATATCTTTCTTTTTTTTCTCCTTGCCATCATGGATAGAAAACAAAAAATTATAAATTTTTAACTGTGTTCAATGGAAGCTACAAAAGACTACAAAGACAGTGTTTCTAGAATTCTGTAATCAAGGTTCCATAAAGTCTCTTACATTTATAAAACAGTAATCATGAGGGTGTTAACTCTATTTTTATTAAAAAATTTTTTTTAATGTTTATTCATTTCTGAGAGAGAGTGAGACAGAGGGCAAGCAGGGGAGGGTAAGGCATAGAGGGAGACACAGAGTCTTAGGCAGGCTCCAGTCTGAGCTGTCAGCACAGGGCCTGATGTGGTGACCTGAGCAAAAGGGGGATGCTTAATGACTGAGCCATCCAGACAAGCTGGGTATTCAACTCTATTTAAAAAAAACAAACTTTACTTTGACTTCTAAAAAGGATAAAGTCTCTAATTATCAATCTTTATAAATAATTTTAACTATTCAAAAATAAAGTTAAAACTAAATTTGGCCTTCTGATGGTAAAAGAGAGTTAAGTCAAACAAAGAGGACAGTACAAATAAGGCAAGACAACTTAAGGAACTACATGTTACTATATACACCCTACAAAAGCAGACAGGAAAGATTACTAGATCATAGGAGAGTGATCTAACAGGTTATATAGGCAATTATGTAAAAAGAAAATTGAGAAACTCAAAATAAGACTGGAGACATTCATAGCAAGTTTCATAACATCTAGGAAAAATATGCAGGAATGAGCAGGATTTGAGGTGGGAGTGAGGGAAAAGGTCATGCTAAGAGAAAGAAATACGTGGGATATGGCTACAGAGGAAGGGCAACAACACTAAATTATGGAATTTATTATAAAAGCATTAGGGAATAACTGACAGACTTTTATCAAAAGATTGACATGACAGGATTTGTGCTTTGGAAAGAATACTCTGAAAGCAGTATAAAGGATGGGTTATAGACACTCAAGATAGGAAGCAACAAAAATGAGGGCTTCTGTAGTACCCTAGCAAGAAATAATGAAGGCCCACTAGTAGTCAGTGGGAACAGTTAAAGGGGCACAGATGTGGAGGAAACAGGAAGATGGGAAGAGAGAGAGAAGGAAGAGTAATCTAGAATGACTCCCAAGTTTTCTCTTCAGAGGCTGGGTCTTATTCAGCAAGACAGAAACCAGAGGGAGAAGCAAATACAGGGGGAAGGTAACATACTTTCATATGTGATAGTGTTACTTCTATCTCTCTATCTAGTCTGTTTTAGAATATAACCAATACCATTCTCCCAAGACTAAATCCAGCTATAGATACTTAAGAGAAATTAATTTCTATGTGGTTAGATTCTATATAATATTACAAAGAAATAATTCCAATAACATTATTTTTGGCATATGAATTAGTAGGCCAGTGTTGTGGTGAAGCTTTATTCCTGGGTAAATTATTAACCTTAAGGTGCCTACAATTCTTTAATGACAAAGTAGGAAAGTAGGTTTCAGGAAAACTAGATGCTGACATGCCATATCTAACTTGAACAAATGATATATTTGCCCCAGACAGTGACTAAAAAATTCTGAATTAGCTTGTGAACACTTAAAAAAACAAGGGATTTCATTTCACCTAAAAATCTGGATTTTTGGCTTTTCTAAATTGAAAAATCTGATAACACATTATTCCGTAATAACAACTATTTGGGGCTGGGTTGTTGCTGCCCCCTTTTGGTGGCCAAGAATTGTTCTGGTTTACCACAGTCTCCTCCTGGCTGGCTCCTGTAGACACCAGTTCTTAACATCCGAACTAAATGATCAATAAGAGTAGTATGAATAGGCCTGCCCCAGAAATGTCTGAAACCATATACAAGGCCTATAATTCTCCAGCTCCATCCATTAGAGCCACGGTGAATATACAAGTAACTGTTCAAAAACATTTTTTATGAACTCATTGAGAATAATGGTTGTTAAACCATGGACAAAACAAGATGTATCTTCAGGCTAATGGAAATCACATAGAGACCTTGAACCAGAACCGTTCAATAGGCCCTTCCTGAGTTTCTGACGCACAGAAACCACCAGAGACAATGAAATGACTGCTATAGTTTCAAGTCATTTAGTTTTAAGGTCATTTGTAATATGGTAAAAGATCACCAAGATAGATAATATCTTATATCCAGTTTTATGCTGTGGCCTATAATATGCTTTGCTGTAATTCCCTAATTGTTAGCCCCAAACTTTAATAACAACTTTAATATATATAAAAAGCAAATGGTTATTACACTAAAGTTTAAGGTGGGAATATGTCCATAATTGTAAATAAGAATTCAGTAGTACACAAAACTGTGTATAAACTAAGATTAGAATTATGTAAAAATCCAGAATGCATTAACAACAACAAAAAAAGGATTACATCAATATGCCAATTGCATTTGTATCAAATAGTGGAATGAGGGGCGCCTGGGTGGCTGAGTTAGTTGAGTGACTTCAGCTCAGGTCACGATCTCACAGTTCGTGCGTTCAAGCCGCAAGTCAGGCTTTGTGCTGAAAGCTTGGGCCTGGAGCCTGCTTGGGATTCTCTGTCTCCCTCTCTCTCTGCTCCTGCTCTGTCTCTCAAAAATAAACATTAAAAAAAATTTTTTTAATTAGTAGGTGGAAGAAAATTTTTTTAATGTTTATTTATTTATTTAGAGAGAGAGAGAGAGAGAGAGAGAGCGAGCATGAGCAGGGGAGGGACAGGAAAGAGGGAGAAAGAGAATCCCAAGCAGGCTCCACACTATCAGTGTGGAACCATGAGATCATGACCTGCGTCGAAATCAATAATTGGACACTTAACTGACTGAGCCACCCAGGCACCCCATGAGATTTTTAAAATTCTTTTTCTAATTTCTCTAATTTAATTCTTTTCTAATTTCTCAATTTCATCATCAAAAACTGCATTTACTGGGGCGCCTGGGTTGTTCAGTTGGTTAATGTATCTGACCCTTGGTTTCGGCTCAGGTCACAATCTCACAACTTGTGAGTTTGAGCCCCATGTCAGGCTCTGCATGCTTTGCCAGCACAGAGCCTGCTTAAGATTTCTCCCTCCCTCTCTCTCTCAAAATAAATAAATGAACTTAAAAAAAAAAAAGTGCCCATTTAAGGTGCCTGGGTGGCTCAGTCAGTTAAGAGTCCAACTTCAGCTCAGGTCATTATCTCATATTTTGTGGGTTTGAGCCCCGCATCGGGCTCTATGCTGACAGCTTGGAGCCTGGAGCCTGCTTCGGATTCTGTGACTCCCTCTCTCTCTGATCCTCCCCCACTCGCACTCTGTCTCTCTCTCTCTCTCTCAAAAATAAACATTAAAAACAACAAAAAAAGTGCCCATAAAAAAAAAAACAACACACTATCTCATTTTAAAATCAGTTTTCTAGGGGCGCCTGGGTGGCGCAGTCGGTTAAGCGTCCGACTTCAGCCAGGTCACGATCTCGCGGTCCGTGAGTTCGAGCCCCGCGTCAGGCTCTGGGCTGATGGCTCAGAGCCTGGAGCCTGTTTCCGATTCTGTGTCTCCCTCTCTCTCTGCCCCTCCCCCGTTCATGCTCTGTCTCTCTCTGTCCCAAAAATAAATAAACGTTGAAAAAAATAAAAATAAATAAATAAATAAAATCAGTTTTCTAGAACAACCAGGTTTTACCTGCTTATCTCACAAGCCACTCGTCCTTTCATCTCTATGACATCAGAAGAAGTAGCAAATCCCAACCTCCTTAAAACACGTTTGCGGCATTTGAGCTCATCCATTTGTAGGACAGTTCTTGCTTTCTTTAGTTCTCGCTTTGCAGATTTAATATCTATTGCAATCTAAGGCATATGAAAGTATAAAGAAAGTTCAATAAAGTAAACAAAGTAAAATGAAATTTACTCATGTAATGAAATAAAAAATCTTTCATAAGGATACCTTACAAGGATACCTGGAACTTCTTACATACTTACCTAGGATATTAGAAAAAAGGAAATAATACATCTGTAGTTATTAAATACTTGTAGAAATGTTAAATATATGGAAATATAAAACATCCATTTGAAAAATGTAAGGCAACTTAGGGAGATATAGGAGTTGATAAAGTTTAAGAAGATGGGGAACAGAGTATGATTCTTGCTTAAATAAGAAGCAAGGAGGAAAGTCTAGAAGGAGAGTTGCACAGCCAGCAGCTAGATAAGGTAACCTGCTGGAGGTAGAAAAAGTCAGTGGTAAATTAGAACAGGCTTTCCCAAGTTAAGATTTGACCATTAATCATGCTTCTAAAGCAGCATCAGCTCCAGCTTTTCATCCTTAGAAAATGAGGGGGTAGCTTAGAGAAGAGCAAACAGGAGATATATGAATCTTATTTCTTGGCTACTAATATTTCCCCCATGATGTGTCCTGAAAGGTGTTCCTTTCTCTCTGCCTTCTATCATAAAACTGCCAAAGCTGGAAATGGCTTTAGCAAAGAGAACAGGTCTTTATTCTATATTTTAAAAGGAAAATGTATTTTTAGGTCATCCTTCAGAGTGCATGAGTTTTAAAATTCTATTTATCAGTAAATATTACATACTTTCAAACTGTGACAAGAACATCATAGTACAAGAACAAGACAACACTGGATTCCAAGGTTAGGGCTTCAAGTTCAGAAAAAGACTGGCAAAAAGAAAATTTTAGGGAATAGAAGTTAAAATTCAAAGATTCTGGAATTTTGGCGATTTATTAAGACTCAGTTGAGGAGCAGAAATGATAAAGGCAAAACAGTGGCTAACTATGTACCGTATTTTCAGTGCTTTACATTATTTATTTTTTAAAAAATTTTTAATGTTATTTATTATTTTGAGGTGAGGGGCACAGAGAGGGAGACACAGAATATGAAGCAGGCTCCAGGCTCTGAGCTGTCAGCACAGAACCTGACACAGGGCTTGAACTCCTAGACCGAGAGAGATCATGACCTGAACTGAAGTTGGATGCTTAACTGACTGAGCCACCCAGGTGCCCCGAATTTTTATTTTTTTTTAAATGTTTATTTGAGAGAGAGTGTGAACGCCGAGTGGAGGAGGGGCAGAGAGTGAGGGAGAGAGAGAATCTCAAGCAGGCTCTGCACTGTCAGCACAGAGCCTCATGGAGGGTTCGATCCCACAAACCATGAGATCATGATCTGAGCTGAAATCAAGAGTTGGACACTTAACTGACTGAGCCACCCAGGTGCTGCTACATTACTTCATTTAATTCTTATAGCAATATATAGGGTAGGTAACTAATATTAAATACGAATTTTACAAAGATAAAAATCTGAGACAGAGATTACTAAGTAATTTGGTCAAAATCACAGAGCTAGTGATTAATAAAGATGGCATTCAAAACCACTCTGCCAGCCTTGAGAATCCAATCTCTTAATGGTTATCTACACTGTTATGAACAAATGTGCTGTCATAATGCTATGAGGATAAAAAGAATGCTTTCTATGCTAGACAATTTTCTGCATAACTAGCATAGCTATACTAGCATAACTCATCAGGTCTATTATATTAAGAAAAGTTGTTTTCTACAGTGTCTTTGAAAGAGGATGTCCTCTTTAGGATGACCTAAAAGAGAAGACTGATAAGTACTCAGAGGCATATAAAGCTTACCAGTTAGTAGAAGACAGCCCCCTATTAAAGATTTTTTTCCTCAATAAATTTTACTGAAATGTACTTTGGATATACTGAGTTAAATAAAATATTATTAGAATTAATTTCACTTTTTAAAATGTGGTTACTGGAGAATTTGCTTTTTCAGACAATGCTACAAGAACATACTTGTACTACCTCACCTTGGAGTCTCAATTCCTAGAAGCAGGAAAACTTGGTCCGGTGTGAGCACTTAAAATGATGACAGCTGAGGGATCAGATTTTTATCTTCTTAGGCAAGGTTAAGGGATGTGAAATTTATCCTTCAGTCAGTAGGAGGCCATAAAAAGACTTGTTTTTCCTTCCCTAAATTGTTAACTCTTTGTAGTTTTCTTTCATTATAAAATGTTATAGAAGCACATTACAGACAATTAGGGAGCAAAAAACAGGAAGAAAAAAACACTGCTATAATCTCATTGCCCAAACAACCACTTAAGGTTTCCCTTTTTGTCTTTTTGGTATATGTTTTTATTTTTGCTAAATTATAATCATAGTCCACATCAATTTCAGATCCAACTTTTTACATTTAATGCTCTTGTGTGAGCATTTTTCCACGTACTGTTGAGTTTTCACAACAAGATTATTTAGTCAGTCCCTTAGCCAGACACTAAGGCCTTTTTCCTTTATGTCAGAGTAGCTCAGGTAACACCACTCTCTGTGGCTTCGTACCGTTTTCTTTGTGGATGTTTTCCAGTCATTATTCAACCAAGCTCAAGTCTCTTTGTTTTTGTGTTGTGGAATTGCTAAGGATGACTCTCTGTGGAAACAGAGAAAGTAAATTTAAGAAGGTAGGGAGCTGATGCAATGGTCCCAAGGAGAGATGAACAGGCCAGGATCATGGGTATCCTTGTAGAAGTTACTAACGCCTTTGGTTTCTCAGTTTCCTCATCTTGAGCAGTACCTTCATGGTGGATCAGAGCATGGTGCACTACACGTCCACCAAGAACACAGCTGCTGTGCCCCACCGCAGCCCAGGGCCCCATTATGTTAGTTCACAGAAAGCTAGAAAGAGTGTTGTAAAACTGTGAACTAAAAATACTACTCTGTGAAGCCAAGAAGTTTCCACTCACACACTTGTTCAATAAATACTAGGTATCTATTTTATAAAGAGATCACTTGGGATAGAGGAGAGTACAAGAAAGCTAAAATGAAATGCCTGATCCTAAAGAGTTTAAAATAATAGTTTGTGTAACAGGAAGACTAATGTGATAAAAGTGGCATGCGATTAAAAGCTGAAAAGGCTTAACAGCAAGGAGCTGTAAGTTTGAAGGCGGATGGAACATTTCTAGAGTACAAAAGATTCTAGTTGAAGAGAAGTATACAGTGGAAAGGAATGTCTTCACTTCAAAAAGCTTTTCCTAAATTCATTATTCACAATGAATAATGTATCTGTGAGGCAGTACAAGTATGTTCTTGTAGCACTGTCTGAAAAAGCAAATTCTCCAGTAACCACATTTTAAAAAGTGAAATTAATTCTAATAATATTTTATTTAACTCAGTATATCCAAAGTACATTTCAGTAAAATTTATTGAGGAAAAAAATCTTTAATAGGGGGCTGTCTTCTAACTGGTAAGCTTTATATGCCTCTGAGTACTTATCACAGTCTTATGCTCTTTCAGGTCATCCTAAATTAATTATCTGTAAATTAACTAGCTTTTCTGGTTAGAGACTACAGCTAATTACCCTAAAAGCTGAGCTATTACATACCACTAGGAAGGCTATAATCAAAAACACAGACAATAACAAGTGTTGGTGAGAACACAGAGAAATAAGAGCTTTCATAAATTGCTGTAAATGTATGTATGTACATTTACATACATGTAAAGTGGTATAGCCACTTGGGGAAAAACTCGGCAGTTTCTCAAAAGGTTAAGCCTAGACTTACTATTAAGACCCAGCAATTCTACCTAATTCCACACAGGAGAAATGAAAATATCTTCACACAAAACTTGTACATAAAAGTTGGTAGCAGGGTTACTCAAAACAGCCAAAAAGTGGAAAAACCCCAAATGTCTATCATCTGTTGAACTGTTAAACAAAATGTGGTATATGCATATAATGGAATATTTTTCAGCCATAAAAAGGAATAAAGTACTAATTCATGGCTACCACATGGATGAACCTTGAAGACATTATGCTAAGTGGAGAAAGCAGACACAAAAGGCCACATACTGTAGGATTTTACTTATATGAAATCTCCAGGATAGGCAAATTGACAGAGGCAGAAAGGAGATTTGTAGTTGCTAGGGGCTGTAAGATGGGAGAAACAGAATAGACTGCTAATTAGTATAAGGTTTCTTTTGGGGATGATGGAAATGCTCTGGAATTGTGACAGTGGTATGGTTGCAGTTATCTGTAAATATACTAGAAACCACTGAAATGTATGCTTTAAAAGGGTAAATATTACTATACATGAATTATATTACATTTAAAAAAACTTAAGAAAAACCATCAAATACCAAATTATAACAAAATGATCTTCATCTTGTCTTGCTGATAAGAGGTGATGGTCTCCTCAAAAGATAAGGAGATATTTCCCTGTGTTAGCTGATGAAACCAATAGGAAAAGAAAATAGAAAACACATAATCATCTATTTAGTAAAATATACAGAATTTTATGATACAAACTAAGTTTCTGCCATACCTGTGCTTTTTTTTCACAAAGAGTATACACTGTTTCCAAATTTGGATCATTGTGAAGTGGATGAGAATACATTCTATGTTCAAAAGCCTCTACTTTCTGGATGACTTTTTTCAGCCCTTGATCTTGAATGCCCATATCATCAATAGGATCTAATAAGGGAACACCATCAGGAAAACGTTTCTGAACTTCCTGAAACAAAAAATTTATAGACAAAATTATTTTTTTATTTTATTTATTTATTTTTTTTTTAATTTTTTTTAAATTTTAAAAAAAATTTTTTTCCCAACGTTTTTATTTATTTTTGGGACAGAGAGAGACAGAGCATGAACGGGGGAGGGGCAGAGAGAGAGGGAGACACAGAATCGGAAACAGGCTCCAGGCTCTGAGCCATCAGCCCAGAGCCTGACGCGGGGCTCGAACTCACGGACCGCGAGATCGTGACCTGGCTGAAGTCGGACGCTTAACCGACTGCGCCACCCAGGCGCCCCTATAGACAAAATTATTTAAGACTAAATAAGTATTTCCTTCTATGTATTTCTGTGCACAAACACATTGAAAAATGCACTTAAACTGGATTGCACTTTTCCGTTGCATTTGGTTTTGAAACCTCCTTTTCAATCATACCATGATATACCGATACAGGGATGTGTTAAATTTATTAATAATTTTAGTATTTAGAGCTGAATAGTTCTAAGTGTGGTACAACTTATTGCTAAACACATTATTGTACATTTAGGTTGTTGTAACCTTTCACTGTCATAAATAATCCTATATTAAACAACCCAGGTGTAAATAGTTTTCAGTTTTCATATTATTTCCTTGGGGCTGATTCCTAGGGGAGTGGGGTACTACTGAGTCGAAAGACAGAAGTTTTTTAAAGGGTCCAGATTCCTGTCATTAATTTTGTGTTTTGGGGTCTTTTCTTTTCTTTTCTTTTTTTTTTACATGATTTAACTGTTAAATTTAATAAGCATCTGAGTTCAGAGAAGGGACAGCTCACTGTAGGCTGGTACTGCCCTGGGGAGACTTTCAAGGTCTTGAGATAGGCCTTAAAGGTAAAATAGAATTTGGTGAGTTAGGGATAAAACAACAACAACAAACAGTTTATCCACATAAAAATTCTATAAACCTGTCAAGACAATTATTCAATTCAGAAAGCCTGCCTAGGACCACAGCTTGAATGTTCCTGCTCTACAATGAAAGCATCCTGTTTATCTTTGTTTTCTCAAATTCAAGTACAGAGTCTTTGCTGACCAGTAAATGATAATCCAAATGTTTGCTGACCAAATAACTAACAAAATTCCATTTTCTTCCCCTACTGGAAAATAGACTTCTAGAATGTCATAATTTTTCTTATTGAAAATAAAACTAAAAAACGGTTAAAAGTCCTGGCACATGATTTTTATACATAAAATTTTTAATGCAGTCTAGTTATTTTTACTCAACACATAAAGCAAAACATTTTGCATAAAACAGTAGCTATGTTTTCCTTTTTGGGTTCTCCCTTACTTCTCACTTTTGGTATATTCAAGGAGTGGACAATCTATACAAAAATCACGAACTTCCACTACTGGCAGTGTTTATTGTTTTTTTTTTTTTTTTTTAAAGAAAGAAATATATTTTAAAGCATTTAAGCTGTCTTGTTATAAATTCTATTTATCTTCACATAAAATTTATATTTAAATTTATAAAACTAATATGTGTACCTGTATTGACTTTAAAACACTCTGTCTATTATCCACTGGCCGAAGGTCTTTAGGAATATAAAGCCTAACACTGCTGATAGCAGACAGGAGGTGCACCAAAACTGGAACAACCTACCAAGAAAAAGTTACAGAATGCTACAATTAAAACTGCACATTTTCAAACTCTGTCATTTCCCAAATTTAGCTTGAATCCTTAAAACGAAGCTGTGTTTACAATTTGTAACACATATGATTAAGTAGGTAATAATCACAATAGAAGCACATATCTTACCAGAAACTGTATTTCAAAAGTAAAACCTAATTCAAACTTCTAAATAACAGGTAAATAAATGGTACCTAAAAATTAGTTATTCCCTCAACACAGAATCCATGCTTTATTTATTTGCATGTACTCATTATTGGCACTTTTTGAATAACTTAAAATATAACAGCACTACACAGGAAGGAAAGACTCCTGTTTATGGGTGAGTAGGATTCATGTAAGCTCTAGATAGGTTTTAATGAAGAGATGAAAAAAAGTATTTCAACCACAGAAAACAGTATACTCCATTAGACATAATATTTAAGAATCACCTATCTTCAAACTTTCTTTCATGATCTCTCCTGACAAGAATACCTTGTCCTCACCATGAAGTATACCATTTTGCTTCCTTTAAGGACACTGACTTTAAATTTAGAGGTTGTCTGTACACTGAGAAGTTAACACTTTTAAAGGTCCAAATTCATCAGTGTATTATTCTCAATGGCTACCTTACTCTGATTGCTACTAAAAAAAAACAGCTGCCATTGGCTTGCTGGTTAACAAATATATTCATAGTGTTTTATTGAATAAAATGGTAGAGCAGTTGAGCAGAGTTTCTAGAGTCAAGACTGCCTGGGTTTTGATTCAGTTTTCTGTTAGTTTTGAGACCTTGAGGAAGTCCAAATTTTTTAGGCTTCATTCTTCCCATTTTAAAAATGAAGATGAAATTATATCTATCTCATTAAACTGTTGTGAGAATTAAATGAAATAATGCATGTAAAGTGTTTTAAAATAGTTAATAAGCACCTTTAAAAAAATGTTATTTAGTGTAAAAGCTAAAAGAACAGAGATCATATTCAAATACCAAAGAGAAAAGAAAGAAAAAATGGAGAAAGTATGTATTGTTTAAAGCAGACAACTACAACTTCTTATTCAAAAGTGACTAAAATAATAATACAACAAACTATCCACTGTATTTTCTCAACTAGATCTTTCCAACTGTTAATAGCTTGCCATATTGTGCTTTTCCTCTTTCTAGTTAAGACTTTGGGATTTTGGTGGGGGAGTGTTTTTCTTTCTGCCTTCCTTTTTCCTATTTTAACCATTTAAAATTAATTTGCAGATAACATGCCACTTCACCTCACCAGCAAATACTTCATCATGTATCTTCTAAGAATTACCTCATTATACCATAAAAATTTAATAATATAATCTAATATACAGTTCATATTCAAATTTCCCCAAATGACTCACTAATGCCATTTATAGATACTACCACCAGCTTTATTTTTATTTTAAGTTTATTTTTTTGACAGACAGAGAGAGAGAGAGAAAGAATAAATCACAAGTAGAGTTGGCAGGATTAGCGTGGAGCCTGATACAGTGCTCGAACTCATGAAACCAAGAGATCATGACCTGAGCCAAAAGTGAGTTGGACACTTAACTTGACTGAGCCACCCAGGTACCCTGATACTACCACCACTTTTGGATCTAAGATCCAGCCAAGGATCATTTCTTGCATTTAGTTGTCAGATCTCTTTAGCCTTTTTAAATCTAGAATCCTGCCTACTTTGTTTTTATGGAATTGACATTTTTATATAATTTCAAATTTTTAGAAAAGTTACTAGAACAAAGAGTTCCCATAAACCTTTATTCAGATTCACCAAATATTCACATTTGCCCCATTTGCTTTATCATTCTCTCTCCCCACACATATACCACATCCATAGTACAAGTATTAAAAGAGGGAAATTTAATGTTGAAACAATTATTATCTAATCTATAATGCATATTAATATTCCATCTACTTCTCCAATTGCCTCCTAAATTGTGCCTTTTATACCACACTTGTTCTCTCCCACCACTCTACGTATCCAAATAAGGATGATAAATTATGTTTACTTGTGGTAATTCTTTATTTTACTTTAATCTGGAACAGTTTCTCTTTTGTGTGTGAGTGTGTGTGTGCTGCTCAGGACACTGACAATTTTGAATACACTAATTATTTTATGAATGCCTCTGAATTTGGGTTTGTCTCATTATGATGAATCATGAAATTCAGGATATGAATTTTTGGCGGAAATGATGTTTTTTGTTCTTCCTGTCCACTGGTCAACATTACTAGTGATATTAATTTTTATGACTTGATTCAAGTGGTTATCTCTGGCATTCTCTAATGTAAACTTACTACTTTTCCCTTTACAATTAATAAGAAATTTATAGGGATATTCATTACTTTGTAAATATCCCATTCCTCATTTAAACTTTCAACTCACTAGTTTTAGGATCCATGGATTAGTTATTTGGTAGTTGCCTAATGGTGACTTTTCTAACATATTCGTTCCTTCTATATTTTACCTACCTACCTACCTACCTACCTACCTCAGTATGAATTTGGGGCTGCTTTCACTTGATTATAATATTTTAATATAATTATTTTTATTTTCAAGTTGTCAATTTCATGTTTAAATAAGACATTATGAGGGCTGAACTGGTTACTGAACCAGCAATTTGTGACCCTTGCAAATAACAGATGCAGTGTCTGAATCAAAAGAGAACACTGACATGTATGTACATTATTCAAAATGTCAGAAAACAACAACATCCAGGAAGACATCCAGGTGGCTTACAGACACATGAAAAGATGCTCAACGTCACTCATCATCAGGGAAATACAAATCAAAACTATGATGAGATACCACCTCAAACCTGTGAGAATGGCTAACATTAACAACACAAGAAACAACAGGTGTTGGCCAGCATGCGTCGAAACGGGAATCCCCTTGCACTGCTGGTGGGTATGTAAACTGGTGCAGCTACTCTGGAGAACAGTGTTTTGGAGGTTCCTCAAAAAACTAAAAATGAAACTACTCTACAATCCAGCAATTGCACTATTAGGCATTTACCCAAAGGACACAAAAATACAGATTTGAAGGGGAACATGCACCCAATGTTTATAGCAACATTATCAATAATAGCCAGACTATGGAGGGAATCCAAATGTTCATTGACGATTGGATAAAGAAAATGTGGTATACACATGCAATAGAATATTACTCAGCCATCAAAAAGAATAAAATCTTGCCATCTGCAATGACATGGATGGGGGTATAATGTACTATGCTAAGAGAAATAAATGTATCAGAGAAAGATATAATGAGTTCACTCGTGTGGAATTTAAGACATAAAACAGATGAACATATGGGAAAGCTGGAGGAAAGAGAAGAAAGGGACACAAATCACAAGAGACTCTTTAATGATAGAGGATAAAATGAGAGTTGACGGAGGTGGGTGTGAGATGGGCTAGACTGGGTGATGAGTATTAAGTAGGGCACTTGTGATAAGCATTGGGTGTTGTATGGAAATGATGAGTAACTGAATTCTACTTTTGAAACCAACACTGCACTGTATATTAACTAATTAAAATTAAAAAAAAGGAAAAAGATAAGCAAATGATAAGGTAGCTAACATCAGAAGTCAGTAAGTTTAAGTGAATACAACCTAAATAAGTTTCAGATAATCTCATTTCTTCAAATCAAGGACATTAGCTAAAATATAATTTTTGAATTTTTCATCCAGAAAAGATACATGTAGTTTTTTTTAGTGTTTATTTATTTTTTTGAAGGAGAAAGAGACAGAGCATGAGCAGGGGAGGGGCAGAGAGACAGACACACACACACACAGAATCTGAAGCAGGCTCCAGGTTTCACGCTGTCAGCAAAGAGCCCAATGTGGGATTCAAACTCACAAGCCATGAGATATGACCTGAGCCGAAGTTGAAGGTTTAACCAACTGAGCCACCTGGGCACCCCCAGAAAAGATATTTTTTGAACTAACTACATTTTAATGAAGTCCAGGCCCAGTTATTTAAACCAATATGTTTTATTAAATTTTAGATTTATAAAAACTAAATGTGTGCCTTGATCTAATTTTCCTTCAAGAACTCTGGAAATTAACCAAAAGCTTGCAGCAATCCAAGAAGCATTTAAAAAGCTTAATTTTCTATCATACACACTCCAAGTTAAAAGAAAGAAAAATGACTATGGAAATGCCACTTCCTACTCATATTTCATGCAAAGGAAATCTGGTTTAAACGTATCCAGAGTAGTCTTCACAGTAAGTAGAGTTGAGAGATGAAATTTCCTTATAAATTGTCTATGAATCCTGTGTCCAGGATTCCTATTCAAAATATTAATTTACGGAAGTGAACAATATTATATACATACACTATGTCTTAAGGTATAGTCCTTCTCTCTGTTTTACTAGTTTGATCATTCAATAGAACTCAGAGTTCTTTTTAAAAAGGCATGTTTCATGCTCTGTGTATGTTGCTTTCTCAGCTGGAAATGCAATTCTTGTCTGAAAAGATCCTTACAAGTCAGTTTTCTTTTTTTTTTTTTAATATTTTTTAAAATGTCTATTTAGTTTTGAGAGAGAGAGAGGGAGCGAGCGAGCGAGCACATGAGCATGAGCAAGGGAGGGGCAGAGAGAAAGGTAGACACAAAATCCAAAGCAGACTCCAGGCTCTTAGCTGTCAGCACAGAGCCCAATGTGGAGCTCGAACCCATGAACTGTGAGATCATGACGTGAGCCTAAGTTGGAAACTTAACTGACTGAGCCACCCAGGAGCCCCAAGTCAGTTCATTTTCTTAATACTTCTTTTATAAAACCTTTATTGACTTCCCCCCACCAAACACACTCTACTCCAGTTGGAGGATACATTTTTGATGTTCACTAACTTGAGCACAAAATGTTCCCCCCATTAAGCTGTAAACCCCTTGAAATCAGAGACTATATATATAACTTATACTAATACATCCCCACTTAATTCCTGGAAATAAACTGAAAAAATGTTATATGCTGGGGTGTCTTGGTGGCTCAGACGGTTAAGCATCCGACTCTTGTATCAGCTCAGGTCATAATCTCATGGTTCTTAAGTTTAAGCCCCATGTCAGACTCTGGATTGACAGCACAGAGCCTGCTTGGGATTCTCTCTTCCTCTCTCTCTGCTCCTCCCCCACTCATCATCTCTTAAAAATAAATAAAAATTTTAAAAAATGTTATGCATTGGGTGACTCATTCAGTGAGGTTCTTGATTTTGGCTCAGGTCATGATTTCATGTTCTAGAGACTGAGCCCCCCTGTCGGTGTAGAGCCTGCTTGGGATTCTCTCTTCCCCTCCCCCGCTCACTCTCATGCTCTCTCAAAATTAACCTTTAAAAAAAAAATTATACTTCAATTATACCTCAGTTTAAAAAATGTTATAGAAGGAAAGACGCAGGTTGCCTAGGATCCAGTGGCATCTACCCTGCACAAACCATTAAAATGAGACAAATCATGATCATTATGTAGTACAAAGCTCCTCAATATCTTTAAGTAAAATGGGCACAGTGACTAAGCTAAATAAAATCTGGGCCAGAAGCAAGATAGACAACAAGTAAGTTTTCCTTAAAATACTAACTCCAATGAAATTAGTCATTAGATCATTATCTTGAAGAGTCAAAGCCTTCAGTGTGAAAGAATGCCATGACTTTTCATCGATGTCTGCCAGGAGAGAAAAAGAATGTTGGCATGTGTGCCACATGCTTGCCATTCCAAGCTGCAATAACTTCAAAGGTCCTTTCGAATACAGTGACTATCAGCTAAATTGTGGGAGTTTTACTCTCATTTACAGTTAAGCAGTCAACTGTAAAATACACATTATGGAAAAAAAATCATACAAGTTATAATAGGGCTGAAGTTTGAGCAATGAAATTATAAGATTGAATTGAAACCAAACATTAGGTAGCATTCGGAAGTAATTATACTTTTAATTATCACTCTAAAACATTTAATAATGAATAATATCCTTCAATACTGCCAATTCCAAATTTCACTGTCATTTGAAATGATCCAAAGCAGCATCCTCTGATGCTGCAATGGCAGATTTTAATTTCGATAAATCAAAGGTTATTATATCATATATCATCACAAAGACATTTCTTAAAATTCCTAGGAATACATCACATACTTGAAGTAATGCTTTAAAATAACAAAATTCCAGTATATCTGCCTTCAAATACATGCTTGGAATCTCAATATTGAGGTTTTACCTGCAGTAATTTTGTCCTAATTATTAAAAGGGGGGGTGAGATATTCAAGAAATACAGGTATTTCATATGGCAAACTGAATGTTTTGCAATTAATTGAAACCACAGGTAAACTGAGGAGCTTGGGAAGATGGCAGAACAAGAGGATCCTGAGCTCACCTCCTCCTATGGACACACCAAGACCTTAACTACAGTGCAGCTCATTCTGAAAAGGGACCAAAGACGTATAACAGCTCTTCCACGATGAGGATAAAGAAAAAAGGCCATACTGAGAAGAGTAGAAGGGGGCAGGGACACAGTTGGGAACCAACTCTGTCAGCATGGTGACCCACAAACAGGAGCGATATCACAAGCACACAGTTCCACCTGAGGAGTGAAAGGATCAAATCCCACATCAGGTACCCCTGCCCTGGGATGTGCATCAGGAAGAAAAGCCCCCTTATAACATCTGGCTTTGAAAATCAAGGAAACTTCACTCTGGGAGAGTCAGAGGGCTAGAGGAAACTTAGAATCCACTCCTAAAGTGCCAGTGTATTCATTCAGTTTGAGACCCAACAGAAAGGCAGCAGTTTGAAAAACATACAAGTTATTAAGTGAAGGAGATCTACTAAGTAATTTTAGGGTGTGTGCCAAAAGGGCTGGAAGTGTAGGAATTTTCTGGAGAAATAAAGTCTTACCAGGTGCCATTTTTCTTCCCCTCCTGTAGCCTAGCTGGCCTGATGCTTGCAGAAGCCAGTTCTGACACTCTCCATTTACCTTCTAGCACTGCTCAACCTGCTCTGGTGTTCCCCTGTGGATCATCCAACCCACCTGCCCTGACAGGAATTCCCCCCAAAGTGGCTCATGCCATACCATACCCACCAGGCAGCCTCAGCTAGAACCTGTGTCCACCCAAAGTGACTACTGCCAATATAACTAGTGAGCAGCAGCTAGAATTGGTATCTTGCCCGCCAGCATGGTCTCAACAATTATAGCTGGGCCTCACTGATTAAAACAAAAGAAATGAATAAATAAAGTAAAATTACTCTCACTGACTAAAATAAAATAAAATAAAATAAAATGAAAATGGAATAAACGCTTCAAACAAAAGATACAAACACTGACTGAAAGGATAAAAAAACAAGATTCATCTATGTGTTGCCTACAAGAGACTCCCTTCAGACATAAAGACACAAACAGACTAAAAAGTGAAGAGATGGTAAAAGACATTCCATGCAAATGTAAGTGGAGGAAAAAAGCTGGGTAGCAACACTAAGACAAAACAGATTTTAAAACAAGAAGTGTAATAGGACATAAAAAAAGACATTATATAATAATGAGATCAATCCAACAAGAGGATGTGACAATTGTAAATTTCTATGCATCCAACAGAGAAGCACTTAAACTTACAAAGCAAATATTCAGAAACACATTGGGAGAAATTGACAGTAATAAAGTAAGAGTAGGGGACATGAACATTTACATCAATGGACTGATCACCCAGATAGAAAATCAGTAAGGAAAACAGTCGCTCTGAAGAACACATTAGACAGCATAAAACAAACAGATATATACTTTCCATCCACAAGACAGAAGAATACACATAATTTTCAAGTGCACATGGAACACTTTCCAGGACAGATTACATGTGAGGCCACAAAACAAGTCTCAATGAATTTAAGCCTGAAATTATATCAAGCATCTTTTCCAACCACAATGGTATGAAACTAAAATTCCATTAGAAAGAAAAACTGGAAAAAAACCACAAATACAAAGACTGACTTCAACAATACATTTAAAGTATCATTCACCATGCTCAGGTGGGATTTATTCCAGGGATGCAAGGATGGTTCAATATCCACAAATCAATCAACAGGATACACCACATTTACAAAAGGAAAGATAAAAATCATATGATTTCCACACATAAAGGAAAAGCTTGTAATAAAATTCAACATCTGTTCATGATAAAAACTCTCCACAAAACACGTACAGATGGAACATACCCCAACAAAATATGGGACACATAACAAACCCACAGCTAAGACCATTCTCAATGGTAAAAAGCTGAAAACTTATCCTCTAAGATTAAGAAGAAGGCAAGGATGACTACTGTTGCCATTTTTATTCAACATGGTACTGGAAATCCTAGTCACCGCAATCAGACATGAAAAAGAAATAAAAGGCATCCAAATTGGTAAGAAAGAAGTAACATTGTCACTGTTTGCAAATGACATGGTATTACATACAGAAAACCATAAAGACGACACCAAAAATTGTTAGAATAAACAAATTTAGTGGAATTGCAGGATAAATATACAATTATCTGTTATGTTTCTCTACATTAGTAACAAGCTGTAAGAAAGAGACATTAAGAAAATAATCCCATTTACAACTGCATCAAAAAGAATAAAATACCTAGGAATAAAGTTACCCAAGGAGGTGAAAGTCCTGTACTTTGAAAACTGTAAGATAATAATGAAAGAAATTGAAGATGACACAAAAAAAGGAAAAGATAGCCCATACTCAGGGACTGGAAAAATTACTACTGTTAAAATGGCCATACCACTCAAAAAATCTACAGACTGAATGCAATCCTTATCAAAACACCAACAGTATTTTTCAAAGAACTAAAACACACAATCCTAAAATTTGTGTAGAATCACAAAAAACCCAACAAGCCCAACAACCGAAGTAATCCTGAGAAAGATAACAAAGCTGAGACTCAACACAATTCCAGATTTCAAACTATACTACAAAGTTATAGTAATCAAAACATGCACCAGTATGATACTGGCACCAAAACAGATCAATGGAACAGAAAAGAGAGCCCAGAAATAAACCCATAAGGAAGGAAGGAAGGAAGGAAGGAAGGAAGGAAGGAAGGAAGGAAGGAAAGGAAAGGAGGAAAGGAGGAAAGGAGGAAAGAAAGAAAGAAAGAAAGAAAGAAAGAAAGAAAGAAAGAAAGAGAAAGAAAGAAACCAACCAACTCATTATATGGTCAATTAACCTAAGAAAAATGAGGTAAGAATGTACAATGTGGAAAAGACAGTCTCTGCAATAAATGGTACTGACAAAACTAGACAGCCACATGCAAAAGAACTAAACTGGACCACTTTCCTATACCATATGAAAAAAATAAACTCAAAATGGATTAAAGAACTAAATGTAAATAAGACCCAAAACCATAATACTCCTAAAAGAAAACAAAGAAAATATTGCCTTAGCAATATGTCTTTTTGGACTGGTCTCCTCAGGCAAGGGCAACACAAGCAAAAATACACAACAGAGTCTACATCAAACTAAAAAACTTTTGCACAGCAAAGGAAACCATCCACAACATGAAAAGGCAACCTACTTGAAGGAAAAAGATAACATTTGCAAATGATACATCCACTAAGAGGTTAATAACCAAAAAAAAAAAAAAAAAAATTAAAGAACTCATACAACCAAACACACACACAAGATCTGATTAAAATTAGACAGAGGACCTGAATAGATATTCTTCCAAAGAAGACATTCAGATAGCTGACACACACATGAAAAGATGCTCAGTATCACTAATCATCAGGGAAATGAGAATCCAAGCCACAATGAGATACCACCATACACCTGTTAGAACGACTAGTATCACAAAGATAAGAAATTAACTGCTGGTGAGGATGCGGAGAAAAGGGACCCCTTGTGAACTGTTGGTGAGAATGTAAATAGGTACAGCCACTATGGAAAACAGGCAGCTCATCAAAAAATTGGCAATAGAAATATCATACGATCCATTAATCCCACTTCTGGTTATCACCCCTAAAAAAATGAAAACACTAATTTGAAAAGATATATGTACCCCTATGTTTATTGCAGCATTATATACAAATACAACACACAAGATATGGAAGCAATCTAACTGTCCATTAACAGATGAATGGATAAAGGTGTGTTTTACACACACAGGCATAAAAAAGAAAGAAATCTTGTCACGTGCAACAACATGGATGGACCTAGAGGGTATTATGTTAAGTGAAGTAAATCAAAGATAAATACTACATGATTTCACTTATATGTGACATCTAAAAAACAAAAGTAATAAACAAAAAGCCAAAAACAAACTTATAAATACAGAGAACAGACTGGTGGTTGCGAGAGGAAAGGCAGGTGAGGTGATGGATGAAACATGTGAAGGGGATTTAAGAGATACAAACTTCCAGTTAGAAAATGAGTAAGTCACAGGGATGAAAAGCACAGCATGGGAAACAGAGCCAATAATATCATAATAACTTTATATGCTGGTAGATGGTAGCCACACTTACCACGGTGAGCATTTTTTTAATGTTTATTTATTTACTTTGAGACAGTGTGCACATGTGTGTGAGTGCAAGTGGGGGAGGCACAGAGAGAGAGGAGAAAGAGAATCCCAAGTAGCCAGACACAGGGCTCAATCTCAGGAACCCTGAGATCAGGACCCGAGCCGAAATCAAGAATCAAGGCACTTAACGAACTGAGCCACCCAGATGCCCTCGTGGTGAGCATTTCTTAATATATATAAATACATAAATGTCGAATCACTAATATAATATTGTATGTCAACTATACTACAATTGAAATTTTGTTAAAAGCACATGTAAATTAAATGGTTCCAACTAGGGAAACTTATGAAGGAATTTTCAATTATTAAAACACTGCTTTCATATTTCAAAGGAATATAATAAACATGAAGTAACACTGCAAAATTATTTGATCATAAAAAAGATAAAACATCTTTAGTAGTCCCAGTAAAATCCAGCTTCATGTGAAAATTTAAATTATTAAATTCTCTTTCTTTCACTTCATCTTTGTTTACCTGACCACAATTTGATACAGAAACAGAGAGCTTAAATCTCATTAATCATCCTTTTGATATTTTAGATGGCTTTAATATACCTTTAAAAACTCTGAAAACTTACAATTTTGACATCAAGTATGTTCACTATAATCATATGCAGGAAATATAGTGATTATAAATAATTCAATAAGTACTTGAAATCTGAAGATGATAAATAAAGTCCAAACCTGCATCTCTCCTTTCTCATCAGGCTTAGCTGGTTTTGCAGCCTCAGTAGCTGAATTTTTCAAACTTTCTTTGCTACAGCGCAGAAGTACTTCTACTACATATAAAGGATCCAGTTCACCAGAATTAGGCTAGAAAAAACAAGATAAAAGGAACTTATTATGTCTTAAAAACTGATGGAAAAATTTTAAGTTTTATATGTACATGGACTATGTTCTCAGAATGGCACATACTGCACAGTAAATATTTATGTCATGATACGAAGGCTGTCCTTCTTCATCCTTCAACATGCTCCACTGGATGAGAAAACATAGAAATTAGCTGAAACTTCAGAATTCAGATGAGATTTTATGTTCAAGATGGTATGGCTGTAGACTTGATACTTATGAATTTAAACAGTATGAATTGTTAACTATGACATAAAATGCCATTTCAAGTTTCTAATGATTAATCATTTATTATATCAGAATTAGAAAAATAAACTGTAAGAAATTAACAGTGTCAGAAAACAAATCTGTTATCTTCAAATTATCCTAATTAAACAACATGAAAATTATCCTCAACGCACCTCTACAATGTGTTTTTATACCATTGTATTAAGACTTTATTAAAAGACTTTTGTCTTTTATATTCTCTAATAAAAACATGATTGTTGAGATACAAGGATTAATTGCATGTGCAATTTATGATAATTTGTTTGACAGCAATGTCTTTCAAACAGCAGTAAGACCTTTTCCTTCAGTAAAGAATTCCTCTCTGCTTTTTAATTCAACATGTGAGTGATCTCTTTTGCATAAAATCAATAAAAGGAAAGTTATTTTGATTGAGGAGTGAACATGTCAAAGAAATGACTGCTTAGTATCCCCCAAAGCACAGTTACTGTTCAAAACTGGAAAACTTTTAAGAAATAAACCCATACCTATGATCTATTTCTGTAATCAACTACCAACTGCTTAACAATGGTAAAATATACTTCCAAATACAAACCAAAAATACAATCACAGTTATCTTAAATTACAGAGTTCAAATTTCTGAAAGCATAAGCTCCATTCCTCAAGAAAACCCAGTTTTTTTTCTTCAACTGGGTTTTTTTTTTCCCCCTCAACATACTTTTTTTCAAAATATGGTTATTTTTAAAGAAGTTTCAAAACATTCTCCACTTCGGTATAGACACAAAAGCCGAACAGTATTTTCAATTAGGTCTGTAACTGCAAAGATTATGTATTATGTAGAGCTTAATCAATATAAAATAATTTTATAAACAATGAGCCAAATAGTTATGACCCAACTGTTAACTCTTCCAGGGGACAAATGACTGTAAGGAGAATCAAGGACTATTATCTTTAGTTTTCCAGACGGGAAAAAACCCAGTGTGTGAGACACATTCTACAGTCTCATTAATGAACTAACTCCAAAATGTTAGATGACAAATAAGTATTTAAACAAAAATAATCTAAGATTTATCAACAATCTGTAATGTAGAGAATTTAAAACTGTCTTACTAGGTTTAGTTCCAACTCCACAGATTTTTTTCAATTTAATATTCTCCCTTCTGTAAGCTATATCACAGAAGTGACTGTCAGAACTCAAGTATATCATATGTAATTTTTGTAAAGCTATCAAAATCACTCTCGACATTCCAGAGATATTCCTTAAGTGTTACGACAGAAGCACACCTCAAAAACTTTAGTGTGGTATCAAATGGAAATCTGCTGTTAAAAATATTTCTTAAGATTACACAACTGCTCTTTTCAATAAACTACTTCTAAGCTCTGTACTGTGGTAAAGATGGGTAACATCGTCCTTCACATAAAAGAGAAAATAGTTACTCAAATGTTCTATTTGGCTTTTCAATGATTGTCTTAGTATAAATTCTTTAAGTATGTATGACTATCGCCTTACTTTTAACTTCTTAATCATATAATTGAACTATATTTTTCCTAACTTTTCATTCTTTTAAAAATATGGCTAATTTCCTACTATAAATGGAAATTTTCAGATTAAAATGTAATTTTGATTATCTCAAGTTTGTAGAATGTAAACAAATAATATAAAATAAATGTTGACAAGAACATTTGAATCTCTTTAAAATGCTTAAACTATTTTCTTTTTCAATATATATTCTTCCTCTCTCTCTACCAAACCGTATTAACCTATAAAACTCTTTGACTTAGTATTCTGATAGGTTACATAATCAATAAGAAAGTAGTCCATGTTTTTAGTAAACAAATGTAACCAACTTAGTGGGAAAATCAGTTTTACCATCAATTTAAACGGAAAAAAAGTGAAATGTGTTCTTCTCTATTACCCATTCCATATTTGCCTAAAATAATTCTCATCAACCCACACCACTTTTAAACACGGATTAAGGACCAAAAGAGAAATCGTTTAAAAACTTGTTTACTGTGTGTATAAATTTAATTATGTTAGGGATAATTTTTTCTCCCTTAAAAATATAAAACCTGAGATCAACTACCAGCATGACAGCACGAGGAGTTTTTACAAACCCACCTCCCGAGCAAACTTAAGAAAGTTATAAAAAACCAACCATGTAAAGTTGGTTTTGGAAATGGTTCTAAAGACATACAGCATATGAAGAAACATCTATTCAAGAAAATACACTAGGGGCGCCTGGGTGGCGCAGTCGGTTAAGCGTCCGACTTCAGCCAGGTCACGATCTCGCGGTCCGTGAGTTCGAGCCCCGCGTCATGCTCTGGGCTGATGGCTCAGAGCCTGGAGCCTGTTTCCGATTCTGTGTCTCCCTCTCTCTCTGCCCCTTCCCCATTCATGCTCTGTCTCTCTCTGTCCCAAAAATAAATAAACGTTGAAAAAAAAATTTTTAAATAAAAAAAAAAGAAAATACACTAAAATTCGTTAGAAACAACGTAAGTCTGATATCTAAGCCAAGATCACGCCCACTTCATTCTTCCTAACTCAGCAAGACAGAAACTGCAGACTACTGAAGGCAAAAAACATAGCAAGGCTCCCTTCTCCCTGAAGCTCTCTCAGTTGGAGGGCAATTTTCCGAAGAGGGGTAGGATGGCAGCATTTCTTAACTTGCTCCCACCTACCCACTGCTGAGGCTAAGTTCTGGGCAAGCGAATCTGAGAAGTAGGGGTTCCCTTCTTCTGCCCAGCCACCAGTGGTTGGCCAGAGACTCTATCTTACATGTGTGGGACTGCTGAGAATGCTGGGGCCTCAACTGCTCTTGCTTACCTGACCTTTAAGGCACTGCTGTCATGCTGGGAGAGGCAAGCTGTAAATACTTGAGGCTACTGCCTCCATGCTTTACCTGCCAGGTCCTTACCTAAACACTTTAGGACATGCTAGGTAAAGCCAGTTTTGAGTGGGGGGAGGAGGGTGGGGGGTGGAAAAGACTGCTTGGGATTCTTTCTCTCCCTCTTTCTCTGCTCCTCAATCCAGCTAATCACTAACTTAATAAACAAGCAAATAACAATATGCCTGTGAGAGGGGAGGGAAAGAGGGACCAGTACCAAGAGTACTACATTATTTAAAATGTCCAATTTCAAAGAAAAACGTTAAGACATGAAAAGAAAAGTATGATCCAAGACCTATGTACCAGAAAAAAAGCAAGAAACAGAATAAAGTACCTATCAGAGTCATCAGATGTTATATTAAACAAAGACTTAATGGTAGCCAGTATGCTCAAACAAGTAAAGGAACCATAATTAAAGAATGTTCAATGGTAGCCAACTACGTTCAAACAAGTAAAGGAACCATAATTAAAGAAGTAAAGGAAGGTACAATAACAATGTCATATCAAATAGAGAGTATCAATAAAGACAGATATGATAAAAACAAACAAAAAGGAAATCCGTAAATTCATTATATACAATGCCTGAAATGAAAAAAATCACTAGAAGGGCTCAACAGATCTAAAGTAGAAGAAAACAGCAGCACATCTGAAAACAGGCTGACAGAGATTATGCAATCCAAAGAACAGCGGGGGAAAAGGAGACAAATGAACAGAGAACCTCAGAGAAATGTAGGATAACAATAAGTACAACATACCCATATGTGAGTCCCAGGAGAGAAAGGGCTGAAAAAATATTTGATGAAATAATGCCTGAAAACTCCCAAATTAATTGAAAAACATTAATCTACGTATCCAGAAAACTCAATGGATACCAAGTAGAATGAATATAAGGAGATGAAAAAACAGACACATCACAGTAAAAATGCAGAAAACCAAATACAAGGAGGAGACTCTTGAAAGCAGCAAGAAAAAAAGGACTCATCTCTCACAAAGGACCAGAACAAGATTAACAGCAGAAACTTCTCAGCACAATGAAGAACAGAAGGCAGTGCATTGGCATATTCATAGAAAAACACTTGTTAGCCAAGAATATTTATCCAGGAAAGTTATCATTCAATAAAGACATTCCCAGAAAAAGAAAAACTGACACAATGTGTTGTTAGCAGATCCGCTTTGTTAAGTGTCCGACTCTTGATTTCAGCTCAGGTCATGATCTCACGATTTGTGAGATCAAGCCGCATGTCTGGCTCTGCACTGACAGCACAAAGCCTGCTTGGGATTCTTTCTCTCCCTCTTTCTCTGCTCCTCCCCTGCTCTCTCCCAAAAAAAACCCAAAAACAAAAACCAAAAAAAAACCTTCAAAAATAATTATTTCTTTTTCTATTAAATGATTTAAAGGTAAAATCAACATGTATATATTGAATTGTTAAGTCTATAATATATAGAAATGTTTGCCAATAATTTGCCAATAATACCACAAAGTAGGTGGGTAGGAGCAAAGTTGTACTGAGCTAAGGCAGTAACTCCAATGGTAACCTGAATCCAGAGGAACCAATAAAAGGTACCAGAAATGATAAATGATGAGATTAATATAACAAAAACTATAAATAAATACTTGCTCTCCTTTTGTCTAGAAATTGCACTATTGCCCCTGCCCTGAGCCTCACAAACAAATAACCTATCAACTATACTCACTCTAGCACTCCTACTAATTTGTCTCTAAGCTTCTTTGTACGTCATAAAACTATATTAATAACTATAATGTGTATTGTTGGGTTCATAACATTTGTAGACTATACCACAAAAAAGAGGGAAAATGGAATAAGTGCATACAGGAGTAATAGTTCTACATCTCACTGGAATTCAGTATAAATCTGAAACTTATTCTATTAACTTAATATGGAAATATTAAATATTAAATATTGAGCCCTAGCAACCACTAAGAAAATAACAAAAAAAAGAGAGAGAAAAATATAAATTATAGAAAAAGAAATCATCAAATAAACTGAAATGTTATGTTAGAAAATAAGCACTGAATGCAAAACTAAAGGAGTAGAAAAACAAAAAAATGAGACTATTGAAAACAAAAAGCATAATGAAAGACACAAATCCAACTATATCAATAACAGTAAAGGTGAATGGATTAACCAATCGATTAAGCAACCCAATCAATAGGTAGAAATTTTTCAGAATGAATAAAAAAAGATCTAACTATGCAGTCTGTAAGAGACAAAGTTGAACCTCAATGACACAAGATTTAAAATAAAAAGATGGAAAAAGGTGTATCATGTAAGCAACAAAAAAAAGGTGACATAACTATGCTAATTTCAGATAAATTTCTACTTTAATAGAAAACAAAAACACATAAAGCAAAAAATGACAGAAATGAGAAGAGATATACACAAATCAAAAACAATAGTTGAGGGACCCCTGGGTAGCTCAGTCAGTTAAAGCATCTGACTGTGGATTTCAGCTCAGGTCATGATCTCTCTGCTTAGGATTTTTGCTCTCCTTTTCTCTCTCTCACTCTTTCAAAATAAACTTTAAAACGAAACAAAAATAATAGTTGAGACTTTAATGTCTCACTATTAATAATGCATAGAACAACTAAACATAAAGATCTGCAAAAAAGAAACAGAAGACATAAACAACACTATAAACCAACCAGACCTAATACACATCTATAGAATATCTCAATCAAAATATACATTCTTCTCAACTGCACATAAAACATTCTGCAGGATAGACCACATGTCAGGCCATTAAACAAATCTCAATAAATTCAAAAGGAATGAAATAATACCAATTATTTCTCAATAACAATGGAATGACATTAGAAATCAAATATAGGGGGCACGTGGGTGGCTTAATCGGTTAAGTGTTCGACTTCGGCTCAAGTCATAATCTCACAGTCCGTGGGTTTGAGTCCTGCATAGGGCTCTGTGTTAACCAGAGCCTGGAGCCTGCTTCAAATTCTGTGCCTCCCTCTCTCTCTGCCCCTCCCCACCCACCCCACCTCCCCGCTCAAAAATAAACATTAAAAAAAAAAAAAAGACAAGAAATTTGGGAATTTCACGAATATATGGAAATTAACACATTCCTAAATAACCAGTGAGTCACAGAAGAAATCAAAAGGGAAATTAGAAAATACCTGGAAGTGAATGAAAATGAAGAAACAATATACCAAAACCTAAGGGATGCAGTTAAAATATCTGCAGGGAAATTAACAAGCATAAATGCCTATATTAAAATGAAAGAAAGACCTCCAATTAATAACTTAACCTCCCACCTTAAGACAATAAAAAAGAACAGCAAACTAAACCTAAAGCTAACAGACGGAAGGATTAAAGATTTTTTATTTATTTATTTATTTTTCAACGTTTATTTATTTTTGGGACAAAGAGAGACAGAGCATGAACGGGGGAGGGGCAGAGAGAGGGAGACACAGAATCGGAAACAGGCTCCAGGCTCTGAGCCATCAGCCCAGAGCCTGATGCGGGGCTCGAACTCACAGACAGCGAGATCGTGACCTGGCTGAAGTCAGACGCTTAACCGACTGCGCCACCCAGGCACCCCAAGACGGAAGGATTAGTAAAGGAGCAGAAATTAAGAAAATGAAAAATACAAAAAAAAAAAAAAAAAACCCCACTGAGACCAAACAGCTGGTTCTTTGAGAGCAACAAAATTGACAAACGTTTGGCTAGATGAAAGATTCAAATTATTAGAATGAAAAATCAAAGACGGACATTACTGGCCACCTTATGGAAATAAATTGGATTACAAAGTAATATGATGAACAACTGTGTACAAGTAAATTAGGTAACGTAGATGAAATGGACTAATTTCTAAGAAAGCAAATCAATGAAACGAATTCAAGAAGAAATAAACAATCTTGAAAAGACCTATAAAACTGACTTAGTAATCATAAACTACCTACAAGGAAAAGCCGAGGCCCAGGTGCCAAATTCTTCCAATTAAAAAAAAATAATAACATGAAAAGATGTTCAACGTCGCTCATCAGGGAAATACAAATCAAAACCACACTCAGATATCACCTCACGCCAGTCAGAGTGGCCAAAATGAACAAAACAGGAGACTAGAGATGCTGGAGAGGATGTGGAGAAACGGGAACCCTCTTACACTGTTGGTGAGAATGCAAATTGGTGCAGCTGCTCTGGAAAACTGTGTGGAGGTTCCTCAAAAAATTAAAAATAGACCTACCCTATGACCCAGCAATAGCACTGCTAGGAAGTTACTCAAGGAATACAGGAGTACTGATGCATAGGGGCACTTGTACCCCAATGTTTATAGGAGCACTCTGAACAATAGCCAAATTATGGAAAGAGCCTAAATGTCCACCAACTGATGAATGGATAAAGAAATTGTGGTTTATATATACAATGGAGTACTACGTGGCAATGAGAAAGAACGAAATATGGCCCTTTGTAGCAACATGGATGGAACTGGAGAGTGTGATGCTAAGTGAAATAAGCCATACAGAGAAAGACAGATACCATATGGTTTCACTCTTATGTGGATCCTGAGAATCTTAACTGAAACCCATGGGGGAGGGGAAGGGAAAAAAAAAAAAAGAGGTTAGAGTGGGAGAGAGCCAAAGCATAAGAGACTGTTAAAAACTGAGAACAAACAGGGCTGATGAGGGGTAGGAGGGAGGGAAGGGTGGGTGATGGGTATTCAGGAGGGCACCTTTTGGGATGAGCACTGGGTATTGTATGGAAACCAATTTGACAATAAATTTCATATATTGAAAAAAATAAATAAATAAATAAATAAAATAATACCAGTTCTTCAAAAACTCTTCAAAAAACAGAAGAGAAGGGGAACACTTCCAAACTCATTATGAGGTCAGCATTAATCTGTTACCAAACTCAAAGACATCAAAAGAAAACTACAGACCTATATCTCCTGTGAATGTGAATGCAGAAATCTTGTGCAATATACCAGCAAACTGAATCCAGCAACACATAAAAAAAAAAAAATAATAATAATTCCCCTGGCAGGATTAACCCAAGAATCCAAAATTGGTTTAACAGGTGAAAACCAATTAATCTAATATACTGTTATCAGAATAAATACAAGATAGAATAAAAAATAACCCCATGATTATCTGAATAGGTACATAAAAAGCATTTGACAAAATACAACAATCTTTCATGATAAAAACACTCAACAAACTAGGAACAGAAAGAAACTTCCTGAACTTTGTTAAAGGACACTTACCAAAACCCAAAGCTAACATCATTGTTAACAGACAAGGCATGGACATTCTCCCTCTAACTTAGGGAAACAACAAGCATATCTGCCCACTATTAATACAGTACTCAAGGGTTTAGACAGAATGATTAGGCAAAACAAAAACAAAACAAAAAGACCTAAAATGCATTCACAGTGGGAAGAGGCAAGTAAAACCATCTCTATTTGCAGACACAATAGGGCCCTGTATACAGAAAATAAAGTGTATAATTCATACTTGAAAAACAATAAATTACTAATTAAAGAATACCTAAATAAGAGGGAAAATATGCTATGTTCATGATTGAAACACTTATTATGTTAAGATAGCAATATTCTCCAAACTGATCTATAGATTCATGTGCAAGCCATCTGGGAAACTCAGCTGACTTCTTTGTAAAAACTGACAAGCAGATAATCAAATTCATGAGGAATTTTAAGGATCCCAGAATAGCCAAAACAATCTTGAAAAAGAAGAACAAAGCTGGAGAACTCCTAAGTCTACTTTTTTGAAACTTAACTACAAAGATATGGTAAATGAAGACAATATGATACTGGCACTGGGACAGACACAGAGGTCAATAGAATGGAAGTGAGAGTCCAGAAATAAACCTATGTCTATGATCATCTGAGGTTTGATAAGGATGACAAGATTATTTAAAGAGGAAAGAATTTCCCAACAACCAGGGTTAGGACAAGAATGGAGCTGGATCCTTATACCACATACAAAAATTAACTGAAAATGGATCAAGGGCCTAAATATAAGGGCTTAAACAATAAAACTCTTAGAAGAAAACACAGGGGTACATCTTCATGATCTTGATGTTGGCAGTAGTTTCTTTTTTTTTGTTTGTTTTTCAATGTTTATTTATTTTTGAGAGAGAGCAGAGAGAGCGAACAAGAAGAGACAGGAGGTGGGAAGAGCAGGGTGTGTGTGGATAGAACAGAGGATCTGAAGCGAAGTCTCTGCTGACAGCAGAGCCTGATGTGGGACTTGAATTCATGAACCGTAAGGTCACGACCTGTGCCTAAGTCAGACACTTAACTGACTGAGCCACCAGGTGCCTCCTGGCCATAGTTTCTTATATAGGACACCAAAACCATGAGTAACAAGAAAAAAAAATTGATTAATTGGATTACATCAAACTAAAACCTTTTGTGCTACAAAGGACACTATCAAGAAAGTGAAGACAAGACAGAAAATGGGAGAAAAATATTTGGAAATCAAGTATCATAAAGAACTTGTAACTTAGAAATAAAAAGAAAACTCAATTTCAATTTGAGCAAAAGAGCTGAAGACATTTCTCCAAAGAATATACAAATGGCCAATAAGCACATAAAAAGAGGGGTGCCTGAGGGCTCAGTCGGGTGAGCGTCAACTTTGGCTCAGTTCATGATCTCACAGGCTGTGGGTTTGAGCCCCCGTCTCAGGCTCTATGATGATAGCCTAGAGCTTGGAGCCTGCTTCAGATCCTGTGTCTCCCTCCATCTCTGGCCCTTCCTTGCTTGCACTCTGTCTCTCTCTCTCTCTCAAAAATACATAAGCATTAAAAATAAATAAAAAATGGGGCGCCTGGGTGGCTCAGCCGGTTAAGCGTCGGACTTCAGCTCAGGTCACGATCTTGCGGTCCGTGAGTTCGAGCCCTGCATCGGGCTCTGGGCTGATGGCTCAGAGCCTGGAGCCTGCTTCCGATTCTGTGTCTCCCTCTCTCTCTGTCCTTCCCCCATTCATGCTCTGTCTCTCTCTGTCTCAAAAATAAATAAACGTTAAAAATAATAATAATAAAAATAAATAAATAAATAAATAATAAAATTTTAAAAAGCAGACAGAAAGATCCTTGACAGTATTTAGTCATCATGGAAATACAAATCAAGACCACAACGAGGTACCATTATACATCAAAAGTAATAAAAAGTCAGGTATTAAGGGTTGATGAAGATGTAAAGAAATCAAAACCCTCATACACTGCTACTGGCAATGTGAATTGGTGCAGACACTTGAGAAAACAACCTGGCAGTTCTTTAAATGGTCATACAGTATCCATAGGACCCAGCAATTTCACACCCAAGAGAAACGAAAACATATGTCCACACAAAAACTTAGACATGGATGCTTACAGGCACATTACTCATAGTAGCCCAAAGGTGGAAACAGTCTAAGGATAAACAAAATATAGTGTATCTGTACAATGGAATGCTATTCAATCATAAAAAGAAATGAAGTGCTGACATATCCAACATGCTTAAACCCTGAAAACATTATGCTAAGCCATACACAAAAGACCACATACCACATGATGATTCAATTTAACGAAATTTTCAGAATAGGCAAATCTATAGAGAGCAGATCAGTAGTTGTTTAGGACTGAGGGTATGGAAAGATAGGGTGGGATGACAAAAGTTTCCTTTTCCTTCTGAAGTGATGAAAATCTTCTGAAATTGTGGTGATGGTGAATATACTAAGTCACTGAGTATAGTGTGTAAATACTATCTCAATAAAACTGATGAAAAAAGAAACACATGCAATATGTAAACCCTGTAGTGAAAAAAAAAAAAATAGCACTTCAGTACACTGTAGGTAAAAATACAATGCCCTAGCAAATTCCCTTAAATACAGACAAGTTATGGAATGAATAAACTGGCAACGGCTTTTCCATCATGAGTTATGTAAGTATGAATGGAACCACAACATTTAGCATTTACTGCCACACTTTCCAGTGTACACAGAAAACAGAACTTAACAGCTGTCAGAAGTTTCAATAAAGACTACCATCCTTTGAAGTGCTTCTCAAGGAAAAGGTTATCTATGTTACTAATAATTATTCCTAAAGAAAATAATGCGTGTGTGTATGGAAAGGAGAAGAGGTAGGCAAGCATTTAATAGTTTCTCATGGCTAAAGGTAGTAAAATAGAAAATATAAAAGGCTCTAAGTCAGAGCTACTCACAACTCAAATGAATAATACCGATGCAATCTTTGTCAAGGTTAAAATCCCAAGCTTCACTTCATTATGTGTTTTTAAAAAAGGGGAAGGACAGAATGAAAGAGGCAACTTTATCCAGTTTAATACTGTTAGACTCAATAAAGCCAACTTTTTTTGAAACCTTACCATCACTAACACTCCCCCCAACTTCCCACACAAGTCTGTCCATTTTAGTTCCTCAGTCTCCACCATGTGAACCCTTCTATTACCATCCTCCTTCTTTTTTTTTTTTTAAAATTTTTTTTTTCAACGTTTATTTATTTTTGGGGGGACAGAGAGAGACAAAGCATGAACGGGGGAGGGGCAGAGAGAGAGGGAGACACAGAATCGGAAACAGGCTCCAGGCTCTGAGCCATCAGCCCAGAGCCCGACGCCGGGCTCGAACTCACGGACCGCGAGATCGTGACCTGGCTGAAGTCGGATGCTTAACCGACTGCGCCACGCAGGCGCCCCTACCATCCTCCTTCTGACTCACTCCCGAAAGAGTAAGAGTCTCCTTAAATTGACAAACTTGCGTCTACTATGCTATCTCTTCCAATATCCTTCAAACACTGTAACAATACAGTAACTTCTGATCAGATCAATCCCTCCCTCAAAAATAAACATTAAAAAAACTAACACCCAAACTAAATGCAAGCAAACCAATCAGCCAACCAACTCATCTTAAAACATACGTTCTACCATTGTTTTCACATGTTTAGATTAAGACCCAATATACTCAAATGTATATTTTAACTATTTTCCATGATTAACTTCAATACTTTTAAAAATTTTACTCTTTAACTGAAATGTTCTGGGCCTGCTGCACATCGCTGCTCCTCCAGTGGTAAATATTCCTTAAATGAATACTACTCTTTCATCAAGGTTCCTGTGAAAGTTTAAATTATCTTCCTAATTAGATGCCATCTCTAATAGCTCAGACATAATTTCTTCTTCCTCTGTGCTACAAATGCACTTTACTTACATCTTTACTAAAATACTTATACTATCCTGCCTTTTATTTTAATTATCTGCTTTCTGCTGTTCACCAAAAGATGTAAGCACAGAGATTTTGCGTGTGGCCAATGAATGCTTATTAAATTGGGATCCAAGTGTGACAATACTTAAAAAACAAATCTTATAATTACTAATGAAGATGGTAATTTATCAAAATGGTAAAAACAAACTGAATATCCTTAAGAAGTTCTTCAGTGGGATTAATCACAGATCACTCACAAAAACACCCATTACAAACCCATGAACTTAATTGTTTCTCCAAAACAAATGCTTCAGTATCTCCAAATTCATTTACATTTATCAGGCATAACTTCCAATCCGAAAGCTTAATTCCTACATGTTTTATTCACAGGTGGGAGAAAGAAATTAATGACAACAAAATCATAATGGTTAAACCTCATGAGAATGCAGATACCATCTTATAAAAACTATTCATTTTTAAAAATAAGGAAAAATATACATGGAAACACAAAATATCTTGCCTGAGGTTACACACTGACAGAAAATATAACAGACGGAATGGCTAACTTAATTTCAAGACAGTCACTCACGTAACAAGTTAACAAAATCTTCCTTGATTTTATATACAATCTTTCCAAAATATTTATATAAATAATGACCAAAGTAAACTTCATTACTGTCTTCCTTTAGAGGGAATAAGTAAATCTAGCTCTTCTAATACCTTTTCTTCAAATCTCTATTATATACCTGAATCAAAATTCTAATTTTCAGTGTCAGAAGATAATTTTTTCTAATATTCAGTTTAAAGAGTAAAATTATAAAAAGTACTAATGAAGTCAGAGAAGACATGCATATTGTAATGAAATTAAAATTTGTGGTTGTTAGGAAAACAACCACAGCACTTTAAGGATAAAATTTAAGATAATTCAAAACCTTAATTCCTCATGGTAGAATTTAATACAGCTTCTCTTAAAGTAATGCTATCTCTACTTTGATCAATTTCATGAGTCTGAAAAAACTTCACGAAAAATTTATATATGATTCTACCTTAAGGGAAATGGCTTACCTTGACATTTGACTTTTTGGAGAAATTTACCACTACTCCCCAGCCAAAATCATCTCCTTCATTCTTTACCTAAAAAGAAAAGGAAGCAAGTAAACAAGAACATTTATGTCAAAAGGCAATTGTAGACTTCCATGCCCATGTTATATATAGGCTAAGAAAACTTTGAGTTTTCCTGGTAAAATATTTGTTGAAAGATCACTATTAAACATAAGTAAAAAGATTATTAGCCTTAAAGAAAGAAATGACCACCAAATTTCACAGGCCTCTAGAATAGCAATAGGAATCTCTCAACTGGCAATCAAATTTTTAAAATGATATGATGCATATGTTCTGAAAATATCTGAAATCTTTCTATATTTTATAGCTAATGACTTCAACCAGTTCTTAAAACTACCTACAAAACCACTTGTATTTTTTGATTACTGGAAATATTTTATTTCCAAAAGTGTCTACTTCAATTTATATACCCCAAGATGAAAATCAGTGTAGATTAAAAGGTCTTCACCCATGACCCTACCCCCAATCAATCCCATGTGAAATGTGTAAAAACAACATAATTAATATAGATCAAGTCTTGTAGCAGGAAGCATTTCTACAAGAAAAAAAGAAATTAAGGGGCGCCTGGGTGGCTCAGTCGGTTGAGCGTCTGACTTAGGCTCAGGTCACGATCTTGCGGTTCAGTTCATGAGTTTGAGCCCTGCGTCAGGCTTTGTGCTGACAGCTCAGAGCCTGGAGCCTACTTCGGATTCTATGTCTCCCCCTCTCTCTGTCCCTCTGCCACCCCTCTCAAGAGGTAAACACTAAAAAATTAAAAACAAAAAATTAAAATCTTGATCCAAAAAATATTAAATACTGAAACATCCAAATAATTTATAAAAAAAAAATGACATACCTTTACCAAACGACCTGGCTGTAGAAATGGTAAGCAGTATTTTGGTTTGTGAATATATTCTTCAATTTCTTTACCCAGTTTGGCAAGCTGCTGTCTAATCTTATAATAGATGACAACACTTTCCTCATTTGGTATTACTATTTTATTATACTGTTCTTCTGAGTTCTTTACCTCTGTAAATAAAACACATACAAAATATTTAAAAAATATACTTACATAAATTTTATAAAAGATACCTCTGTTTTCCTACTATAAATGTGGAAAAGAAAGTCAGCCTGCACTGATAACTGTAAGTCATCCTGTGTATTTTCTCCTTTCTACATTAAGGTGCCACATTAAAGTTCCTCAACTCACTAACTGTCAATCCTCAAAGTGAGTCTGAATTGGCAGACATGTGATAAACTGTTTCACTCCTATGGATGTGGGAAGGGGGTTACTTATACTAGGCCTATCCTGCTCAATACAGCACTGTCCTGTAAAACTTTCTGTGATGGTAGAAATGTACTTTGTCAGCCTTTTCCAATATATTGCCAGCAGACACTAGCCATATGTGGCTATTTAAATTAAAATTAATTCAAAATTAAATATTTAGTTCCTCAATAGCACTAGCACCATTTCAAATTCTCAACTGCCATATGCGGTTACTGACTGACTTCTGTACTTGAATAGCACAGATATAGAACATTTCCACCACTGTGTAAAGTCCCACTGGATAGAACTATTTTGGATCTTTTAAATAATATGCTGCTTTCACTTTCAGCAAGAATCCAGTCTGCTACTGACATCAGACTTTTACCACCACCAGGGTGTAGGTCGCTAAAACCGAGGACTGGCAATTCAACTACAGTTCTTTCTCTACTGAGTCAGTGGCCAAAACAGAGGCCCCTTTCCAGAAGTGTCCTCTTAATCTAACCATCTGATACCATTCCCTGCTCTGATTCTTGCACCTAGTGCTGACTTCCCTTCTTCACTCATTTCATTACACCTCCATCCCATTGTGAACAAACACTATTTCAACTGGGGTAAAATACACAAACCATAAAACTCACCATTAATACATTTACTACATTCACAACATATGCAACTATCACCACCATTCACTTCTAGAATATTTTCACTCCTCCAAATGGAAACTCCATACTCATTAAGTAAACACTCCTCATTCCCTCCTTCCCTTAGTCCTTGACAACCTTTCTGTCTGTATGGATTCTAGATATTTCACATATATGTAATCACATATATGTGCCCTTAGTATTTGGCCTCCCTCACTGAGCATGTTTTCAAGGATTAACCACACTGTAGCACAGCATGTATGAGTACTTCACTCCTTTTTATGACTGATTATTATTCCACTATATGAGTATACCATTTTGGTGATCTGTTTATCAGTTGATGGACATTTGGATTATTTCCACCTTTTGGCTACTGTGAATAGTGTTGTCATGAACATTCATGCACAAGTTTTTGTTTGAAAATACTTTTCTATTTTTGGTTATATACCCAAGAGTGCAAGTGTTGGATATTATAATAATTCTATATTTAACTTGTTAAGGAAGTGAACTATTTTCCACAATTACCATACCGTTTTGTTAATTATCTTAAAAAACAAAACAAAACAAAACAAAACAAAACAAAACAAAAGGGGCACCTGGGTGGCTCAGTTGGTTAAGCATCTGCTTCAGGTCGGGTCATGATCTCACAGTTCATAGTTCAAGCCCCATGTTGAGCTCTGTGCTGACAGCTCAGAGCCTGCAGGCTGCTTCAGATTCTGTCTGTCTCTCTCTGCCCTCCCCTGCTCACACACACTCTCTCTCTCAAATATAAATAAAACACTAAAAACAATTTAAAAAGCAAAAAACAAAAAAACCCAAAACCTATCCTAGTGAGTGTGAAGTGGCATCTCTATGTGGTTATGACTGGCATTTACCTAATAACTAATGATATTGAGCATCTTTTTGTGTGCTTGTTGGCTAATGGTTTATCCTCTTTGTGGAAAAATGTCTATTCATTCTGTCCATTTAAAAATTACATTATTTGTCTTTTCTGTTTGTGAGTTATTGAAAGTTCTTTACATATTCTGGATATTAGACCCTTATGAGATATGTGATTTGCAAATTATTTTCTCCCATTCTGTGGACTTTACTTTTTACTTTATTTACTAGTGGTGTCTATGAAAGCATAAAAGTTTTTAATTTTGATGAAATCAAAATTTATTCACTTTTCCTTTTGTTGCTTCCACTTTCATTGTCTTATATAAGAAATGACTGCCAAATACAAGGTTATGGGGGTTTATATCTATGTTTTCTTCTAAGAGTTTTATGGTTTCAGCTCTTCTTTTAGGACTTTCATTTAATTGTAGTTAATTTTTGTATATGGTGTGTCTGTTTCATTTTTTAAATGTTTATTTTTGAGAGAGACAGAACACGAGCAAGGGAGGGGCAGAGAGAGAGAGACACAGAATCTGAAGCAGTCTCCAGGTTCTGAGCTGTCAGCACAGAGCCCGACACGGGGCTCAAACTCACAAACCATAAGATCATGACCTGAACCGAAGTCAGATGCTTAACCGACTCAGGTACCCAGGCGCCCCTCATTTTTTACCTGTGTCTATCCCACTGCTCCAAGAGCATGTGTTGAAAATCAAATGATGAACAAACTGAGGGTTGATGGGGGGGTGGGAGGGAGGGGAGGGTGGGTGATGGGTCTTGAGGAGGGCACCTTTTAGGATGAGCACTGGGTGTTGTATGGAAACCAATTTGACAATAAGTTTCATATACTGAAAAAAAAAAAGTGAGTATTTAAAAACCTAAGTTTTGTTTGTTTTGTTGTTTTTCAAAAAAAAAAAAAGAAAAAAGAAAATCAACTGATGACAAGTGTATGGATTTACTTCTAGACTCTCAATTCTATTCCACTGATCAAACTCTCTATGTAATCTGCATGTTTTAATTTCTTTATCCACAAAGTGAAGATAACAAGAGCACCCATTCTCCACAAGACTATAATTAGAGATTAACTGACAAAAGATACAGGAGGAACTTAGCTAAGAGTACAGCACACAGTACACACTCAGGGAGGATATTACAAGTTTCATTATTATTTTTATTATCATCTTCAACATTCTCACAGACTGTTCCCTCAAATTTCTGGTCTTCTGCATTTCCTTAGGCATAATACATCATCTTAAGTTATTTTTAAATAAACGGCATGGCTTCTTATAAGAACTGTACTACAATGAAGACTAGAAGCAATTCTTACCACACATATGACAATAAATATTATTAAAAAAAACAATATAAAACTATAAAAGAATATTTAACAGACTAAAGTGAATAAGCAATTTTATAAGGGGCAGGGGGCACCTAGATGGCTGAGTCAGTTAAACATCCAACTCCTGATTTCAGCTCAGTTTGTGGTCTCACAGTTCATGAGTTCGAGCCCCAGGTGAGGCTCCACACTGACCATGCAGAACCTGCTAGGATTCTGTCTCTGTCTCTGTCTCTCTCTCTCGAAGCCTCCACACTGACCATGCAGAGCCTGCTTGGGATTCTCTCTCTCTCTGTCTGGTCACCTTCCCTCTCTCCCTCTCAAAAATGATAGACTTAAAAAAAAAAGAAATTTTGTAAGGAAAACTACACAGAAATGTTAATCCTGCTGCCCCATTTAAAGTGACAAAGTAACACTGGTAGGCATCAATGAAACACTAAGCACTGGCAGAATTTGTTTATGGAGACAATAGAGGCTTAAATATTGTTCCCCATCCTCCACTCCAAATCACTTCTGTGCTCAGACCACTTAACTAATGAATCAAAAGTCTGAGACATTTTAAGAAGTCACATGCATTTTGTATCTAAGATTCTAATTACAGCCATACAGAACTTTGTAAGTGTAGAGAAACCTGAGTATAAAAAGCTGGTTTTACTACAGTATAGCACCATAGGAAAGCCTCAGTATCTTAGGAAACAGCATGTGACAGATATTCTCATAAACTGTTAAGACAGCAACCAATTTCCTCCTTTTGAGGGAGAGGCAAGGTGGTGGTTCCAAAAATATATTAATGTCCTATAATATGTGCACAGATATAGACCTGGGAGTGATGGGGAATTGGACTGCTATTCCCAGTATTGAGCAAATTTTCTAAAAGATTAAAGTTTAAATGGCTTTACTGATCTGTATAGCAATGCTATCAGTAATTAAAACTACTAAATGAGCATTTAACATAAATTATCTCATTTAATTCTTATGAACTGGATGAATTAGATATTATCCAAGTGGGTGATATGAGCAAACTTAAGGCTCAGATAGTCTTGAATCAAACCCATATTTAACTTCACAACTCTTGCTATTAACCATTGCGTTATCTATTAATGACACTAAACAAAAGATTAAAATTGATTTAGCATTTTGCCTTTCAGTATAAGAACAGTGAAATCCTAGAAGTTTTTCTCTATAGCCCACTGGAAAATCTAATGTGGACTCAGTAAATCAAAATGAAAAACATCTCATGTATGCCAGCCATCTAAGTTTGCAAACCACAAGAAGGTATAAAGATTAATTCTATACTTCAAAGACAACAGTCTCCATTTTCATTTGGATATATTTAATATGATGAAAATAATACCAGCTCTCTTGAAAAGGTTCTAGCAGTATCAATAGCAAAAGGAATTATACCCTTCTTAGTAATAACTGAAAATGAGAACAAACTGCATTTAAGATGTATTCTGCAATTTTAAAGCACACAGCATAGCCTTTATCACCTAAAACCATCTTCTCCTACACCAACATGACTCTTGGGTCATACCACTCAGTCCTGCAGACTGTAGCAAAGGTGGTACAATTCTGTCATCAATTCTTTTTCAGTACTTAAATTTCTACCTCTTTCACATTAAACTTTTCTACTCAACACTTAATCTTTTTATTAGTGTCAAAAGGTCAGAAAAAAAGAGGTCTTTCTCCTTTAAAAACATAGGTAGGGAAAGCAGGGATAATTCAAGTACAGGAAGAATCCAGTGTATGTATAGTAGCAATACCAGGAGTTGCAGATTATGTTATTTACAATCCCTTTAAAAGGCAAGTCAGTCAAAACCACCCTGAAAATAACAGCAGCTTGGGCTCAGAGAGACAGAGAACAGGGGATTGAGAAATGATAGTAATGTTTAAGTTCACGGAGTAGGTAGCCGAGACTTTGTCAAAGTCATATTTAATAAGCTGAGTCCAGTGAGAAGTCATAAAAAGGGGTTTAAATAAATGGGAAAATACTGACTTCTCACTCTATCCCCCACCATATCTGGCATACTTTCTAAGGAATTATAAAAGAATAATAGAAAGTGAAATTAAAAAGAATTTGTTGGTTGTTAGAATACAGTATTTTTATAAAGAAAAAACATGAAAGGTTGGTGTACCAATGTGCCTCCTATTTCTCTTGGTTATTCAGTAACTAAACCAATCTAACGAATGGCTGTGTATGTGTGTATATAATTATCCCATTCATGCATGACCTAGCAGTAACTGCTTAGTAGGAATATTTAAAAAAAAAATCTTTTATGTTTATTTATGAGAGAGAAGGAGAGACAGAGCATGAGTGGGGGAGGGGCAGAGAGACAGGAAGACACAGAATCTGAAGCAGGCTCCAGGCTCTGAGTTGTCAGCACAGACCCTAATTTGGGCTCGAACCCATGAACCATGTGATCATGACCTGAGGCAAGGTTGGACACTTAACTGACTGAGCCACCCAGGCACCCCAGTAGGAATATTTTAAAGTTTAATTCTTTTTATTTAAAATATTAAGCTGGCTTGTAACCGTATATGTGTTTCAAAGGCAGCATCGGAAATTTCTACATATGAAGCAAAATTAATGAATGCCCTAATCTGATAAAAATACTTCCTTAATTTACATCCAAATCCACAATGTACTTAAATCTTACTGATACTGTTTTTTATTCTATTATTATATATAATTACTTTGCAGGAGAAGGATTTATAACCCCTTTAAAAATATGCTTCCTTGACAAAAGAGAATCATTATTCTCTTTGCTAAGGTCATAATTATTCACCAAGACAAATGGCATCAAATACTTAACAAGAAAATAATAAATATAATCTGAAATTACATACATTTGCCATTAATTTTATAAGGTGTATTTTAAAAATTCAAGTTTTGTTTGTGGTATTTAAAGTAAAGGTAAGTCTTAAAACCAGCCAGCTCAGGGGCACCTGAATGGCTCAGGTGGTTCGGCATCTGACTTCAGCCCAGGTTGTGATCTCAAAATTTTGAGGGGGATCTCTCTCCCCCTCAAAATAAATAAACATTAAAAAACTTTCCCAAGGGGCGCCTGGGTGGCGCAGTCGGTTAAGCGTCCAACTTCAGCCAGGTCACGATCTCGCGGTCCGTGAGTTCGAGCCCCGCGTCAGGCTCTGGGCTGATGGCTCAGAGTCTGGAGCCTGTTTCCGATTCTGTGTCTCCCTCTCTCTCTGCCCCTCCCCCGTTCATGCTCTGTCTCTCTCTGTCCCAAAAATAAATAAACATTGAAAAAAAAAATTAAAAAAAAAAAATTAAAAAAAAAAAAACAGCTTAGCTTAGCAGCACGAGTCCAAGATTCTAATCCTAATTATGCCACCAATCAAACGTATACCCACAGATACTGAGTTAAACTTCCTTTATTTATTCTTAGGCCTTTATTTTTTTTTCAGTCTTCAAATATTTTCATTAGAAGGTCATGTGTTGCCTTCATTTATTTTATTTCTAATTACTGTACATTTACTTTTATGAAAACAAAGCCTGCATTTTCTAATACAAAAAAAAAAACACACCCTAAAAATTGTTTCAGGAATGCAGAGAAATATCCAACTTACATAGTGAAAATGTACACCATAAATACTACTGCAGTGCAGTCATATCTGCATTTCCCTTATTTATTAATTATCTTGTCTGGGATGTCTGGGTGGCTCAGTCTGTTAAGCGCCTGACTCTGGATTTCGGCTAAGAGTCACTGTGGATTTCTCACAGTTCAGGAGACTGAGCCCCCACATTAGGCTCTGAGCTGTCAGCACAGAGTCTGCTTGGGATTTTCTCTTTCTGCCCCTTCTCCACTTACACACGCCTGTGTGCTCTTTCTCTGCATAAATAAATACATAGTTTTAAAAAACTATCTTGTCTGAAAACATAGAATATAAAGAACAATTACGAAAAACAGACATTTACAGATACTTATAAAGTATTGCTCAGAATAATCTGTTGGCACTGGATAGCCAATCATAGCACAGCCACAGTAGCAGGATACGCATATGCCCTTTGGTTCATACCACTGTGCATTATTTGGAATATTACTTCCATATTGCTAAGTGCTATCATAACCATTCTGGTAAGTGCCCATTGGATTACCAGTCCTAAAACTGGTAAAGAGACACAAAATTACTTCCAAAGTTCCCACAGGTGTGAACTGCAGCACTATAAATACCATTCTGACTTTTTGCCCCAAAATCTCTTAAGCAGACTACAGTAACCTCTGTCCTAATTTTACTTCTGTCTAAAGGTATTAAATCCACAACTTTTGCCCAGAGAGTATCTGTCCCAACGGTGATCCTTCATGCCTCCTCTACTCCTGGAACAACCAGAACCTCTGTCTTCAAACAACAGAAGCAAACCGGGAATAAGTGCTCTTGATTAGAATGAGGAAGCACAGACATAAGGTCACTCACTTGCTTTATTTTATTAGGTGTAAAAAAAAGTGTATGCTGTGCCTGTTTTGTGCGATGTACTGCGAGCAGCTCTTCCAATTTAATGAACTCCTTGAGGAGTTAGGGTAATATCCAATGACAAATTTCACATCTTCCACATCTAGTCCTCTGGAGGTGACATCTGTAGCAACCAGAATAGGAGCTTTTCCATGTCTGAATTCATTTAGAACCCAGTCATATTCCTGTTGACCCTTGTCACTATGGATACCCATGGTGGGACACCCATCTCTCATTTATCTAGTAAGCTCATCACATCTTTTTTTGGTTTCAACAACAACAAAAATGGTCTTATTGTACTCCTTTCTCATGATCTCTTCTATTAGACGAGTAAGTTTTCCATCCTTTTCTGCATCATGACACACACCTACAATGTGAAGAATGTTGTGGTTTGCAGTCAGTTCTACTGCACTAATGTTTATACGAATGTAGTTCTTTAAGACAATCTTTAACATGCTGTCTTACTTCTTTGGGCCAAGTCACACTCCACATTAGGGTTTGCCTGTCAGGTCCTATCTGATCCACAATCTTCCTTATTTGGGGCTCGAAGCCCCTATAAGCATTCCATCTACTTCATCAAGGACAAGATAGGTGGTTCTTCTCTGACTGGTTTTCCACACTCTATAAAGTCTTCCAGGTAATGCAATACAGATTTCCACACCTCTCTCCAAATCACAAATATGTGGTCCCTGAGGAGCACCACCATAGATGCAAGTGGGCTTCCACTGACATGCTCTACAGTATTCAGCAGCTACTTGCTGTACATGTTAGGCCAGTTCTCAAGTCGGTGCCAGCACCAAGCAAACACACCCATCACCTCTCTTTAGGAATGGCTGATGGATGTGGAGGAGAGCAGGCAGCAAATAAGACAATGTTTTCCTGGATCCAGTCTGTGCTGCTCCAACCATATCCAATCTACTTGGAGTTAGGAGCTATCAATGACCTTGTAACAGCAGCATGTGCAATAAAATTTGATCTTACAATGACAACCATTACATTTGCAGGCAAGTTAGCCTCATAAAAATTCAGAACGGACTTTGGGCACTTGTGACCTCTAACTGCAATGTGTAATTTCCTTATGCCTTCTATATGTTTCCACCTCTTGTACAGTGTGCCTCGCCAAACCTCACTAAAAATTTGTCTCAAATTTGGGTGGCTCATCAAGATCCCACTTCTTTTTTTGACTAGTTTTCCCCCAGAATTTCCAAACTTCTTTCCAGATAGATGCCCTGCCCTACTTCCCTCAAATCAAAGTGCACCAAACCTGTGGGTTTCTACTACTTGTTCACTGGCTGGTGACAAATATTGTTTTACAGTGATAGTCATTTTGTAAGACAATATTTGGAAAGTTATTTCCTCAGTATCTCTGGTTAAGGACATGGAATGGTATCATCCAAAACCAGATCTGCTTTGTTTGTGGCCATCAACTGGGGTTGCTGGGGACAGGACAAACAAAGGTATCTGGGGGCTCAATCTTTCAGTGATTAGCGAATGACTGATCCCACATGGCTGGTAAAGTCTAATCAGAATCTGAAGGGGATCTATCATCCATGATCTATCATCCATGTAAAGGTAAAGAAAAGAAAAAGAAAAAATAAATGAACACAGTTGGATGTTTTAAGCCTTTTTCCTTTAAGGCACATTATTAAAATTCATTTACTTTTGGCTACATAAAAATTGAACTGATATAAAAGTATCTCAAATTTGCCTTTATTGTTAAATGTATCATAGCACATTTATAAAACGGAAATGTTATGTAGTTATAAATATCATACTTTCAAAAAATACTGGAAATTAAATTTTAAAAAGCCAGAGCTGGTAATGAATGTAAAGTATTGACACAAAGCCAAGGCATAAGGTAAATACTTAACAAAAGGTACTAAATATAAATACCATTGTTACTTTTATAAAAACTGTATACAGTCATCTTCCCCCTTATCCAGTTTTGCTTTCTGTAGTTTCAGTTACTTGTGTTCAAATGCGTTCTATAAACAGATGATCTGTCAGAAGGTCAATAGTAGCCTGACACTACATCACAATGCCTATGTCATTTACCTCACTTTGCCTCATCAGGTAGGCATTTTATCATCACAAGAAAGGTGTGTACAGTATAATATGATATTTTGGGGGTGGGGCGTGGGAGGTTGGGAGTGACAGAGAGAGACAAAGAGAGACAGAGACAGAGACAGAGACAGAGAGAGAGAGAGAGAGAGAGAGAGAGACCTTATTCACGTAACCTTCATTACAATATATTGTTACAACTCTCTGTGGTTTTAGGTATCCTGTGGGAATCTTGGAACACATAACAACAGTGGTTAAGGAAGAACTAATGTACTTAATCCCACTTAAAAAAAAAAAAAACATTTGTATGAGAAAGAAAAAAACTTTGAAGAACTACAAAGTGTTGTGGCTGGCTCTGTAGGAGGTTACAAGTGATTTTAACTTTCCTCTTTATCTTCTGCTCAATTTTCTGGGGGCTTTTTCTTTATGACTATGTATTATTTTTGTAAGATCTCCCCAAAACAGTATTTTCAATCTTTGCCTCTGTTTTGGATTTTAATCAGCTCTGATGATCAGCCAAAATATCCTCTAAGAATCAATTCTACTTGAAAAGAGTTACCACAGAACACTTAGTTTCTGAACTTCAGAAAGCATTATCATAATAGGAGCTAGAAATTCTAAAAAGGCTGAACTCAAATCCCAGTTGAAGTATTAAATTTCCTTAATCATTTATAAACTTGTGCTGTGGCACTCTTTTATATTGAGAAAACATACAAGGGCAAGGCTAATACACACATGCTTCTTACAGGCCAAATTTTAATATACCAGGCTTTTTGTTGTATCATTATTCATCAACATGAGCTATAACGTAATATGACTATAACACTAAATTATATTAAATTTGAACCAACTATAAAGGTATTCTGACAGAGTTTTCTTACTTTTATTTTAAAATGTTCTAGTTGGTTATAATAATCAGATTGTAGTACTCACTTTATGTAAAAACCAAGATATAGCTAACCAGAAAATAAACAATGGCCTAGCAGCCAATAATGCAGTAATTATGCTATTACTCTACTAGCTAAATAGACTGTTACAGTAATTTTATACTTACTCTCTACTACTCCTGGAATTGCTCTATAATGTTGAAACTGGTAAAAGGACTTTTCCAACATGTACTCAGGATTAATTTCTTCTACACGTAGCAAGTTCAAAACCATGTTGTAGGTCAAATGGAAAGCACTATTTAGAGGATCAGCTGAGCCCTAAGAGGAAAAAAAAAATGTCAATGTTGTAACTTTTTCAAATAAATTTATACAGATGCCAATTAAACTGCTTAACAATTTAATCCATGTTAAGGAATACTATAGAAATGTATTAAGTTATTTCCTTTAAATGACCAACACAAAGTGATAAAACAGTTGAGATTTGGGAAAGGGAAGGGGGAAAAATCCTCTGACTAGGAACAGCAGTTCTTAATTTTTTTTTTTAATGTTTATTTATTTTTGAATGAGAGAGAGATGAGAGTGTAAGCAGGGGAGAGGCAAAGAGAGAGGGAGACACAGAATCTGAAGCAGGCTCCAGGCTCTGAGCTGTCTGTACAGAGCCCAACGCGGGACTCAAACTACAAGACGTGAGATCATAACCTGAGAGCCAAGGTTGGATGCTCAACCGACTAAGCCAACTAGGCACCCCAACAGCAGTTCTTAAAATACTGTTCTTGGGGCGTCTGGGTGACTCAGTCGGTTAAGCGTCCGACTTTGGCTCAGGTCATGATCTCACGGTCCGTGAGTTCGAGCCCTGCACCAGGCTCTGTGCTGACCGCTCGGAGCCTGGAGCCTGTTTCGGATTCTGTGTCTCCCTCTCTCTCTGACCCTCCCCCATTCATGCTCTGTCTCTGTCTCAAAAATAAATAAACGTTAAAATTAAAAAAAAAAAAATACTGTTCTTAAAATAAAAGCCAAGTATGTTTAGCTTTCTGCCTTCTAGGCACTTCATAAGGTTACACTTTCTGGACTCCTGGTGTGTGGGCCAATAAATTGTAGTGATGTGTCACTTTCTGGCCAAGTATTTAATTGCTGGTGTGAAAATCCATCTTTTTCCTTCCCGAATTGGAGTTAGTAGACACTGTGCTATTGAGCCATATACTGCTCGCTATTCACTTTCTGTTCTATGTATATATGTAAATAGATTCACCAAGTTTAAAAATGACCACATCTACAAAGCATGTGCCAATCACTATACTAATCACTTTCAATAGTAAGTTTTCAATTCACAATATTCCTAACAAAACCAATTTACTGTCTTAATTTTAAACAAGAAACAGGTTCAGAGATGTGAAGAAACTTGCTCAAGCTAAAGAGGTAGGAGGATCCATCTTATGGAGTCTGTGGGCTAAAATCCTCCTAGAGGGCAAATTAAATTGCAACTTACTTCACATCCCTATCTTTTCAATATTCAATATTCACATTACTAAAATTATAGGAACCCTCAAATACTGATCAAGTATTTCTCAACTTTTTATATATTTAATTTGATCAGCCAAATTATAAAATTTTTAAATCATGTATCGACAGAAAGTCTAATAAAAGGGTCACCTAAACTTTAACCTGGAACAACGGTAGCCAATACTAAGTAGTTTTTTAAGGATTATTTTACATTTATTTATTTTTGACAGACAGAGAGAGATACAGCACTAGTCAGGGAGGGATAGAGAGAGAGACAGACACAGAATCCGAAGCAGGCTCCAGGCTCCGAGCTGTCAGCACAGAGGCCGACGCAGGGCTTGAACTCACAAACCGTGAGATCATGACCTGAGCTGAAGTCAGACGCTTAACTGACTGAGCCACCCAGGCTCCCCTTAAGGATTATTTCAGTTTACAAGTTGCTCACTGAAAGGTAGTACGATTAAGAGAGCTACATATCAATTTTCCAAAGCAGATTTGTAATACTACCTTTCGAATGGTATTCCACTTCTAATGATTTCTGAAGTTGTAGAGTACATGGTTCATTCAGGCAAGGAGTATAAAAAATGGCCACTCTATTTTTGCTTTTTGAACTATAATAGTGGAAGATAGAAGAAAATGCATAAACATGGGTCTTTCCACTTCTTCAAAAAAGGTCCATAAGAAATCACATACTCAAGGTATGTTCTTCCTAAAGTTCCAAAAGCTTTGAAAAACCAGGAAATAAATTTCATCTTCCTTAGCCGTTAACAACATAATTCAGGTTGAAATGAACACACAACTGTTTATAAGCAGAAAGCCTGGATAGTCTCTTACAAAAAGCACAATATGTTCTGTAAGAAACCATTAAGTTGAAATTTCATTTCAGAAATTATGGAATATATATGTTTTTGTGATTATACTGGAGAAATGTAAAGGATCTCTTAACTGCTAAAAAATAAAAGATACATTCACCAGTCTTTCTGGATATTATACACACACTTTCTGTCTGACCCAACTTTTCATTTAAGAAAACATTATAATGAATAGTTGTTTTGTTTTTTTTTTGTAGCTCACATCAAGTATATACAAAAAGAACAAGCTCCTGTCTTATGTCAAATTCTATCTGAACTAATAGATAAAAACTCTGACCATAAATAAGAAGCAACAGATGGAGGGGAAGCTGGCTGGCTCAATCAGTAAAGTATATAACTCTTGATCTGGGGGTCATGAGTTCAAGCCCACGTTAGGTGTAGAGATTAATAAATATACTTAAAAAAAAAAAAGGCAACGGGGGCACCTGGGTGGCTCAGTTAAGCATCCGACTTCAGACCCCGATCAGGGTCATGATCTCCTGGTTTGTGGGTTCAAGCCCTGCATCCGGCTCTGTGCAGACAGCTCAGAGCCTGGAGCCTGCTTTGGATTATGTCTCCCTCTCGGCCCCTCCCTTGTTCACACTCTGTCTCTCTCTCTGTCAAAAATAAATAAACATTAAAAAATAAACATAATAAAATAAAAAGTTTTAAAGGGCAATGGAAATGAAGGTATTAGATAAACAAAAGAGGACACTGTAACAAGAGCCATTTTGGGAAGCTGAATACGTTTTTATAATGGGTGGTAGAAAACTAGTCAAGCTAAAGAGGCTAAGAAAGAAATTACTAAAATATTTTAAATGTAAGATCATTAAATGATTTACATGCACAAATATAGAACTGTGTATGCATGCTAAGATACTGTAAATTGCAACAAATAACCTTTAGCCAACAAGCAATGAACAGATGTATTCTTTCATTTTTCTGGCTAAGACTACTTAACCCAACAAAAGGAAAAATGATTAAATGTGACAAACAGATCCAAATTTTACCAATGTACACAGCATACTAATTCCTTTAATATACAGTGACTCTGAATAATCTGTGTATTTTAATTATTACTTGAGAAAATAAACATTCCATTCAGTAAAATCCTATTACTTAAGGGCGAATCTCAATTATTGACATTTAAAGGAAAATAAAACAGACCTAAGGTTATAATGATTTATAAGTTCATATACTGTATTAAGTATGTTAAAAGAATAGGGCACCTGGGTGGCTCAGTTAGGCCTCCGACTTTGACTCAGGTCATGATCTCACAGTTTGTGAGTTCGAGCCTCACGTCGGGCTCTGTGTTGACAGCTCACAGCCTGGAACCTGCTTCGGATTCTGCGTCTCCCTCTCTCTCTCTCTCTCTGCCCCTCCCTGGCTCACACTCTGTCTCTCTCAAAAATAAACATTAAAACAAACAAAAAAAAAGTTTGTCAAAAAAACAATTTGGCATGTGCTGTCATGCCAAATTCTGTCTGAGCCAGTAACTGAACAATCTATTTGCATGAAGTACTGAGAAGCAGTAGTAGCACATGGTGGTTAGGAGCATGGACTCTGAAATCACATTGCCTTACTTTAAAAGCAGGATTTGCCATTTAACAAAATGACTTTGGAAAAAATTCTTAATTTCTGTATGCCTTATTTATTTATAAAATTGGGATAGTACCAGTAATTATTTCCATGCCTAAAATATGTAAAATATTCTAAAACTATTAGCTGCTATTGTTCTGAATAAGTTGCCTACAAATTCTTTAACAATAGTAAAACTACCTGAAAAAATCCTAGGGGACAAAAAAAGTAGTAGGGCAGTTAGTCTCAATAAACGTGTCCAGAAACCTAGAAATGTAGACACATATTTGCTTATATAACAGCAATATTATCAATAAGCAGGTACTATACCCTTTCAACAAGTCAAACTATACAGTATTCTAAGTGAGAGGTACCACTAGTACAACATTCACTAGTATGATTATAAATCAAAAGGACAGGTAATAACAAGTGTTGGCTAGAATGCAAAGAAATTACAATCCTCATACTTTGCTGGTAAGATTTGCTGGTAAAATGGTACACCTGCTGAGGAAAAACAGTCTGCCAAGTCCTGAAAAGGTTAAACATAGAATTACATATGACGTTGCAATTTTACTCGTAGGTATATATGGAAAAGAAGTAAAAACAAGTTCACCTAAGAACCTGTAAAGAAACATTCATAGCAGCATTATTCACAATAGCCAAAATGTACAAACAACTTCAATATACATCTGCTGATAAAGGGATAAACTGTACTAAATCCACACAATGGAACAATATTCATCAATAAAAAGGAATGAAGACCTGGTACATATTGCAATATGGCTAAACCTTGAAAATATGATGCTAAAGAAATGCCAGATACAAAACATCACATAGTATCTGAATACATGTATATGAAATGCCTAGAATAGGCAAGTCTATAGAGACAAAGAATAGGTTAGTGGTTTGCTTAGGGGAAAGGAAAGAGGAAGGAAATGGGGAGTGATTGAATGGATATAAGATTTCTTTTTGGGTTGATAAACATATTCCCAAACTGATTGTAATGATGGTGGCAAAACCGTGAATATATTAAAAATCAGGAATATTGATTAATGTATGCAATGTGAATAATATCTTAATAAACCTGTTTTAAAGAGTTAATTTAAGAAATGATGGAGTGGCATCTGGGTGGCTCAGTTGGTTGGGCATCTGACTTTGGCCCAGGTCATGATCTTGCGGTTCCTGGGTGTGAGCCCTGTGTCAGGCTCTGTGCTGACAGTTCAGAGCCTGGAGCCTGCTCCGGATTCTGTGTCTCCCTCTCTTTCTGCCCCTCACCTGCTTGTCCTCTGTCTGTCTCTCTCTCTCACTCAATCTCAAAATGGATGGATATTTTAAAAAATTAAAAAAAAAAAAAAAAAAGAAAGAAATGATGGAAAGGGGCGCCTGGGTGGCTCAGTCGGTTAAGCATATGACTTCAGCTCAAGTCATGATCTCATGGTTCGTGAGTTCAAGCCCTGTCTCAGGCTCAGTGCTGACAGTTCAGAGTCCAGAGCATGCTTCAGATTTTGTGTCTCTCCCTCTCTCTCTCTCTCAAATCAAATAAACATTAAAATAAAAATGATGGAGAAATGGGAACTTTTGCGTACTACAACGGTCAGAATGGATATTCCTCAAAAAATTAAAAAAAAAAATAAGAACTACATATGATCTGGCATTCTATTTCTGGGTATTTAACCAAAAGAATCAAAATTAAAATGGTGACCAGATACTAACACTCCTATGTTCAGTGCAGTGCTATTCACATAGCCAAGATGTGGAAATAATCTAAATGTTCATCAATAGGTGAATGGATTTTAAAAAAGGTGGTATATACATAAAATGGAATACAATTGAGCCTTAAAGAAAAGAATTCTGCAATATGTGACAACATGAACTTTGAGGACATCATACTAAATAAAATAAGCCACAGAAAGATAAATACTGCATGAATCCACGAATATGATTTTTCTGAAATGGTCAAATTCATGGAATCAAATAGTAGAATGGTGGTTGCCAACAACTGAGGTGGGGTATAAAAGGTTAATTACTAATCAAAATTCATAAACTTTCAGTCAAGCAAGATAAATAAGCTCCAGAGATATGACATATGATAGTGTACCTATAGTCAACAATAATATATTTTGAAATTTAAAAATTTGTTGACAGTAGATCTCAACAGAATATTCAAGAATTAATATTTTTTCCACAACAAAATTTTTGAAATGAAAGACAAAAGAACTTTTAAACTTAACAGGTGCACTTTACATGCAGAAATGCCAAGTAAATGGAATGAAAAATCTGTACTAAAGGAACCAGATACTGTCATTAAAATCCTGCTTCTTACTATTTAGCAACCTGATTCAATTTTTTCCATATATAGATCACAAGGAAAGAAAAATAATGTTTATTATATCTGGCACAATTTGAAGACTAAAAATACAAATTTCTAATCTTGTGTCATTTTCTCTACATGAAGAACTAAAGTTACATGGACACTTAAAAACAGGTTTCCAAGTGGTAATCTTTAAAACACCATATGATAGCTATGAATATGTACAGATAAACTTTGTCTTCAAATAAAAAAAACATATACTCTTACATATATTTGCTTTAGCATATAAGACTTCCCACAACCATATCTCAAATTCTCCTTGTTGTTCCCAAGTCTTAGAAACTGAAAAGGGTCCATTTCAGAGATAATGACCCATGTATGAAATTAACAAGTTTTGAAGCTTTAGCTAATGATCTGCCAGTTAATTTTATATTTTTAACTAATGTTGAGTTTCCCATCTTACTAACAGTTTTCTCTAGGAATTTTTTTATTAAGTTCTTACTGCATGGAGGAAAAGGAAAGCAACCAGGCCAAACTTCCCTGAGAAGTTCTCCAAGATAAAACAAAAATAAAATCCTTAAGACAATCCAAAACAAAAATACTAAACACGCAAAATGAACAGGCTAATTTGAAAAAAGCTTAAAAGTTGAACTTTGTTTGTTGGGATATTTATGATCCATCAATAGCATTAGAATGCTAGACTGCAGAATTAATTTATTAAGCTATGTGGAGTTACAAAGCTAGGGGAAGGTAATGGCCCAAAACAGTGAGAGCATGTGCCCTACTCAGGAAGAGCAATTTGTTCAGTGGAGAAGGCAGTTAGGGAAAGTGTCTTAAATTGGGAGGGCAAAGTAAATATTTCTGCCTTCTGTGGGGATCTTTACATTCCCTCCCTCACATGAGTTGATCTTTACTTATTATAACAGAAAGTAGGATACAAAAGTAGGGTATAGCACTTTGAGCAGTTACTGTTTTCTACCTTTCAAGCACAAATGGTTTAGTAGATTAACTCATCTACTTAGAAAGGTATTGGAACTGACACAACTAATTTCAAGGTACCTCCTGAAATAAGTTTCTCAAATTTCTGGTGAGGCCACAGAATCTTAACTCAGTTACCTTAAGTAGCTGTTTTCCAATCGTTGGGCTCATCTTTTCATCCACCATAAGAATCACAATTCCTCTATCATCCATTCCCCTCCTTCCAGCTCGACCAGACATCTGAATGTATTCACCAGAGGAAATCTGAGTGAACATAATTAAAAACACAGAGTTTAGGAGAAAACCTGGTGAAAAACATATTCTTAAATCAGAAAAATACACAAAACACAAGTTAACACATTCCAAAAAAGGGAACGTGACTGACAAAATCACCTTTTAGGAGTTTAAGTGAAAACACAAAAATGCAAATATTACAAGGGCACCTGGGTGGCTTAGCTGGTTAAGCATCTAACTTTGGCACAAGTCATGATCTCACAGTTCATGAGTTCAAGCCCCACTATGGGCTCTCTGCTGCCAGCACAGAGCCTGCTTCAGATCCTCTGTCTCCCTCTCTCTCTGCCCTCCTCCCCCATGCATTCTCCCTCTCAAAAATGAATATGTGAACATTAAAAAAAAAAAAAAAAAAAAAAAAAGAATGTTTAGCTCCAAAATGATCACATATACCATAGCTAGAGGTAAAGACTGGCTAATCCATGGACATAAAAAACATGTTTGAGCTAGATGTTTTGGAATAGCAGAGTCTAAGAAAGAAGAAAGTAAACAAAGACTCAAACTCTACTAAATACCAATTTTTACTTGATTGTAATAAACTTTCTTAATTTGCAAAATTAGATTAATATAAACTTATTTTTCAAGTACAGTTCTTATTTTTTGGTATACATTCTTAGAATTCAGGAGAGTCCATTCACCATTAAGAATAGAACCTAATGGAGAAAGGTTAGAAGTCATTTCAGGGTGACATTCAACCACAGAGAGAATGGACAAAGTTTTATCTGTGTCTCTATACTATTCTCTGATGGAAAGGGTCCACTGTTTTCAGATTCTCAAAAAATATCTGACTCAAAGAGTTAAGAACCAGTATCCTACAAGAATGCATATTAATGACAGCATCAAAAACAGACCTAACAACCAGGGAGCAACAAAGGCACCAGAAAAACATAACAAAAAAGCCAATCCTAAAAAAAGATCTGATAAGAACATTCTGAAAAGGCAATCCAAGCGAATTTCCGTAAGGCCCAAGAGTATCATTACAAGATTATGGTTGGTTATGATTTTCAGGTTTAATAAAATGATCCTGACTCATCAAGCTTGCTTTCTTAAGTTCAATAATCTATTATACACTGCAGTCTTACCCTAGAGTCCTTGAGATGCCAAGAAGAATGTAAAGTCGCAAAACACTTATTTACACATTTTCTTGTGGCATCAATTGTATTTGGAGACTTAAGTAATTTTAAACTGATAAATTATAAAGACTTTTAAAACTTACACTATTTTAAAATATAAAACATGAAACTTTTAACTGCTTTACAGACAAATCACATTCTATAGGAATTTTTTAAAGTTTAATTTTAAAAAGTTACAGGTTAGAGAAAGTTTCTGAATACTATGTAAAAATTTCTAAAGAGAAATGGCACCTATCTCACTGTACTTCTATTTCTTTTGTATAGCATTCAATAAATTTTAAAACAAATAAAAAAAAAATGCCTTGCCTTTACAATTCTACCGTGAGTGCTTTTCAGTGTTTCGATGATTAGTAATTACTGTCAGAAACTTCTCTAAGCAGAAAAAAATCACTTTCAAGGACAAAAGGTTAAGTGAAGAAATAGCTGACTACTGAAAAATTTCTCAAAACCCAATTTACCTGAGTCTTCTTGGCTTGTACTGGAACTCAAACTAGAAATTTCTCTTCTTCTACCTGCTTTTCACCCCTGGGAAGCTCCCCTGTGTACTGGGTAAGTAACCATTTGCTGCTGTTTCTAAGTATAAGGATTGCCCTCTCTATGAAGTGTCTTCTTTCATATGCTTTAACCTTCCGTACGTAACTTCTTAGAATCCGTAACACAACATTTTATTATACTCTGCTAACTAAGTTTATTTAGAGATTGGGTTTAACTTTAACAAAGTTTAAATTCAGGAACTGTTTACTGAATGCGTTCCTTGTCCCTGATTAAGAATTTACTTTTTAGGGGCGCCTGGGTGGCTCAGTCGGTTGAGCGTCCAACTTCAGCCCAGGTCATGATCTCGCGGTCCATGGGTTCGAGCCCCGCATCGGGCTCTGTGCTGACAGCTCGGAGCCTGGAGCCTGTTTCCGATTCTGTGTCTCCCTCTCTCTCTGACCCTCCCCTGTTCATGCTCTGTCTCTCTCTGTCTCAAAAATAAATAAGCATTAAAAAAAAATAATATTAAAAAAAAAAAGAATTTACTTTTTATCCAAATTCACTGTTTTACGCATGATTCCACCTTTCTCTCCTTTCTTGTGCCTTAGAAAAGACATTACGGGGGCGCCTGGGTGGCACAGTCAGTTAGGCGTCCGACTTCAGCCAGGTCATGATCACGCGGTCCGTGAGTTCGAGCCCCGCATCAGGCTCTGGGCTGATGGCTCAGAGCCTGGAGCCTGTTTCCGATTCTGTGTCTCCCTCTCTCTCTGCCCCTCCCCCATTCATGCTCTGTCTCTCTCTGTCCCCCAAAAAATAAATAAATGTTGAAAAAAAAAAAATTAAAAAAAAAAAAAAAAGAAAAGACATTACGTCTAAACCTATTAAAACCTCTATTTTAAAAGTGAAAGATTAAATAATGAGGTGCAACTGCAGTCAGTACAGACTGGGTGCTTTAAATACCCTAAACTTTAAAAAATGAACATTCTAGATATATTTAAATGCTTTAAGGGCGCCTGGGTGGCTCAGTCAGTTAAAAGTCTGACTTTGGCTCAGGTCATGATCTCATGGTTTGTGGGTTCAAGCCCCACGTCAGGTTCTGTGCTGACAGCTCGGAGCCTGGGGCCTGTTTCGGATTCTGCATCTCCCTCTCTCTCTGCCCTCACCTACTCATACTCTGTCTCTCTCTCTCAAAAATAAACATTAAAAAAAAATTTTTAAACGTTTTCAAGCATTCACAAATCATCTGCACACTTATCCCTCATCATCAAACTCTTTCATCAAGAGACGTTTTTGTTTTTGGCTAATGGATAGAAATGAAGGATCTCAAATGTAATGTTGATGAACTCGCTTATTGGCTCGGGTGCAAATTCTTCAGATTTATAACTGAAAATTTCAAAGATTATATAAGCCCAAATCACTTTAGGTAAAACAAATGGTAAAATAAAAATTATTTCAATATATTGGGGCACGTGAGTGCCTTAGTTGGTTAAGGGTATGACTTCGGTTCAGGTCATATCTCACAGTTTGTGGGTTCAAGCCCCGTGTCGGGCTCTGTGCTGACAGCTCAGAGCCTGGAGCTTGCTTTGGATTCTGTGTGTCTCTCTCTCTGCCCCTCCCTTTTCATGCTCTCTCTCTCAAAAATGAATAAATGTTAAAAAAAATTATTTCAACATGTTAATTACTTTACTTACCCATCGGAAATCTTTCCCATCAAATTTTCGGGCATTTGTAAATAAAACAGTTCTAGCTGGCATATTAATTCCCATGGCAAAAGTCTCTGTGGCAAATAAGGCCTAAATAAATGAAAAATTTACATGATTAAACATGTACATTAAGCTAAAAAACTAGTTTTGTAATTTTCAAGTACAAACAAAACATTACTTTTCAAAATTAGTTATTAGAGATTAAAAAAATAAGACCACATACTAGTCCCAGATGTGTTTCAGTATTTTAAATATAAAATGATTAAACAGTATCTAATGCCCCTTGCATCCCAGAAATTTTTTAATTTAGGGAAAAGAAAAGTCTTTCCTAAATTCCAGTGGTGCTAACTTGAAGAGGATACTACCGGTCTAATGTACAAAGCATGAGGCTGTAGATTACTTTTCTAAACACAGAAAGTCACATTTCCTGGCTCTCCAACTAATGATACCACAGTTTTGGAGCCATCTTCAGGATCTCTGAGGGGAGAAGAGAGTTACTGGCTAAGTTCACTTTTAAGACTTTACCAACAAAAACTGGACCACACAAAAAACTGTATGGTTTAAGCACACAAAGATGTATACATACAAGTAAATTCACTGAAGTATTATTAATCTAAATTTTCACCAATAGAAATGAAAATTAAAAAATCTTATTTCATCAACTCAAAAGAATGCCATTCACTTGTTAAAAAGAATGAAAAGCTATGCATATGACAAAATCTAATAACACGGGTAGTATAAATTTTGTCTAAAATTTAAGTCATCAGGTGTCTGGGTGACTCAGTCAAATGACTCCTCATTTTGGCTGAGTTCGTGATCTCATGATTTGTGAATTCGAGCCCCGCATCAGCCTCTGAACTGACAATGAGGAGCCTCCTTAGAATTCTCTCTCCCTTTCTCTTCCTCCCCCACTAGTGCTTCCTCCCTCTTCCTCTCTCTCTCTTTCTCTCGCACTGTTTCCCTCTCAAAATAAAGAAATAAAATTAAAGTCCTGTATTATTTGTATGTATGTTAATGGGTATTCCTGAGAAGTGAAGGGGAATATGGTCTTCCATTTTTTGCTTTATTTGCAATCGTTCTATTTGACTTTTACCACCACCAAATATCACTTAAATTTTTAAGAAAAGATTCTTTAAAATAAGCCTCAACAATAATCAACAAAAGAACATCAACACGGCCTTACCAGGACCCAGGTATATAAATAGTAACCAATTTTTTATCTAAAATTCCTAAGTTATGTTCTTAAATGTGACTAACTTTTTAAATGTTCTACTTAGTGCTGAGATTCTCAGAACTCTGATTTTTAAAATTCTAACCTGAACATTAAACATAAAATAACTTATGAGTCATATGCAGGTTTATGACTACATTTTGAATTTGTTTCCCATTTTTAACACCTTATTTTTGGGTACAAACATCAACATAACCTTTAAAATTAAGTTAGACTCCCTGCAGTTTAAAATAGCATATCCTGAAAAACTCTTTTGTAAGTCTACCAGCAACTCTCCTGTCTTTTCTAATTGTTTTAATCTGTATATAGAAAGGAGTCCACTAAGAATCAATTCCATTTGATAATTAAATAGCACCTTCTGAAAAACCCCACACTGTATAGTGTTACCATTTCTTACTTGAATAATAGCAAGAAAAACCAATAAAATTTTACCTATAAACCTGAATGAAGTATAACACTACATATAAAAATCAACTTCAGTATTTAAGTCATTCCACAGGACCTAGTTTAAAAACATATATATGTAAATATTTACTTTTAAACATTTTTTACATATTTTATACATTCATATGTATGCACATATATGTAAAGCTGCCTAGAAACAGTGTTCTAAATAATTCTCAAACTGTTGGGACACCTGGTTGGCTCAGTCAATTGAGCAAGCAGCTCAATCTCAGGGTCGTGAGTCCAAGCCCCATGTTGGGTGTGGAGCCTACTTAAAAATAATAATAATTTTCAAACTGTCCATATGACACAATTCTAAGGCATAATAAATAAAAATAAAATCATACCTTTATCAATCCTTCAGAAAAGAGAATTTCTATAGTTTCTTTCAAAATAGGAAGTAAGCCACCATGGTGAATACCAATTCCCCGCTTCAAAAGAGGAAGTACATGTTCGACCTATGTTTGGAACAATGTTTATTTTTCAATAATGTACAGAAAAGAGACATCAAAAATGTTAAACCGAAGTAAGAAAAATGTGTGATCAATAAAGAAGGCTGTTCAAAGAAATGTTATATAACCTTTTCAGAATAAAAGCCAAAACTAAACCCATATTCCCAGATTATTAAACTCAAAACTCAACATAATTCTGTCCTAGCTTTCCTTAATGTGAATGATTTATTTTAAATAAAATTCATATATGCACTGCTACCTCATTCAAATTTTCCAGCATCACTTCACCTTGTCCCCAAAAACTAAGTCATAAGGACATTTATATCTGCACAAAATAAACTTAAAAAAATAATAGCCAGCTCCTACTAAAAATAAATAAACACAAGGCATACTCAATATAAATATGTACTTCACCTAAAAACAATTGAATTACTGAAGAATTCATCCTCATTAGCACTTTAACAAATGGCATTACATGTCTACTATTAGAACTATGCTAAGGTAACAAAAATGTATCAAGACATAGCTCAGCCCTCAAATACTAGTAATTCAGGTTGGAAGAGAAATTACAAGAACATCTTTTACGTTAAATACTATTTTAAACATCCTACTGCAGTTTTACCATAAATCCCTTATATATCAGAGCAATCATTTATAAGCAGAGTATGACTGACCTCTGAACTTTCTTTTCACAAAACAAAATTTTCATATATCAGGTCATACTACAGGAGTTCTCAGGTTTGGATGCACATTAGAATCACCTGAAGAGCTTCTGAGATTCTAACAACCACAACACACACCAGACCAATGAAACCAGAACCTCTGAGAGGGGCACCTAGTCATAAGTAGATTTTAGAAATTCCAGGCATTTCCAATAGTCAAAAGAGAAGCCACTGGATTAAAAGCAGAGTAGACATTAAATTCCTTGCTAAACACATGATTTTCATTAGGTGTTTTGTTTGGTAGTCCTATGAATTAAGAAATTTAGTGACTTGGGGTACATGGGTGGCTCAGTCAGTTGTGTCCTACTCTTGATCTTCAAGCTTAGGTCATCATCTCCTGGTTCCTGAGTTTAAGGCTTGTGTCAGGCTCCTTGCTGACAATGCAGAGCCTGCCTGGGATTCTCTCTCTCTCTCTCTGCCCCTCCCCCTTGCACAGGCACTTGCTCTCTCCCTCCCTCCCTCTCTCTCTCTAAATAAAGAAATTTAGTGACTTAAAACTAGCACTAATAATTCTGTAGTATTAGGAACTGAAGCAGTAATTTCCAGACCATGCTAGTTTTTAGTTCCCTTAGGCAGCAAATCTTTCCTTTTGTCATCTTTTCAGAAGTGTAAAATAAAATCAAGGTATTATTTCTGGGTACAACACAACATATTTAAAGCAGTGCATAAACAGTGCAATATATAGTAACAAAACCAAGAAATGCAAAGTGAAAGTACCCTACCACACTTAATACCCACACCTAGGGACACTAAATCATACCTGAGGGAGTTTTTTATCTTCATCAGACAAGCAGTCAATGGCATTACTGAATACTTCTTCAACCATCTTCTTTTCTTCATCTAAGAAAAAATTCAAAGGTACATAAATATCTAAATGAATCAGCGATACCAAACCTCACACACTGCAAAGAATAAAAATCTATAAAGAATAAAAGAGTATTTAAGGCAGTCAAAAGGGAAAATGGATAAAAATTACCATTTAATAAAATTCACTGCCCTTCAAAATATATCTAATAGAATTTATCCATGAATAAAAGTACTATCTTATAAAAATAACAAAAACTACACTAAGTGCCATATATCCAATATTTAAGACTAACAATTATAGATCACGGGGATTATTATTATCCACTACTGAGGAAAATGAGACTAACTCCAAATGATGGAAACTGCTATTAACTGTTAGAGGAGCAATTCCAAAGCATATGCTCTTAACCTTCATACTGCCTTTGCATATAGCATCTACTAAATAATAGGAAGCCAATATATATTTGCTCAATTAAATATATGACCCTGCGACATTAAGCAAATTCAGCATTAGCAGTTAAAAGAAAACATCTCTAAGCAGAGCAATTTCTCCATTAAAAAATAAAATATTACTAACTTTAGGAGTTTATATGGGTTATCTGTTATTATCACTTTGCTTATGGATAAGTAAAAAAAAAGCCCTAAAATGCAGGGGTTTAGTTCTGTGCCTTGGTAATGAAAGCAATACAAATGACATTTGATTTTGGATGACTGAGGATATTATTCACTCCTCACAATACAAGATTACATATGTAAAAGGATGAAATGAATAATAAATGGGCTGGTATTCAGTATGCTGAATTTTTGGATAGGCTGTGCTACTACCTAGCTGTGTGACTTTGAGTTACGTTTATAGATAATATGTGGGAATAATTTATTAATTAAATACAAGTAACTACTTTATTCAAAAGATTATACCACGGTTAAGTAAAGGTCAAGCCTTCCTGGTTTGGATTTCCAGAAGAATGAAGCACAATACTTTGTTTTCTTTTTTAATGTTTATTCATTTTTGAGAGACAGAGAGAAGACAGAGTGTGAGCGGGGAGGGGCAAAGAAAGAGACAGAACAGAATCCGAAGCAGGCTCCAGGCTCTGAGCTGTCAGCACAGAGCCCAACGTGGGGCTCTAACCCATGAACTGTGAGATCATGACATGAGCGGAAGCTGGACACTTAACCAAATGAGCCAACCAGGCACCCCGAAACCACAGCACTTTCTATATAGAAAGTGATCTGACCAAGAAACCTAACCTTACATAGTCACACAGAAAATCTCCAAGGCAAAGGAGCTTATGGCAATGAAGTATAAGGGAATATAATTCTAGTATTTTTCAGTAAGAGTCTTTGGATTTTACACAGAGCAATGTACTTTAAACCTCGCAGTAAAAGAAAACAAAAGAAAGGAAAGGAAGGAAAGAATAAAACAAAGTCTTTTTAAAGATTTTACAAAGGTAATGAGTACTTGTTACTGTGACTATAGGGGGAACTGCATATCCTAGCAATACACAATAGATTAATCACAACATATTGATCTTCTTACTAGAAACAGATATACACTCATTTACACGTAACATTAAAACTATGCTGAAATTACATAGTACCTGTGTTAAAATCTAATTTGGTCATCTGAAGAGCATAGGCTTCACAATCCTTCTTACTAAAGCTGAAAATAATTACAGGTTGAAAATTTCTTTCCATAATCATCTTCACAATCTTGAACACATTTGATGGTCCTGCAAAAAGAGTATATAAACATATGTAAAAATTACCTCCAAATGGATTATAGACCTAAACATAAAATACAGAACTATAAAATTCTTAAAAACTATATAGAAGTAAATCTCCAAGATATGATATTAGGCAAAGCACTCTTAGGTATGATATATAACAAAAGAAAAAAAAACATAAGCTGGATTTCATCAAAATTAAAAACATTGTTTTGAAGGGGGGAGGGGAAGGGCAGAGGGAAAGAGAGCAAGGAGAGAGAGGAGAAAGAGAAAGAGAAAGAGAGGGAGAGAGAGGGAGAAAGAGGGAGAGAGAGGGAGAGGGAGGGAGAGGGAGAGGGAGAGGGAGAGGGAGAGGGAGAGGGAGAGGGAGAGGGAGAGAGAGAATGAATCCCAAGCAGGCTCCACAAGGTCAGTGTGGAGCCCGATGTGGGGTTCAAACTCACAAACCATGAGATTATGACCTAAGTGGAAATCAAAAGTCAGACGCTTAACCAACTGAGCCACCCAGGGGCCCCAAAAGACACCAACAAAAAGTGACAAGACCACATTACCACAGAATGGGAAAATATAGATAAGGGTCTACTATCCAGAGTATACAAAGAATCCTTATAGCTCAACAACAAGACAATTTCATTTTTAAATTGGCAAAAGATTTTGAATATTTCTCCAAATAAGATATACAAATAGCCAATAGGCACATGAAGAGATAAATGAACACCACATTAGCCATGAGACAAATGTAAATCAAAACCACCCTCAGATACCACTTTATTCCGTTAGGATGACTATATTCACATAGATTACAGTAAATACTAGCAGGGATGTGGAGGAAATAGAAACTTCAGACCCTTCTGATGGGCATGTAAAATGGAGCTGCCACTTTGGAAAATAATCTAGCAGTTATTCAAAAATTTAAACATATGAAATACCATATGACTCAACAATTCCACTGCTAGGTATATGCTCAATGAGAAAAGAAAACCTATGCTTACATAAAAACTTACAGAACACAAATATTTACAGCACTATTCACAATAAGCGATAAAGAGAAAAAACCCAAATATTCAACAACTGATAACAAATAAATAAAATGTGGCATATTCATATAATGAAATGTCGTTTGACTGTAAAAGGAATGAAGTACTGACATATGCTATAGAATGAATGAACCTTGAAAACAAGCTAAGTGAAAGAAGAAGCTGCAAAAAAAACACACAAATTGTGATTCTAGTTATATGAAATGTTCAAAAAGGAAAAAAGAAATAGAAGGTAGATTAGGGACTGCCTAAGGCCGAGGGGTGCGGGAAGAGGTGAGGAAAAATGAGGAATACTTGCTAATGGATACAGGGTTTCCTTCTGAGTTAATGAAAATGTTCTGGAATTAGATAGTAATTGCACAAGTTTGTGAATATACTAAAATACACTGAGTTGTACACTTAAAAAAGGTGATTTTTATGGTATATGAATTATATCTCAATAAAAAAAACTACGTTAATGATTGCATAATTCTGTTAATATACCAGTAACCATTAAATTGTACATTTTAATGGATGAAATGTATAGTATGTTAATGTCATATAGGAAAAAGAAATGAACCTTTATCCAATTTTATCATTTACTATCTAGATCTTTATATAGCTTCCTGAGGGAAAAAAGTTAACAAAATTTCAAATTACCTTTTGTTCCTCCTTTTCGCCCCTTCTGATCTCCTTTTGCCAAATCACCAGCATCTCGAAGTACTTGCATTGCAGTATTAAAATTATCTTCTCTGAAGTCACCCTGGAATCAAATATTTTTCTACATTACTTCAATAAGATTTAACCAAAATCCAAACATTTTTCATAACTCCAAACAAACCTTCCTCAAAATAAAAATAATTTAATACGATAATGATAACAAAGGTCACTAAAAGAGTTAAAACATGCTGTACAGGGACACTGGGTGGCTCACTCACTCACTCAGTTAAGCATCTGACCCTTGATTTCAGCTCAGGTCATGATCTCACTGTCATGAGATGAGCCCCCTGTGGGCAATGACCCTGGAGCCTGCTTGGGATTCACGTTCTCCCTCTCTGCCCCTCTCCTGCTCAGAGGCGTGCTTTCTCAAAAATAAACATTAAAAAAATTGTAAAACAAAAAATACAAAATAAAGTTGTGCGTAAGGTACAATAAAAGGTGATAAAGAGGTATTAAAAGGGGGTAAAGCAAAACAAAACATATCTGAAACACATCCTAAGTCCCTATTCTCCAGGCATTTTAAAATACTGGGAAAGAAAAATCTTAATTCATGTACAAGAGAAACAGAGAACCAAACACAAGTCTTAAATATAATTTTTGAAATACAAGTACACACAAACCCAACAATTCTGGACTATAAAACTACTTAAGAAAGAAAAAATGAAGTTCTACCCTGACACTACAGATAAAGAATCACCATTACTCCCTTACATTTTCATCAACCACAAGGTGCAGGCCATCTCCCCCTGCTGGAAAAATGTAGTGCTGCAGTGGTGTAGGCCGATAATCTGTGTAAATTACATGACAAGGCTGTAAAAACAATGAAAAACAATTAGGCATATAATATTTAATTTCTTCAAAATAATACTGTGTATTTGATCTAAGTAAAAGACCTTGGGGAAATACACTTTTGAATTCAACATCCCAAAAAGAGAAAAACTAAAAATTTTTAAAACAAGGCAAGAGAAAAATCAGCTCTCAAATGACATTACCATCTATTCAATTTTATCAATACCCTAATTAGGGCCAGATATATGATTTGAGTTTCAATAAAGACCTTGGATTCATACCCTAGACTTGTGATACTAAAATTAAAGAAGACGCCTGTTACTACACTGCAGTGGTATGGTGAAACAGAAAGCTCCCTGAGGTAAATGGGACTTTTCTGACCCAAAGTGAGTTTTCAAAGCTTTACTAAATCAGCAGGTTGAAGATCCACTAGGTTTCTACTGTACAGAAGCAACATAGGTGTTAGAAAAACACAATTAGAGACCTTATGAACAGATAATACTTTGTAAGAATATTGGTACAAAGGAAAAATGAGGGCAGGAAAACAAAACCAAGAATAAATTTAGTACACATAAAAAAATGTTTGCCATAAGGCCCTATACTGCTGCAAAAGTTGGACCACAAAAGCAAAAGGAAAACATGTGACTGTGTTCACAGAAAAATCATATCACATGCTCAGGAAATGCCCAGCTTTTTCCTGGTACTGAGGTCTTAGAGGAAATTCTCTTCTCAGAGGGCTCACTCTATGAATAAATGCATTAGTTTCTAAACCTGGCAGACCACCAGGATCAACTTGGCAGCTTTTAAAAGTCAGAGCCCCCAAGACCCTACTCCGGGAGATGCTAATACATTGAGTTTAAGATGGCACTCAGAAATACAAATTTAAGGGGCACCTGGGTGGCCCAGCTGGTTAAGCTTCCAACTCTTGGTTTCAGCTCAGGTCATGGTATCACGGTTTTGTGAGTTTGAGCCCTGCGCTGGGCTCCGTGCTGACAGCGCAGAGCCTGCTTGGGATTCTCTCTCCCCACCTTCCCATCTCTCTCTGCCCCTCCCCCACTCATGCTCTGTCTCTCTCAAAATAAATAAATAAACTTAAAAAAAAATACACACTTGTAAAAAGCTAGTCAGTTGATTCTGATGAGCTTGCTTGACTTGAAAAGTAATTTCACATTAAAAGGTTTTCTTAATTCTAGGGCGGTATCAAGAACAAAGTATATAAGATAGCAATCACAACTTAACATTTTAATTATAGAAGACTTCAAAAAACAAAGAAAATACCTGTTTATGTAAATGGCAAATCCATTCAGCAAACTGTCGGGCATTTGGAATAGTAGCCGAAAGAAAGACATAGTGGACATTGTCAGGAAGCAAAATAATAGTTTCTTCCCATACAACACCACGCTCTGAAAAAAAAAAAAAACAAATATACCTTGGAATTCAGAGTCACTTTATTGGTAAGTAATCTAAAATTATCTTATCCCAAGTTCATTAATTAGAAATGCAGACCACTTTACACAAATATTTTTAGCTACAAATCCCTACTGAAAACTACTATGGTTCTTACCGTGAATTTACCCAGTAGAAAAGTGGGAGACTAAATCACTAAAAGCACAATGTACTCTACAATTACAGCCTCTGGAGTAGCTCCAGACTGAACCTTCTCACACAGCATAAGAGTCCCATGACAATGGAAACAGTATTTCCATTTCATTTTGAGAAAACAAAGTTAATAACTTTTAGAAAAGTTATACAGCAACAAATTTCAAAGACACACTGTTACTTTACTCTAAGGCAACTTTCATCCAAATTACCCTCATGATCTCTAGATATGAAAGATTTAATAAGCAGTAAAATCATGTCAGTTTTTATTTAAATGGAAAAAAAATCAGCATGAGAATTTTCCTCTAAAATAAATGTATCAATACAGGATTCAGAATTTTATTAAAAAAAATTTTTTTTTAATGTTTATTATTTTTCAGAGACAGACAGACAGAGTAAGCAGGGAAGGGGCAGAAAGAGAGGGAGACACAGAATTGGAAGCAGACTCTAGGCTCTGAGTTGTCACCACAGAGCCCAACGCAGGGCTCAAACTCACGGACTATGAGATCATGACCTGAGCTGAAGTCAGTCACTCAACTGACTGAGCCACCCAGGCACCCCCAGGATTCAGAATTTTAAAACCAAAACAGACCTATTCAAAACTTACTTTTATGAATTTGTTACTTGCACTACAAATACAGGTTAACTCAGTATTTTAGTTTAAATAAAAACTGAATTTTACTTTAATTGTGTACATACTAAATATTTAACTTTTAAAAGTAACCATTAGCCCTCCCAGCTCCACTCAAAAGTCCAAGTATACCTACTAGTCCTTACAATAGTGTAATAGTTCAAGTAAAGGGATAATTATAATTTTTTCTCATTTTTATTTCATAATCCTTAGTATTTTTTTTTTACCATAAACATGCATTTCTGAGTTTTTAAAAACTAGTAACAAAAAATCAAGAAAGTTAACTCTGTAGGCTAAAAGTTTTAAAAATTCTTTAACAGTTATTTTGGAGCATTCTCAATTAAAAACAAACTAGTTTTAATTCCAATTGTTTTGTATGAATTTGCATTTTTTCTTACCTGATTACTATTTAAGAAACTAAAGTTAAATGAGATCCTATCTGAAGTATTGTATCATGTTTCTCACAATGTAGTGGAAAATCTATTAGAACTCTAGCCACATGAAAATTCAAAGCAATTTAACTAGCTCTTCAAAATTCCTAATGCCCTTCTTAAGGAAAATACATGGCACACATCTCAACAACATGGCAGAATATACCTGAATCTCTCATGTAATGAATTTCATCAAATATGACCCAAGCAACTTCTCGCATAACTTCAGAACCTCTGTACAGCATACTTCTCAAAATCTAAAAAAATATAAATGATTTCACAAAATTGTGACACAAGTTCTTTCTAACAAGAAATTTTAGAAATGCTTTTTTAATATTAGTATTATAATAATTTTAGGAGATTACATCTTAAATACATTTCATAAATCAAATAATATTCCTTCTCTCATAAAACCAAAATAAATGGCTTTTCAATAGTTAGTAAAGCCACTTCATTGTACATACAACACTCATCACAAGATCCACACTATGTAGCATGAGAGTAACTTAAAATTACCTTCTATCCAACACATGGTACCTTATGCTGTTTACTGATTTTTTTCTACTTCATCTCACAACATGGATGCTCTCTGGCAACCAGTATCCTGATTTTTGAGTTAAAGAAAATCTTCCACACATGGGAAAAAGTTTTGAGAATGGAAACTTACTTTGGGAACCAAAATGAAAAGTGAGCAATGTTTTTGGTTGACTCTGCAGACCAGAAGCTAATTTACACTCTGTTGTACCATGTCCTTATAAAATGCAGGGATATAAATCAAGTACGTATGAAAGTACTTGGTACAGCAAAGATAACTGATTGTATTCAAAACATAAGATATAAGATTGTATTCAAAACTGATTGTATTAAAACATAGGTTTTAAGTAAAACTTAACTGCTATTATGGGAGGAAACTAAACTGGGCATTTTAAAAGAACTTATTTATGTATTTGTATTAACACTAAGATACAAAAATAAAAAGTGGAAGGAAAAGCCACTACTTATATGAAACTATGTATACAAAACTCTATTTTCTTTTTTTTTTAACGTTTATTTTTTGAGAGAGAGCGCACACACAGGTAAGAGCGGGGGAGAGGCAGAGAGAGACTCCTAAGCAGATCCTCACTGTCAGCACAGAACCCCATGAGGGGTTGGACCTCACAAACAATGAGATCATAACCTGAACCGAAATCAAGAGTCTTGAGGCTTAACCGAATGAGCCACCCAGGTGCCCCTCACCAAATATTTTTAAAGACTTATTGTCAGTGACATGAAAACAAATTGACGGGGCTACCCGGGGAGCTCAGTCAGTTCAGTGTCTGCCTCTTGATTACAGCTCAGGTCATGATCTCACGTTTGTGAGATCAAGCCACACTACTGGCTCTGTGCTGAGTGTGGAGCTGGCTTGATTTTCTCCCTCCCTCTCTCTCCGCCCCTCCTCTGCTTGCGAGTGTACTCTCTCTCAAAAAATAACGTTTTTTAATTAAAAATAAAAATATTTGGGGAAAAAATCTGTATCATATGACAAATAATAGAAATATTAAAATTTACAACTAAATTTATGTAATTACTAAAAATAGACCTTTAAGATGAACTTTTTTCCCTGTCAAGTAAATCTCAGAAAATAAAGCATTACATTTTGTTTATATAGAGCAAGTAAAACTCATTAGGTGTTCTCAGTGAATAAATACATTAATTAAATTTAAAAGGAAAGACTGGATGAGGCACCATATAAATTACCTCTGTGGTCATAACAAGACAAGATGCTGTAGGATTAATAGTAACATCTCCAGTCATCAAACCAACATCTTGAAACTCTTCATACATTTCTCGGTATTTCTGGTTACTCAGAGCCTTAATTGGGCTGGTGAATATTACACGCTGTTTTTCCCTTAAGGCCAATGCAATGGCATACCTAGAAATGGGAAAGCAAATAAGAATCAAGTATTTACAAAACCTTTTCTTTAAAGTATGTAATTTAAAAATTCTGTTAATATATAAATTGTCACAACTTCCCCTAATTACTTATTTTCAATGGACTTGGCAGAACATGAGTATCTTGTTCTAATCACTACTAACAACCTATTAAAATAATAATTATTATAATAAATCTGAAATGTAGTGGTCTAACCAAACAAGAATACTTAATTTTAACTCTTGTCTCTTGGAGTTAATGCAAATTAATTATTAATACCAAAAGATTACTAATGGTTACCCTATTTCTTCCAAGTAAAACACTTTTGGTTCTATAAATGAGCCTCCAAAAGTTGAGAGCCTCTGCCTGTCTGTTTATACACATATAGAGCATAAACAATTACTGAACATTGGAAAATGAGCTCTGCTCTTTAGAGTTTCAAAAATAAGTTCATCCATATGTATTCATTCCCACATGTAATAGATATCAAATCAGTCCTTGCCTTGGAATTATGGTAGGTCTAATTATGGAAAAGTTCCTCCATAGCTATTAACAAAATGCAATAAAGTAGTTTTGGTTTTCTAAAGAAAATTTAATTAAGTACTTAAATATAGACCATGATGACTAAAGTTAGCATTGTGGTAGAGTCTTCTTGTTTAAAACACAGTCTGGGGGCGCCTGGGTGGCTCAGTCGATTGAGCGTCCGACCTCGGCTCAGGTCATGATCTCACGGTCTGTGGGTTCGAGCCCCGCATCGGGCTCTGTGCTGAGGCTCAGAGCTTGTGCTCAGAGCCTGGAGCCTGCTTTGGATTCTATGTCTCCCTCTCTCTCTGACCCTCCCCCATTCATGCTCTGTTTCTCTCTCTCAAAAATAAATAAACATAAAAAATTAAAAAAACAAAAACAAAAACAAAACACAGTCTGGCCCACAAAAGGCTTATAACCTATTTGAGGAAATAATAATATCACAACCATATAACCATATTTCTCAAATAGTTAAATAAACAAAAAATTAAAAGCTATCCAAACATGATCAAACACAAACTTTGAGAAAGATATGAAAGAAAAAAGGATATAGAGATGCTACAATATATTATCTAAAATGTCCACTTTCGAACAAAACATTAGAAGATAAAAGAAACAGGGAAGTGTGATCCATCCCTAGGGAAAAAAGCAGTCATGAGAAACTAATTCTCAGTGGGCCCAGATATTGGACTTAGCAGACACAGACTTCAAAGCAGCTATCAGAAACCAGTCCAAAAAATGAAAGGAAGCCATATTCTAAGAATTAAAGGAAATAGAGGGTAATTATTCAATAAACAGGCCATCTGAACAGAGAGATATTGTGTTTATACTTATACATAAATGAAAACCCTACAGGTGAAAAGTATAATAACTGAAATGAAGAATTCACTACATGGGTTCAAGAGCAGATTTGAGATGACAGAACAAAGTATCAGTAAATATGAAGATAGATCAACAAAAATTATCAAATCTAAAGAAAGGAAAAGAAACAACCTCAGTGTCCCAGTGGAAGATTCAAAGTGAGGAAGAAGAAAAAACTATGTGAAAAAATAACAGTGAGAAACTTCCTAAATTTGTTTTAAACAGAAAAATATTAATCTACAGATGTGACATATACAATAAACCCAAGCAGGAAAAATGAAAAAGAATCACACCTAGAAACATTATCAAACTGAATGACAAAGACAAAGCAGTAAGAAAAAAACAATGGAAAAAATTAAAAGACCCAAATCAAACTTGTAGAGATGAAAAATCCATTGTCTGATTTGAAATACACTGGATAGAATTAATATCAGATTAGACATGGCGGAAAAAAAGATGAATAAACTTGAAGACCTAACAAGAAAAGCTGTCCAAAGTGAAAAACACAGAATAAACTCCAAAAAACAAAATAATAATAAACAGAGTGTAAGTGGGCTGTGAGACAACTTAAAGTGGCATGATACAAGTTTAAGTGAAGATCCCAAGGAAAAAGGAGGATGGGGAATGTTTGAAATAAAAAATTGCTGAAATTATCCCAAATTTGATGAAAACTATAATAAACCTACAGATCTGAGAAGCCCCACAAACTCAAGCACAAGAAACATGAGAAGAACTATGTAAAGTCACATCATAATCAAACTGCTCCAAGACAGTGATGAAAATTAACAACAGCGAAACATTCCATCAAAACAATATGCAGGAGGAGGAAAATATGGACCTATAACACAGGGAAAAGTCAATCAAAACAGATTAGAAGTAACACAAATGAAAAAAGCAGTAACAAAGACATTTAAACAGTTTGTAAACAGTATTCCATATGTTCAAGAAGCTAAAAAAAGTTAAGTAGTAAGAAGACAAATGGGAAATAAAACAAAAAACAAAAAAACCACCACACATAAAAATAAACTTCCAGCAAGGAAAATCTGAGCTAATAACAAATAACAACATCCGAGATAAAAATACATGGAATGGGATTAATGACATATTAGACAATGCAGAAGCAAAGATTAATGAATTGGAAGATACAGCATTAGAACAGGCCCAAAATGAACACAGTATCAATGAATCATGAGGCAACTTTAAGTAGCCCAATGTAATAGTAATCAGAGACCTTAAAGAAGAGAAGCCAGAGGCAACATGGAAAAACAAACCCAAAGTCCAAGAAACATGAAAAAAACTACATCAAGCCTCCTTATAAATTGGTTAAGGGGTGACTGGGTGGGTCAGTGGGCTGAGTGCCCAATTTTGATTTCTGCTTAGGTCATGATCCCAGGGCCATGGGATGGAGCATGGCTCCGCGCTGAGCAAGGAGCCTGCTTATGATTCTCTCTCGCCATCTGCCCCTCTCCCCAGAGCTCATGCTCTCCTCTCTCTCTCTCTAAAAATAAATAAACTGCTTAAAACACTGATAAAGATAAAATCTTAATTAAAAGTAGCCAAGAAAAAAACGATACATTATCTGCAGAGGAACAAGGTAAGGATGACAGGGATTTCCTGTCATAAACTATGCAAGTCAAAAAGTACTCTTAAAGGAATTAGAATTCTTTATTGACTGCAAGTATCTGTCAAAAATGAAGGCAAAGTAAAAGATGTTTTAGATATACAAAAGGTGGAAGAGTGGCACCTGGTTGGCTCAGTTGGAGGACCATGAAACTCTAGTATCTTGCAGTTGGGGGTTTGAGCCCCACGTTGGATGGAGAGATTACTTAAAAATAAAATCTTTACCAAAAGAAAGAAAAAATTAAAAGAATTTTTCATCAAGAGATTTGTGCTACCATTAAATGTAAAAGTGTTTCTTTAAGAAGAAAAATGATGCTGTTCAGACAGCACCAGTTTAGCAGACTAATCTGTAAAAAAAACAGATAACATTACCCTGATACCAAAACCAAAAAAAGATACTACAATAAAACTACAGACCAACATCCTTCATGAACAGAAGCAAAAATTCTTACCACAATTTAAGCAAATCTAATCCAATAATGTATCTACCAACACGAATTTGGGGGGGATTCCTAGACCCAATTCAAACATGGGAGAGGGTCCCCCACTCACACCACCAACCAATTCTCAGGCATTGGCAGGGTGTCTGAGAATTCAACTAAATTCTGACACTCCCCAGAGATAGCAACAGATTCTACATATTAAGGGCTCAGTTAACACTGTCCTCCAGCCCCCACTTAAGATGCCAGTAGCAAGCTCCAGGCCAGATACCTGTGCTTTTGACCAAGTGATTTCAGATAGAGGGTTCCAACAACTTCTTCCTTGGTACAGATTAATTTGCTGGAGCAGTTCACAGAGCTCAGTAAATATACTAATTATATTTGCCATTATATTAAAGGATACACAACAACCAGATGAAGAAATACACAGGGCAAGGTATGGGGAAAGGATGAAGATCTCCCAACGCCCTTCCTATCCAGGTGTACACTATTCTGGAACATCTGTTCCCAGAACATCTGCACATGTTCACCAACCTGGAACCTCACTGACCTGAGTCCTTTTGGGTTTATGGAAGCTTCACATCACAGTCACGACTAAATCATTGGTCAGTGGCTGATTCAACCCTCAGCCCTCTTCCCTCTACTCTACAGGGATCACATAGTTGGTTCTCCTGGCAACCAGTCCATCCAAAGTCAACTCATTAAAACGTAACAAAAGACCTTTATTGCTCTTATCACATGAAATTCCAAGGGTTTTACAAGTCTTGACCCAGGAACCATGGATGAAGACTAAATACATACAAGAAACATGTATTTGGTCATCAAAATGACTAAATATGTATCTTATAAATCACAATACTGCTATTTATTACAAGCGTATGTATCGTAACCTTGTGGTTTATCTCAGACTGGTTTATTATTTGAAAATTAATGTATTCATTATATTAACAGAAAAAAAATTGGACAAAATACAATAGCAAAATATTCTATAGGCATATAAACACACACAAGCAAACTCAGAAGTGAACTTCCTTAAAATGATAAAAAGCATCTAAGAAAAACCTATAGATAACAACAAGCTGATGAAGACTTAATATCAGGAACAAGGCAAGGATGTCCTCTCTCATCTCTTCCATTCAACATTGTACTAGGCTGTGCTAGTCAGTTCAATAAGGCAAGACATTAAAAGTATTTAAAATAGAAAGAAGTAAAACTGCCTTTACTTGCAAAAATCAAAAAAATTTAAACAGTAAAAAGAATTTTTTTCTTAGTTTTTATTTATTTTTGAGGGAGAGAGAGAGCAAGCGAGTGAGCATGCTAGCAGGGGAGGGGAAGAGAGAGGGGGAGAGAGGATCTGAAGTGGCTCTGTGGGAGCCACTCCACAGCAGGGAGCCCAATGCGGGGTACAAACTCATGAACCCGGAGATCATGACCTGAGCTGCAGTGAGACGCTTAATCATCATCTGAGCCACCCAGGAGCCCCAAAATTTAAACTTGTAAAGGGTGAGATTAAAAAATAAAGTTATTCCAAAAATTCTTTTAAAAAGTACACAGTAGGGGCGCCTGGGTGGCGCAGTCGGTTAAGCGTCCGACTTCAGCCAGGTCACGATCTCGCGGTCCGTGAGTTCGAGCCCCGCGTCAGGCTCTGGGCTGATGGCTCAGAGCCTGGAGTCTGTTTCCGATTCTGTGTCTCCCTCTCTCTCTGCCCCTCCCCCATTCATGCTCTGTCTCTCTCTGTCCCAAAAATAAATAAACGTTGAAAAAAAAAAAAAAGTACACAGTAAAACAAGAATGGAACAGAGGAACACAAAACAGCCAAAAAACAATAAAATGGCAATAAGTACGTATCTATCATTACTTTAAATGTAGATAGACTAAATTCCCCAATAAAAAGACACAGAATAGCTGAATGGAATAAAAACCACAAAACTCAGCTATATGCTGCCTAAAGAGACTCGCTTCAGATATAAGGACACACAAAGACTGAAAGTAAAGGAACGGGAAAAGGATATTCCATGCAAATGGAAACCAAAATTAAGCAGGGAAGACCACACTCAGATCAGACAAAATAGACTTTAAAACGAAGACTATAATAAGAAATAAAAAAAGAACATTATATAATAATAAAGGAGTCAATCCAACAAGAGAATATAACATCAGAAACCAGCATAGGAACAAATATAAACAGGCCTAAAATTTCCTTTAAATAGAAAGCTACTCACTCAGCGCATACAGTTTTTCCTGCTGATGTATGTGCAGATACTAAAACAGACTGATTATTATCAACACACTGAATGGCTTCTCTTTGAAAAGCATCAAGAATGAACGGGTATTCCTATAAAAGAAAAAAATAGTATTGGCATGAAAATATCTAGCTATATCAGAACACACTTAAAATCAAGAGATGCTAGCCCCCCCAGAAGCATTCTGGGAACACTTCTTTATGATTCTATTTAAAAATTATGCCACCCACCAGAGAAAATTAGGAAGACTAAAAAAACACCTTTAAACAGCACAGAAGCTAATTCTGCTATCTTTCAATTTACTATGCTAACATACACGTTATATTAGTTATAACAGTGTAACACTGCCATTTGTCAACATGTTTTGTGGTAGGCACTGTGCAACACATTTTCCATACATTATTAACCTTTACAGCAACCCCTAAAATAGGTATTCTTTCCATTCAGATGGGAACTCTGCTCGAGTTCACTTAAGTTCCCTCAGCAGAGGCAGAATAATACATCTACTATTCTAGACTTGAAGAAATGCTCCGTTTTTCATTTAGAGAAAAATGACTCTGAAAATCTGAATTTCATTTAAGGTCTACCAGTACTTCAAAATCCATTTAACATAAGCATTAGAGTTTAAGTTTCATTAAAAGCTTGTTAAACTTCTCAAACTATATGTATGACATTGCACACATGCTTTTTTTCTAAAGAAAGATGGACATATTTTTCATTAAATTCTTTAAGAATGTGGAGAATCATTACTTTCATTTTTAAAAATCTCATCACATCATGCATGATTTTCTTCATGGTAGTTTACTGATTTGGTTCTCATTATATTTGACTTCAGGTAGCTTCTTCTTGGTATACACACACTGGGATGTATAAAAATCTCATTTGAAAGAATTTATCTTTAGGATTTTTAGAAAAGAGACACAAAACTGTACAAACTGTATTGCCCAAAGTACAGACCTTTGCAGCTTTTCCAACTCGAGGTTTAAGTGGTAAATAATCTTCATCTGCAGGAAGTGCAACCTAATGTTAAAACAAAAATCACCAACTTACTATTCGAGAACTGATTAACATTCAACATTCCATAATTAATGCTGGCTTGAAAAGTACAAGTGATAGGGTCTGCTACAGTCTTAGACACTGTAAAATTAAATAACTGCTTTTAAGAACAAGACAAATGCTAAAGCTACAATAATCAAAAAACCTCTACTTATGTTTATCTAACGGTAAGGGGATTAAAACCCTTCAAGTCCATTTCCCTAAAGAAATTGTGTTTATTAAGGTCTAGGACCTATCTTAGCTATCTTTGTATTTTCCACATGTAATGTACTGCCTAATATTAAGGAATGCTCAAAAAAGCTAAGTGGACATAAAAACGGACGCTGCCACATGAAAGAAAACCATGCAGAATAAAATACTACTCCATATTTCCTAAAGCAGAAACTTTCTTTTCCTCCAGTAAAGGTTAAGATCTGGAGAGCAGGGGAAACTGGGTGGCTCAGTCGGCTGAGTGCCTAACCCAGCTCAGATCATGATCCCAGGGTGGTGGGATCGATACACCTCTGTCAGGCTCATGCTGTGCATAGACCTGCTTGGGATTCTCTCTCTCCTTCTCTCTGCCCCTCTCCCTAGCTTGTGTGGGTACTCACTCTCTCTCTCTCTGAAACCTGTATCAGGCTCATGCTGTGCATAGAGCCTGCTTGGGATTCTCTCTCTCCCTACCTTTGCCCCTCTCCCTAGCTTGTGTGGGCACTCGCGCGCTCTCTGAAATAAAAGTGTAAAAAAAAAAAAAAAGATCTGGAGAGCAGCCGTTCATAATGTATCTAAATTCCTAAGAATTAAACCATTTAGTGTTTAAATAATGCACAGGGGCAAAATAAGGTACACACTAAAATTAGAAATAATTTATAAGAGCAAAACCTAAATAAGCAAGTATTACATGAGATTACCCACCTTAGAAATACTAAGAAATCTTCAGTAAATTTCCAACTCAATTACAGGTGACCCGTGAACATGGGGTTTGGGGCAACAACCCCCCCACCCCCCCATGCAGTCAAAAATCCACGTGTAATTTCTGATTCCCCTAAAACTTTACTATCAGTAGCCTACTGTTAACCAGAAGCCTTACTGGTAATATAGTTGATTAACACATATTATATACATGTATTTTATACTGTATTCTTATGATAAAGTAAGCTAGAGAAAATGAAATTAAGAAAACCCTAAGGAAGAGAATATATATTTACAGTATTGTCTTTATCAAAAAAAAAAAAAAAAGTCTACATTTAGGGGCACCTGGGTGGCTCAGTTAAGCATCTGACTCTTATCTCAGGGTCATGAATTCAAGCCCCAAGTTGGACTCCATACTGGGCATGAAGCTTACTTAAAAAAAAAAAAAAAAAAAATCTGTATTCAAACTCCTGTTGCTCAGGGTCAAACATATAACCACAATGTGGATTGTATTTAAAAAATGAATAACTAGACTCTGATCGTAATTTAAAATAGTGAAACTTAGTAAATTATGAAACCTAATGAATAGTAATACCCAGTATAACGAATGTGTTAGAAGGACTGTGACATTCTAAATGGAATCTATAAAGGTGAGATAAGTAAGAATGTGGTATTTTATGCTGCATACATTAAGAAACACTTATCAAGTGTTTTTATTAATGAATGAATATTTCTGGGGGACAGAATAGTTTTCACTAGTCTTTCCCTTAATACTGTATATTCCCCTTTATTAGGATTCTAAGAAATTTACAGGTAGTTTGATAGTGAGACAACTACTTATGCTTTAAATTAAGGAAATGACATGTTTTTGTATACCTCCATCTCTTATGAATATGACAAAAGTGAGTCTATCCAAGAAAGCACAACTGTTGGTACACTGAGAAAATCAAATTTCTGGATCTGAAAATCTGAAGCCTAGACTCCAAATCATGTTATGATCCCCATTAAGATATGATTAACCTATATGGCTGTATCTCATCAGTTGAGTGACCCTCTCACATCTCTTTTGGTACTTTCTATGACATGAACCAAGAACATCAATGTGAAGCAATTAGGATTTTAGCTTCTGTAAGATTTATTTATTTTTTTTTTTTAATTTTTTTTCAACGTTTATTTATTTTTGGGACAGAGAGAGACAGAGCATGAATGGGGGAGGGGCAGAGAGAGAGGGAGACACAGAATCGGAAACAGGCTCCAGGCTCTGAGCCATCAGCCTAGAGCCTGACGCGGGGCTCGAACTCACGGACCGCGAGATCGTGACCTGGCTGAAGTCGGACGCTTAACCGACTGCGCCACCCAGGCGCCCCTGCTTCTGTAAGATTTAACAGCAGCAAGAATAATAGGTTATGTTTCACATGTATAAAAATCAAAAAGGTTTTGTTTTTATTCTCTGAGAACAGTCTGGGTAACACTAACGTGTAATGGTAGGAAAGAGAGACTAAGGAGTCAGATAAATAAAAAAACAGCAAAATGATCAAGAGTCAAACAGACATACTAAATAGTCATTGGTGATTCTTGTGACAACAGTTTGAAAGAAGTGGAGAAAGAAGAAATCTAATTATAGTGTATTTATAAAAATGAATGGCAAGTTAGAAAGTCTAGCAGGGATTTTCCTAGCAGAGCACTCAATAGCAACTCTCAAAAGTAAGGGACCACATCTCTTCTATTTCTTTATACTTAGTGAATAATACAATGTTCCTGGCACTCTAAAGATATATACTGATTGAATGACCACAAAAGGGGGGAAAAAAACAACATAGTGGCTGAAAAGCAACCTAGAATAAGAGAATCTTCTGAATATTCACATGCTGATAGGGAAGGGCAAATACAGAAGAGACTCAACTCTAGAAACAAGGGAAAATGAAGGCTTCTAGGTCATTGTGAAAGCATGACAAGTTACAACCAAGAACACTAGCTGAACAAGCCTCCTTAGCATTGCCTTTTCCTTTTAGTGGACAGGACAGGTGTGAACAGGCTTGGTGAAGAAGGTTATAAACAGAGGACACTCCAATTTGATAGCCCCAACCCTCTAAATGAAGTAAAAGGTAAAGTTAGCTGCTAAAAAAACTGAGAAGTGACAGAAGGAGGGACTGTGGAGAATTGTGAAGGACAGCAAGAACTTGTGACCTCTTAAGAGCAAATTGTGTGGCCTCTCTCCCCTCATCTTTTTAATACCAGAGCAATGAATAGGGTCTAACATAAGTAATGAATGATCAAATGGGTATTACAAATTCCAAACTAAGTGCTATTCTAAAGGAATACAAAGGAACTCACAGAAACAAGTGCTAAAAAACAGGTATTTAAAAAAATAAGGTTATAAATGTTTATCAAAAGTCATTTTAATTCGGAATTACTCTGCTTATTCAATAAAGACTTTTAATAAGATTTTATTAGTATAAACAGTGTTACAGTTCTCTTAATGTTTTTTAGTCCCTTATATTTATAAATTCTTCTAAAAGGGGTACTACAAGCTATCAGTGGTTACCACCTTGTGGCGAATAATGAAATTGCAATGTATCAGTAACCAGAGCAGGACATGAAAAAGCATGTGACCTATAAAATGGCACTGTTACTTGACTTTAGGAGTAAGGGGATGAATGGGTATTGAACACCTACTCTGTGCTGGGTACCTTACACTAATTTTCTTCTATAATCTTCACAACCAACACATTATTCCAAATTTAAAAATTTTAAAAAACAATGTCAAAAAGGTTAAGAAATTTGGGGCGCCTTGTGGTTCAGTTGGTTAAGCATCGAACTTTGGCTCAGGTCATGATCTCACGGTTCATGAGTTCAAACCCCATATCAGACTCTGTGCTGACAGCTCAGAGCCTGCAGCCTACTTCGGATTCTGTGTGTCTGCCTCTCCCCCCTCGTGCCCTGTCTCTATGTCTCTCAAAAATAAACAAACATTAAAAAAAAAAAAAGGTTAAGAAATTTATCCAAGACTGTAGTTAGATAAAGTGCTGTTCAAGATAAAGTGTTGTTCAAGATACTAGCTCAGGTTAGGATACAAAACCCCAGCTCCTTCCACCTGACTATATACCCTACAGAAACTGTAATTGTTTCCAAAGCCCCTGAGGCTAAATGGTTTGCTGATCATATTAGATAGTCCAAAGCAAACTTCCATTTATAACACCAATTTCCATATACTGTTTGTGCTTACCTCATGTGTACACCCTTCAACAGTTTCAACTGATTGTACCTTGACTCTGGGCATCAAGTCAGCCAAACTTAAAAAAAAAGTATTAAATCTGTGTTAAAATACATTATTTTTCTATGATTAGATAATAAGCCTCCTGTATGAATTGCTAAGGAAAAGGACGCTGCCTAATTATGAGTATTACAAATTGGAAAAAATCTGGCTATTAAGAATATTCAAAAAAGTTTTCACATTATTCAAATATAGGCTGAGAATTCAAAATCAGTTAACATCTATTTTACAAATACAGAACAGATGCCAAGTGGATTACTCAAAGAATTATGTCAGCTGAATTCCAGTAACTATTTAAAAAAAAAGTACCCCTTCCAAAGCATTGTCACTACTTCAAAACACGAAGCTCGTTATAAAAACCATTACACATGATAGAGAGTACAAAATAAACTAGCTTAATACAGACATTGCTATAATTAACAGAAGTGTTCCCTATTCAAAATCTTAAATTATACTCGTCTAGGTTCTGTTTAGATTCTGAAAGGACATGACTGTGGACAAAGAAAAATAGATGTATTTTTATACTAGATTATTCTTATTTACTTTTGATTTTTATTTAAATCAATAACCAATCATACTTTGAACAAAACCCAAGGGTTACTATAATAAGCAACAATGATTTTAAATTGCCACTATTATACTGTAACCTATTCCACTAGCATTGGAAAACGGTGTATCAGAAATATTTCAGTGACACATCTACCACCATTTACAGTAGTAACTTCTGCTAACCACAACAGCTAACTAGTTTAAAAAATTCAGAGTAAATTCTTCATGGTAGTGCCAAGCCAAAATATGGCATACAAGAAGAAAGAAGTAAAGCTGTGAAGATCCATCACACAATAACAAACAGGTTAACCTAAGTAACTGACACCAACTTTTATAAAGAGAAGAGAAATACCAGCTATTTCAGTCAGAGAAATCCATGGTCTCCCTCACTGATAGCAGTCTTGAGATTCAGAGCCACTCTATTCCAACACGTAACAGTAAAAATCTAATTCCTCTTAACATTCCTTTTCAATTACTTTTTCCATTGGGTCAGTTTTATTCTTTCCATTTATTCCACTCTCTGTGCTCCATCCTATTCTTTGACATTAATAAATAAAGGAAATGTGGGGTTTTTTTCTTAAAAAAAAAAATCAGGCTGGGGCGCCTGGGTGGCGCAGTCGGTTAAGCGTCCGACTTCAGCCAGGTCACGATCTCGCGGTCTGTGAGTTCGAGCCCCGCGTCGGGCTCTGGGCTGATGGCTCAGAGCCTGGAGCCTGTTTCCAATTCTGTGTCTCCCTCTCTCTCTGCCCCTCCCCCGTTCATGCTCTGTCTCTCTCTGTCCCAAAAATAAATAAACGTTGAAAAAAAAAATTAAAAAAAAAAAAAAATCAGGCTTCACGATTCTTTCTCACAAGTTGGATTCTAAAACATTAAAAGATGACTCTTCTATGTTGTCTTCCATTTCCCCAAACTTATACAGATGTTCTATATTTTTGTATGAATATATACCTAAAATATATTTTTCATTTCTTGAATTTAACACTTTCATAAAGTAGCATCATTTAAGTAATTTTCAAAACTTCACGCAACCATTTAAGAGTTACTGACATTTATGCCAATGGGAATACTACCTTAAATCTTCATTTATTGATTCTTCCACCCTAGGCTTCTTTCCAAATATGGGTTCATCTGTGCCTTCAAAATCTGCATCTCTCTTGGTTTTTGCAGTATTAGTTGACTCCGATTGTAATTTACCATCAAAACGTTTCCTGAAAAGTAAATGGTTAAAAATCAGTTCTGCAGTTTTTACTTTAAGGATGATTCCATAAAATATTACTCCATGTATTATATATGTCATTAACAGAAAAAGGCATGGAAGGAGATGAAACAAATCAAAACTGGCTAAAGCCCAGAATACCCTAATAAAACTGAATATCACTTCTTTGATATTTCAAAGTTTCTTGGAAGTTTTGCTTTAAAAATATTTTACAGCTCACACTAACTTAATATTTTTAAAAACCATGAATTAAAATAATGTTAAACATTTACATACAAGAGGACCTTCAATAAACATTTAATACTTTTGCTTTTACCAAAATATTACAGTTAGAGAATATTTTTTGTGGTTGGATTCATTGGTCAAAAGTAATGACAATAAATGGCACTTGGTGGACTAGAAAGCCAAGGGGAATTTAATCTGACCCACATGCTTTTACATCCAAAAATCAATTACATGTGGATTTTAGATATAACTGTGAAAGGCAAAACAACAAAGCCTCTAGAAGATAAAATGAGAGAATTATTTTTATATTTTACTAAACAGTACATAAAATTATTAACCAAAAATTAAGTTTGATAAATCAGAGTGAACTAAAACCAAGAATTTCTGTTAATCAAAAAATATCATTAAGAGAGTAAAAAGGTTGGTGATGACATCGCCAAGGTAACTGGTGATTGGAAGGGTCTGAGGATTACAGTGAAACTGACCATTCAGAACAGACAGGCCCAGAGTGAAGTGGTACCTTCTGCCTCCGCCCTGATTATCAAAGCCCTCAAGGAACGTCCAAGAGACAGAAAGCAGCAGAAAAACATTAAGCACAGTGGAAATATCACTTTTGATGAGATTGCCAACATTGCCTGAGAGATGCGGCATGGATCATTAGCCAAGGAACTCTCTGGAACTATTAAAGAGATTCTGGGGACCACTCAGTCTGTGGGCTGCAATGTTGATGGCCGCCACCCTCATGACATCATAGATGACATCAATAGTGGTGCAGTGGAATGCCCAGCTAGTTAAGAACTACAAAGTAAACTATTTTAATAAAGGGTAAGATGACGACCAAAAGATATATATATACGTATATACACACACACATATATATATGTGTGTGTGTGTGTATATACGTGTATATATATATATATATATATATATATATATATGTGTGTATATATATATATAATTAAAAGAGTAAAAAGGCAAGACAAAAGAGTGGAAGAAGATATCTGAACCACATATAACTGACAAAAGCTATGTAACTAAAATAGAGTGAAGATGACAAATTTAAAAATAAATGAACAGAAGACTTCAACAGGTATTTTATAAAAGAGGATATCCAAATGGCCAATAAGCATACAAAAATAAACTGAAAACAAGTGCTCATCAGGAAAATATAGACTATACCAAATCAGTGGCTCTCAAATTTTTGGCCTCAGAATTATTTATTGTCTTAAAAATGATTAATTCCAAAGAATTTTGTTTATGTAGTAATACCTACTGATATTTACCACATTAGATAATAATACTGAAAAATTTTTTATTAAAATATTTACTTATAATTCATTTTAAGATGGAAACAATGTTATTTTAACATTATGTTAACATTATTACTGTTAGATTTAACATAAATGATACTTGATAAAAAAATAAGTATTTTCAAAAATAGTCTAATGAGAAGAGTGACATTGTTTATATTTTTTGCAAATCTCTATAATGTGTGGCTTAAAAGTATGCATCTGGACTCTGCATTTGCTTCTGCATTCAACTTGACATAGCTACTGTCATGAATTTTATGAACAATGTTGAGCCAAAGCCAGACATGAAGGAATGTATTCTAAATGATTCCATTTACATTACAGTCATAAACAGAAAAAAAACCTAACACATTATCAAGATAGTCACTTTTCCGGGGGGAAGCATGTCTGAAATATTCTAGTTTTTGTCCCAAATGGGGGTTACATTGGTGTGTTTATTCTATGAAAATTCAACTTATGGACTTTCACACTTCTCTTTTTATGTTTTACTTAGAAAGTTGTTTTTTTTTTAAATAAGAGTATCAAATAGTGGTAATGATCTGAGGTATGCCTGAACAATCTTTTGCTAACAAAGGTTCTTCTTTGATGCTTAGCAAAACTTGAAATATGTAAACCCAATTCCTCCCAATTTAGTGGAAAAGGTAACCATTCTTGCCCAGTCTATTTATTGCTAACTACTTATATGAATCTCTTTTGGACAAGCCATCAATATCCTTGGTCCTCAGTAAAGTAAGACATTTGGAAGATACTGAAGATCCCTCTAGTTCTAACATTCCACTACTCTAACCTTGATTTAGTAAGCATCTACAAAACCACTACACTTAAAACCTACTAGCAGCTGGTGACAGCCATAAAACAAAAAAATTAATTCCTATACCTTTGAGAAACTTAAAACCTAAATTTATAGAATACCTTCCTTCAGAAGAGCTATATTATTCTTTTATTTTTTTTTTTAATTTTTTTTTTCAATGTTTATTTATTTTTGGGACAGAGAGAGACAGAGCATGAATGGGGGAGGGGCAGAGAGAGAGGGAGACACAGAATCGGAAACAGCCTCCAGGCTCTGAGCCATCAGCCCAGAGCCTGACGCGGGGCTCGAACTCACGGACCGTGAGATCGTGACCTGGCTGAAGTCGGACGCTTAACCGACTGCGCCACCCAGGCGCCCCAGAAGAGCTATATTATTCTTTAAGACTGTTATGTTAGAGTTCTAGGTCCCCGATTATTTATTTCTCTTACAGCTTGGTATGTATGTCACATGTGGAATTTGCACCCTTGAAACACCTGAGTTAAACAGAAAGATGGAAATAAAGTGTCACATATAACAAGCTTACCCTTTAAGAGTAAGTTTTTTATTACTGAAACCCCATGAACATATGTTATTTCTAGACATGACAACCACATCATGGAATCCAACATAGAACCCTTTTCTTATAAAGGATATTAAAGCAATTGGCAAAATATAACTAAGTCTATAGATTAGATAATAGTACTGTATCAATGTTAATTTCTTAATTCTGACAATTATTCTCAGGATTGAGACAAGGACATCATTAAGGGGGAGAGGGAGATGAATCATTCGGCCTGCCACACCATTGAAGACAAAGGTGCATCGCCTGTGGAAAAGAATTTGGCAACACCTAGCAAAACTACATACATTTACCCTTTAACCTCATAATTCTACTAGGAATCTATGCCAAAATAACATGGCAAAAAATTTTTAAAAATTTCAAAAACAGACAGACATGTACAAGGCTATCTGTAACAGTAAAAAACTGAAAATAACCCAATGTAAGAGTTCTATATACTAACACAGAGGTATCTGTATTTCATCATGTTAAGAGAAAAAAGATGAACAGTTTTTAAATGGCACCTTTTGCATAAAAATGAGTGAAGACAGACATGCACATGTGTATTTTCAGAAAGAAAATAATAAAAAGAGGGGCGCCTGGGTGGCTCAGTTAAGTGTCCAACTTCAGCTCAGATCATGATCTCACGGTTTGCAAGTTTCAGCCCCAAGTTGGGCTCTGGGCTGACAGCTCAATGCCTGGAGCCTGCTTCGGATTCTGTGTCCCTCTCCCGCTCTGCCCCTTCCCTGCTCATGCTCTGTCTCTCTGTGTCTCTCTCAAAAATAAACATTAAAAAAAAAAAATTAAAAAAAGAAATAGTAAAAAGAAACCAAAAACTCAAGGAGAGGGAACAAACAGGACAGAAGAGGCAAAGATAAAATCAAGAATACTGTTTTATACTTTTGATTTTGGAACCATAAACTGTTTTACCATGATTTAAAAATTAAAATTTTAGCAATCCTTAAAATGGAAAATAAGTTGAAACAAGTGAACATAACAGGTATCAAATTAGTAGCATAAACATTTCAAAAAGGAACTATTACAGAGTATTTTCACTGTTGGTGTGCTACATTTTTTCTAAGGACAAAAAGAACCATGAACTAGAACCACAATCTATTCAATATTTTATTCTGAATTGCAGTATTATTATGCACTATTATTTTTTTTAATATTATAAGAATACATAAAATAAAGTTTATGTAATATTGTTACGGATGAACATTTTCAGAAAAAAAAAAGGATAAAACTATAAAAACCAAAAAAGCCAAATAAAAGACCCTATAATATTAATTGTATTGTAAATGTCAGCATGAACTCTATTTTTTTCTAAAAACAATGATTCCCCAGTTCTTTCCACAGTAAAGACCTAAAAGCAATGAAATCCTGTACCCAAGAGCACTCGAAGCCCTAAAGAACGTTTCCCACTATAAGGAACTAGAGACCCTTTGGAGACACCAGATTCCAGGTCTGGGCTGAAAATGTATACTATGAGTCAAGAGTATCATTTGGCAAAAAGCAGAGAAGCTATCTAAGACTGATTAAGCTTGTCAAAAGGAGACAAGAGACAACACGAAGAATTAGCATTGGTAGGACTATGAAAAATAATAATGCAAATGATTCAAATGTCCGTCAAAAGATAAAGGTATAAACATATATGGTATATCCATAAAACTGAACACCACTCAGCAACAAAAAGGAACTGATGATATACACCACAATTGAACGAATCTTCAAAGCAAAGAATATGAGAAACCAGACCAAAAAGGAATATATACTGTAGTATTTCATTTAAAATTTAATTCTAGAAAATGCAAGCTGTTCGCCGGTGCCAGAAAGATCAGGGGTTGCCTGGAAGGAGGACTGGAGAGAGGGGTGCATCACAAAAAGGCATGCAGAACTTTTGGGGGTCTTGATTGTGCCAGTGATTTAGGATACTTCAAATATACCCGAATAAAGCTTAAAAAAGATAAAGAAAAATGAGTGCAAAGGAGTGTAACACATCAAATCATGAAAATCCATTCATCAAGAAGCTAAACACATAATCATACACCCATGCTGGTCACCACTGGAAGTTCCTTAGGACACAACTAATCTCTGTTAAAACTGATAAATTATCAAGCATTTTTCCTATTTCTTCTATGCACTGTATTTCAAGGTAACAGCTGGTATGAGAGTGTTGTGTTTTTTTTTTTTATAGATGGATGTGAGGTAATAAACGTAGAAAGGACAAAAATAGAAAAACTGCCATTTTGCCAACCACCAACAAAATAATGGAGCTAGGCAATCAACATAGGTGCGTGCTAAACCCATCATGTGAAAAGTTGAAGAGGGGTAAGATTGATCTATCTTAACCCAATGATCAATCTTAAAAAGTGTGGAATAACACTACATGTCTCATGATGTAATCTTTTTTTTTTTTTCTTTTAAAATTTTTTTTTTAACATTTATTTATTTTTGAGACAGAGAGAGAGCATGAACAGGGGAGGGTCAGAGAAAGAGGGAGATGCAGGATCTGAAACAGGCTCCAGGCTCTGAGCCGTCAGCACAGAGCCCGACATGGGGCTCGAACCCACGGACTGCGAGATCATGACCTGAGCCGACGTCAGACGCTTAACCGACTGAGCCACCCAGGCGCCCCTCTCATGATGTAATCTTATGATACAATGCAATTGGAAGTACATGGCACCACTATGAATTATTCCTATCTAAAACTGAACCTGAATCTAATCAATTCTATCAGAGCTATCTAATATATACATATATAATGCAAGCTACATACATAATTCTAAATTTCTAAAAACCACATTAAGAGTTAAAAAGAAACCAGTTTTACAGTATTTCATTTAATCCAATATATGGAAAACATTATCAATTCATTACATATCAAGATAAAGATTCATGAGCCAGTTTGTCGTTTTTTTTTACATTAAGTTTTCAAAATCTCATATTACATTGACAGCATTATCTCAATACTGACTAGCTACAGTTTAAGTATGCAATAGCTACAGTGGCGTAGTGGACAGTGAAGCTTTAGATATAAGGACAATTTACAGTAAATACTTGAGGATACAGGAACTAGTTAAATGACAGCCTAAGAAAGAAAATCCAGGGGACACCTGGGTGGCTCAGTTGGTTAAGTGCCCAACTTGGGCTCCGGTTATGATCTCATGGTTTATGAGTTCGAGCCCTGCATAGGGCTCTTTGCAGTCAGCACAAAGCCAGATTTGGATCCTCTGCACCCCGCCTCCCAACTCCCCTGCTTGTGTGCACTAACACTCTCTCTCAAAACAAATAAGTAAACTTAAAAAAAAAAAAAAAAAAAGGAATGTTGTTAGTAAATAAAATCCCTTAAGTCCCTAGTGTTCTGTATTTTCTTATGTGTTTCCCTTCTCTAATGTTCACATATTTCCTAATAAAATTAAAATATAAATTTGATGATTTTTGTATCCTACAAACTCTTCCTTTAGAAGTTCGTGGAAACAGCTTACCACTAGTACAATGCAAAGTGAATTAATTTTACCTTAGTAATTTTGAAGCACAGTATTTACTAAAGTGGGAAATTACTTGTGTATTATCCTCATTATATTGTAGTTGCCCATGGCACAAAAACAGACACATAGACCAATGGAATGGAATAGAAACCCCAGAACTAGACCCACAAACGTATGGCCAACTCATCTTTGACAAAGCAGGAAAGAACATCCAATGGAAAAAAGACAGCCTCTTTAACAAATGGTGCTGGGAGAACTGGACAGCAACATGCAGAAGGTTGAAACTAGACCACTTTCTCACACCATTCACAAAAATAAACTCAAAATGGATAAAGGACCTAAATGTGAGACAGGAAACCATCAAAACCTTAGAGGAGAAAGCAGGAAAAGACCTCTCTGACCTCAGCCGTAGCAATCTCTTACTCGACACATCCCCAAAGGCAAGGGAATTAAAAGCAAAAGTGAATTACTGGGACCTTATGAAGATAAAAAGCTTCTGCACAGCAAAGGAAACAACCAACAAAACTAAAAGGCAACCAACGGAATGGGAAAAGATATTCGCAAATAACATATCGGACAAAGGGCTAGTATCCAAAATCTATAAAGAGCTCACCAAACTCCACACCCGAACAACAAATAACCCAGTGAAGAAATGGGCACAAAACATGAATAGACACTTCTCTAAAGAAGACATCTGGATGGCCAACAGGCACATGAAAAGATGTTCAGCGTCGCTCCTTATCAGGGAAATACAAATCAAAACCACACTCAGGTATCACCTCACGCCAGTCAGAGTGGCCAAAATGAACAAATCAGGAGACTATAGATGCTGGAGAGGATGTGGAGAAACGGGAACCCTCTTGCACTGTTGGTGGGAATGCAAATTGGTGCAGCCGCTCTGGAAAGCAGTGTGGAGGTTCCTCAGAAAATTAAAAATAGACCTACCCTATGACCCAGCAATAGCACTGCTAGGAATTTATCCAAGGGATACAGGAGCACTGATGCATAGGGCCACTTGTACCCCAATGTTCATAGCAGCACTCTCAACAATAGCCAAATTATGGAAAGAGCCTAAATGTCCATCAACTGATGAATGGATAAAGAAATTGTGGTTTATATACACAATGGAATATTACGTGGCAATGAGAAAAAATGAAATATGGCCTTTTGTAGCAACGTGGATGGAACTGGAGAGTGTGATGCTAAGTGAAATAAGCCATACAGAGAAAGACAGATACCATATGGTTTCACTCTTATGTGGATCCTGAGAAACTTAACAGGAACCCATGGGGGAGGGGGAGGAAAAAAAAAAAAAAAGAGGTTAGAATGGGAGAGAGCCAAAGCATAAGAGACTGTTAAAAACTGAGAACAAACTGAGGGTTGATGGGGGGTGGGAGGGAGGAGAGGGTGGGTGATGGGTATTGAGGAGGGCACCTTTTGGGATGAGCACTGGGTGTTGTATGGAAACCAATTTGTCAATAAATTTCATAAAAAAAAAAAAAAAAAAGAAGGGATTGGGGGGAGAAACCCTAAAGGCCAGGAAAAAATGTAGGCACTGATATGTACTGATACAAGAAGACCTGTAAGATATATCATTTAGTGACTAAAAGGTAAGATGCAGAACAATGTGTGCTAATTTAACTTTTCTGTAACACGTAGTAGGAAAGTGAAAAATATTTCCTTCTGTGCATAAAATATCTTGGGAAGAAAGCATGAGAAAGCAATAATTTTGGTTGCCCACAGGGAGAGAAGCCAGATGGCCAGGGTGCAAGGTGATGGGACACACTTTGCACTGTATACTTTTGAATTTTGAACCACAGAATGTATTATTTATTTAAAAATTAAATTAAAAGTGAAATCACTTGGGGCGCCTGGGTGGCTCAGTCGGTTAAGCATCCGACTTCGGCTCAGGTCATGATCTCACAGTTCGTGAGTTCGAACCCCACAATGGGCCTCTGTGCTGACAGCTCGGAGCCTGGAGCCTGCTTCAGATTCTGTGTCTCCCCCTCTCTCTGTCCCTCCCCTGCTTGTGCACGCTCACTCTCTCAAAAATAAATAAACATTAAAAATATATATATATTGTAGTTGCCCAAACTACAGTAACTATTAATTATTCCTATTCGGAAAAAAAAATAAAAGCAAAGAACCTGTCTTTCTCATTTTCCCTTAAATGTTCCCCCACCCTCTCCCAACTCCTTTTAACTCAATGAGAAAGACTATTTTTCTACTGTGTTTCATTCCCACTTACAAGACATTTTACAGTGATTGTTCTGCTATCCCTCTAATCTTTGTCTTCAGCATCACTGTACTTGCCCAAAGGATCTCCAACTCAAACACTACCAATTCTAACATCCCTATATGTACACATAACCTCCTGTTCTAAGGTTTGCCCAAACCCTAATGAAAATTGCCCACTGGATACCTCCATTTGGATATAGTATTATCACTTCCTTCGTCTCAAGTCAAATTAATTTTATTTACAAATCACTATCTCCTGTAAATTTCCATATTTTTCTTCTTCTTGTTATCCAAATTCAAAATCTCTTTTGCGGCAGCTGGGTGGCTCAATCGGTTGAGTGCCCGACTTCAGCTCAGGTCATGATCTCAAGATTGTGAGTTCTAGCCCCACATCGGGTTCACTGATCAGCCCGTCAGCGCAGAGCCTGCTTCAGATCCTCTGTTCCCCTCTCCGCCCCTCCCTCTGCTTGCTCTCTCCCCAAAATAAATATTTTTTAAAAATCTCTTTTGACTCCTTTTCCATTGTTCTGACCTGCTTCATTGTTAACACACATCAATTTTTTCCTTCACAGCATTTTCCACCTTTCCTTTTCCTTCCTTCTGCTACCTCCTGAATTGAGGTTCTTTTCATCTCCTAAATGAATAAACTAAAACACTTCCCTAATTCCCTTTCTTATTTTTATCTTTCCTCCTTCAACATACTCTGACAGCCGCTATCACATTAATTTTCCTAAACTACCACTCTACTTAACCAATCACCAAGTTAGGAAAAATTCGTGGTATTAAAAATGAAATTAAAACTCTCATGCTTGACATTCAACATCCTTCACAGTCTAAATAAAACCAACTTTTACTCTGTTTTATCTCTTGTCCCTAAACAAACACTCCCTCTAGCCCGCCAGTAACAAATCACTTCCTCTCCCCAGAATAGCCTCTTGCATGTAAGAATCCCTAATGACAGGGACACCTGGGTAGCTCAGTCGGTTGAGCAGCCGACTTTCGGCTCAGGTCATGATCTCGCGGTCTGTGAGCTCAAGTCCCGCATCGGGCTCTGTGCTGACAGCTCAGGGCCTGGAGACTGCTTTGCATTGTGTCTCCCTCTCTTTCTGCCCCTTCCCTGCTTGCACTCTGTTTCTCTCTGTCTTTCAAAAAAAAAAAAAAAAAAAATCCCTGAATGACACAGAGATCTCTTTTGGAACTGTACGGCACTTAACTGTATACACTATTTTATCTCAATCACCTACTAACCTTTAAAACATGTACCTGGTTTTACCTCTTTACCAGGACTAAAAATTCCTTGAGAGAAAAATCATGCCTAATTTAATCCTATTTATTGGGTATCTCCCTTAGCTAAGAGTAAATTTTGTTAAGAATGAATCATCTTTTTCATCCAAATATCAGCTTTTCCTTGCTCTACTATAAACCATATCGTACACTTTACAATAGTTCTATGCATCAATCTAGTACATATGTTTAGGAACCATTACGTTTTAAAAATTTTCTTAGTAAATTCAACGATAGCCAGCTTTTGAGAACCTATTACATGATAAGCACTGTTAGGTGCTTGTACATAGGTGCATTCACATTCAATCCTCACAACCTTAGTAGTAGACACGTTCTTTTTTAAGGGCAAAAGGCTACAGCTTGGAGAGTAAAATCTCTCCTGAGTCCTCCTGTTGCGATTTGCCCGTTCCAAGTCAATTCAAGTCACGTTTTCTAAGCTCCTTAACCCTTTACTCAACTGGTCATTAGTTTCATTAAAGACTGTGCCAGGTATCGTGGGCCACAGAACCTAACAGATACACCTCACCTGTCCTCTCGACTCCACGGCGCACACGGGGTAGAGTCAGCAACCTAGGCGTTAAGGAATTACTGTGGCAGGAGCTCACGGTGTCTGCGGGCACCGGGGAACGCCAAAATCCCAACTCACCAAACCAACATTCCTCCCCCCCGCCTTCAACATTCTCCCCAAAACCCTTCACTTCCCGATGCCACTCGGTCTGCACCACAGTTGCTCATGCTCTTCAGAAAAATATTGTATTTTCTCCCCTCAGCAATGAGGAAAGAGGAAAAAAAACAAACACAACATCCTGACACTTTTCTTACCCGCCCTTTTCTGCAGACCCTGGCGGCCCTTTCCATTTCCCCTTCTCCTTCTCTCTGTCGTTTTTAGTTCCGGGTGCGGTGGCCGAGTCGTCCTCAAACACGCTGAAGAGCTCATCCCCGAAAGCGTCCGCCATCTTTCCGAGCTGGGAGACCGAATCTCCCTCCTACCCACGATGCTCTGCGAGCGTACCGACAATGACGCCAAGGGAAGCCTCAGCTGTACCCCATGGGAAACAAAAGTAGTCTAGCCACGCAACCCCATCCCCCAGAATTCTTCCTTGACTTCTTCTCTTCCGACTTTTCCTTTCCCACCACGACTAGACGGCCAGTTCGCTAACTTAAAGAAGGAGCGCGGCGAGAATGCCCGGCATGCGGTAGGCACCTAGAGGGAGGCGAGGAGGCGGAACCTTGGTGAGTCGCACCAATTGAAATTCAGCGGTCGCCCAGGCCCTAGAAGCCCGGATGAAGGACGCAGGGTGGCGGCGTGGGACCCGGGGAATGTAAAGAGCACTGGGAGACGGTACTGCGGTGGTTCCGGGACTTAGAGCAGCAGGGCTCTTTGCCATCGATGCAGTATGGGAGGCAAGAACAAGAAACACAAGGCGCCCGGGGCCGCGGCGGTCCGGGCCGCCGTGTCTGCTTCCAGAGCCAAATCCGCCGAGGCCGGAGCTGCTGGGGAGGCCCAAAACAAGAAGCCGGTGGCCAGGCCGCCCCCCGCAGCTGCCGCTAGCACCAGGGAGCCCCGAGTCAAGCAAGGTACGAGCGGTCCTGGGGCCCCGGGCTTTCCACCCCGAGCAGCTGCTGCTGTTTACGCGGTAGAAGCCAGCGCAACCTGGGCCGACCCTAGGTCTCAAAATTTGTGTCTTCCACACCTGCAGCTGCTAGTTTCTATGCGGTGGCCTTGTTCTAGGTTAGTGTAAGCTTTGGGAGCCTCTGAAGTTATGACAGTAGTCCTCTTGCAGCCTGGCACCTCCCACTTAACCGTGCTTTTTCTTAAGAGAACAGAATAAAAATTGCATTTGCTCCCGTTTCAGTAGGAATTAGTCTTGAGCCATCATCTAAATTAGCTAGGTTGATGCAGAGGGTCATGTGTGGAGTTCCTAACCTCCTGGAGTCAGGCCCTTTTTGTACTTGATCTTCGTATCATTTTCAACCACTGTTTTCATGTGTTATGGAAGAACCAGTAGTAAGAATTTCAGTACTTAAACACCGAATATGGGTATAACCTATTGTGGAAATATTTCTAATCTTTACCACTGTCATGCATTCTTTGCTCACTGTGTAATTTAGTTTGATAACTCAGAGATTGCTGATTCTGGCTACAGATGAGCAGGCCCCTATATAAAAACTGATTCTAAAACATGTACAGGTATCCTCTCTTTTGTTCTGTTTAGCTTGTTTGCCTATAGTTCTTACTGAAATGTTCGTCCAACACATATTTTTGAATACTTCTGTATCTCATGATGTTAGGGGTGGGATGAGCAATGTAGACAAATCACCTGTCTCTCGGAACTTTCTGATGTAATGGCAGACACGGGCATTAAATAATCCCACCAGCATTGCTTTATAACTGATAAGTGCCACAAAGAAAAACTAAGGAAGAAGGTTTAACAAGCTAACCTCATTTTTACTGGAGAAGAGGAGGGGTCATAGATGGTCTCTGAGAAAGTGACTGTTAAACTGAGATCAGGAGGACTGGTAGGTGTTACCCTGTAAAGAATGGGGGAAATAGTGTAGTATTCCTGGCAGAGTTAAACTCCATGTGCAGAGATGGTGAGTGAAGAAAGAGCTTGGGTCTTTGAGGTCCTCATGGAATGTAAGCTTTGCATAAGAGAAGATGGCACTAAAGAAGTGTACACTTAGCAAACTTTCACCTACAAGGTGAATAAATCTTTGCCCCCCAATTTATTGCAACATTTTAACTACCAAGTTTTGATGCTTGTAAATACAAATACATAGCATTTCTCTTTGACTATTATTCTGTGGCTCTTTTCCTCTGAACTAGCCTCTTTTGGATTCTCTTGTCTTTTCTGATATGCCTCTGAATTCTTTCAGCTCTATAATCATTTGTTGTATTCTTTGGCTTCCTATTCCTCCTGCCCCAAAACGTGACCCTCAATGAAGGTGTTAGTCTGTAACAGTATAGTTCTCCATCTACAGTACTTCTAGGAGAGTACTTCCATTACTAATTCTGTCTTTTTCTTTGTAGATGATTCCTCACTCACTCTGTCTAGTCCTGGTTTTTATTCTAATCTCAAGTCAGCCATTTCCATATTTACATGGACCTTTTGACCCTATATTGCAAGCCTCTCAAATTTAACATGGCTCATACTAAACTATCCTTCTCTCCTGACACTAGCTTCTATGATCTCCTTGTTTTTGTTTTTCCATATTCCTTTTTATTCAATGTTAATAATTACTTTTAATGTCTTCCTTTCTTCCTCACATCGAATCTCTTGCCATGCTTTATACAATCTTCACTTATCTTCTGTGTACACCATTTTCACTTTTCATGTGTACACCATTTTCACTTTTCAGCACTTTGTGCTGTTCATGCATCAGTCTAGGTACTCATGAATTCCTGGAGTACCAACAAAGCTTTCTAATGGGTCTCCCTACCTCTTATTTTTCTTCCTCTAGTTTGTCCTGCCTGCAGTCATCAGATTAATATTGAAGAAATGCTGCTTTGTGCATAGCACTTCTCAGTTTCTTTCACAGCGTCTGCACTGACTTTGTGATTAAGTCCAAACCGTTCATCTAGCATCTAAGACCCCTTTTCCAGCCTTGTTACTAATTCCTGTATTTACCTATAGCAAATCTAATGTATTTTCATTGTTCCAAGTGCAGGTATTGACTTTCTGCCTCCTTGTATTCTTGCCATTTTCTCTTAACAGAATGCCATCTGTCCCAAACACATCTATCCCAAATAGTGAAATCCAATAACGCCCTTCCCCAATGTCAAGAGAGAAAAAATGAGAGGTTGTCTATGAAATTTGTAGGAAAGATTTTATAACTAAGTTCATATATATAGCACTGAAAATAAATCTGTGCAGACTGTGACATGATTTTTTTTTTCTGTTTGGGTATTTTTATAAAACATGATAGTAGGCCTGCTTTGGAGGAAAAAACATTATTTCTGAACTTGTTTTAGTTGTTAATGTAAGTGCAATTGTTCTACTCCCCTTCAACTCTTTTCAAAAATTTGAAGGATTGTACATAGCATTACTTTCTGAAAATTGTCCTGTCACATAGAGGGAGAAAATCTCTTCTGCCATGAAATGACTCTTGGCACAATTCTCAGTATTCTCTCACTCCTGTTTTTTTCACTTCATTTGTTCATCAGATAATTTTTGAATTGCTGCTATGTTCTAGGCAAGACTAGGCCCTGGAGATACCACATGAACTGATCGAGGGAGAGGACTAACAACTGTAAGGCTGGCGTTTGTGAAAATCCTTAAGCCTAGCTGAGATGTAAAAATCCTAAGAGGGAAACAAGACTACGGGGACTAATGTCATGAGTTAACTCATAAAACCATGATATTTTTCAGGGTCATCCAAATAAAACAAAATGCGACAAAAAGCAGAAAAGTGACTTGGTAAAGAACGAATTGAATAGTAGAGTCTGTTTTTGCTTAGAACAGGGATGGCTTCCCTGAGGAAACATCTATGCTGAGGTGGTTTGAAGCTTCCAGTTATTAGAAGATCTGAAGACAATGTTTGAGGCTGAGGGGACAAGCGCAAAGGCCCTAAGATGGGAACAAGCTTGGCATGTTAACAAAAAAAATAAAAAAAGAAGAAAGTCCATGGGTAGAATGAAAGAGAAGGGGCTAGTGTTGGCATTAAATGTAAGAGAGACCTTAGGTAATTTACATGTTTAAAGGATTAGTCAGGTGGCTCTGGTGGTATGGACTTCCTCACAGACCCTGACTGCTCAGACTGTATCGTTTCATCCTCATTTATTCTCTAGATACCCTGTATTTCCCTTTCGCAGTTTATTTGCATAGTTACTTAATGACTCCACTAGTAATTGAGCTCCATGAAGACAAGGACTGCGTCTTATTTATCCCTGTTTAGATCCCTTACCTGGTTCACATCCCCTTACAAATGTGTACTGTTGGTCAGAAAGAAACCAAAATGCCTCAGTACACCTGTCACCAGCGCTAGCAACTCAAAGTGAGTGTATTAGCAATAGTGGGTCATTATAATCACTCTGTGATACAAAACGCAATACATTATAAAAGGAATATGTTGTGAAAGAAAGAGTAGTTAGCAACAACACATTGATTTTTTGGCTGGTGTGTTTTTTTTTTTTTTAGCAGAGTCATCTTGAGGAAATCACTTTTTCTGTGCTTCAACTTCAATAAATATTTTTTAAAATAGTGTGCTGTGTTCTATGAACTATCATTTCTAAATTTGAAATCAATAATACTTTTGCCTCAGATATACTGTACACTAACATCCTTATTTCCAGTCAAATTTACAAGAACTCCCTCTGTCTGAAACAGAAAACCACAGTTTATAGAAAAATGTCTTCAAGTAGCTGTCATAAATCCTGTACACTTTATTTGGCAAAAGAGTGGGACCCATCTTTGTTCCATGGCCTATTGACTTAGAATTGCATTTGAAAATAGAGTTACTAATTTCTAAGTTTGAGTTACTATTTTCTTCTGGTGCCTTCACTTTTTGCTAAATAACACATTAGAATATGGCGGTTACATGCACATTCTGAAAGTTGGCGGCTGACAAGAAAGGAGACTACAGAATCACCAAGTAGAAAATTAGAGCAGTTTTGGAGGAATTGAGTAAGCTCATTCTTCTTACTAGCTCTGCAGGTTTCAAGTTAAATTATAGATATTCATAATAACACATCATAAAAAGGTTTGAATTTTCTTGATGGTACTGTGTATATAACAGGAAGCATAAATATATTTTGGGAAGTTTTCCATAAATTGTTTAAGATGCATTTCAAATTCTGAAGCTTTCGTTCACACTCATTAAAACTCTTATATGAACATGTTTTAAGAAGAAGCATTCGAAATAGAAAGGGCCTTACTTGATTTAATTGGTACTTTCTCTGTGGCAAGATCTCATTGTTGCCTTAGTTCCTTGGCCTATTGATTAAAATGAAAACATACCCACTTTTAGAGACCTTTAATTGCACCCAGTGAATGTGCAGCAGTATCTGTGTGCATTCCCTCCCTGGTTTTCCAGGGACTCAGCGCTTCTTTTATTTGCCCTCTAGAAGTTCACAATATAAGCTGACTTCTAAGAAGTGATATGGTTGTTTGTCTTAGGGAGAGTGGTTGGAGAAGACAAAGGAGAGCTTATTTCAATCTTCAACACAAAATTATTAAAGGAATTTATAGTTTCACCTTCATTAGTAACACATCAACCTTGAATTGCTTCTCAGTATAGTCTTGGTAATAAACTGCTCTACCATCTGTACCTTTCCCAAAAGGGTTATAATTGGATCCCCTCAGTGGTTTTTGGGACTTAGAAACTCTGATTAGTATGCAAAATTTGTGAATAAGTTTACTGCAAATGATGAGACTTCACAGAAATGGTTAAGGACTACTGATGTGTACTCACATTTATGACTATTGACTTGAGTTTATGAGCAAGGTTACTAGAATTAAAGTTTAAGACTACAAGATAAAGAAATTAACCATAATGTGCCAGAATTGTCACTATCTTTTCATATACTCTAGGTAACCTTGGGTACTTCCTGTAGAACTAGCATAGATTCAGGGAACCACTGATGTCTTTAATTCAGACTGCCCAAATGTAAATAGTTACTCTGAAAAACCTTTTTCTTTTAAATTTTTTTTCAATGTTTATTTTTGAGAGAGAGAGAGACAGAGCATGAGTGGGGGAGGGGCAGAGAGAGAGGGAGACACAGAATCCAAAGCAGGCTCCAGGCACTGAACTGTTGGCACAGAGCCCGACGCGGGGCTCGAACCCACAAACCATGAGATTATGACCTGAGCCAAAGTCGGACGCCTAACCAACTCAGCCACCCAGGCACCCCAAAACCTTTTTCTTTTGAAATGGCTAATTATATTAAGTAGCATCTTGAAAGGAAAACTCTAAGTCAACAGAGACCCAAGTTTTTGACCTTTAAAATCGTAATAAGCAACTTTTAATGTTTAGGTTTGTCTCCGAAAGTAAAAAAAAAAAAAAAAAAATCCTTACTTTGAGATTTATTAACAGCAGAGTAAGTAGACGTTATAAGATTCTAGGAGTATTCTTATATAGTAGTGGTTTGTCAAGTGTGTTCAAGGGATCCTGTGGAATTCTTGAAACCTCTCTGTCAGGGACTCCATGAAATGAGAACTGTTTTCATTAATCTAAAATGTTATTTGCCATATTTGTACTCATTTTCTCATGAGTGTACAGTCGTATTTTTTAGTGGCTACATGATAATACAAAAAATTGAATGGAGAAACCAGACATTAAGAGATTTGCAAAAACCCAAAACATTTTTTTGGAGGGTTTGGAAAATGTAGTTATTTTTCATAAGAAGTATTTATATTATAGTGGGTTTGTTCTTTTTAATGAATTAATGAGTATTTAAAAATTTTTCCTTTTTATAACATGACGTATATCAGTGTTAGAATTCACATAAAAAGTATTTGGGATCGTCACTGATTTTTAAGAGAATAAACAGATCATGAGACTAATGGTTTGAAAATAATACGTGTTCCTTCATGGTTACTCGTTAGAGAACTGATGATATGTATAGTGTTTCTCTTGGCTGGAACAGACTTGACAACTGTAATGGGTTTAGTAGTATCATTCCCACCCCCCCCACCCCCATCTCCCCAAAGTTCATTTCTACCTGGAACCTCAGAATGCAACCTTATTTGGAAATAAGATCCTTACAGATAAAATTAGTTAAGGATGTTTCATCTCGAGATGGAATCATCCAGTGGCTAGTGTCCAGAGAAAGGAGAGAGATATGTGAACACAGACACCAGGGACTAAGGCCATATGAAGCCCCATGTGTAAAAGGCAAACAAGGCAAGCAATTCCTGGGATTACCAGAAGGATTACCAATGGATTCTTGTCTAGAACCTAAAGGGAGCATGGTCCTAGTGACAACTTGATTTTGTACTTAAAGCCTCCAGAATTGTGAGAGAATATGTTACATTTGGCCAACCAAGTTTGTGGTAATTTGTCCTAAGAAACTAGTACAGCAACCTTTGGACTCAATAGGAGAAGATGAGGGGCGCCTGGGTGGCTCAGTTGGTTGGGCATCCGACTTCAGCTCAGGTCATGATCTCACAGTTCATAAGTTCGAGCCCTGCGTCGGGCTCTGTGCTGACAGGTCAGAGCCTGGAGCCTGCTTCAGATTCTGTGTCTCCCTCTCTCTCTTTTCCCATCCCCCACCCATGCTCTGTCTCTGTCTCTGTCTCTCTCTCTCTCTCTCAAAAATGAAGATTAAAAAAAAATAGGAGATGACAGGAGCTGCTGCCTCATTTATACTTTAGGTGGGAGTATTTCTCTTCAAAAATAACCATCTTCTCTGCCAAGAATCTAATATCCTCTGAGAGATCTTGCTTCAGTTAAGTGCCACGCAGAAGAGCATCTGACTTTAAAAATATAAAGGTGAACATAGATTTAATTTAAAAAATATACATGCCTTTGCTCTTTGTAAGTAACTTGTTAACCTTGAGAATGCTAATTGGTAAAATGTTTGTGAAAATTTAGAGGCAGTATTGCTGACTTGTAGATTGAGTTATTTGGTGAAGTAGGCAAAAGAGAGGTGAAATCAAATATTTAATGTTTAGCAATGTTTAGAGAAAAAATAATGTAGTAATTATTAATGATTAAACTGCCTTGACTACTTGTTGTCTGTTATATACAGGTCCGAAAATTTATAGTTTTAATTCTACAAATGATTCTGGAGGTCCTGCAAATCTGGATAAATCTATTTTGAAAGTGAGTACTGAGGTCTTGAGTCATTTCAAGAAATGTTGTCTTTGAAAAAGAAAGAAAAAGGTATATTCATAAATAAAAGAAATGGTGTATTTTAAATTTTTGTAATAAATTAATTGCTGATTTGTACTAAATAGATGTAAATCATAACATATATGTTGAAAGCCTATAGGAACTTAAGGAAGATGTGGGTAAGATCCAAATTAAAAAAAAAAAAATTTAATGTTTATTTTTGAGAGAAAGAGGAGGGAGAGGGGAGAGAGAGGGAGACAAAGAATCTGAAGCAGGCTCCAGGCTCTGAGCGGTCAGCCCAGAGCCTTATGAAGGTCTCAAACCCACAAATCATGAGATCATGACCTGAGCTCAAGTCGGATGCTTAACTAGCTGAGCCACCCAGGTGCCCCAAGATACAAATCTTTAAGGATAGCATATGCATCCTTTCAGACCTGGTTTAGTGTACATTTCCAGCCTCCTTTCCATTATTCTTCTCCACTTAAAATTTTAGTTTAAATCTCATTGTTCCTCCAAATCCCGTGTGATTTTATGACTCTAGGCTTTTGTCATTGAGCTCTCTGCTTAAAATGACCTGCTTCTCCTTCTCCATTTGTCACCTCTGGAGCCTCTAAGAAGTCCTTCATAACTCACCAGTTTTTCTTGTGGTCCCATTTTGTTTTTTTTTAATAGTTGCCATGCTGGTTTACAGTGTATCTTTTTATATAGGTTTCCTGTGCTAGACTGATTTCTGTAGTATATTTTTGAGCATAGATCATGGTAGGCATTCAGTAAAGATGTGGTAAAGGAAAGGTACATGTTTGTAGGTACATGTTTGTGTATTCTGAAGTTTAAAGTTTGGAAAGAACATATGAAACAAAAAAATGGAATACAAGGTGGCTAATAGAAAAACAAGATCAAACATTGGGAGCCAAAAGAATTTGTGTTACCTAATTATTACTATTTATGTAGCATTTATTTTTATTTGATATGTGTTCTTTTTAGTGTAACATCCATTCTTTAAAGCTGTTTGCTTGGGGTTTACATTAAGCAGATTCCTGGGCTCCATCCACAAGGATTCTGATTCAGCTTTACGATCAAGCTTAGGAATCGGTCTTTATGATAGCAATTCGAAGACAGTGCAGCTTCAGAGGGTTTGTAAGAGGATTTCTTCCTTGCCATATGTTGCTTTTTTTATATCCCATTTTTTCTTAAATATGTGGTACAGATATAGTCCAATGGCGGTCTAAAATATAATAATTATTTTACCTGATTTTAGCTTAAATCCTTGGATTGTTGGCAGGGATACAGAAAACTATGTGATTTTCTTCTAATCATTTATTTATTAAATATTATGTAATAATTTAGATTCTAATTGACAGGACCTTTTTGGCTTCAACAGGTGGTAATTAATCACAAACTAGAGCAAAGAATTATTGGAGTGATAAATGAGCATAAAAAGCAAAATAATGACAAAGGAGTGATTTCTGGAAGACTTACTGCCAAAAAATTACAGGTATTTTGCAAACTTTTTTTAAGTTCTGTATTTTTTTTATGTTTATTTATTTATTTTGACAGACAAAGAGTTCATGCATGATTGGGGTGGGGGGAGGGGGCAGAGAGACAGGAAGAGAGAGAATCCCAAGCAAGCTCCATGCTGTCAGCACAGAGCTCAACACAGAGCTCGCACCCACAAACCATGAGATGATGACCTGAGCAAAAATCAAAAGAGCTGCTTAACTGAGCTACTTAGGTGCCCCCACTAAGTTCCTTATTTTTAATGGAGCATTTTTAAGCCTGTTCTACATTGTAAGATAGTGAGATAAAATGACTTTTTCAACTCCGTTGAGATTTTATGTAGATCATTTCCATCTGCAAAACTAGGGAAGGAATTGTGCCATATACAACTACACACATTAAAATGGTGATGTGAAAACTAAATTACATTCCACAAATTATATTAGGCTCTATAGTGGGCACTTTGCTTACATTTTCTCTGACACAACAATACCAGAAGATACTTTGCCCCATTTTTCAAATGAAGGAATCAGGGCTTGGAAAGATTACTACATAAGCTATAGTCTGCAGTTGTTAATGAGTAAGTAGTAGAGTAAGCACAGTCTCGATTTGAACCAAATTCTCTCCAGCTGTGAAGATCATGCTTTAGAAAGTACGTTAAGATGCTTTACTTTATAGATGAACATGTTCATTGAAGCACTAATCATAAGAAAAAGAGAAAACATCCTGAGTGGCCACTAATAGGAAAAGGTATGATTATGATACACCTACCTAATGAAGTATGTAACTCTTATAAGTGATGAAGAGTTTCTGATAACTTGGGAAGATGCTTATGTTACAATGATCAAAAAAAATTTTTTTTAATGTTTATTTATTTTGGGAGAGACAGAGCATGAGCAGTGGAGGGGCAGAGAGAGAGAGGGAGACACAGAATCAGAAGCAGGCTCCAGACTCTGAGCTGTCAGCACAGGGCCCAATGTGGGGCTCAAACCCACAAACTGCGAGATCACGACCTGAGCTGAAGTCGGATGCTTAACCGACTGAGCCACCCAGGTGCCCTGCTTATGTTATAACATTAAATGAAATTTGTTTTCACAAGATCAGAAAAATGACTGATAGGAAACATACTACATTGCAAACAATATCGTTGGATAGTAAGAATATGAGCAGTGTCTCCAGGTCCTTTTATTTATTTGTTTGTTTATTTTCTAGGTCCTTTTATTTACTGTTTTAATTTTTTTTTTTAATGTTTGTTTATTTTTGTGAGCAGAGGAGGGGCAGAGAGAGAGAGGGAGACACAGAATCCGAAGCAGGCCCCAGGCTCTCAGCTGTCAGCACAGAGCCCAGTGCCAGGCCCAGACCCACAAACCGTGAGAACATGACTTGAGCTGAAACTTGACGCTCAACCAGCTGAGCCACCCAGGCACCCCTTGAGGTCCTTTTAAAATTTATCCATAGTTCTCAAATTCTCAATCTGGTAAGCATATTTAGCTCTTCTAACTAGAAGGGAGAAAAGATATTTTTGAAATTATAATTTGTATCAGAATTTCTGGTTTAAAATGAGTGGGCTACTGTGTGGCCCAGTAGCTTAAGCATCTGACTCTTGATTTTGGCTCAGGTCATGGCATGAGTTTCAGTCTTGCATTGGGCTCTGTGTTGATAGCATAGAGCCTGGTTGGGATTCTCTCCCTCTCTCTCTGCCCTCCCCTGATTTCCCTCCCTCTCTCTCTCTAAATACATAAATAACCTTAAGCTCAGTTAAGTGTCCAACTTGTGATCTTAGCTCAGGTCTTGATCTCAGGGTTGTGAGTTCAAGCCCTTGATTGGGCTCTGCGCTGGGCATAGAGCCTACTTAAATAAATAAATAATTATAAAATGAGTGGTAGAATAAAATTAGTAATAAAAGGAGAGAAAATTGACAGAATGACTTTTTTGCATTTCCCTCTTACAGGATTTATACATGGCTTTACAAGCATTTTCATTTAAGACTAAAGACATTGAAGATGCCATGACTAACACACTGTTGCAGGGAGGTGATCTCCATTCTGCCTTGGATTGGCTCTGTTTAAATCTTTCAGATGGTAAGTAGTATTATCATTAAAGTCGTTCATTTTCTAAAGCCCATCTGAAATTCAGAATTTGTGATATTTGTATCAAGCTCTACTTAAAATTTTTTCACTGTGTTATAATTATTGTTTGAATGTTCTTACCCTTTCCTGCTCTTTGTAGTATATTCTCAGAGGTTGTAGTCCATGCAAGAAGAAATTTTTTGTGCATTACTTTCAGTTGTCAGTAGTCATTTTATAACGTACTTCATAGAACACATTTTTAAAGTTTGCCTACCTTTTACCTATCAGACTGTCTCTCCTGGTTTTGGTTTAGAAATTTGGGCCATCTGGCTTTGGATAGTTTTAATAACCAGAGAGTCAAGGTTGTCATCTTTAGCAAGAACCTAGAGTCCAAATTGCTTGTATGACTGATTAAGGATCCTGCCATATACTGTAATAGGCAACCAAAGAGTTGGGAAGGGCTCAAATCTTTTTTTGAAAACTTAGGAGTCTAACACATTGAGAGTGAAATAAATGGCCATTTAGAGGTGGGCTGTCATCTGATGAGTGTTCGCACTTTGACTTTGACAATAAAGTCAGATTCATCATAGGATTTCTATTCTTGGGGAGATGAGTGTGGAAGAAAATTAGGTGCTCTTTGTTTAGCCAGGATTTTTGTGTATGTTTGATGAATATATATGTTTATGTTTTATATATCATATGTATGTTTTTTTTAATCCCAATTTTTAAGATGCACTTCCTGAAGGATTCAGTCAAGAATTTGAAGAGCAACAAACTAAAAGTAGGCCAAAATTCCAGTCTCCTCAAATACCAGCCACTTTTTCACCTCCATTGCAACCTAAAATCAAAAAACCAGAAGATACTAAGATTAAGGTAATTTAAGAATTAAACAAATGAAGTTGTATAAAATCAGAATAAAGTGCATTATAGCAGTTTATGAGTAGAAATACTAGGTTGCAATAATGTTTTTGCTTATTGAAGAGAATTAGTTTGCCAAACTTTTCTGTCACGGTTTCGGTAGTGTATTGCTGCATAACAAACCACCCAAAAATTTAGTGACTTAAACCACCAGTTTATTTCTTTTGATTCTGCAGTCTGGACCAGGGTCAGCTGTTTAGTCCATCTGTTTCCCAAGGTGTCTTACTAGGCTAGAATATCCAAAATGGTTTCTTACTTATAGGACTAGTACCTCAGCTGGGGGCTAACCAGGCATCCTTCTTTCCATGTGGCTAACTTATGTTTCCTCACATATGATGGTCACAGGGTGGTCTGATTTACTTGGCATCTGGCTTCTAAGACCAAGTATTTCAAGATGATAAGCCCCAGTCTATAAATTTCTTACCAAGTCCTAGCTTGTATCTTGGTAATGTTTCCTTGGTTGAAGCACATCACATGGCCAATTCCAAAATACGTGTGGAAGGGGATTACAGCAAGGAGTCAAGACTGGAAGGTATACTTCATTAGGGCGTTATGCTTAAATACACTGCGTATCACAAAACCTCTGTGTGCATGAACGTAGAGAACATTATGCTAAGTGAAATAAACCAGTCACAGAAAGATAAATACTATAGGATTCCACTTAAATGAAGTATCCAAAATAGCTAAACTCTTAGAAGTGGAGAATAGAGTGGAATTACCAGAGGCTGAAGGGAGGAGAGGGGAAAATGGGGAAATGTTGCCTAATCATTTAGTTTCAGTTACACAAGATGAATAAGTTCTAGAGATCTTTGTAACATAGTGCCTATAGTTAACAGAACAATATTATGCACTTTAAAATATGTTCAGAAGATAGGTCTCATGTTATGTGTTCTCACCACAATCACCACTCCCTATCCCCACCAATCCATGTGCACAAAAGAACACAAGGAAGTTTATAGAGGTGACGGATATGTTTAGTATCTCAATTGTAGGTATCGTGAATGGACACATATGTCCAAACTCATCAGAATGAGTTTATGTATACATTATGATAAGTTAATATATAATTGATATATTAACATGTACATTAGATATGTACAATTTTTTAAAGTTTATTATTTTGAGAGAAAAAGCATATACATGTGAATAGGGGAGGGGCAGAGAGAAGGAGAGAAAGAATCCCAAGCAGGCTCCACACGGTCAGCAGGGAGCCCGAGACAGGGCTTGATCCCATGAATGGCAAGATCATAACCTGAGCTAAAATCAAGAGTTGCATGCCCAACTGACTGAGCCACCCACGCACCCCAAGTATGTACAGTTTTTAAATATTATGAGTTCTACCCCAGTAAAGCTTGAAAACAAAACAAAAACAAAAATCTGGAAGCATTATCCCCATAAAACCACTATTTTTAAGGAATAGCACTAGTTGGTTTTTTTGTTTTTTAAACATTTTATTTTTTGAGAGAGAGGGAGAATGAATGTGTGATCAGGGAAGGGGCAGAGAGAGAGGGAGACACAGAATCCAAAGTAGGCTCCAGGCTCTGAGCTGTTAGCCCAGAGCCTGATGTAGGGCTCAAACCCACAAACACGAGATCATGACCTGAGATGAGGTTGGATACTCAACCCAACTGAGCCACCCAGGTGCCTGGAGTAGCAGTAGTTTTTAAAGTTCTCCTTATTGTTTTGCCTCTTTGTATAGACATACCTTTTTGATTTTGAAAGTTTAGACTTCTTAAAGCAAGGTGTAATTCGTTTGTCCTTCACAGAGCAGTATATAATATGATTTTATGAGGTTTACGTGTCTACTGTTTCTGAGTGAAAAAAAAAATAGTAAAAACAGGGACACTTGATAGTTTGACACCTTTTTCTAACTTTGGTTTTTCAGATATTTGTTTTTCCTTTCTAGCCAAAAAAGGAAGAAAAAAATTTGGAAGTAAATATGAAAGCATGGATTTTGCAGTATGCCGAACAGCAAAATGAAGAAGAAAAGAGTGAGAATTCTAAAAGTTTAGAAGAGGAAAAATTTGACCCTGTGAGTTAGAAATTTGTATTAGGCTTTTAGCTGGCTATTCATAGGCAACATATTTAACTTTTCTGTAACTTAGTTTTCTCATTTGTAAATTAAAGAAATACCCACCTCTAGGAGTGGATGGAAAGATTAAGCAAAATAAAACCTAAAAGTAACAAAATAAAAATGGCACAAAGTAACTGCTCAATAAGTGTTACTTAGGTTTCCTCCCATCTTTAAACAGATAATCATCAAGTATTTTTAAATGATTATCATTTGTAAGAAGTATCCTAAATTCCTTGGATAATAAAAGAAAGGCACATTTCGTTACAAAAAAATCCTTAGTCTGGTCAGAGAAGCCTAGATATAAGAGAAACTAAAAATGTAAGGTTACATGAAAACAAGTTGTAGGAAGAAAATGTTACAATACGTGTCTGACAGTACACTTTAGAATTTATAAAGAAGTTTTCAAAGGACAACAGATACTTCACAAAAATAGACATATGGATAGCCAGTAAACATGTAAAAAGAATTTCAAGATCACTAGTCATCAGAGAAATGAAAATGGAAACTGCAGTTAGATCCTATTGTATATTCATCAAAATGGCTACAATTAAAGAGATCAGTAATACCAAGTGTTGGGAGTGCATGGAGCTGCAGGAACACTCAGACATTGATTGTAGGAGTATAAAATGGTATATCCACTTCAGAAAACTGGCACTTCCTTAAAAAGTTAAACATACACTTAGCCATGTGACAGAACAGTTTCGTTCTTAGGTATTTATTCAAGAAAACTGAAAAGATGTCCACAAAAGACCTGTACACAAATGTGCATAGCAGTTTTATACTCATAATAGGCAAACACTGCAAGCAACTTTCCAAAGCATAATCCTTGAATGAAAGAAGGGAGACACAGATGACTACATGTGTAATTATTATATTAAATTCCAGATAAGTCATCCTTGCTAAATCAATCTCTCGTGACAAAAGGCAGATCAGTAGTTGCTTGAGTCCAAGGATAGGGAAAGAGGATTCACTGTAAGGCAGCATGAGGAAACTTTTGGGGATGGTGGGAATGTTTTTTATCTTGATTAGGATGATGGTTAAATCAATATATATATTTATGAAACACATTCACCTGTATACCTAAATGGGTGCATTATATTATATGTAAATCATACCTGAATAAAATTGGTTTAGAAAGAGAAAAGGGAAGTTGCAAAACACCATGTGTAGTATGATGAACCCATTTGTGTAAAAGAAAAAAATATATATATGTGTATTTTCATTCTATATGCACAGAAAAGATATGGAAAGATACACGAGAAGCTATTATTAGTGATTAGGACTGGGGTGGTAGAATGAGAGGGACACTTCTTTTTTTATACTCTTCTGTATCCTATACGTATTTTTAAAACTCTGTGCCTATATTAAACTAATATAAGCAAAAAGAACTTAGGACAGTATGAGTCTCCATTAAGGGTCAAAGAAGAGGTCTCTTCTGATTAGAACATTTGGTCAAGACTGCAAGAAGAGAGGGGGAACTTGAAGGGTGCAAAGTGTGCATGGGCAGTAAAGGGAAGATGATCCATATGGGTAAAATAGTGTGAACAGTGTACAGAAGTGGATTGTGCAATGAGCCTTTGGGTATTAAACAATATATGAATATATACAGAGTATACAATGTAGATGAGTACTGACAGGAAGGAGTAAACAAGTGAGTTTAGCTGAGACCAGAAGATTTTGATCCCCAAAAAATGAATTTGACTTTTTTTTCTTGGGAAGAGCTTCTTGAAGTTGGGGGCAGGTGAGTTACAAGAATTTGGTATTTTAGGTCAAAATTAAAGTGCTTAAAGTGGTTTGGAATATTTAGTAGCATTCAAGGTGATTTGGAAAGGATAGGGAAGCCATTTGGTAGCTTTTGCACTTCCTCGGGTATGAAATAATAAGGGTCCAAATTGGTATTGGAATTGGAAGGCAACAGAAACATTTAAAGCAAGAACCAATAGAAAGTTTTGGTTTACTGAGTAAAGAAGTTAATGAGCTAAAGACAGCAAGAGATTTTCAGGTGGAGGGACAGTGGTATCAATGGCAGAAATAGGAATGATGGAAGAATGTGATTTGGGTGAACAAGAGGTACAGACAGCTAACGCTTCTGTTTACACTGTATCAGTGTGTTCTACACAAAGTGGTTCCAGGCTTAAGCTCGATGTGCTGCCTTAGTTGATCTCTTTTCCATTCATGTTAACAGTTGTGTTTCATAGCAGCATTATACATGCCCTTATCTTCACCTTGTGCCTTGATGCTTCTCATCTGTACTTTGTTAACCTAGGGAAAAAAACAAATCTGAGTTTAATTTTAAACTGCATCTAATGTTTGCTCAGTGGAGCTAGTCCTTAAGTTTTATAACACCCATTTTACCAGAGGCCTTTTTTTTTTTTTTTTTTTAATGTCCCTATTTTCTACAAGAAAGAGAATATGGAAAGGTAACTTTCAGATGAATATTATTATATTATTATCTATACAATCCTTTATGTAAATTATAAAATGTATAAAAACAAAATACTTCCTCTTTACAGAAATGAGCTTACTTAACTTTTATTCTGTAGTTTTTAATTTTATTTAACATGTCAAGGAAATTTTCCATGTGGATCACCCTCATTCTTTTGGTAGCTCATTTTTTTTTCTAATGGCTGACAGATTTTCTCTGTAGATGAGTACCTTTGATTTGCAGTTTTTCCTCTTCTGTCACTACCTACAAATCTGTACCTTTGTATTATTTCTCTGTGAAAAATTCCTAAAAGCAGATTTGCTGGATCAAAGAATAAGATTAAAAGATCATAGGTTTTTCTATAATAAACTGACAAATGACTTAACTGATTTTGTTCTTTTTTAAATTTCTGAATCAATATCTTCTTTGGAACAGAATGAAAGGTACTTGCACCTTGCAGCAAAACTTCTGGATGCAAAGGAGCAGGCAGCTACCTTTAAACTAGAAAAAAACAAGCAAGGCCAAAAAGAGGCTCAAGAAAAAATAAGGAAATTTCAAAGAGGTAAACACTTAAAAATTCTTAGGTATATAAATGTCTCTTCTTTTTTTGACTTTCCTGGCATGGAGGTTGCCTCTTTTTGTCTACTCTTTCCTAACGGTTTATACCTGGGATTGGTAGGCTTTCTGTAACAAGGCAAATAATAAATATTGTAGGTTGTGTGGGCCATATAGATGCTCTCACAACTACTGAACTCTCCTGTCACAGCATAGAAGCAGCCACTGGTAGTATGTAAGTAAATGGCTATGTTCTCATAAAACTTTATGGATACTGAAATAGGAATTTCATATAAATTTTCACATGTCACCAAATACTTCGTATATTTTTCAACCAGTTAAAAATACCAAAATTATTTTTAGCTTATAGGCTATACAGAAACAGGCAGCAGGGCTGGATGCGACCCATTGGCCATAGTTTGTCAGCCTCTGAAATATACTATAAAATACCATCCTCATTCAAAAAGGAGAGTCAGGTACACTTCCATGAGCATTCATGTCTAATGAGTATGTTTTTCCAGACCTTCTACATCTGTTAAATAATTCATTAAAACATTTTAGTATATGATGTGAAAATAAATTGCCTCTGACTTCTAGCATAAATTCCAAGTAGAAAGTGTTGAATAACTGGCTGCAAGGAAAAAGAAAGAATGCTGTTCTGTTTTTGTTGTTGTTTTGCGGTTTTTTTGTTTGTTTTTTAACCGTCTCTGCAAAGTAAAGATACATAAAAAACAAATACAACAAAGCACAATTTTTTTTTTCTTGGTAGAAATGGAAACTTTAGAAGACCATCCAGTATTCAATCCAGCCATAAAGATTTCACATCAACAAAATGAAAGGAAAAAGCCTCTTGTAGCCACAGAAGAAGAAAGGGCTTTGAACTTCAACTTATTTGAAAAATCTGTAGCTGCTACTGAAGAAGAGAAAGGTAAAACAAAGGGAAAGGGTTTCGAGGTGAAAGGAGTAAAATGTCAGTGAAAATACAACTGAGAAATTGTTAGTTTGCATTCTAGCAAACTACATAAGTTGGCAGTAAAGTTACGCTTCCACATGCTGTCTTGGAAAAATAATAATTATAACTTTTGTAGCATTTTGTAATTTTAAGTATCTTGTTTCAGTCTCATCTCTTTCCAGTCCATCCTCCAAATTCCTGCCAGAATTATTTTCCATAACTATCTAAATGTGATTTCCCTGTTAAAAACCCTCAGTCAGTAGTAAGTCCATACTTACCACGGCATTGAAGAGCCTTTGCATTCTACCACAATCTGCCTTCCCACTTTATTCTCCCAGCTAAGTACTGTAGCCGCAACATTCTCTAGAACATGTGTTATTTCATGACTCCATGATTTTGCTCATTCTGTTATCCCCTACTTGGCCAACCTTACCCTCGCTTCAAGGTTAACTCAAACAGCCCTAAGAGGACTCTGCCATGAGTACTGCCTTGCCACTGGATGTGTGTAATGGTGCATTTATTTGTGCTAAGTAAATTATTGATATAGCTTGTATGATATTTATCTGTACTATAGTCAAGTCCTGTGCTAAATTGTCAGTTTTTTAATTTTATATTCTTTGATAAATATTTATTGAATTTTTATTGTTGATAATGTCAGTTGCTGTATGTACGGTAATTAACAAAATAACCTAGTCCTTGCCCTCTTCAAGTGTATGGTCTTGTAGGGGAGATAAGCATTACATATACACAAATATTTAATTATAAATTGTGATGTATGCTATCAGGGCAAGAATACTGGTGTTTAATATTAGAGATAATAATGGGGCTGTTGATTTGCTCTGAGATCTGATAGATGATTAGGTGTCAGCCCAGTGATACCTTGGTGGGAAGAGCCACCTTAGAAGGAGGGAGACAGTACATTGGAAGTCTAAGGTAGAGAAGACGTAGAGCAGACTATTCAACAGAACACTCTATGATAGGAATGTTATGTATCTGGGCTATCCAGTGTGATAGCTACTAGCCAAATAGGAGTAATGGGCACTTGAAATGTGATTAATGCAACTGAGAAACTGAAAGTTTAATTGTAATTAATTTAGGTTTGTTCATGTGTGGCTACTGCCTCTGTACTGGGCCAAGCAGGCTTAGAGCATTTGAGGAAGTGACTGCCTGCCTGTGTGGCATGATAAGCAGAGATGGACCATGAAAAGGTTTTAGGCAGTGGTGAAGAATTTGGACTTTATTTTATACGTAATGTGAAACCAATGAAGGTGGTGGTGGCAGCAGCAGCTGTTAAGCAGAGAAATGACATCTGATCTATATTTTTTTCAAAAGATTACCCTTCCTGTGTGGTAGCCTCCCAAATACTATAATTCAGAGTACCCTGAACAATTCATCACATGGTTAGTTATCACAGATATTTTATAAGAATGAATGAGTTACTCAGGATACTTTTTTTTAAAGATTCAGATATTCAGTGGTTTTATCCATTAAGAGAATTTCCTTACATCACTCAGAAGAGCAAACTTTTTTTTTAACCTATTCTCTTCTAAAGGTCTTTTCCCAAAATTGAGAGGACTTTGATCACTCAAGAGACTACACATTACCACATGACAATTTTTAAAAAAACAATCTTTGTCTATCATTTTAGAGAAAAAGAAAGAACCTCATGATGTGAGAAATTTTGACTATACAGCTCGAAGCTGGACTGGAAAATCTCCCAAACAATTTCTGATCGATTGGGTCAGGAAGAATCTTCCCAAGAGTCCAAATCCTTCCTTTGAAAAAGTTCCAGTAGGTAGATACTGGAAATGTAGGTATGTTTTTTTTTGGTTAATTGAATGAACTTTTAGAAAAATCTAAGATGAAAAATCTGTTTCTTACATGTTAAGTAGACATATTTAGGAAGCTCTCTTTTTTCACATCTCAGGTTGATAGTGCTGATACGTTATCTAGTACAGTGTCTTCATTAGAAATAATTAATTAATGTAAACTTAGGCTCAGTGTGAATGGAATTCTGACTTGTTTTTACTTCATTAATTTTATTTTAAAAATCTTTGGCTTCCTTGTAGGGTAAGAGTAATCAAGTCTGAAGATGACGTACTGGTAGTATGCCCTACAATCTTAACAGAAGATGGCATGCAAGCTCAGCACCTGGGAGCAACTCTAGCTCTGTACCGTTTAGTGAAAGGGCAGGTGAGACTTTTTAAATTGATGTGTTTCAAAAGTCATTCGTGGAGTAGTGCGTGTACTGTACTTTGCCAACATAAAACTATGAACATATGGAATGTAGTATTTAACGATGGCCTTCGGTGCCAGTTTTTACTTAGCACTTCTTCAGATTAATCCTCGTTAAATGCTTACTTAGGATTTTGACTGCGTCTTGCCCCTAAACACAGCTTCGTCTTTCTGTCCTTAGACCAGAGGCTCTGAACCATTTCACTGGTCTAGTTTTTCAGGCTGTGCTATTTTATGGATTAAAAATAGTTGTTCTAGGTTGGTTGAAGTAAGGAGAATTTTTAAACAGTTTAATGCTTATTTAAATGTTATGTCTCTCTTGAATGTTACATTTTTTTCTCTCTTTTGAAAAGTTATAGAACTTAATTCCAGTTTTCAATTTTAGAATATATGAACTATAAGCTTTCAGGTTAAAGAAAGATTGAAGTACTTCTGAAGGAAGCTTTTTTTTTTCCTGGATTGTTGGATTATCAACATTTCTTTTTTGCAATAAATACATGTTCTTCATGGGAAATTAGAACCACTGGAAATTTTAGACCCTGATGAAGTGGAACTCCAAACAATAGTTCTTTTCCAGCTTCTGCCAGTAAAAATTTGTAATGTCTTTATTTCACCTATTTTGCAAAAAGGGATCATAAGCTAAGCTTAATTGATAGAAGTAACTCTCAGTGTTATAGAGATAATTGTGGGCTCTTTTATGACACAGAATTAGGACAACTTAGAATCACTTCACTGTAGTTTATTTTAAATACTTTGACCTGTAATATCATTTACCTGCCAGCATCTCAGAGGGAATTTTCTTTCAGAAATGCTTTATGGATCACCTACATATTTACATAGTACCACTGCAGGAATAAATAATAAAAATATACTCAGTAGTTTGCTCCAGGAATGAGCACTTTTCATGTATTAAAAGTTTACTTTAAAGTGTGTCTGTAAGGGAGATATTAGGCCCATTTTACCAACGTAGAATCTGAGACACAGAGAGGTTATTTGTCGAAGGTCACACAGTAAGTTGAGAAGCCTGAATATGATATGCTGTTTATAAATTTGCATCATATGCATGTGTATCTTATATTAAAATAGTAACTAAGAGACAAATTACATTTTAAGAGGAAAATAGCTATCCTTCTAAGTTCCAGCCTATTGAATTTTAATATTAAGTAATTAGTGAAAATAACATACTGGTGGTTTTTTTTTTTTTTTCCTTTATAGTCTGTGCACCAGTTACTTCCTCCCACTTACCGAGATGTTTGGTTGGAGTGGAGTGATGCAGAAAAGAAAAAGGAAGAATTAAATAAAATGGAAACCAATAAGCCACGTGATCTTTTTATTGCCAAACTTCTGAACAAATTGAAACAGCAGCAGCAGCAGCAACAACATTCTGAAAATAAGAGAGAAAACTCTGAAGATCCTGAGGAATCTTGGGAAAATTTAGTTTCTGATGAGGATTTTTCTGCACTGTCCTTGGAATCAGAAAAGGCAGAAGATTTGGAACCTGTTAGAGCCCTCTTTAGGAAGTTGCAAAGCACACCTAAGTACCAGAGACTTCTAAAGGAAAGGCAGCAGTTACCAGTGTTCAAGCATAGGAATTCAATTGTTGAAACTCTTAAAAGGCACCGGGTAGTGGTTGTGGCAGGTGAAACGGGGAGTGGCAAAAGTACTCAAGTACCACATTTCCTCTTGGAAGATTTGCTTCTAAATGAGTGGGGAGCTAGTAAGTGTAACATTGTCTGCACCCAGCCCCGAAGAATCTCAGCAGTGAGTTTAGCCACAAGAGTATGTGATGAGTTGGGCTGTGAAAATGGACCTGGAGGAAGGGTAAGATGTCGTTCAACTCCATCTCAGTGAGTGATGACATTACTCATCTGTGCTCTTGGGATCCAAATGAAACCTGTACAGTGTATGAGTTTTGACACTGCTACTGGCTATTCAGTAGCAGAATAACTGCAAAATATAGAAATTAATAAAATTGTTTAGAACCAAATATGAATTCCAGGTTGATACAACTCAGCTTAATTACACTTTGAATTGTTCTTTCTAGAGATGGTATTTAACATTTTTTTAAATGTTTTTTAATTTATTTTTGGGAGAGAGAGACAGAGTATGAGTGAGGAGGGGCAGAGAGAGAGGGAGACTGAGAATCTGAACCAGGCTCCAGGCTCTGAGCTGTAAGCACAGAGCCCGACATGGGGCTTGAACTCACAAACCACGAAATCATGACCTGAGGTGGAGTCAGACGCTTAACCAAGTGAGCCACCCAGGCGCCCCTAACATTTTTGCCTCTGTCTTTAAGATAGGTAACCCTTCACTAAAAATTTTTGTGAAACATGGTATGGATTTCTCTCATGGAATGTAAAAAGAAAAAAAGACATAATTTCTATCTTGTAAGGAACTTATGTTAAGAGAATAACAGACATGTACATACATGGCAAATAAAAGAATGACCTTAGAAGGGAGCCTGGCTGGCTCACTTGGTAGAGCTTGTGACTCTTGATCTCAGGGTTGTGAGTTCAAGCCCCACATGGGGTGCAGACATTACATACATACATACAAAAAATTATTTTGAAAATAACTGAAGAAATAAAAAATGTGATGAGAATAGAAGTCACCTTGAGATTCCCATGAGGCACCACTGGTATGAGACCAGTTGTTCTTTAACAGTGGCAGCTTTTATGAAATCTTGACAGAAAAGTAGACCAAATTGTAGGAACTGCTCTAAATTTTTGTCCTGAGTACCTCAATATTTTGTTGCAAGATAATTTAATTAGAATACAATAATCAATCTTTGATGGTACCTGGAGTGAACAGTGAAACCAGAGGCACCTGAGTGGCTCAGTTGGTTGGGCATCTAACTTCAGCTTGGGTCATGATTTCACAGTTCATGAGTTCGAGCCCTGTGTCAGGCTCTGTGCTGACAGCTTAGAGCCTGGAGCCTGCTTCGGATTCTGTGGGTCTCCCTCTCTCTCTGCCCCTTTCCTGCTCACACTCTGTCTCTCAAAAATAAATAAACATTAAAAAAAATTTTTTTTAAGTTAGCAGAACAAATTTTATAGTTTTATACAATTGAAGATATTGGGACAATAATTTTAGTTAATTTGGGACACCTGGGTGGCTCAGTCGGTTAAGCATCCGACTTTGGCTCAGGTCATGATCCCACTGTTTGTGAGTTCGAGCCCCGCATCGGGCTCTGTGCTGAAAGTTCAGAGCCTGGAGCCTGCTTTGGACTCTGTGTCTCCCTGTCTCTCTGCCCCTCCCCCGCTCACATTCTGTCTCTCTCAAAAATAAATAAAAAAACGTTAAAAAAAATTTTTTTTTAATTTCACTAACTAGATTTCCTTAAACTGCCCTACTTAGTAGCAGGATCAGCACCTGTGCTTCATTTCTTAGCTCTTGTTTCCCAGATCACTTATGAGAATGTTATCTCAACCTTATGTTCTCCCTATAGAATTCTTTGTGTGGATATCAGATCCGGATGGAATCTCGAGCTAGTGAATCTACAAGGTTACTCTATTGTACAACAGGAGTTTTGCTAAGGAAACTTCAGGAAGATAGTCTCCTAACCAATGTGTCTCATGTTATTGTAGACGAGGTGAGTATATTCTGTAGTCGTGTTCAGATAAATTCTAAACAGTTTCATGTTAAAAGGATGCTATTTCTAATACTACCTAACATTTTCTTCATGCTTATTAAATGCCCCTGTGTATATAGTTATTTAATTTTCTCTAACAAATATGTCTCATGTTAATTGTTTCAATACCATATGGCATTTGCTATATGCTTCTGACTGTATATATATATAAATTCATTTAACCTTTCCTGAAATCCAGTGAAGTAGATACTATTATCTCCTTTGACAGTTGCTCTGAGGCACAATGAGGTTAAAATACTATGTGTAAGTTCACACAGCCAGTAAGTTCTGCAACTCGGAGGTTCAAACTGAGGCCATCTGGATGCAGTCTGTGGTGTGTATACTGCCTCTTAACTACATTTGGTTGTTAAAGGATTTTCCTTAATTCGTACTGAAAAAAACCAAGAAATCTTCATCATTTACTCTATAGATATATCCCTCCTTGAATCAGATTTTTTTTAATGTTTATTTTTGAGAGAGAGGAGCAGAGAGAAAGGGAGACAGAGAATCTCAAGCAGGTCCCACCTTGTCGGTACAGAACCCAATGCGGGGCTTGAACTTACAAATGGTGAGATTATGACCTGAGCAGAAATCAAGGGTTATATGTCCTTGGATCAAATTTTAATGCACACTTAAATTGAATCTTTAAATTGAAAATTTCCCCTTAGAATTATTATTATTATTTTTTTTTTTGAGAGAGAGAGAGAGAAAGAGAGAGAGCCTGGGAGCAAGGGAGGGCAGATAGCAGGAGAAGGAGAACCCCAAGTGGGCTCCTTGCTCTTAGCAGCAAAGCCCAACTCAGGGCTCAATCCCAGGAACTGTGAAACTATGACCTGAGCTGAGATGAAGAGTCACACACTTAACCGAATGAGCTACCCATGTGCCCCTCCCATTAGAATTATTTTAAATGGTGCAGTAGCCTACCACATGTAAACTGATTTGCTTTGTACATGATTTTGTCAAGAAGAAATAAGATACATAGCATTTCTATTATACAAGAACTATTTAAAAAATTTTCCCTGATGTAAAGTTTTTATAAATGTCTGTTAATTCACTAAATTCAGAAGGCAGTATTAAAGTTCAGTCATTCATTGATTTTTAATTAATAGACTACATATAGATTGTTCGGTCATTTTCCTCCTTTTGCTTAGAAAATGGTACAAATAGGGGCGCCTGGATGGCTCATTCAAATGTCCGACTTTGTCTCAGGTCATGATCTCATGGTTCGTGAGTTTGAGTCTCGCATCGGGCTCTGAACTGACAGTGTGGAGCCTACCTGGAATTCTCTCTTCTCCCCTTCATCCTGCCCCTCCCCGGCTCATGCTCTCATACATATGCACTCTCTCTAAAATAAATAAACTTAAGGGGCGCCTGGGTGGCTCAGTTGGTTAAGTGTCTGACTTCAGCTCAGGTCACGATCTCGTGGTCCGTGAGTTCAAGCCCCGCGTCGGGCTCTGGGCTGATGGCTCAGAGCCTGGAGACTGCTTCTGATTCTGTGTCTCCCTCTCTCTCGGCCCTCCCCCATTCATGTTCTGTCTCTCTCTGTCTCAAAAAAAAATAAAATAAAAAAATAAATTAATTAAAAAAATATAGGTAAACTTAAAAAAAATAAAACAAATAAACTTTAAAAGAAAATATTACAAATATAGCAAGATACAAAAATGAAAATAAAAACCTATAATCTCATATCCCAGAAAAAAAAATCACGGTTGACATTGAATATACATATTTATATGTATATATATTTAATAATATGAATGTATCTCTTGTTACAGTCTTTAAAATTTGATCGCCTGATATAAGTATGGCTACTTCAGTTTTCTTCTGACATCCATTAGCATGATAGACGGTTCTCCATCCCCTTACTTTCAGTCTGCAGGTGTCTTTAAGTCTAAAATGAGTCTCTTATAGGCAGCATATAGATGAGTCTTGTTTTCTTATTCTGATACCCTTTGTCTTTTGATTGGAGAATTTAGTCCATTTACATTTACAGTGATTATTGAAAGACAAAAATTTAGTGCCCTTGTGTTGCCTGTAGAACTGGCATTTCTAATGATATTCTCTAGTCCTTTCTAGTCTTTTGGTGTGTTTTTGTTTTGTTTCTTCTCCAAAGAGTCCCCCCCCCCCCCCCCCTTAGGGGCGCCTGGGTGGCTCTGTCGGTTTAGCGTCTGACTTCAGCTCAGGTCATGATCTCATGGTTCACAAATTTGAGCCCCATGTTGGGCTCTGCTGACATCTCAAAGCCTGGAGCCTGCCTGCTTCAGATTTTGTCTCCCTCTCTCTCTGCACCTTCCCCGCTCATGATCTCTCTTTCTTTCTCAAAAATAAACATTTTAAAAAATGTAAAGAAAAAAAGAGCCCCCCACCCCCACCCCCCCTTAAATTTTCTTGCAGGGCTGGCTCGGTAGTCACAAAATCCTTTAGTCGTTTGGGAAACTCTTTATCTCTCCTTCTATTTTAAATGACAGCCTTGCTGTTATAAACAATTCTTGCCTGGACATTTTTGCGATTCCGCACTTTGAATATATCCTGTCACTTCTTTCTGGCCTGCTAAGTTTCTGTGGACAGATCTGCTACAAACCTGATCTGTCTTCCCTTGTAGGTTGAGGAGTTTTTTTCCCCTTGCTGCATTCATGATTTTTTCCATGTCTGTGTATTTTGTGAATTTGACTAGGATATGGAATGGTGATGGTCAGCTTTGTTGAATCTAATGGGAGTTCTCTTTGCCTCTTGGATTTTGATATCTGTGACCTTTCCCAGACTAGGAAAGTTTTCAGCTATAATTTGCTTATGTAAACCTCCTGCCCCTTTTTGTCTCTCTTCATTTTCTGGCACTCCTATGATACAATGTTACTCTTTAATAAATCACTGAGTTCTGTACATCTTGTATCATGATCTTTAGACTTTGTTTCCCTCTTTTTTTTCTGCTTCATGATTTTCCATAATTTTATCTTCTGTATCACCGATTGGGTGCTCTACTTCATCCATCCTCACCATCACAGCATCCGTTCGCAATTGCATTTTGGTTATTGCATTTTTAATTTTGGCCTGACTAGGTTTTAGTTTTTTTATTTCTGTAGAAAGGGAGTCTCTGGTGTCTTCTATACTTTTTTCATCCCTAGCTAGTATTCTTGTAATCGTGATTTTAAATTCTAGTCCACACATCATACTTATATCTATGTTGATTAAATCCCTGGCTGTCATTTCTTCTTGTTTTTTCTTGTCCGGTAAAATCCTCCATTGTATCATTTTGGAGGAAGAAAAAATTAATACATTTAAAAATTAAAAATTAAATATTAAAAAAACAAAAAAAATAAAGGAAGCTAGATCCTAGGTGTGTTTTGGTCTACTTGAGAGAAGCTTGATAGAAAAGAGAAAGGAAAAAAAGTTTTAAAAAAATTTTTAATTAAAAAAATAAAATAGAAAAATAGAATTAAAAAATTTTTAATTAAAAAAATTTTGCTCTTTCTGTATCCAAGAAAGAGAAAGAAAAGAAAGGAAAAAGAAAACAGAAGGAAAAACAGAAGCAAAGAAAATGAACAACAAGCAAACAGCGTGAAACTTGAATGAAGTTACATCCATTTTACCTAGAACTGAAATCTTGCAGCACATTATATAGTCCAGTCCGTAAGCTAAGCAGGTAGAAGGGATTTGTTCTGGTCTTCTCAGGGATGTCCCTGGAGGGTGCAGGTGGGTGGGGCTGGGTGTAATGGCTCCCTTCTCCACTTGGTAGTGCTGCTTAGCTCACTGGGGTCATCTGTGCATGGTGAAAATGGCTTTCCCCAGCTCTCTAGTCTCTGGTGCGTGAATTTCATGCCCTCAATCACCCCTTTGTCTCAGGCTGCCGTCCACTCCCCGCCTTTACACTGTGTCCAAGCTATCTGATTGCCAGGTGGTGCCTCCCTCCGGAGTTTTATCTCAGATGGAGCTGTGTTTCAAAAATCCACCGCTCGGACCCATGCTGATTCTCTGGAGGAGGGTCTCATTGAACAACAGCCTGGTGCTGTCTTGTCCCAGAAAATGTTCATGTGATCACACAGCAGCAGAGGCTCTGAGTTTATGGTAAATCACAACACATAGCTAGTGCCAGGTTTTGCTGTATTCCTGTCTTTGTTCCAATATCAGTAAACATGGCAGCTCTCCAGGGTCCACCAGGACTTTGGCCTGGAGGGAAGCTGCATGGCCTCTACCACAGGCACTCCAAACAGGTGAACTGCTTCTCCTTATGTGGCACATGGACCCCTCAGACTGTGCTGCATGCTCCTGAGGATTCCCCCTACTTCCTCATCAGAGCGCCGCCAGGCTCTAAGCTCTGAAACTTTAGACTCTGTGCTCCACTGTTTATAGAAGCCTGGTGGTATTGAAACCCTCTCCTTCCTCCCCATCAATAGTTTTGGGGAACAGATTTCTTGTCCAGTCCCCTGCAAGTGTTTTCACTCTTTATCTCTTTCTCTCCAGCTACTCTTAAAGGGAGTGCTTTGCTTGCGTGATCCCAGTGTGCTGCAGTCTTCCTCCTTTTTCTTTCTGTTGTCTCTGCAAAAACAGCTCCCTACCCTCCATGGCTCTGTGGCTTTTCTCTCCCCCCAGTTCACCTCTCTGCACCACATACCTGCCAAGTTCTCTGGCTCAAATTAGGCAGATTTTTGCATTAATTCTCAGATCACTTTCCAGGTGTTCAAAATAGCTTGATGCTAATCTAGCTATGTTTCATGGATGAGACAAACTCAGGGTCCCCATAGTGCTACACCATATTGTCACTATCAGAAATACATATTTTTTCATGTTATTTGCCTTATGTCTGACTTATTTCACTTAGCATAATAATCTCTTCATTCATCCATGTTGTTGCAGATGGTAAGATTGCATTCTGTTTTATGGCTGAGTAATATTTCATTGTATATTCCATTGTATATATACCATATCTTCTTTATCCATTCATCTACGGATGGACACTTGGTCTGCTTCCATATCTTGGCCCTCGTTAATAATGCTGCTGTAAACATGGGTGCATGTATTTTTTCGCATTAGTGTCGTTGTTTTCTTTGGGTAAACTCCCAGTAATAGAATTACTGGATCATTCTGTATTTCTGTGTATAATTTTTTGATGAACTTCAGACTCTTTTCCATAGTGGTTGCCCAGTTTACATTCCCCAAAAAAGTGCATTAATATTCCCTTTTCTTCCCATCCTCACCGACACTTATCTTTTTAATTCTTGCTATTTTCAGTGTTTTGAGGTGGTATCTCATTGTTTTGATTTGCGTTTCCCTGATGATGAGTGATGTTGAGCATCTTTTCATATATCTGTTGGCCATTTATATGTCTTAATTGAAAAAATGTCTACTCAGGTCCTCTGCCCACTTTTTAATTGTGTTTTTTTGGTGTTGAGTTGTTTTAGTTCTTTATGTATTTTGGATATTTACCCCTTCTTGGATATATCATTTGCAGGTATCTCTTCCCATTATTAAGTTGCCTTTCTTTTGTTGATGGTTTCCTTCACTGTGCAAAAGGCTTTTATTTTGGTGTCCCAATAGTTTATTTTTGCTTTTGTTTCCCTTGCCTGAAGAGACATAATCCATAAAAATATGTTGCTAAGACCAATGTCCATGAGATTACTGCCTATGTTTTCTGTTAGGAGTTTTATGGTTTCAGGTCTCACATTTAGAATTTTAATCCATTTTATTTTGTGTTTGGTGTAAGAAGGTGGTCTAGTTTTCCCAACACCATTTATTGAAAAGACTGTCTTTTCTCTATTATATGTTCTTGCCTCAGAGTGAACCCTCATTGAAAAGCCAGATCAACTTCAGGAAGCTGTTCTTTCATGGTTTAGTATTAGCATTCTGTTACATGATTTACTGAATTGTGCTTAAGTGTAATACTGTTAACATCTTGAACAATCTGGTAAAAACAAAGAAAAAGCTCAGTGAAATTCATCATGTTAAATATAAGGATGTAACAGATGTTACATATGTTACAGAGTTCATTATGCTATTCAGAACCTTTCTTTTTGGTAACACTCAGAATAGTACATCTACCTTATTCTTACAAATAGTTGTGTGATTTGTTTTAGTTTATGGTCACTATGTGCATTAAATAGCTTTTCTTGCTGGTTGCTAGTATGTTTACAGCCAGATGTTGCCTACCTCTGCAGAATGTGCTTAATAACATACACATTTTTTTAGCTCTATTTTATGATCTACCCTTATTTTTTCTTTAAAAAAAATCATTTTCTTCATAAATTAATATCTCTTTGATGAGATAACTCAGCTTTGCCTTACCATCAGGAAATCACTCATGAGTTTCAGACATAAATATCCTGGTAAAAGTAAAACTAGGATTATTCCTTCTTCCTCCCACATCCCATCACTTACACCAGTTGATTCTACTCGTTTCAAATTCATTCACTTTTCTCCATATGCAAATGGCATTGCCCTCATATAGACTACTATTATTTCTTTAAGTACTACAAAACCTCTATTTGAAACTTTTCTGTTGCTGTCCTCTATGACATTTTCCATATTATAGCCAGTTTTCTTTTTTAAGTTGAACTCAGACTACATGATTCCTCTGTGTAAAAAATTTTTTTAATTATTTTTAGAGAGAACATGTGAGCAGGGCAGAGAGAGAGAATCTTAATCAGGCTCTGTGCTCAGCACAGAGCCCAGCACAGGGCGTGATCCCACAACCCTGGGATCATGACTTGAGCCGAAATTAAGAGTTGGATGCTCAACCGACTGAGCTACCCAGGTGCCCCTTATTTTTTGTAAAGATTTTTAAGTAATCTCTAATCTCTATACTTAACGTGGTGCTCAAACTCACAACCCTGAAATCAAGAATCACACACCACCGACTGAGCAAGCCAGGTGCCCCTAACGTGTTTTCATCACTGCCCCAACACATTAGGATAAAGTCTCAGGGACTTGCACAGCAGATTACCAAGTACCTCGTTTGAAACATACAGCTTCTCTCTCCCTCCTCATGTGCTGACTATAAATATGAACTTTTAGTAGATTTGAGTGTCTGATTATTTTAGCCTCTTAGTAGCCCTTATGTATGATTCAGTTTTTTTGTTCCATTTTATACTAGGTTCATGAAAGAAGCGTCCAGTCAGACTTCTTACTAATTATCTTGAAGGAAATTTTACAGAAACGCTCTGATCTACACTTGATTCTAATGAGTGCCACTGTAGACAGTGAAAAGTTTTCCACGTATTTCACACACTGCCCTATTCTTAGAATTTCAGGAAGAAGCTATCCTGTGGAGGTAAGTTTTCTTTAAAACACCTATATGAACAGAAACTACATTCCTACCAGGGAGTTTCACCAGAAGACAGGCTCTAGTCATCTGAGCCCATACCTAATCCTACAGTACGGCAGGTCAAGAGAGAACTTGGAGATGGCTCAGGAATCAGATAGCTAGTGATGCCTGGATTGAGGGTGGGGAGGCTGGAAGGGACAATTCTGCTGAAAGATACACCTGAGAAGTATAGAACGTAAAACACATTTCTGTGTCCAAACCATTATATCCAGATTGAAGGTGGCAGTAAGGAACTCCTTTTTTACCCAACTCTCAAATTTAGGCTTGTTTTTGAAGCTTCCTTTCTGCTTATTCTATTAATGTTTGTTCTTTGGGTTCAGCTCATAAAGACTGCTCTTTTAACCAGTTTTCACAAATAAAAAATATACACCATAATGTAATTTGTCCAGAGACTTCTAGGGACAAACTCATCTATATCAACAAAGTTTTCCATTCCCAAATAATGCAGAAAGAAGCTTTTCTCATAATATTCTAAATTAACATTTGGTAACATTCAAAAGACAATGATCCCATTGTTCTCCTTAAAATGGTATTTACCGAAATGGATTTGAATTTACCATTCATATACCTTAATCTATGTAGGTTTTTCATCTTGAAGATATAATAGAAGAAACAGGATTTGTACTGGAGAAAGACTCAGAATATTGTCAGAAATTTCTGGAGGAGGAAGAAGAAATAACCATTAATGTTACAAGCAAAGCAGGGGGAATAAAAAAGTACCAGGTAAAAAGAAAACATTTTCAAAGACATCTGATAGTGATATCCAAAGTATAACATTCCATGAGAGGTTTAAAATCATATGGCTGGCACAGTGAATTCAAGTATAATTTGGGAAAAGAGGAAGAGATAGGATTTTGAGCAAAATTTAAAATAATCTTCAGTCTTTGGTTTACGGTATTTTATCTTCTGTCACTATTTTGGCCCTATAGATACCCGTAAAAAAATCAAGGAGCATATAAATAAGAGGCAACCTTTAGTGCTTCAGAGCAATGATCACTTATTTAGGAGTAAATTTGTAATGATTTTCTGTATTTTATCTGAACATCTTACATGTTGAGGGTGGGGCAGGCCCAAAGTCAAGATCAATCCTTGCCATTGGTTCTCTCAGCAGCTGTCCTGGTACAAGCCAACCCGAGCTATATAGAGAAGCTGTCTAGGGCAAGCACAGTTCTTCCTAGAGAGTTAGTTTCAGTGACATGTTTGTTTTTAGAGCTGTCATAAAACCACATTAGCCTGCATTTTAGCCAGTGGTACTATATCCAGTATTTTTATTGTATCCACAATATTTCATGCTTATATCCAATCTGATGGAAACACAAAGTTACTTTGTCTTCTAGTTAAGCAGATAAATCAAGGAAGCAAAAACTAAAATCTTTCCCTAAAACTCCAGAGTTAGAAATTAGAAACTAAAGAAAGACTTCAGAAAATTAAAGGTATTTCAAAAGAGGTGACTGGACTTTAGCAAACGAAGTAGAATCTAATAGGAATGAGGCAGGTATAAACTACTTATTAAAGTTATGATCTCTCTTGACCTGCTTCTTAGTTGCCACAGGACAGTGCATACACTGTTCTGTTTTTCTTCCATTCTTCTTTAATTTAGTATGTATATGAAAAGATAAAAAGTTTTGCTGTACTTAAGGATGTTGAATGAAATTAAACGTGAAATTTAAAAAAAATTAAGTTTATTTTGAGAGAGAGAAAGAGAAACATTGTGAGTGGGGGAGGGGCAGAGAGAGAGAGAATCTCGAGCAGGCTATGCACTGTCAGCACAGAGCCCGACTTGGAGCTTGATCTCACAAACCGTGAGATGATGACCTGAGCCGAAACGAAGTCAGACACTTAATCGACTGTGCCACCCAGGCACCCCATGAGATGTGAAAATTTTTAATACTTTTTAAAACTTACTAAAAATTGTACCCTTGCTGTATTTTAACAAAATAATGATAATAGGAAGGGCAGATTTGCATCCTTCTTTGTCTTATAAAAATATTTAATATTTTTGTTCACCATTTTCTGATTGTGTTTCTTTTAGGAATATATACCAGTTCAGACTGGATCAAGTGCTGATTTAAATCCATTTTACCAAAAGTATAGTAGCCGCACTCAGCATGCTATTCTCTACATGAATCCTTATAAAATCAACCTTGATCTCATTTTGGAACTTCTTATATATTTAGGTATGTATCTTTTACTAATCTGACTCTATTTGTTTTGATAAAACTTTTCTAACTGGAAACATTTTATTAACATGTTATATGCTATTCCTTACCTTTTTTCTTATGTTGAATATTGTTATCTTTTAAAAAATTTCAGACAGAAGTCCCCAATTCAGAAATGTTGAAGGAGCAGTGTTGATCTTTTTACCAGGCCTCGCTCATATTCAACAGCTGTATGATCTCCTGTCAACTGACAGAAGATTTTTTTCTGAACGGTAACCACAGATCTTCATTATATTCCAAGTAGTTTTAAAATTAAAAAATGTTTTGCATATTAAAACTCTTAGAATTCTCAGTCTTTTTACCTTTAATTAAAATTGTCTAAAGTGAAGTAAGGTTTTTGTTTTTAACATTTCTATTATAGCATTAAATGTACTAAAAATTTTAGGTATGATTTCTGCTTTTGTTCTGTCTTTAATTCATTAAACAGAGGGAATCCTGTGGTTCAGAATAAGATAGTGACTCACCTCCCCAACCCACTGGAGAGTGCAAAACCCCTACAGAGTGCAACTTATCATTCAGATATAGGTAGTCAGCTGTTTACTGTATCTGTTTTGATACAGTTTATTACTGCTATCATGGTTATCACTGCAGTATCCAAGCATATTTTGGAAATTATTTAAACCTTATATTCCATATAAATTCATATTATTTTCTCTTTGATGAATGTATGTGGTTTCATTGTACCATTCTCAGAACTTAGGTGTTTAAATTTTTTCATAATAAAAAATTTTTTAAATTGCTTTCTATTTGCAAATAAATTTTGTTATTCTTTGCAGTGTCTTCTAAAGAGAAACTCTTGCTAAGAACTATGATTTAACTTTCAGATATAAAGTGATAGCTCTGCATTCTATTCTTTCAACTCAAGACCAAGCTGCAGCATTCACACTTCCTCCTCCTGGAGTCAGGAAGGTAAAATTCAGTACAGCAAATTTATGTGTGATCTGTTGAATATTACATGAAAATGTAATTAAGTGTCTCACAGTTCATGGCAGACTCCAGATGCTCACCAGCTTAACATAATGAGAAAGTGAACCCAATACTTAACTATTTGAAAATTTATAGTATACATTATTAAAGGGACAAGACTTTTAGGGGAATGACCGTTGAAAAACATGGCATCACTTTCGCTTGTGGGAAGAAAAATCACTACTTTTCCCATCCTTTTCATGAAAGATGTTGGCTGTCAGGAGCTATTTGAATCCTGTACAGATTCATTGTTGTTCTACATGTATTCATCCTGGATTATTTTTTTAATGCATAGACCATTAGGTTAGGAAATAGTCTCAGTATTTTCATTGTCTCCTCTGTTGAGGATTCTGAATGAAGAGATACTTGGTAGACAGTTTCTCAGATTTAGAAGGGGATAAAGGGTACCATATAAGAACTGTAGGGAATACTAGAGCTCCCAGAAAGCCTGGACTGCAGTGCAGGAGCCTGGGTTCTGAGGCTGTTCTGATCTGTAAACATTTTAGCTTCCCTCAAAGATTTGGTTTAAAGAAAAGAGTTCAACCTCTTTGAAAAAAAAAAAAAAAAAATTAGATGCTACTGAGGTAGAATGAGCACCTAGGTCCCATCTAAGTCTGAGAACCCAGTATTATTTCCTAGGTCAAATGAATAAGAGAAACAAGCATTCACTATCAAAATACAGAGTTGATATAGAGCAATATACATTGAATATTTGATGCGGAATTCCCAAAATGTTTTCTCCAAGAATACAGAAGGGAAAATGCAAAAAGTGCACTATTCAGTCATCACCATTAAGAATTTTAGAACGAGGGGCGCCTGGGTGGCGCAGTCGGTTAAGCGTCCGACTTCAGCCAGGTCATGATCTCGCGGTCCGTGAGTTCGAGCCCCACGTCGGGCGCTGGGCTGATGGCTCAGAGCCTGGAGCCTGTTTCCGATTCTGTGTCTCCCTCTCTCTCTGCCCCTCCCCCGTTCATGCTGTGTCTCTCTCTGTCCCAAAAATAAATAAACGTTGAAAAAAAAAAAAATTTAAAAAAAAAAAAAAAAGAATTTTAGAACGAGAGGGGCAACTGGGTGACTCATTTGGTTAAGTGTCCTACTCTTGGTTTTCTGCTCAGGTCATGATCTCGCCGTTTGTGAGTTCAAGCCCTGTGTCAGGCTCCACCTGACAGTGCAGGAACTGCTTAGGATTCTCTCTCTCCCTCTCTTTCTGCTCCTTCCCTGCTTGCTCAATCTCTCAAAAATAAATAAATAATAAAAAGAATTTTAAAACTAGAATTGGATCTAACATGGGATGTGGTCACAGGGATAATAAGCCAAGGCAGCAACCCACTTCTCACTGATGTACTATTTTTTCTCCAATAATTTGGAGTGATTGTGCATAACTGTCTCTATTCTCTGACCCAATTTCCCAGCTACTTAACATCATTTTTAAGATGACTGACTAGAATTAGGGGAATGGTATTTTTGTTGGAATAAAAATCTGTAACTTTAATTGGCAAGCTGAAGTGATGAAACTAATTATAACAAGTTAAAATTACACAGTAACAGCAAGTAGGTGATGAATGTTGAGATTCACTTTTTAAAATGCATCACCTCAAACTAAAGTTTAAATAATGGCACATTGCTGGAAGTTGTTACCTAATGTTTTGGCTTTTTCTTTATTTTCAGATTGTTTTAGCAACAAATATTGCAGAGACAGGTATCACTATTCCAGATGTTGTATTTGTAATTGACACTGGAAGAACAAAAGAAAATAAGTAAGTTTGAAAAGGGTTTGGGGCTCTTGAATTCTTAGGAGAAATCTCAGAATCATATAGGGAAAATCCCAATGTCCTAATTCTACCCAAAGCCTCAGAGAAACTATGGGAAACTTTCAAATACCCAAGAGTATCACGGCATGTGCTTTCCTATAAGTAATGCCAGTGTTCTGCTTCTTGCAGAAAACTGCTCTCCAAGAAAATTTTCAGAACATAATTTTTTGTAAATATGTTTGCAAAATAGCTTTACAGAAACAATAATTATTTGTGAGGTTATAACAGTGTGAGTTTTGGAATCAAAGTTGGATTTAAATCTCAGATCTGTAATCTTTACCAAGTAATAATACCATTAAATATAATCATCAGGTCCCTCATTTCTAAATGGGGAGCATGAATATTTTTCATAATTGAACATACCTGTTATAATAACTGGCACTTAACAGATAACCTTACCTGAATCTTCAGATTCAGATTACTGCTTTTTAAACATTTTAATGTTTATATTGCAAAAACAGAGAAGACCACCTTAGTAGTCTATTGTAATCCATATATACACTGTCCCTGTATTAGGAAAATTCAGCAATATTTGGCAGTACATATGACTACCTAGAGGCAGTGGTCAGATTAATCTGGAAAAGGGCAAGTTAAACAAGTTTTTTCCTTGTGCCAGAGTTTTTAATTTGATAGTATGAGATTTAGTTTGCAGTGTTTGCTAAATTATTTAAATATGAAACATGATTTGGAAAATATTGGTCCATAATTATGATAGACTATTTTAAGCTGTCTTCAGTGTAATTTTAAGAGTCACATATTTCCAGCTTTTTCAGATTTTAAGTCCTTGATCTAAATATTCTTTCCTAAAACTTTCCTTTAGGTACCATGAAAGCAGTCAGATGAGTTCTTTGGTTGAGACATTTGTCAGTAAAGCAAGTGCTCTGCAGCGCCAGGGCAGAGCTGGGAGGGTCAGAGATGGCTTCTGCTTCCGAATGTACACAAGAGAAAGGTACAGCATAGCACTGGAAATTGAAAAACAAACGATTATAGTGTGGCATTTCTGATAATATGTAAAGTGTTTAATATTATTTTTCAGATTTGAAGGTTTTATGGACTATTCTGTCCCTGAAATTTTGCGTGTGCCTCTGGAGGAGTTATGTCTTCATATTATGGTAATTCTAAAGGAACTCAGGTGTTAACGTTTTCATTCTTTGACCCTTTCTAAAAAAAAAAAAAAAGATGTAAACTCCCCCTCCCCTAGATTTCCAAGTATCTTATTTACTTTTTAGTAAATACCCCTCCCCCATTTTCTTTATAAGTAAACAAACCCACTGTGCTTTAATTCTACCAGAGACACTCATATTTTGTAGACTAAAATACAGTCTCAGTACCTAGACCATTAGTTGTCAACTGGGGGCAGTATTGCTCACCAGGGGATAAGTGGCAATGTTTTCTGACATTTTTGGTTGGCAGAACTGGGAGGAGAGGGAGGCCATGCTATATGGGCATCTAGTAGGTAGAAACCAGGGAACTGCTAAACATTCTATAGTGCACAGCACAGTCATTTAAAGAATTATATGGCCCCAAATAACAACAGTGTGGAGACTGAGAAACCCTGATGTTGACCAAGGGCTTCCTAGTCTGAAAGATCTATAATATCCTTTAGTTCTTAAGATTTTGACTTCACAAAAATCAGGAATGAAGAAACTAAAAATCAGATTAGAAGATCTTGTCCTCATGCCAGCCCTTAACACATACACAGTTTCTCACACACTTGGGATTATAACAGGATAGCCTTCCTCAGACATTTATCCTCTTTGCTCAAAATTTTACCTAAAGTTAGTTCCAATGTGACCATGTCTTTGGTCAGTTCTTTCTAACAACGTACTGACTGATCGCTTTTTTGATTTGCAGAAATGCAGTCTTGGTTCTCCTGAAGATTTCCTTGCCAAAGCTTTAGATCCTCCTCAGCTTCAAGTGATCAGCAATGCAATGAATTTACTCCGAAAGATTGGAGCATGTGAACTAAATGAGCCTACACTGACTCCATTGGGCCAGCACCTTGCAGCCCTGCCTGTGAATGTCAAGATTGGCAAGATGCTTATTTTTGGTGCCATATTTGGCTGCCTTGACCCAGTGGTAAAACAAATGATGATCTTGCTTCTTCACTTTAACTATCATTTTGGCTGGGGAATTACTAAGTTTGGAAGCAATTTTTAACTTTGATTTTTTTTTTTTTTAATTAATAGAATGTCAGTACTAGCATTAAAACCAGGAGGTCTGAATGCTTGATGAGAATTTTTGAATATTTAATATTTTTAAGATCATAGATATTAATCCATGTACTTAAGTGTGCTGGAGGTACTATTTTGTAAATGGGTTTGGCTTTTGCTACCAAAAATCTCACTTGAAATATTTGAGTACATAGTAGATGATTCTTAAGGAGCTTTGAATCCCACAGATTTTTTTAAGTAGAATCAAAAACTTTCTCCTTCTGTTTCTGAATTATCTCTCTGAGCCAGCAATTACCAGCAGTTCAGTTTTACTGAATTATCTCAGAATTAACCAACTTTGTGCCTCTTTCTGAATCTCTGAGCTCATATGCCTGCTATTCCATTTCAACTTTACAGTTTCATCAGGCTGTGGCCTTTTCTGGGACTACAAATCAATGCTGTTTAAAAACAGAATGAAGACAGTGTAACGTACTCTAGTCTGTTTCTCTACTATTAGAAATACTCACTAGAATTGTGTTGAGTCCAAAAAATAACCTCTGTCATGATAATTAATTTGAAAAGCTGCAACAGTAAGAAATGGGTCATTATACACTCCAAATTATTTTTGAAGTATTTAAAGAGCCTTGCAGGCATAGAAATATAGGCCAAAAGTCCAGATATAACTGTGTGACAGACTATGAATCACTATACACACATACAGGTTTTTGTCTCCGATTCTGGTGATGTGACCTCTTTATAAATATGGTGTAAAAGTGATATATTTTTTAAATTACATAAAATGAAGTCCAAAGTAATGAATTAAAATTGAATGGTAGCTACTGTAGAACACCATAAGGGTACTAAAGAAACATGCAACTTGAAAGTGGGATTATTTTATGATTTGCTTACTTTTACAAATCAGTCTTTCGTGTATACCTCCTTAATGATAAATTTTTTTGGTTATTTATGGATAGGCAACACTAGCTGCGGTGATGACAGAGAAGTCTCCTTTTACTACACCAATTGGTCGAAAAGATGAGGCAGATCTTGCAAAATCAGCTTTGGCTATGGCTGATTCAGACCACCTGACGATCTACAATGCATACCTAGGGTAAAGAAATAATCTGGGTGTTGTCAGTAAATCGATGACCTGAGGCTATTTACTTTAAAAAATTTATCTTTGACTTTCATTAAAAAGATACATCTAAGATTTACACTTATTTTTAGTTACTTCATCTGTCTAGGTATATTTTTATAATCCTTCCTAAATAAGAACCATGTACTTTGTATTATTGTATCTGTATTACCTCATATTTGAAGTTAATAATTTACTATTATACATAAAAAATAACAGTATTGCCAAATTCTTATATTCAATTAGTAGTTCCTACAACAATCAAGACCCCTCCTCTTTTTAAATGATTGTACTTTAATTAAAGCTTACTTTGGTTAGTACCTCTGAAAGAGACAGTTTGAAAAGAAAACATGTTGAACTTTGGTCATTTTATTTATCTAGATGGAAGAAGTCCCGGCAAGAAGGAGGCTATCGTTCTGAAATTGCGTATTGCCGGAGGAATTTTCTTAATAGAACATCACTGTTAACCCTAGAAGTAAGTTGTAATACAGCTTTGTAATTCAGGGTTTTTTGGTTGACTGATAGGCTTATTTCAGGAAAATGCCTACAATAGTGCTTGACATATAGTATGGATTTAATTTACTGCATTAATCTATAATTTTTTGTTTCGTTGGTTCTTCCAACAGGTAACTTTTATGTATTACACAGTGATTTAAAATAGTGTTTAACAATTATAATGTAATAATCATAAAATGCTCCAAGGCTTGGAATCTTTTTTCCTAAGAGCCCTGATTCCTTCTCATGAGATTCTCGTTTATTTTCCTAAATATTAGCCAGCTACTTAGTTGCAGTGTAGGTTGATAGTTACTGAAAGGCATCATACCCTGTGATTGACTGTGACCAGGTGTATAAAGCTACTCTTGGGATGGGAAAACTGACAGCTGTGCCCATCACTCAGGCTTTGACTATTGTTGAGGACCAGAATTATTTCTTGGAACACAGAGTATAGACATGTAGTTAAAATATAAAGACAAGTGACTGCAAAAAGCAGGGCTCCTCCTCAAACACTTAATTTTCACGGTGCTTAGGAAATGGTGTTCATTATACCATTTAAGCGACTACAGGTTTTACTACAGACACACTATAAAAGAATTCAGAAAATAATGTATCTCACAGAATTCCTCTATTCTCATATTTTAAAGGGTTGAATATTTTATTCTCCTATAACTTAACCCATTATTTTCTGTGCTTCAAAATAATGGCTGGAATAAGAGCAGGAACATCTCTGAGTGGAATGAATTTTGTCCTTCACAAAAGGATAAAGGGAGAAACTGAAGAACAGCTGTCTCTGGGCTCACTGGGATTCAAGATGTGGAGAGCTAACACTCCTATGTCTCTACTCCACTCCACTTCCTTCCAACCTCCCAAGTTGCCTCTCAGCTCCTTCCTTCTGTGAGCCGTTTCTTCACCTTCCCTGGGCTGCATGGTTTTCCATCTCTTCACCTACCCTATGGTGTTAAGGCAGCTGTTTGTCTTTTTCTCACCTGGAATCAAAGTCTCTTAAGCCCCAAATCAGAAACCCAAAGGAAATCCTAAATGTAAATGTCACCTTTTAACTGCTTATAGCCAGTTTACTTTGACAAATGCTTATCCTTCCTATAGGATTTAAGCTAATGGGCACTTGGTTACTAAACCTAGATAAAGGTTAAATGAAATTGCCATTGTTAGAATTAAGGTGAGACTGCCAGAGGCAAATGAACAAAGTATTTGCAATCCAGGATCAAGATTCCTCTCCAATTCTTCTTCATTATTTGTTCTGTGTGATCATCCTCATTGAGTAAAATTGTGCAGTTACCACTAAAGTAAATATATTGAACGCAAATGTGCTCAGACACATTTTTATTGCTCTCCTATTTTAGACATTATGTTTTATGACATCTAAAGTCTGGGAGTAGTGGAAATACATAACTCTTCAACCTTGATTTACCAGTACAATTTTTTTTCCTCCCTCATTTGATTTGGGCTGTAGGGAACTAAATAATAATTCGGTATCCTATCAATTTTGATAGGAAACAGCAATATATATTAAAGGAGTATTTGTCACTTTTTCTTTTTTACTCAATTCTGATCTTATCTTTTTTCAACATAAACCAATCTAGGATGTAAAGCAGGAGTTAATAAAGTTGGTTAAGGCAGCAGGATTTTCATCATCCACAGCATCTAATGACTGGGAAGGAAACAGAGCCTCACACACACTGTCCTTCCAAGAAATTGCCCTTCTTAAAGCTGTATTGGCTGCTGGACTATATGACAACGTGGGAAAGATCATCTATACAAAATCAGTTGATGTTACAGAAAAATTGGCTTGTATTGTGGAGACAGCCCAAGGCAAAGCTCAAGTACATCCCTCCTCAGTAAATCGAGATTTGCAAACTTATGGATGGCTCTTATACCAAGAGAAGGTAAAATGCTCATTCTTAATGCCACGATTCAGGGTATTCTAGAAGTCAGTCATAACAAGTTAGGATGCCCCAACAAGTTAATTTTTTTTGGTTATCAAACAGTTTATACATATTGATTTCAAATATGTACAAAAACATAGTTTTTCATCAAAAAATCCCTATTTCTTTCACTTAATGAAAGAAAAATATTAAAACTTCTACTCTGACCATTATCTTTCTTACTTGAAATAAGACAATTATAGCAAATAGATATTGTTTAATAATGTATCCATTCCCTAAGATTTCACCAAGAGGTGCTCTCTCAAAAGGGAACAAAGACCTGTTTTATGTGCATTCCAAATAACCATATGGGATAATATAGAACAATATATGCTATAGCAACAGTTTGAGTCACAATGTAACCCAAGATAAGTTAGCAGCAAATATTTATAGATTATAGTTAAAACAGTCTTGTAAGTCATAGCTTGCTAAAATAACAAGGATTCATAATTTCAAGGAGTGGCTCCCAAAATTTACATGTAGAGCATGAGAAATTAGGCCATAGCTAAACACTGGTCTAGAAACTAGACACTTTAAAACAATATTATTTTTGAGCTCATTATTTTGAGCTCATTAACAGCATTGGCATTATAAAATTGTTCATAGTTTCATTTATGTTCAAGAAATATAATTCACCCTTACAATTCATGTTTTAAAATGCCTTTCGATAGTATAAATGCACCAATGGTGAATGTGATTATTATAAAATTGGCAAGTTATGCACACAACAGAATGTAAAGGTAGCTTTACGAAATTTATGATATAAATTTTATAATAGTAAATTATAGAAAAATGCTTACATGGAACATATATGAACTTCTTACATTTTTAGGCTGTGAAGTTTTTTTTTTTTTTTTCTCTTTATTCCTGTGCAGGTAAGGTATACCCGAGTATATTTGAGGGAAACTACCCTAATAACCCCTTTTCCAGTTTTACTTTTTGGTGGTGATATAGAAGTTCAACACCGGGAACGTCTTCTTTCTGTTGATGGCTGGATCTATTTTCAGGTACATGCTACAACTGATCTCATAACATTAAAATTTTCTTGTAGTACTTGCAGTACTACTGAGGTGGATTTTTAAAATTTTATTGGAGTTTGCATAATTTCTGCCTACAATTTGACTTAGAGTGGAAGACCTTATTTTATCTTGCCTACATTTAAATCTGTTACAATACGTTCAATCTGTTAAATATGAAAATCAACTCTATTGCTATTACAGATGGCATTTACTACCAGTAAAAATAATTTGCCACGTGCTGTGTACTTGAATAGTTTACATGGATTATCCCAAACTTAATACCCTAATAACCTTGTTCATTAACTTCAGTAGTTTCCTTTCTATACATGAGGCACTTAAGTTCAGTGAGAAGTTTATATAACTTTTCTTAGATTAAATGGATTGTTATTGGCAGAGCAAGTATTAGACCTAGAATTATTTGAACCTCAAACTTAAATTCTAAAAAGACAAAGACAAATTCATAGCTTTTAATGAATATTGTCAAGTTTTCCTCTGGAAAAACTAGACTAATTTCTTCATAACCCCATCAACATTGACCAACTTAAACAAATCTAATACATTCTGCTACTGTATGCCA